>NC_133551.1:65677500-66302500 GCF_048773025.1 Camelus bactrianus | reverse complement strand
CGATTCCATAAGGCTTCTCTGTTGTGGTTTTTTTTTTTCCTTGCTCCCCCTTCCTCCCCCCATAACTGGACTTTGTCATGAGGAAGATGTGTACCTGTAGTCAGGAATTTCTTTACTTTAGGGTTATTTGTCATTCCAGACAGCATGGGCCAAAAGAACAGGCTTAAAGGGGGAGGCAGAGTTATATAAATTTTATTCATGGTTAAATATTTGCTTCCAGGGAAGGTGAAAAATGCTTTGTACTTTTTCCTTTGGCTTTTTTCCTCTAAGAAAACTTGTCATTCAACAACAACAACAAAAAAAGTGGCCAAAGGCAGAGAACTCTTTTCTTTTCCATGTTAGTTTGTTTTTATTGTAAGACAAACCTTTCAAGTTTTATTGTTATGAAGTTTAAACCTGGCCTAGAGGTGCCAGTCTTTAGTGGAAACAGCTGCAGAGTTGGTGTCCCCTGATCAGGTGGGACTTTCTTTGAAGCAACATGTTGCCTTTTAAAAGAAAACTGAGCATGTAAGAACTTGAACCTGTAAAACTCATCAGCAGTTCTACCATTGTTTATCTCTTCAATAACTGAGATAGTTAACTTGAAGTAAAACATTGGCATTTAAAAGTCATTTTCCATATTATTTTTTCTGAGGAGAACAGACTTGTTATTTTGTGTCTTAAAAATATAGAAACGGAGGGGAAAAAATCACTTGTAAGAATTGAGAATGTAGCAGCCCAGTTTAACTATGACCATAGAGCACACTCCGTCTTTGGGCTAGTCTGAACTGTGATTTTAATCTCACATTTATACTTGCAGATAAATGCCTTTACTAGGAGTAAAACTGGGTGGTTGGGCATATACCTGAACTGAAATGAAGTCTAGAGATTAAAGAGTGTCTACTCTACACTGATTAATGTTGAAGCATTTCTCATCTCTGTGGCTGAGTGATACTGGTAGCAGTGGGCTTAGCATCATTCTTGGTCTTCTATTAGGAAAAGTTGAGTTTCAGAGAGCTTTTTTTTCCTTGGGGGAAAATAGGAGAGACAGGCATGGAGTCAGAGGAACAAGAAAAATGCTGAAATATTTTCCTTTTAGGCTTTTGATTTGTTTGCCAAAAAATTGCCTTCCAGATGGAGAAGACCAAAAGCTCTGATTGTAAGCCATTATGTTTTTACTGGCCTACCTCCCCATCCCATTGCCTGGTTTGAAATCTGTAAGCCAGTCCAAATTCTTTACCTCATTTTCTAGTACCAATTTACTGTCTTACTCATCTTCCAGCTGCACGGGGGTGAGGCAAGTTGCTTTGAAATTGAACCTTGTACCATTTTATAAACCAAGCGACGGGAGATTCTTGCCAAGGGGTACCAATCGCGATAGGTGCCATTTCTCTGCAGTTCTCGAGTCCCGCCTACCAGGTAGACTTGTGTCTGTGACGTGTGCTGTAGGATTAGTCCAGGAATGGATCTGAACAAGTCCTTGTGGCCTTGTGTGGACTTGTTACTACCCTGGTTGCCTAGTGTTCTGGGCTGCTGCACAGTTTGGTTTTTGGCTGTATCTTACTTCACTGGCAGTAGAAATCTTGACACTCCCAATTTCCCCTGGGGGAGGTGGTGATTGTTTAGGGGTGAGATTATCATGGAATCCAATGTCAGGACATAGTGGGTAGAGTAGCTTTGGATTTTGGCAGACTTGGGCCCAGTTCACTGCTTTCCCACTAAATAAACAGATACCCTTGAACAAGTTATTTTCTGCAGTTAGAAAATGGGGAATACCATATCAGGGTGTTGTTTGGTTTAACAGATAATTTTTTTGGTGGAGTAGGGAGAGAGTGTTGGGTACTCGTGGGAAATACTGATGTTCATTCGTTTTACTTCTCATGTCAGCCTTGAATAGGTTAACTAATGCCGTCTGTAAACTGACTAGTGTTCCATCATTTTATTAAATTGCATGGAAATTGGGATGACATGAGTAATTACATTTTAAAATTGGGCACCCAGTACCTAATGCAGGGTCTATTGGACAGGACAAAATAATGATTTTTAATTAAAATTCATATTTGTGTAAGATACAGTCATAGGAAAGAACACACATCATGGCCACATATAAAGTGTAAGAGAGGATTATCAGAAATCATTCTGGGTGATAGCAAAAATACTTTTCTTCAGGCCAGCATCAGCTGTTTGTTGCATAGGTGAATCCAAAAAGGTGTGGATTAGCTTGCTTGCTCAAGACGAAGTTCTCTGTGTTTGGAGAACTAAATTCATGGTTAGGCAGAGAAGAAGCTTTTGGAATTTCAAGAGCACATATTTGAAAACCATTAAGGCAAGTGAGAATTGGGACTTTTATGTGGTACTTAGTTGTAAAGAGATTGGTCGGGGGCTCTGTTGGACAATGGAACAGACACTTAGTGAAGAGCATCAGAATACTCTGAAAAGTCTGAAAACAATTATCTGTCAAGTCTAGTAGAAAAGAAAAATCAGATTTAGGCTCTCTTTCTTGGCATGTATAACTTACTTTTTTGATAATGGAAAAATAAGTTTATCTTGAAGTTTGGGACATACATCTCCACAATGTGTGACATAATTTTTTTCCTAAATTGGCCCCACAGGTAAATATTTTTATTTTAATGGCTTTACATTCACTTTAACACACTTTATGAACAATAGTTAGCACTCAAATTTGTGATTTTACCAATGTTATTATTTAGGTTGAGGTTGAATTTATATAATTAAATACATACATTTTTTTTAAAGAAAATAAGTAAATAATTGTGCAGATGATGTGTAGATTAGCAAAAATTGTGACCATAGCAAAAGAATGACCAAGGTTTTGAGAAATACTGTTCAAAATGAGGACTTAGCCTTTTTATTTTAACCCCAAGCTTAGATTCTTGTGAAGTTTGATTTAAAATTAGGTATTTAAAATTTTTTTCTACCAAATCATTAAAACAGGCTCGCATTCATTCTTTTATTTTGAAAGAGAGTGTTTTAAAATGCCCTGTGAATGAAATGAGGGGAGGGATTTAATCTCCACATTTGAGGAAGTGCTTCCCCTCTGTCTGGGCACTCTGACTTACTTATGACAACCTTTGGGAATTGTTCTAGATCACTCCTTTCCATCTTCCTCTAAAAGTAGCCATCATTCAAAGTGCTGAAGTGACAAGGGGAGCTGTTGCCCTGATGTCCTGGCTGTGGCACCCCTACGGAGGATGGGTAGGAGAGCCCCAGTGCCGGGGGCGGATCACAAGCAGTGCAGAGAGTGTCTACTCAAGAACTGTCTCTGGGTGTGTTCCCCAGCCCCCAAGACTTGTCTAGACAGAATGGGGAATAAAGTTCTTATCCCCTATCGGGGCAGGGAGGCCAAAGACATCTGTAAATCCTCTGACGACAAGAAGGAAGGTTAGAAATGAGAAAATCATATCTCTGTACTAAATTATGAAAAAAAAATCTGTTCTATAGATGTTTATTTAATTTTTGTCAAGTTATTAAGATATTTAACATGTTTTTCCTCCTTCTTTGTAGGTACTGGTTTTGGATTAGGACTTGTCTTCTCACTTACCTTCTTTAAAAGTAAGTGTGACTCTTACTTCCTTTTCAACATAATGTCCTAGTGTATACACACACATAGCAGGGACACTTCTGGAGGGCATGGCTACCTGGCTGCCAATCCATCCATTTATGGGTTTAGGTAGGCCACTGTGAAAGGAGTAGACAAAAAATGTGGACTCAAAAGAGGTCAGAATGGGTTGGACATCTCCAGAATGCCCCCTGGGCATTGAGTCCGGGTGCCTGATATCTTAAATATGATATCATTTTAAAAGCCTGTACTTTCTGCTAGTGAGTCATTTGGCCAGACCTACATGCTCAAATATTTCTAATTAATTATAATTTTTTCTAAAGGAACTTGAAAATGAGAGTCCTGCTAGTAATAAAAAGAAGTAGAGCAGAAATACACATGCTTTCTGGCCAAAAATTCTCCTAAGCAAAGGGCAGGCACTGTCCCTTTCATTTTGTGGAAGAACTTCTGCAGTTTGGATGTTAAATAGAAGCCAGAGGGGTCACTTTGACCTCTTTCCATGAAAAACTGGTGGGGAACACATGACTAGAGAATCATAATTAACACATAGTGCTGGTATGAAATAATCATTTTTATGGTATTGGCTTAAGTAAACCTCAGGACTTACTAGAATCAAAATATGTAAATATTGATGAAATTCATATTTTAAAAATTCAAACACCTTACCGAAGGTGGCATTATTTCTGATAAGGTTAAGAAATCAGTTAAAATGAGCAAATGATTAAACTGATATAGGTAAATTAAAAGGTTCAACTGTGTCTGCTGTTTTCATCATTGTACCGCTTATTAGTCCAGCAAACCTAGTGGCCTCAGAACCTAATAGATGCCTCTCTCCCTTTTCCTGGCCGTTGATGAAACGCTGACAGAAATGAATGGCGTGCTAGAGCCATCAGTATGATGCACGTTGAATGTACTGAAGCTGACAGAAAGCTTTATTTTCCCTTAATGCTCCCTGTTGGGACTTTCCTTTTTCTGCTCACTAGGAAAAACGTGGCCGTTAGCCTTTGGTTCTGGAATGGGATTGGGAATGGCCTACTCCAACTGTCAGCATGATTTCCAGGCTCCGTATCTTCTACATGGAAAATATGTCAAAGTATGTACAGAATTGATATTTCTTTTTCTTTCAGAAGAAAATGTTTTCTCCTGAGTCCCTGAAGAATTCTTTCGAGTACACATAATTCATAAATAAATAAACTGTTGTGTCATTGTGGCACTACTGAGACCCTAAGTGGTCTTTCAACCTTTAGTGATGTCGACGCTGCTTTGGTGCCCTGCACTTCGAAATGCCTGTGTGCGTTCGGATACACACTCGTGTTAGCTCGTGGGAATTGACGAGCCTGTCTTGGAGTTTGTCATTGTGATAAAGTAGCTTTGTGTTAAATATCTGAATATCTGTAGGTAGCACTTTTGTCTGAGGTCTCAGAGTGCCCTGTAAACATCTCACGCACACTCGAGCTCAACCTAAAGACTGAGATTCAACCATTATCCTGCTTTCTGCTGAAGAGGGCCTGTCCTTGACTAAGTCCCACATGTTTCTTCTGAACTCCTTGTCTACAGATGGATTTTTAACAATGCAGACTAGATGAAAAACTGTAATACATGCCTCAAGAGGAAGGAGGTAGCTCATTTCCTGAAGGTTTTGTGTGTAGCAGCCTTTGGACAGAGGTGGTATTTATTTTTGTATCCCTAAGGCCTGGAACAAAGTAGGCACTCAAATAAATGTAAAATAAATGAATGAAGTAAAGAATGTATCTTACTAGACATGCTAGTGGCCTCAGGCTCTTTATTACTAAGGCATAACCTTCACAGCAACACAGCCTTCATGAAGGACTTCACATTACCTGGAAGTGCAGAATCATCCACTTTCTAAGTTACCCTTGAGCTGGAATCACTGTTATCTGGGCAGCGGCAGGGGGCCTGTGGAAAGAGCACCGGAGCCAGGACACCCAGATGTGAGTCCTGGTTCATCACTTGCTTTCTATCTGATCTTGAGGTTTTCACTTCTGAGATTCTATCTATAAAAAAGGGTAGTAATTTCTACCTCCGGGGTTGTTGTGAGGATTAAATGTGCAAATGTTTTTAAGCTGTGAGGTGCTATATGAATAGAAATGGTGGTTATTATAGTGGAGGCCAGTTGAGAAAGGGTGATTGACTCGTCCGTTGTTCTACCATAATAACAAGTAGAGCAGAAAATGGGTACAAATGAGCGTCCCAATTCTGGTCAAAAGCTGTAGCCACAAGGGTCACCAAATCTTAAATGACAATATCCCCCCCCAGCCTGATAGCCTCTACCTTAGATCTAGACTGGATCTAGACTGTCAGCTGCCTGCTGACCAGCCTGTGCATGCCTGGGGAGAGGACTGGGGCAGGGGAGTTGACCAGCGGGAGAGCCTGGCAGGCCTCCCTGCAGGCACTTGCCCCGCTCCTGCACGGTAATGAACCACCCCTGCGCCAAAGCCGGGGTGAGCTCATCAGAGGGACGGCGCGGGCAGAGGCGCAGCTGCGCGGCACTGGAGCTGACGACAGGCAGTTTCCACTGCTCCTCAGCCTTCGCTCTCTTGGCGCCACAGCTGAATTTGGAGAACAGAAAGGAACTGGGAGAGGAGCTTCAGGTCTTTTAATTGTTTAAAATGTTTTCATTGTTCCAAACTGAGTTGTCATGGATAATGGCTCAGGGGTGATTCTGTGCGTATATATTTAATGGCTGGGAGTTACTGTGGAAAATATTGTTACATTTTTTACAGCCTTGTGTGTACTGCTCCAAAATGGCCTTGTAACTTTATCTGAACTTGAGTCTGTGCCTCGGTGTTGTCATCCTCCATTCTCTGAAAAGGGGAACAAAATCCCAACTCGGGGCTTTTTCGATGTAGTCATATTATGGTAATTGCTTGCTGAGTGCCTGCTATGCCCTGTGGACCATCCTAGGTGCTTTATCTTTATATTCTTTCTCTAGACCTCTCTCCCAGTAGATTTGTAGAGAGGTTTTATTACTTTCATTCAGCAGATGAGAAAACCGAATTTTACTGAGGTTAAGCAACTTGCCAAAGTTCCCGTCATCGGGAGGCTGAGTCCAGGCCTTGCTCTTTCTGCTCACCTGGGATCCATCCTTTTGATGCGTTTTAAGAATACAGTTATCTAGGCACTGACTGTTTAGCCCTGTTCTGCTCATTTTCCATTTTCCCCCCCGCAAAGATTGGGAAGCCACTTTTAAGAACCTGGGTGGGATGGATACCGTCCTCTCCTGAGACAGATTTAAAGCAAACAGGGTGGTAAGGTTTGGGGCCTGTCGGTTGCTTGGCTCTGACCTGCAGCAGCAAGTTAGAGAGGGTTGTCCAAGTGCTGTCCACACAGTTCTAACCTGAGTGTCTTACTCTACAGGAGCAGGAGCCGTGACTTCCACCTGAGAACATCCTCGTGGGAGGGAAAGAGAAATCATGTTTATTCCTCAGGAATACTGAAGTGCCCTGGAGTAAGCTGACATTCTTCTGTAACAATGTTATCAGTAATGCTTTAAACTCCAGCACACTGTTTATGTATTTGAAACCAAGTTTGTTTCTTGTTTTGTATATTCTCTCTGGAAATTGCAAGGAGGTGGTCTTAAAAGAAATAAATTAAACAAAAATAGGCTGCCCAGTGCATCGCCTGCGTTTCTTTGTCTTTGGTCTCTGAGCATGAGGAAAATTAAACTTGAATTGCCAGCAGCTGTAACTGCCTGGTCCCAGCCTCTCTTGAGAGCCTTCCTGGAACCACAGCCCTTGTGCATCCCTCCCCACTCAGCCCTTAATGTGTAGTTTTCAGAACTACCTCCACCTCATAAATCGGAGCTTGGAGAGTGCTGCGGCATTGTCTGGTGAGGATGACAAATGTCTCGAGGATCCTTGCTTTGCTCTAGCAACTCTTTAAAATCTGCATGTTATTCTCACTGTTGGGCCCGGTAGGGCAGGTCTCAGCTCTGCCTGCCGCGCTGAGGTCAGGTCGCTGGCTGTCTTGGCAGGTATGGAACCTTGCTCTGTTGGTGGCTTACTCCATTAGGGTCGCAGTTTCCCTCTTCATGGAGCTTGACACCGTCCAGGCTTTGGCACAGGGGGCTTTGTCCCAGGGACTGGGAAGAGCTCATGGTTACACGACTGGCCAGAAGGCCCTATTTGGGGTTGATTCCACCTTCATGTAGCAGCTGAAGTCTGAGGACCAGAGGGGCACTGCTCATGCCCCTCTATGTTTATTCCTTTGGTTTTGCTTGAACCAGGGAGGCTAGACAAAAAATAATATTGTGGCAATTTCTTAAAATGTGCAGAACCCCGGAGTTCAGCCTTTCGTAACTTACTTCTCTCTCTTTATAATAAAATTAAGATGGGCAGAACTTGACTCCATTGTCCCTTTATCCTGTAACTGTTTACAGCATCAGGCCCCTTCAAGGAGCTTAGTGTCTGATGGAAAGACAGACATGCAGGAGGGGTGTAGACAAAGTGCAGTGAAAACAAGAAGGAGCAGCTTAGTCTCCTTAGGGTGGCCTGGCAGAGGGGTAAGTAACGTGGACTGAGACTTGAAGTTGATTGAACATTCCAGACAGACGAGGAAGAGAAGGAAGGCAGCTTTTGTGAAGGTTCAGAATCATGACGTGCGTTTTACTGTTGGGGAACTAACTGCAAGCAGGTCAGTGCACGCACACAGGGGCGGCGCACGCAGGGGCGCGGGAGCGGTGCAGAGGGAGGGGCTGGGCACCCGACCCTGATTCTGGAACACTGAACAGACAGTTCTTGCAAGTGTTCCAATGGGTAGATTCAGGGTAGAAACACCTCATTTTCCCTGCGTCATTCTCCATTCCACTCCCCTTTCCAGAAAAGGTGTGCTAAACTCTGGACCAGAACAGGCTGCAGTAGCTCTACTGACTGTCCAGGTGCCTCTGCTCTCTTGGCTTTTTTTTGTCTCTTTGGATCAGTTAAAGCCCAAAGATGGGCCTGAGCCCAGGACTATAAGTCATGGCCATGCTTTGCCAGCCACTAGGCTGGTTTTCACTCTGCCCTCTTCATTCCACAATCAAGACACTCATGTAATTAAAAGAAAAATAACTTTACAAGCTGTTTTACTTCTTATACTTGTTTTCTCTGTATTTGCTTTTAGCTACTATTCCCCCCCCCCCCATTTTCCTATCTTTATTCAGGCAGAGAGAAGAATAACAGGTCCCCTTCCGAAAAAGACAAAAAGAGAAAACACAACATGCCCACTAGATCTCTAGATATGTCAGTAGAATATGGAGTAGAAATGGACACTGGAATCAGACTTCTCTATCTTATCAGTTATCAGTTTTAGGCATTTATTAAGATGGGCCCCTTTGCCCGGCATCTTTGAAACATCACTTGTGTGTTTTGGGAAACTGAGCCTGTGAGGGAATAGTTCTGGGCAAAGGCCAACCAAAGGAAGCATGGGCTGTTTGCTTTAGCTACAGAGTACTTCGTATTCCTGCCTTGTAGCTCTTTGCAGAGACTGGCCCAAAGCACAATGCTTGATCTTGTCCCCACTCCCTGCCCCCGTCTCAAATCAACCTTCTGAAAGTTCCAGCTTGTTGGCAAAGGCATACATTCTGTTCTACTTTAACTTTCATTAAAAATTCAAGTCCTCCAGGGCCCTGTTCCCTTGTGGGGTTGTGAAACTTTGACTTTGCTTCTTGTCTGCCCTTCTGGAACCAAATACAAGGAAATTCATGAGTTTGGAGAGAGAGTGATGGGAACCCAACTGGGCACAGGATTCTGGGATAAAGCTGTGACGCCCCGAAAGTGGCCTGCCCTGCCAACATATATAAATACATTCAGTCTGAGCTTGACACTGTATAATTTGGCCCAGAACAATATGTATTTTGAACTCATTTAGGTGAATGACTTTGGCATTCCCAGTACCCACTGGGGTAGTTTTTATCAGGCTACATTTGCCTTATACAGAAGTATGCCTTTGTTCTGAGAAATGGCCTCAGAGCACACTCTGTTGAGCTGTTTCCTTTATTGAGTGTCATCCTCTGTCATCCATTTCAAAGGATCCAAGGATGCAGTCTTGAAATCCTGCCTGCAGGAAATCTAGAGACTGGGAATGAAGAAGATATCTATGTAGTTTTGCTTTTAGTTTTCCCAAACCTCACTGTTTACATTTTTTAAAAATGTAACCAAGCCATAATTACATTTTACTTGTCGTGGTTCAATCTGGTTGTATTGTTTGAAGGACTATTTTTGAACCTGCACGAATAAACTCTGCAAAGTCTTTCCACGAGGATGTACTCCATGGGGCTGGAACAGCCTTTATCCCAAGTGGTGCTGAGACAAACGATCTCCTGTTGCATGCTTTCTAATTACATAAATGCCAAGGGTGGAAGGGAGAAAGTGGAAATTCTCAGTACCAAAAGGAATGCTAAATTTAGAATCACAAGCTCATCTGGAAGCTATCACCACTTTTTTCTTTAAGTGAGCTGCAAGCACCACTTGCCCTTGGACACCGAAGGATGGTGGTGGGGTAAACAGACCTGGGCAGGAGCTGGGCAGAAGTTCCCGTGTTCACTGAGCAGCCTCGTGCGGAGCAAGTGTGAGAGTCAGTGGTAACTGCCACAGCCAGAAAGTGCCTCGAAGGAAGGGCACGGACAGGCAGCAAGGGAGAGGCAGGGCCCTACACGGGAAGAGCACAGGGTTCCCAGTTAGAGAGACCTAGGTCCGAGTTCCTGCTCCTCCGCTGACTTGCCACGTGACCATGGAGGGATTCCTCGATCTCTTCAACCTACAGTTTCCTCATCTGTAAAGGGAGAAAAAATTTTCTACCATATGGACTTTGAGGGTCAAATATACGTGCTAACACGAGTATTTCAAAGGAGGATGCTGCTGTTTGAATCAGAGTGCATGGTAATGGGAGGTAGTCTGGGGACTGTTCTAGGACAGAAAGAGGGTATAATCCTT
Source organism: Camelus bactrianus (assembly GCF_048773025.1). Classification (NCBI taxonomy): domain Eukaryota; kingdom Metazoa; phylum Chordata; class Mammalia; order Artiodactyla; family Camelidae; genus Camelus; species Camelus bactrianus. The sequence continues at coordinate 66,292,009 of NC_133551.1, read as the reverse complement.
GGGCTCAAAGAGTTGGCTCTTAGTGTCTAAGTTAGCAAGACCTGAGGGACAGAATGGGTGTCTCAAATGAGTTCTTGGTAACAAAAAGCCTAAAATTGTTGGAAAACACTGCATCTTCATAAACAAGTGTCAGTGTCATTTGTTTTCACTCTACTCCATTGAGACACACATATGAGGAAAGCCATCGTGGCCTCCCTGCTCCTGAAACTCCACCGAGCATTTCAAAGACCAGTCACTGAGCACATGGCCTCAGTGCTAGGCCAGGAGGGGACCCGAGAACTCCAGGGGCTGCTGGCATGGTAGGAGACAGGGCGAGGACCGAACACCTGCATTCAGGATAATTGGCTTCAATTATGTGATCCTCATGCAAAGAGTTTAAAGCCAGAAGATGTTAAGTGGAGGAAGACGATGTCAGGAATTCTGGAGGAATTCAGGAGTGGGCAGGAGATGAGTGTTTAACAGGGAAGAAAGCGGGACTAGAAAAAGGAGCTCATTATCAACTGTCGGTCATCTTTTCTCTATTCCTGGTCTAGCCAGTTTGAGCCTGGCAGCATTTCATTTGATCACTTCAAATGAATATATAGTAATGGTTTGTACTTATTAAGCACCTACTTTGTGCCAGTTTCTATTCTGAAGTTTTACGAACCTCATGACACTTAATTTTTTCAACAGTCCTAGGAGAGAAGCGCTGTTGTCCTCGTTTTATAGATGAAGACACAGATTTTGAAAGTAAATTAACTTGCTCAAGGATAAACAGCTAAGAGGTGATACAGGCAGGATCTTTACCTGATTTCAGAACCCAGGCACTTAACTGCCCTGCTATGTTGGTCAAAAGCCATTTAAACTGGGAAGGATTGTTCAAAGTGGTTTGATCCAGTGTGAACCTGGTTTGATACAAACCTGGTTGAACTAGTTGAAATTGATCAGAGTCGGTTTCATTGAGCTTACATTGATAAGAACAAGTTGTTCCAATTTGAAATCAGCTGTATTTGTTAAAATAACTGCTATCTTTATTAGTCAGATATGTAATTGTCATCCAGAGCTTCAGGTCAGTGTTACTAATGAGTTTTGCTAAATCTTTGCGAGTATAATAAAGCATCATGACATTTTATTGACCTATGCATCTTATAAACTATACACGCTTTTCAATTAGTTTTCATAAGTCATGATTTATAGACAGTGAAATGCACCCATCACTAGGTAGAAAATGGAGACCGTTTTATAATGTACACTGGTAATATTCACTACATTTATGTTTTACTTTTTTTTTTTTAATTGGGTGGGGCAGGTAATCAGATTTATTTATTTTAGTGGAGGTCCTGGGGATTGAACCTAGGACCTCATGCATGCTAGGCATGCACTCTACCACTGAACTATACCTTCCCCCTGTTTTACTTTTAAGGGGTTAAATTTTTGGGGTAACTTTTGATTTTGATACAATTTTACACTTAGAGAAAAGTTATGAAAGTAATAACCAGGAATTCTTTTGTACCCTTTACCTGTGTTTACCAGTTGTACACATTTTTTCTCATTTACTTCATCATTCTTTGTGTGTATGTCTAGTATTTTTGAGCTATTTGAGAGGATGTTGGAGATGTCATGCCCATTTACTTCTAAATGCTTCAATATATATTTCCTAAAAATAAGATTCTCTTATATAATCAAAGTGCCATTATTAAAATCAAATGGTTAACACTGATATAATAGTATCTAATCCATAGTACATATTCAGATTTTGTAGATTATCAAAGCAATGTATTGTCTAGCTGTTTCCCCCAGTCTAGGATCCAGTCCAGGATCATGTGTCGGATTTAGTTGTCGAGTCTCTTTCTTTAATCCAGAACAGTTCATCAGCCTTTTTTCTTGATCTTGAGATTTTTGAAGAGTGTAAGCTAGTTATTTTGTAGAATGTTCCTCAGTTTGGGTTTGATGTTTCCTCGTGATTAGATTCAGCTTTTGCCATTTTGGCAGAGCTGCCCTTGTGTTCTTTTCAGTAAATCATATCAGGAGGCACACGATGTCCATTTGTCTCAACATGAGTGATGTGAACTTTGGTCACTTGGTTGAAGTGGTGTTTGCCTGGTTTCCCCACTATGAATTTATTATTTTTCTCTTTGTGATTTTTAAATAGGTTGTGTGGAGAAACTTTTAGGACTGCAAATATCCTGTTCTTTATCAAACCATAATAGTTTTAGCCTCTACTGATGATTTTCTAAGTTCATTATTCCCTATTATTGACATCCTATACAGAATAATTTTCCCTTCTTCCCCATTTATTTGATCATTTATATCAGTGTGGACTTGTGGGTTCTCATTTTATTAAGTTGATTGTAATCCATTACCCTCAATATTTATTACTCAAACTGTCCAGATTTCTCTAGGAGGAAGGACCTCTCTCGAGCCGGTGACTGTATCCTCTAACGTGTCAACTCCATACTTAAAGCACAAGCTCTTCCAGACTCTTCTTGCTTTACCCCAGCCTTGGTGTCAGCCCTTTCTCCAAGGAGCCCTAGTTCCTTCTAGTGGAGATGGTAGTTAGAAACCAAGATGAGTGTGTGTGCTCGTCGCTATTAGTGTGTCGGTGCTTCCTCTCAGCAGACAGAGCGAGGAATAGGGGTGTGTGTCCGTCCTTGAGTTTGTGCTGATATCTTAAGTCCAAAGCCTAGGGTTTTGTCTGGCCTTCTCCCCATCCATAACTCCCTTATCTAACAATGAGAACTCTGGCTCCAAGGGATTTAATTTCCAAAGAGCAATGTTTTATAAATTAGGCCTACTTGTACATGAGCGGAAATATGCTATGATTCTTTGAGAGACAGTCTGTGTGTATGTGTGTGTGTATGTGTGTGTGTGTGTGCGTGCGCGCACAAGCATGCATGCTCTGGCCTCTTTTAGTCTTTATATGTCTTCCAGTGTCTGTCATTCCTTGCTTGTCTGTATCTTTGGATGTAATCAAGACCCAGAGTACATTTTATCATAATATTTATGGAGTACTTTTAGCCTTACTATTTTTCAGTTAGGAAGTTGAGTTTAATGTTTTCTAAATTTTTTTTTTCTAAATTTGAGTTCTCTAAATTTTTAAGACTCCTAAATTAACTTGGTTTTTAAGTGGGTGGCCCTGCCTAGTCATTTCCATGGGTCAGTGACTTTCAATTGGAAGAAAGGCTTCCCAAAAGTCTTACTATAGAGCATCCTCTGTTCTCAACTGAGCGGCTTCCCTGGGTCACTGTGTAATCATGAGAAAGTCACTTGATCTCTCTGGGCCTCATTGTAAGACAGTTGTAATGATCCCTTCCTGTCAGACAGTCCCATGTGAGGTCAGCCACTCTCTTATCGAGGAGAAGGGTGAAATAGCCAGCCGAATAAGATTCTTGTGTAATCAGTTATGTAACAAATTATGACCAAAAGAATCATCCCCCTTTAAACTGTAGGTATGTTGATTGCGATACCACAGGGCAGACTCTTTCACGCCACAGAAATACAGGAAAGGCCCACTGCTGTTCCAGACTTGACATCCTCTTCTCTCTGTGGGAGATTTCATGGATAAAACCCAAGTTCTGCTCATTTTACCAGGAAGAGGACTGTCAAGGAGTATCAAGTTAGTTCCAGATCTTTCCTTAATCTATGTAGAGGCCCTTCTTGAAGACCAGGAGAGCAAGCCACAGAAGGTGAGGGAGGGAACATGGCCCCATCTAATAAGCTTTCCTGACTTCTCTCCCTTGGCCCCAGAAAGCAGCCATAAGCCTTCTTTTTGGCTTGGACCTGTGGTCTGTAAAGCCTCGGTTTAGCTGAGGAAGGGAACCCTTGGAGGATTGCTCTCCCTTTGCCAGAACCTCTGCAGATTTCCCCGTGGCTTCCCAGCCTCTCACCCTCCTCCCGGTCCTAACACCGTTTTATGCATGTTGTTTCCTTTTAGAAAATTTCAGTCGGTCCCCAGTAATGCACAAAATAAAGGTCCAGATTTCTTAGTCTAGTACTCAAGGCCCCCTGCCTGGTAGCCCCTATCTCTGCCTCCTGCTCTACGCCCACTACCCCTTCCATGGAGTAAGACGGGAGGCCGAGAGCAGGGCTCTAGAGCCACACTTTCAGGGTTTGAATCCAATTCTGACACTTACTCTGTGAGTAGGGCCTTGGAAGTTATCTGCCCTGTCCGTGCCTCAGTTTCCTTATCTGGAAATGGGAGCAACGATGAGAATGCCCACCTCAAAAGGTTATTATGAGAACATGTGAAAAGCCTTTTGAACAGTGCCTGGCATATGGTAATATTAGACTATATTACTATTATTGCCCCCTTTGAATCTATTCTCACGCAGCAGCTAGCGTTGAAAAATAAATCGGACTATGTCAGTCCTCTTCTCAGAACCTTCCAATGGCTTTTCATCCCATTTGGAGAGAAAGAGCTAGAGTCAGCACAGTGGACTCTGAGACCCTCCGTGACCTGACCGTCCTGGTGCCTGTCTGACCTTGACTCCTGTCACCTGCTCCCCGTTTCTCTGCTCCAGTCCTTCGGTCCTTGCTGGGCCTGAACGCACTACACGTTCCCACTAGGGCCACTCTGCTCCCAGGTGTCTGCACGGCTTGCTGTGTCTCTCCTTCGGGTCTGTGCTCGGTGCGTCCTCCGCAGGGAGGCCCTCCCTGACTGCTCTGGGTTTTGTGACCCTTCCCCTGTACTCACTCTAACCCACTTCCCTGCTTCTTCTCTCTGGCGTTTATCGCAATTTCAGTCTGTATCTTTAACCTACATATTTTGTTGGCTGTCTGTCTCCTCCCACCAAAAGGTAAGCTCCCTGAGGGCAGATATTTGTATTATTTGGGGTTTTTAATTTTTTTTTTTTTGACTGCCATATCCTTAGTATCTGAATAGAGCCGAGCACATAGTGGGCACTCCATATTTGCTGAGTAGGTAAATGTTAGTATATTACCTCCATTTCAGTCAAACTAGTTATCTATTCTTGAAACATTCTTCTAGAGGTGACACATTCATTCAAACAAATATGTTTATCTCACAAGCCAAATGTATCCATTTTGGTGACTGCCTAGAGGAGCTATGTTAAGGATTCTGAGGCTACTTCTGAGCCAACCCAGAAAGTGTTTTCTTACGTTCATGGTGTCGGCTGTGGTGCTCTGGAGGTCTGAGGGCCACATATTTGTCCAATGCACACCCCCTTTCCTGAGCCCTTTCTTTCTTACCGTGGACTGCTTTCTCAACTTGCCAAGCCTTGCTCATACGTCAGAGCACTGGTTTAAGTCCTACCCCCAGCAAGCCTTTCCCAGGCATACCAGCACCCGGGACTGCTCCCTTCTCTGAACGCCTGTGGCCTCATGGTTGGGTTGCCAACGAGCTTTTCCTTTGTTCCACTGCTTCCCGTTGTTGGTTCCTCTGCCCTTTTCCCTTCCAGGGCAGACCTTACACCTTATTCTGTCTCCAGTTCCTGGTGCTGTGCTGGACACTTAGTACGTGGTACCCCCCCAACTGAAAACAAGTTTTAATCAAGACTTTTGGGAGGTAAGTAATAAACTCCTTCAAATCAGCTTAGGTTTGTAAGATACTGGAAAAGTTCAGCGAGTTCAAGGAAAGGTGACTATCAGGACACATGAGGCGAGAACCAAGCCCTTGTCAGCTGCTTCGGCAGCCAGAGTTCTCTAGAATTCTGCCCTTAATGCCACTGGGTCCCTGTGCCTTTCAGTTCCAATTCCTCAGAAAGAGGATCTGATTGGCCCAGCCTGGGTCAGGTGTCACCTCCGGGCCAATCCGCTCTGACCAGGACAGGTTCATGGAGGACACGTGGCTGTGGCTTGTACCTTGTGTTTATTGGTGGATGTGGCTAGAAGCCAGTTCCCTAGTGGAGGGGCTGGACAGACACCCAGATAGTATTCTTTTGTGCCTTCTTTTTCTTCAATACCCATGTTCCTAACAGGAGGATTTTTCAATGAATCTATCTGGAGCACAAAAGCCTTAAGAAAAACAAAAAACAAAAAACAAAAAACTGTTCTGTGGGATAGTAAACACACACCGAAGGTCCAGGTCTTGAGGAGAGAGAAAAATTCTCCTCTGTGGGCATTTGTGGGCTGCTGGGAGCTGAGAAATGGAAGAATCAGTGGAAGGGAGAACGGCGGAAGGACATTGTAAAAGAACTGACTTGCTAACGCTGCCCACCACTGTGGCAGCCCTGTTTACCCCCTTCCCCTCTGGCAGCAGGGTGGACGAATTCCAGGCCCGAGGCCCTTTCCTGAGAACCCAGCTCTGGTGCTGTCACGTGGAGGTGGGTGGGTGTCCCTGTGGAGTCAGGCGGCCCCCGCTGAAGAAAACAAGAAAGTGATGGGGGCAGGAAGCAAACAAAGAGTAAAGTGGGTGGTTGGGAAGGCGCCTGGCACCCTGTCCCTGGCATTTAGGCCGCATTCCTGATGACATGGATGAGGAAACAGCCATGACCACCACGGCCTTTCTTGAGTGGAAAAGGGACATTTTTTGGAGTCAAACCGACTTGAGTTTAAATCTCCACTCTGAAATTCCCCAGAATTAGTTCTCATCTCTGACCCTCTTCTCTCTTTAAAAGAACATTTTATTCTATTTACTTATTTTAATTTTTTTCTTTTTTTTTCCCCTTGGGGGAGAGGTAATTAGGCTTACTTATTTATTTTATTTTTAGAGGAGGTACAGAGGATTGAACCCAGGACCTTGTGTGTGCTAAGCATGCACTCTACCACTTGAGCTATACCCTCCCCTGACAGTCTCTCTTCTCATCTCCTCCTTCTTAGCACTTGATCCCTCTTCTTGATTTTTGGTCTCCCATTCTACCTGCAAAGGGCATTTGACATCTTTGCTTGGGGCCAGGTTCCGCTTGGGTCCTCATTTCTGGCCTCTAGTCTTGGCCGAGGCCACACCTCCCTCACCCTCCATAGCCTTCAGGGACACTATAAGGAACCGTCACCTCCTCCCGCTTTCTCTGAGCCCAAGATGGGGCCCAGAGGCTTCCTGAGCTCCCAGGGACAGGAGGAGGTGGCAACAGCCAGCCCAAGGGGTGGGCTCAAAGTCAGAGTATCTGATTCTGCTCCTGGATCTACTACTGACTTGCTGAATGAACTTAGGCAAATCCTCTTCCTCCATGGGAAAGGATAATATGACACTAGTGGCTTCCACTTCCTGAGAGTCGAGCTGGTGCCAGGTTCTGTGCTTCACGTATGTGTCCCTCAGTGAGTTCTCCCAGTAAGCATGCACTTGGGCACCATTAAAATTCCTATTTCACAGGTGAGGAAACTGAGGCTCAGAAAGTGCATTAGTAAGAAATTTGAGAAAACTTCGTGCTAAAGCCTGGGTTTGATCCAGGACTCTGACTCCCTGCCTTCTCTCTGCTGTACCCAAACCTCCCTAAAATTGCTTTCACTTTCTGGAGCACGTGCTATTTTCCAGGAACTGTGCCGAGCACTTGCATCCATTTATCTCCTTGAATCCTGGCTCCTTCTCATCATAATCTTACCGTAAACGTCATCCCTTTGAGATGTCTTCTGAGGCTCTGCCATCCCATCACTCACTCTGGCTTGCCTGAGTTCCTCCATAACACTTAGATTATGAGAAACCCATTCGTCTACAGACGCGTACCTGCTGTGCCTCCCTGCTGCAGAACTTAAGCTTCTGGAGGGCTGGGGCCTTGTCGGTCTAGTCCATTGTTGTGTCCCCAGCACCTCTGTCCCTGCCTGGCACACAGTCAGCACAAGAAGTATTTGTTAAATAAGCGAGTAAGTCCTGATAACACCTCTACAGAGCACGTACTGCTAACAGCTGCGTCTTACAGAGGAGGACACTGAGGCCCAGACAGGAAACGACTTGTCCAGTCGGTGGGTAATGGAGCAAGGATGTACACCCAAGCAGAAAGACTCCAGAACTTTCCACGATGAGTCTTCATGACCTCTCCTACCTACAGACTTGAAAGTGTGGACGCTCCTGGTCTTTATCTTGCAGAAGAGAGAGGGACCGTGGTTCTCCCGGACCCCAGTACCAACCGCCTGAGTCAGTGGGCCAGACTGGGAAGGAAGGCCTTTGCTTGTTTTCACACTTTCTGCAGGAGAGTGCAGAGGTTTGGACCCCTGTCGAGGCCAGGCTGACGGGATTAGAGGAAACAGCTGGCCCAAGCCCGTGCCCTGCGGGAGGGAGTGCACATTCCCGGGACTCGGGGAGGGAGCAGCTCCCCACAGCCCAGTCACATTCCAGGTCGGTCATTTTTCTGAGCCCAGATGTTTGCTAATGAGCTGGGGAGAGAGGCTTTCAGTCCTCTACCCCAGCTCTGGGCCCCACATTACCTCGGCCCCAAGAGGCTGGCCCAGGGCCAGTAGGCTCTGGCTTCAGGCCCGTGCCCTGTGCCAGCCAGGCCTGTCGGGGCAACTGGCGCACTGCTGCCAACCAGGTGCATGTCCAGGAGCTTGGAGGCTTTGCCTTTCCCGCTGGGGCCCCACCACCCCGAGTCCTGGTGCTGTAGCATCCTTGCTGCAGCCTGAGGGAGGCAGTCAAGAGGGTTGGTGGCAAGGGTGGGCTTTGGAGTTGACGGGTCTAGTTCAAGTCTGGACTTTGTCCATCACTAGTGGTGTGATCTTGGGCAGGTAACTAAGCTTGTGATGCCTTGATTTTTCTCATCTGTACAATGGGAATAATGACAAGATAGTGGTAAGGAGTCTATATAATAAAGCAGGCATAGCGCTAAGCATAATGCCTAGCACAGAATGATAGTTGTTGATGGTATTAACAAAAGTCACCTTCCAGACCCCTTGTTCACGTGGTAGCCCTCCGGTAATTACCAGTCTTCACCAGACAGGTGTGATCCAATCCCAAACCCCATGTACTTGATTAAATGGTTGAGTGGCTGGCAACTGTCCACTTGGAGGGCCTCTTCTCCAGGCTCTCTGACTTGACAACCTCATCAATCTACACAGTTAGCTTCTTGCAGTGGGATGGGTTCTTACAAAAGGTAGATATCCAGTCCCTGCCCCACCCAGGGTCGACACTGAGAGTGGCAGTGGTAAGCAAAATTTTCAGTGTTTCCTGAGTGCCTACCGTGCAGTGAGGCTAGCTAGACCCTGTGCCACGAGTCCCTCCAACCGATGGTAGCTGACATCCCCTTTACTGTGGCTCTAAGTCGGTTACTTAACCTCTCTCTAGGTCTTGACTCTTTCACTTATGAAATGAGGATAACAATACTGTTTATCCCATAGATTTGTTGTGTGGGTGAAAAGTGCTTATAAGGGACCAGGCACATAGCATAGTAAGATGCTTGATATGTGTGAGCTATTATGAGTGTTATTACAGTAATCCTTGTGGAAACATTTACAGGGGAATAATTACTTAATTCAGCCAAATATATTGTACACCTTGTTTGCCCTTCCACCCCCAAGTCCTGGGGACACTGACACAGGTGATCCCTGCCCTCAAGGAGCCCACTGTCAAGTGGTGGAAAGAGATTCACTCAACTAGTCTAGAGGGAGGGAAATTAAAAGAACAGGGGGTATGTATCCTGTGCTTCCAGGATCACACTAGAGGAGGGAGGGGTTTATGCTACCTGGATCTTGGGAAGGCTTTCCAGTCTGGTGCTTGAAGAATGCCTTTACTAGGACATGAAAGGAGGGGAAGGGAAGCCCGGTCAAAGGAAATAGAGTAAGCAAGAGCTGGGAGGCATGGGGATGCATTACTGGGCTTGGAGAGACAGATAGGCCGAGTACACTATGGAGTTATCAGCAGGCCACTAGGAGCCACTGGGATTCTCGGCAAACTGACATGGGATGAGCAGGGCTGCGTCCACCTGGGAGCTTCCAGCCAGGCTGCGGTGAATGCATGAACACCAACCCACTACTGTGACAGAAAGCAGTATTCTCCAGTCTGTCTCACAATTGTGTCCTGGGCTACTACTTCCAGGAGCAAAGCTATTTTCTCACTTCACTGGGCACACCCAACAGAGAGGGCGTGGCCGAAACCCACCCAAATGCCCCAGTGTGGACTGATGAGTTGGGTACCCCTCCTCCTCTAGCAGCTGAGGCTGGACGATGCGCTGGGCGCTCGGCTCTTCCCAGGGGCCAGGGAAGTGAGTCCAGCTTTTGACGCTCACGTTCCGAATAGTCCTCCTTGGGGCTCTCAGACTCCTCTCTGCACACTTAAGCCAAGGGCTTGGAGCTGAGGCGAGGCCTGGCGGAGGTCGAGTGACACTAGGAAACTAAGAGCGCGGACCTGCCCTGGGTCGCACGCCCGGGAGTGGAGAGGTGGGGGCGCACAGCAGGACTGCGAGGTGAGGACAGTCTCCCCGTACTGAGACTCGGTGGACTGGAGCGCCACACCCTCGGAGCAAGACTGCAGCGCTCGGTTCCCACAAAAAGGAACACCTCCATCTTTGTCACCCGGAGGCCAGGCTCGGCCTGATGGTCCCGGCTCCAGGAAAGTTACGCGGAGAGGAGTCTGAGGGCAGAGAAATCCGGCGGAGGGCACTTTAGATCGAGCAGGGGCGCCGGACTCTGCTCTGCCCCTAGGGCGCCGGCCAGGGCGGCCCCCGCAGTTCCGCCGTGCCGTCGGACCGCTCCGGAGCCCGTCCCGGGGCTCGAGGGCGGCGGGGAGAAGAGGCCGGGGCCCCCGGCGGCCGAGGCGCCCCCTCCTGCGCGTCCGGAGGGAGCGGCCCAGCGCGCCCGCCCGCTCTTTCTTTTTCGCGTCCCTCCCTCCGCTGCCCCCGCCCTCGCTCCCTATTTGGAGCGGAGACACCCCTGACGTCGGAGCCGCTCGGCTCGCCGCTCCCCCGCACCGCGCGCCCGCCCGGGGCCGCAGACGGCGCGCAGCGCAGCCCAGCAGAGCCTCACGGGGCTGCCGCCAACCCTGCCGGCCGCCTCCCCGAGCCTCCCGGGGGCGCCGCGCCTGACCCCCGCCGCCCGCAGACAGCTCCGCAGGAACCCGCGGGCGCGCCACGCTCCCCGCCGCCGCCGCGCGCGCGGTAAGTCCCGCCCGGGCCGGCACGCGGGCGCCCGGCTTCCAGAGGCTTCGGCCGCAGACGCAGCGCTGCGCCCCCGGCCGCCGGCTGCGCTCCCAGGGCACCGGGCGGAGGCGCCGCTGCCGAGCCCCGGAACCCGGAGGGCTCCGGACGCCGGGGCTGGGGACGTGGGCGCGGCACGGGGTGGCCAGGGAGCACCCCTGCGCCTCGAGCCGGTCCCCCGACTCGCCGGGGGTTTCCATTTCTCGGTAGGAGTCCCGCGGCCAAGAGAGAAACGGAGGGAGATGCGCGGCCGAGGGCAAGCCGGGCGGGTCGAAGGCTGGTCGGGCCGCGCGGGCGCCGGGGCAGCGCCCGGAGCTCGGCCACAGGGCTCGCGTGTCCCCCCGGCTCTGCCCGGGCCTCGCTACGCCGCGAGTCTCTCCACTTCTGTCCGTTTCTGCCTCCTTTTTGTCTCTGTGTGTTTCTGTCTCCCCATCTGTCTGTCTCCGTCTCTCTATTTCCGTTCCTCTCTCAGGTTCTGTCCCTTTCTTTCTGTTTCTCCCTTTCTGCCTGTTTTCAGTTTCCCTGGGCTTGTGCCTCTGCCTTTATGTTTTCTTTCCGTCTCTCTGCCTGCCCTGCTCTGGGAGTCTCTGTCTGTGCGTCTCCCTGATCCCCCACCCTGAAATTCAGACCCCCCCCCAAACCGTGTCAGAGGCACGGGTCCCCCACTGGGATTCGTGAATAGTTTCCTAGACCCGGTAAAAGAAGCGAAACCCTCCCCCTACCTTCCGCCTGCCCTCGGGGCCTGGCCTGGGTCATCCCCCTGGAATTGAGACTAGGGCAGGGGATCCAGCCTTTCCGGGGGCTCAGTTTTCTTAAGACTTCCACCCCCGCGAGGCGGCCTGGACAACAGGGCCGTGCTGCCGGCCACCTGCCCGTCCCGCTCCCTGGGCGGGGCGATTCTGATGTTTTACAAGCCGCAGTAAAGGGGGCAGCTGGCTGCCTTGGCTTGGCCAGGGAGGTGGCGGGCACCAGGGGAGAAGGGCACATTTTCAGGCTTTCCAAGGCTTTTGCCCAGCTGGAGGACACCAGCCTGTAACTACGGGAACCCCAGGAAAACAGAGGTCAGGGCGGGAGGCCAAAGGCTGGGCGCTGGCAGAGGATGGGGGTGGGGAAGCAATTTGTCAACAAGGAGCCCCTCACCCTTTGTTACTGTGGAAACCACCAGCCTCCTGAAACTCCTCCAGATGCTGGGGCTGCTTGGGTGTGGTTTGCCTTTAGTTGGGGCCAAAGAAAAGGCGAGGCTGGAGCATTTTCTTGGTGACCCCCCTCCACCCCTGCAAGCTGGACCTCTTTCTCCTGGGCCTGTGTGCTGGAGGGTGGACCCAGCAGTATATGCTCTGCATTAGCCACGGCTTTATTTTCCTTCTTTTAGAGTGAAATTTTGAATGGAGTGGACTGTTTCTCCCCACCCCCACCCCCAAGGGTCGCAGGCTGCGGGAGCAGGCAGGGATGCTGGTGAAGTCTGCAGTGGGACTTCTGCTGAGCAGATGTGTAGGCTGACCCTGCAGCAGTTCATTAGCATAGATTTGTTTTGGAGACGGTTTTTTGGTTTGCGGGCAGGAGGGCCAGGGTCTGGGTTGGGGGGCTGTAGCCAGGATGGTGGAGCTGCCTGGCGGAGGCAGGCAGGCCTTTTGGGCATGGGCTTGGCCCTTCATGTCCGGCCCTGGACCGTCGGTTCAAGCTCTGCCAGCGCTGATGGAATGAAGGAAGCCACCCTGCGGTGACTGGGGTCATGGAATCACAGTGGAATCACATGGAATCCCAGCAGCCTTCAACAGCATGCTGGAGCTGGACTCCTCTTGAGAGAATCTGCTCAAATGGATGTTCGCAGGCCTCGCTTCCCATTTTATGGGGCAAACACGAGGCTCCGGGAGGTGAAACAAGTGGTCAGTGGCTTGGCCTGTAACCACTGTACCATCCTGCCTCCAGGCACACAGTGAGTCAGCAGATAAGCCTGGGCCTGAACTTGTCCTCGGACCCCAGAGTGGGCCTGGGAAACCCTGCTGAGCTGATCAGGGCTGGGGTCTGACCCTGCCTCGCCCCTCCCAGACCGACCTTTTCAGCTACACCATTCACGGAAGTCCCTGCGCTCATTCCAAGACCTGCAGGGGTGGCCTGCCTCACCCTTGCTGATCCCCAAGCCCAGGGCCGAGGCCACAAATGCCACACCCTCTGCACCTCACAGCATGTACAGTGTGGCAGCCAGGCCCAGCCTTTTTTCTCGAAGATGGATTCTAGAGGGGGCTGGTCTCTCCAGGACGCTATCCCTTCCGTCAGTGGCCCAAGAATTAGTCTTAGTGGAATCTTCCTCTTACTTCCTACCCTGGCAAGCAAGTGTGTTGGGCGGCACTGGACAGTTCATGAGTTCCCCCTAAATCCAGTTTCTTCCAGGCGGATGCAACCCCAGATTTAGATATTCTCAGGACCCACTCAGGATCCGGTGGGAGGGAGAGGGTGGGGGAGGGGAGGGCGAGGAGGTAGTGTGGGAGGCAGAAGGGCGTGGGCAGAGTTCAGGGAGGAGGAGTGGCCCAGAGTGACTCCCAGTGACATCTACTGAAGGCATCCCGTGACAAGCGCCCTCTCCTGAAAATTCCTTGCACTCTTCAGTTCAGTTCTCACAGCTGCCCTTAGGAGGTGGATTATCCCCACTTTGCAGGTGAGAAAATTGAGGCACAGAAAGGTTATAGTGGCTGAGCTAAGATTTGCACCGGAGTCTGTCCCAGTCAGTGGTGGAGAATGGAGGACACCCAGACCCTGCCGTGTGTGTGTGTTGGGCGGTGGGGGGTGGGGTGGGCAGGAAAACAGGGAGAGGTAGGGACTGGGAGCATCTGGTCTGATAAGTTTGAAAAACATCTCACCGCAAACCCCACAGGCTTTGTGCGAATCCAGATGTCACCTGAGTGCACAGGTAGAAGCTTCCATCCGAGTCCTGGGCCTGTAAGTGGGAAGGTTTGCCAGAGGAGTTAAAGTTGGGGAGAGGCTTGTGTTTCTACCAAGGGTTTGCCAGCCCTGCCTTCCACCTGCTCCCACACCGGGCTGGTTGCTGGGAACCACAGCATCGAAAGCCTAGGGGGATGTGTATGTGTGTGTAGCCAGGGGTGAGTGGACCATTGTACCTAGAAAATCGTGGTGAACTCTTGTTATACGAGATTGGCTCTTTACGAAGGGAGCTTCATAGTGAGTGGGGTCAGGCAGAGGTCTTCCTTGAAATCTAGGCCCCTCTGTGAATTTAAGCTTTCATTCCAGACTCTAGGCCCAGGTAGTGGGGTGGGTGGCACTTGTCAGCAGTGCTATTATGGGGGACCCTTCCCTGGGGAGTTGGGGGGCCTCAGAATCATTCAGGAGCAGGTCCAGATACCTGGGTCACACCCTAGACCCCACACTGTGAGGTCAGAATGTCCAGGGCTGGGGTCCGGGCGTCTGAGTCTTTGGCAAGCATCTCAGGGAAGATGCTAGGTTCTGGTAGGTGTGAGACGCAGAAAGGACCCCAAAGGCCCGACCCTGAAGCCTGTGTCCTTGCTGCCCCACCCTCGTTCTTCCCTGGGAAGCAACCAGGGCAGGTGTCCAGTGTTTGTCCACTGCCTTCTTCCCCTGTGTGGGAGACATCAGCCGTCCCTTCCTTGATCTGTGCCTGTTTCCACAGTGCTGGGCTGGATCAGCCTGTGTCCCCTCCTCTCCCCCAGGGAATTTCTTTCTGTGTTGCTGGCAGCTTCCAGATGTGTCAGGTGTTTGCACGGGGCCTCTGAGGATCTGGAGGGCTTAGACTTGGGAGTGGACGGTGGGATGGGAAGAGGACTCCCACTCTGGGCTGAGGACGCCCTCACTGCAGCCTCCCCGTGACTCTGAGGATGGCTGGTGTCATACCTTCCTCGAGGCTCCAAGGAGCTAGAGGTTAGCCTGGGGGATCCCCTTCCCGCTCCAGCATCCTGGGGATCCCATGACTTGTGGTGTGACCTTCAGGGCAGGAGGAAGGGATGAGAATCTGGGTAAAGCTCTGCAGTCTCAGGAAGGAAGATCTGATGGCTTGATCAGAAAAAAAAAATCAGCTGAGCTTCTGCTTGAAAAAACAAAACACAAGCCAACAAAAAATAAAACTTGCTAGCAAAGCACTGACTCCATTGCGAAGGGCGGGGGGCAGCAGGGTTCCTTGGAGACGGCGGGAGGGTGGGAGGTGACCAGCCTGGCGTCCCCCTGCCTCCTGCTCCAGTGTCCAGCTTTGGCTCTGATGCCTGCCCAGCCTTCCCATCATCCCCCGGGCGGGGGGAGAGACCTGCTGAGTTGGGCGCCTGCTGGGTGCTGGGTGCTTTCATTGTACCCTCGCCGTCCTTCTCAGGGAAAGTGCTCTGCTCCCTGTGTCCAGGCTGAGGTGGGTGGGCACAGAGAGGTGACTTCTGAAGTCACACAGCTCCTAGACTGGAGGCCTGGGATTTGAACTTAAGAGCTCAGGGCTGCTGGCCAGGGGAAGCTGAGTGGGGCCCGGCCCCTCCTCTGAGGTCCTGGCCAGGGCTTGGGGAGCCTGGCACTTTGGGTTCAGCACCCCTTCTGTGGGCCCAGCTGGCCTTTAGGAGAGGTGCTGGAGAGGGAGGGAGGTAAGGGAGGTGGCCTTCTGCCTCTGTTTATCTCATTTCTCCTTGACTTCTGCTACAACCTGACCCACAGTAACCAGTCCTCACCCTGCAGGCCAGGGCTCCCCTAAAACACTCACCGTTATCCCTTGTTAATAACCTCAGCCCTATCTCAGCTCTCCCCCTACCCCGAGCCTGGTCCGAGCCCATGGCCTCAGGTCCAACCTCCCCTAATCCCAGCCCCAAATGAGCCCCAAGCCCCAGTATCTGTCCCCAATCCTGAGGAGACCTAACCCCACTCCCTGGCCCAGTCACTGCACTGGCCCTACCTGACCTGGCCGTCCAGAGGAGTCATGATGGGGTCAGGTGGAGGACAAAATTCCCCAGACTTCCCTGAGGTCTCCAGGGGGGCCAGTCTAGCCTGGGGGCCCAGGGAGCTGTGGCCTTGGGTGAGCCGCCGGGGCCTCTGCTGGTGAGCTGTGGTCGGACCCTGAGGCAGAGGCTGGTTCCCCGGGGACAGAAGAGGACCTGGTGGGGTGAGGAAGCCTCCTGGATGCCAAGTGTGTTGAAAAATTAGATTGCCAGTTAGGAACAAGTCCATTCGATTTTCTTAGGACTAAAAACACAGGCTTTGCTGTCGATCTTGTGAGCGAGACCGGATGTGCGTGGGTGAGAGCCTGGGTCGTGACACAGACTCACTTGGGCTGGCGCAGGCTGTCTGGACTCACCTCCCACTGGTCTCCCCGCCTCTCCCCTCCCCGCTCCCTGCATTGGGGTCCTGTGAGATGGAACTGAGACCTCCTGCAGGGAAGAGGGGCAGGCCATGAGGAGAACTTGCTGGACAGAGCAGAGTGCTGTGGATGGAGGTGGTCACAGCCCTGCAGGCCGGCCCAGGCCTTCCCCGCCAGCCCGGCTGAGCCAGCCCACCTAGTTAGCCTGCAGGAGCAGGCAAGACCCCCCCAACACCTCCCACTTCCCAACACTTGACTAGGTACCTGCCGCTTTCAGCAAAAAGTGGGCTGAGAGTAGGGTTGTTCTGATCAGTGGCATGTCCAGCCCTGAGCCGGCCTGACTGGTACTGGGCATCTGTGGGACCAGTGCAGCCATACTTGGCCCTTGCTTTCAATTCAGCCCCATCCAGCCCCTCTGGGGACTGTCCCCACGCCCAGAATCCTAGTCTGACTGAGCTGGACCAGATCTCAAGCTTGACCTGTATATCTGAACCATTATAGAAGATTGTAAAAAACAAACAAACAAACAAAAAAGCCCCACAGAATCCCATCCTGCCCTAGAACGTTCATTCCACAAGTCTCCAGGGGATTCTGATGCTCTCCCAGGTTTGGAAACCACCTCACTCATGCTACAGGTGGGGACACTGAGGCCGGAGTGTCTAGGGCCCCACAGCGTGGGTAGACTCCTGACTCCCAGTCCAGTGCCTTTTCCCCAAGGTTCTGACTCCAGAGGACCCCCTTGTGAGCATTGCCCTCATTTCCAGGTCTCTCTGAAATTACCCTCTTCTATGCTTTTTGAGGTGAGGAAGTGGCAAAACCTACTGAAGATGACATTGGGGGACATTGGGAAAGTCCCCTCAGAGCTGAAGCCTTCTGACACACAGTCTGCCCTGCAGCGCCATCTGCTGGCTGGTTCTGGTATTGCCTTAGTGCCTTGCTCCGTCTGATTCACAGAGGCTCAAGCCCTTGGCTTGGATTGTCTCCTCTTTGACTCAGGGATTAGGAAGGAGCTGGAGATGATGAAGTGTGTGTAGACTCAGGACTCGGGGCTCTGGTGGGGCATCCAAAAGAGAAATACAGTCTGGTTCAGGGTTAGTTCCTTCACTGAGGTGCAGCCAGCCAAGGTGGCATAAGAATTCACAGTGACATAAAGATAGAGGTTAGCTTTCCTGATGTCAGTTCTGACAACAGTGGCAGCATGTCCAGGAGACAGGCTGGCTGGCCAGCTCCTGGGGGGCATGTGCTGTTGGAAGGACCCACAACATCACAGTGAGGAGGGAGCTAATGATTGTTCAACACTTAAAAATCTTCTTGGGAATTTAATGTCTAGTTTAGTACTTGCAACAATCCATTGCCACACCCAGTATCCCCATTGTTTTTTAGATGGAGAAACTGAGGCACAGAGATAAAAAGTAATGTGCTCAAAGCTACATAGTAAGTTATAAAAATAACTAACAATATTGAGTGTGTATTATCTGCTTGTCTCTCTGCTGAGGGTTTTTCATGAGATGCCTTACTTAATCTTCAAGACACCCAGCTGATGCTCGTACTGTTAGCAGCTCCACTTTTGAGGTTCATACTGGAGAAATAACTTGTCCAAGGTTGTCCTGGAACAGTAAGTGGTAGAGGCAAGATTTGAACCCAGGCCATCGGGAGTCAGAGCCCATGCTTGTAACATCACCGCCCCCCACTCCTCCGCCCTGCCTCCTGGGCCCTGCCAGCCTCACCTGCGGTCTGTTCTCAGTTCTAGGGCTCCAGAGGCCACGGGCACGATGCTTCGGGTCCTGGTGGGGGCTGTCCTCCCCGCTGTGCTGCTGGCCGCTCCACCGCCCATCAACAAGTTGGCATTGTTCCCAGATAAGAGTGCCTGGTGCGAGGCCAAGAACATCACCCAGATCGTGGGCCACAGCGGCTGTGAGGCCAAGTCCATCCAGAACAGGTGGGATCCGGGGGGAAGGGCAGGTGGGCGGAGGGGATGAGGACACGGACAGGGCCGCCCATTCCTGCCTCCGCCACGGTGACACGGATGCGGTGGCCTCTCCTCCCACAGGGCGTGCCTGGGACAGTGCTTTAGCTACAGCGTTCCCAATACCTTCCCGCAGTCTACGGAGTCCCTGGTGCACTGCGACTCCTGCATGCCGGCCCAGTCCATGTGGGAGATCGTGAGTACCGCCGCCCGCTCCCACCCAGCCTCCACCCTGAACCTGGGCCGACCTTGGCCGTGAGTGCTTAGGGAGGCCTTGCTGTGTGCAGAGGTCGAGGCTTGTGCCAGGGAGACAGACAGACATGGTCCTTGCCACATGATGGCTTATAAGTCTGACACCAACACATACAGGACTAGAGATTTTTCTGAAGCTCCATTCTGATGTCAGTCGCACGCTGCAGTTGTTTCAGTGGCTTCCCATTGTTATAAGATGAGACCTAAACCTTTGCCAGCCCCACAAGGCCTGGTCTGGCTCGCCAGGCAGAGGGAACAGCATGTGCAAAGTCTCAGGCAGATCAGGCAGCGCAGAGTTGGCAGGAGTGGCACGAGGTCAGGGTTGGAGAGAGGAGATTTTTCCGCAGGTGCGCTGGGAGGCCCGGGGGGCATTTCAGGCAGGAGGTGGCCATGTTGGGGTTTCCCTCGAGGCGCCCTCTGGCTGCCGTGGGAATGGAAGAGGCTGGCAGACTGGCTGAGAGGAGGGAAGTCTGGTGGCTCATGCAGGGACGCCCCCATCCCTCGCTGGGCTCACAGAGCCCACTGGGGCATCCTGGATGGGCTCAGGATTCTGGGGCCTCTGGGATTCTTGGTCTCATGAGGAGTGTTACCCTGGGGCCTCCTTGCCACCCCAAGCCTTTGGAAACACCTCTCCCTTTCTCTCCTGCCCTCCCAGGTGACTTTGGAGTGCCCTGGCCACGAGGAGGTGCCCAGGGTGGACAAGTTGGTGGAGAAGATCTTGCACTGCAGCTGCCAGGCGTGTGGCAAGGAGCCGAGTCATGAGGGCCTGAGCGTCTACGTGCAGGGCGAGGACGCGCAGGGCTCCCAGCCTGGCCCCCACCCCCACCCCGGTGGGCAGACCCCTGACCCCGAGGATCCCCCGGGGGTTCCCCATGTGGAGGAAGAGGGGGCTGAGGACTGAGGCCCCCAACTCTTCCTCCCCTCTCATCCCCTGTGGAATGCTGGGTCTCACCCTCCCAGGGAAGAGTTGGGGGAGAGGCTGAAGTCCCCCCTTTGGCACTGGATGGACTTGGATTCAGACTTGGACTTGGAATGCTTCCCGGTTGCCATGGAGATCGGAAGGGAGGGGCTGGCGCCAAGCTGCACAATTTAATATATTCAAGAGTTGGGGGGAAGAAGCAGAGGTCTTCAGGATTCTTTTTCGGAGGGGGGTTCTCTTCCTTTCTGCCTCCTAGAGGTGTGCCCTTGGGACGGGGGGCAGTTGGCTAAGCTGCTGCATTGGGGTGAGGCCGTGCAAAATGGCGGGAGCCAGGCCAAGGCCTGAACAGCCGCTGGTGAGGCAGGGCCCTGGGTGTGCTGATGGTGGTGCTGGGCCCCAGGCTGAGGGTGGGCACCTTGACTGCAGCAGCCCGAGGGAGCGCTGGGAGGACCATTGGCAGAAGCAGGAAGCTCTGGCCCCACAGGCTTCCCCCAAGGCCTCCCACCCTACTCCCCATCCCCAGGGTGACTTCTTCCTGGTGGCACAGAGGTGGCCCTCCCTTGATGGCGTGGTTGGGAGTCAGGCCTGGGCAGGACCCTGCTGACTCATGGCCCTGGAGCTGGAAGCCAGGCCCTCCGGCTTCTTTGGCTTCCCAGGGCGTGGAGGGAAGCGGGGAAGAGGAGCCCTGCTGGGCCAAGGGGAGGGGCTGACCCCCTGGACCAGAAGAGCCTCCCTCCCTCCTCGCCCTCTCCCAGATCTTGGTGTCTCCCCCTCCCCCCAAGTTCTAGGCCCCTCACAGCTGCTGGAGCTCAGCTCACCCTCTTGGGAAGCTTTTTCTGAGTATCTGATGGTGGGGAGCAGTCTCCCTTCCCCAGAGGTGCCAGGAGGGACTGGGTGGGGTGGACTCTGGCTGAGCCTCAAGAAACGTGGAAGGGGAGGGGCGCGGGCGCGTGTGGGTGGCCAGTGTTCCCTGTGGCTCCCCAGCTGCCCAGTCCCACCGCCTCCCTTCCCCCAGCTGCACTTTAGCCCTAGAAGGGGCGCGGGGCCCGGGGGGAGGGCCGGGCAGGCGGGCAATGAGGAAGGCCCCGCAGCACCCACAACTGCCTGCATCTGCCTGTCTGTCCCCAGGGCTGCTGCCAGCCCAGCAGCCCCCTCCCTGGGGGCGCCACGGTCCTCGCAGCTGTTGCGACAAGAGCTTCTGGAGCTTGTAACCAGTAGATTGTCTCCCTGATGGACCCTGAGTTTTCTCATGAATAAACTCGTTCAACGCGTGTTCTCTTCCTCACTGGGTGGCTCTGCTGACCCAGGGCTCCCTGAGGGGAGGGAGTCAGGCTGCACATCGAGCCCGGAGCAGAGCCACCAGGCAACGCGGCCCGCAGGCCCTCCCTGCGTCCTAGGGGCCCCCACTTTCCCACCTTGCTGTGGCCCCCTGGCTCCTGGCTCCCCAGCTCCTGCCTCCTTCCTTGGGTGTCTGTTTCTGGCCTCTTGTATATCTTGGTGGGGCTTCTGGAACCTCTTGTCTGACTTTGGCCCTTGATCCCTTGGGCTTGCCCCAGGACATCGCTTCACCCTCACAGGGACCAGTCTGGCTTGGCTTCAGGAGAAGGGGAAATGGACAAAACCAGTGGTTACAAGTTGCTGTGTGAGGTGGGTGCTGTGCTAAGTACTCTACATAAATTAACTCGCTTAATCCTCGCTACCACCTGGCAAGGTGGATATAGTGCCTTCATTTTACAGACGAGGCATTGCAAGTGCAGAGGGGTTAAGTAACTTGCCCAGGGGTGAGAAATGTCACCAACAGGACTTGAACCCAGGCAGTCTGGCAGAATCATTCTTTCCGGTATAACCTGAGTAATGGCCATTTGTTAATTACCTACTGTGTGCCTGGCTGGTTGTTTGGCAACTCTGGAGTCCCTTCCCCCTCACAATGGCCCTACGGGTTTGGTACCGTTCCTGGCATGCAGCTGAGCGTGGGGCCCCCCCAGACTCTCCACTGAGGCAGGGCTGGTGGTGTGGGTGAGAGCTATGATGCTCTTTATTCCTCGCACACATTGCTGTAACCACCAATAGCAGGCAGTTTGCATATATTATTTCAATCCATGGATGATCGTCATTTTGCAAATGAGAACTGAGGGCCTTTATGCTTTGGGAGTGTCTCCCAGGCTGGGAAGCGGCGGTGCCGGGATTCCAATTTGGCGTCCTCTAGTGGTGCAGTTGTGTACTACACACGTCAGTTCCTCAGGGTACCAAACCTTCCCCTCATGGATGCCCTGCATGCTTGTGTACTGCCCAGCTACAGGATGGCGCTTCCTGCAGTCATGCAGGACACAACTCTTTAGGGTGGCCCTGTGCCCCTTGACATGGAACTGGGTTGGAGAGAACCCATCAGTGACCTCTCAGTCTGGCAGGGACAGACTGGCCGTATTCACATATATTCTGAATATATGTGCTAGATGTGAGGTCTAACTCAGGGGCTTTGGAGGACTCAGAGACCGGGCCCAAATAAAGGACTTCCTGGGGGCTGTGAGGTCTAACTCAGGGGCTTTGGAGGACTCAGAGACCGGGCCCAAATAAAGGACTTCCTGGGGGCTGTGTCCTTGGTACTGGGCCTCTGAGACCCGAGCATCGTCTTGGCAGGATGAGTCTTGACCAGGAGCTGCTTATATCCTGTGTATGAAACAAGGCAGGGTATAAATTCATAGATACATAAAGCAATTAATATGAGGCTGGTTGGAAAGGAAGCAGGAAGGTGGGTTGGTGTGGCTGGTGGCAGACCTGGAATCCTAGCCTGAGTTCAGACTTCAGTCTCTTTGCAGTAAGAGCCCTGGAGGTGTCTGCACAGAACTCGATTTCAGTGAGATGAAAAGAAGCCTCGTGGGAGGAGGAGAGAGAGGCTGGAGACCAGATGGAGACTGCAATAGTCCAAGCAAGAGGTGATGGAGGCCAGAATGGAGTGGGGACAGGCAGAGGGTAGGGAGGTAGGGCCCTAGCAGAGGGGTGGGGCCACAGAGGAGAGGCGCTGCTGATTGAATGTGGGATCAGCGAGTAGGAAGAGCCAGATTTGTGAGAACAGAGAAGCATCACTAGTGGGGCCAGCTTGCCAATGGCAGTGAGATGTGGATTAGTGACTGCCAATTTTTCTCTTCGTGGATCTCAAACTGAACTACCATGATATCCCAGAAAAAAATCGCAGGTCCCTCTCCACTGTTTGTCCCCAAACCTCCTGAGAGAGTGGAGTAAATTTAAAATCTTCACAAGGGATAAACACTGATGCGCACTGTCTATGCTGGACCCTCTCCGGATGGGCGGATAATTGGTACCAGTTTCCCCAGTTCGTCTGAGCCACTGGTATCGAGCCAATAACTCCCATCTAGTTTCCTCCCCTGCTTTGAGCCTCTGAGAAATTCCAGTCTGCCTGGGTTTAAATTCTGGCTGGGCCACTGCCTAGCTGCACAATCTTGAGCAAGTCAATTAAGATCTCTGAGGCTCAGTTTTCCCATTAGGAAGTCGGGGAATCATGATTGTACCACCTCACTCTCAGAGTCGTGATCTTTGCATGAATTAGTGTAAATACAGAGCTTGGAACAGTGCCTGGCATATGCTAGGACCTCAATGAATATCAGCAGTTATAATAATAATTATTGAGACTGAATGATAGGCCCATGACAGCTGGTGATTGGGCTGATAGTTTTGTTCATTCATTCATTGAACATATATTTATGGAAGCCTAATACATGCTAAGGCATCAGCAGTGAACAGAATAGACAAATCCCTGCCCTCATGGAGTTAACCACTTGGTCCAGCTTCCTATGGAAGCCCCTCTAAGCAGGCCTCACAACCTCCCTGGACCTCAATTTCTCCATCTCTGTCGTAAGCAGTCCTCCTTGGTCCTCTGCGTACTGACAGGCACAGAGGACTTCTAAGACTTAGCTGTCCCATTGTGGCATCAGCCTTCTCCTCTAGGGAGAGAGCAACCCACAGCTAGAAGTAATCAAGAAAACACTGAGCATCCTTGAAGGTCCCTCTGTACCATGAGGTGTTAAGGATATTTAAGACTATATTATTCCATGACTGAAATGACAAATTTAGGTGAGCACACAGAACTTTTCAAAAGGTTTAAAGTCAAGATAATAACTGTGGCCACAAGATGGCACCATCACCCAGACCCAATCTTGAAAAATTATTATTTTAAAATTTTAATTTCATTTTTTCATTTTTTATTTTTTATTGAAGTATAGTCAGTTTATAATGCTGTGTTAATTTCTGGTGTGCAGTGCAGTTATACATATATATTCCTTTTCATATTTTTTATTATAGGTTATTACAAGATATTGAATATATTTCCCTATGCTATCCAGTATTAACATTGTTGTTTATCTATTTTATATATAGTAGTTACTATATGCAAATCCTAACTCCCAACTTATCCCTTCATCTCCCCTTCCTCTCTGGTAATTGTAAGTTTGTTCTCTATGTCTGTGAGTCATTTCTGTTTTGTAAATAAGTTCATTTGTATCATATTTTAGATTCCACACACAAGTGATATCATATGGTATTTTTCTTTCTTTTTCTGACTTAACTTCACTTAGAATGATGATCTCCATATCCATCCATGTTACTGCAAATGGCATTATTTTATTCTTTTTTATGGCTGAGTAATAATATTCTATAGTATATATATACCACATCTTCTTTATCCAGTCATCTGTCAGTGAACATTTAGGTTGCTTCCATGTCTTGGCTATTATAAATAGTGCTGCTGTGAACATTGGGGTGCAGGTATAAGCAAACTACAGATCATAATATAATAAGCATCCATGCTTCTATCACCTAGAATGAACAAATATTCACATTTTTGGTCATGTTTTCTTTAGATATTAAAAAAAAACAGGACATTAAACTGAAAAAGCCAAAGCAGAGGGACTAATGTGCTATCCTACTATATACTTCTAATTTTCACAGTGCTAGAATTTACCAGGCGCCTCCTCTGTGCAAAAAGGTGTAAATACTCATCCCATTTGTATCTTCGCTGCCCCAGTTTCACAGCAGCAGAGAAATGAAGAGGCTCACAGAGCACGTAACACAACTGGGATTATGAACCCAGGTCACTGGGCTCCATAGTGTGTTTTACATAGTGCTTCTCAGCTTTTCTGTTGCTCATATAAGGAATCCCTGGGCTGATGGCGTTACTGTAGAGCTGAATGCACTCCCATTGTACAGGTGGGAACACTGAGGCCAACGGCTAGCACTGACACAGCATCGTAAAGTTTACAGATTATACCAGTGTCATTTCGTCCTGCCAACAACCCTGTGAGGTGGGTGCTGTGTTGTTCTGCTAATGATTGCGGAGGAGAAAACAGAGACCAGGGAGATGGAGTCGCTGGCCCTAAGTCCATGGAGCTAGGTACCAGTGGAGCTGGCATCTCAAGTCTGCTCTTTCTGATTCTCTGCCAGTGCTTGATAGCCTGTTCCTTGAGGCACAACAGAAATTGTCACAGTGGTGCAGGTGGTGCTGGGAGGGAGGACAGGCCTCCTCCTGCGACAGAGACCCATCTGTGGGCAAGATGGAGACTCCAAGCACCAAGCAGTGGCTCAGGGGGGATGGCTGTGTGCAGGGTCTTGAGGTTTCTTTGCCTTGGGCACTGGGCAGAGCTGAGTTTCAGTTCCACTTGATCACTTGCTGCTGGTGAACTTGGGTGAGGCCCTCGGCCTCTCTGAGCCCCATTTTAACAGCTACCTCTGAGCGTTGCTGTATCAGTAGAAATGGCATAATACAGCCCCTGGAACACAGCAGGAACCATAAATGTGGGCAGTATTATTTCCCTGCTTCTGCGAAGGGAAAAAGACCCCCGCCCACTCCAGATTCCCTTTTCACTCCTCCCCGTTTTCTTTCTTTCTATGGCAATTTTCACTCTACGACTACTTTGTTTACTATGCTTATTTTTGCATGTCTCCTTCCAGTAGACTGTCAACTCAGTGAAGCTGGGTCTTTGTTTTGGTTACTATGGTGTCTTGATTAGGCAGAACAGTGCGTGACACTTAGTAGGCGTTCAATATGTGTTGAATCCACAATATTAATCTGTGAAGTGTCGGGTAGAGACTGTCCTTAGCCAAGGGGGAGAGAGACACAGCAGTGGTGCCCGGGTTGTGCCACACCCCGCCCTTCTTCCTGCAGCAACTCCACCCCACCTGGCCTGGGGATTCCCCAGTCTGTTCACACTCTTTAGTAGACTTGGGAGTGCCAGCAGCTCGCGGACTTCATCTTCAGTGCCTGGTGCTGTCGGGAGAACGGGATGGTTTCTGCCCAGAAAGACCGTGAGGAGGAGGTAGCCATATGTTTAAACTAGAGTTTTAAGTAAGTATTATGTAGGTTGTTATATACCATATATACTGTTATATACGTACCTACGTGTAATATTATATATGTGTACGTATATACGTCAAGCGATCTGCTTAATCTCCCCCAACGGGCTCCCGCAGTGACCCTCGCTGCGGGTGGACGGCCCCGCACTGGGGAGCAGTCCTGGATGAAGGCGGGCCACAGTCCCCTCCTCTGAGTTCCTCCTGCGCCACGTGTGGGTTGGGGAGGGGCATGCGGGGGTGTGGATGCTGCTACAGCTGGGAGGCGATCTGGCGCAGCCTGGGCGCTCCGGTCGTCCCTCCGCAGGCCCGGGGGTACCGGGGACGCTGCCAGCCCGCGAGGCCGGGGCTCGGCTCTCCCCGCCCACCGCAGGGCGGGGCGCAGGCTCCGCGGCGCGGGGACCGCGCGCTCCTGGAAGCAGCCGCCGCTCCTCCGCGCGCGCCGGCCCCTAGCGGAGCCTCCCGGGTCCCTGGGCGCCTGCCCGGCCTGCAGCCTCCTCTTCCTCTCCCGGCCCCGCGGCCGGAGCTGTGCCGCAGTCGCAGGCGGCGGAGCAGCGCTCAGCGCCCCAGGTACCGAGCGCGGGCGGGAGCGGGACCGGCGCCCCGTGGCCGGGTTGGGAGGCGGCGGAGGCGCGGCCGCTGCTCCTTCTCTCCCCGAGGGCCGGCCCGGCGTCCTCTCTCGCTGCGGGGACCGTGTTCACCCAAGCCCCAGGTGCCTCTGCGCGGGCTCTGAGACCTGTGTTCCCCGCCGGGGGCTTTGCTCTGGCCCGCGGGCCCCCTCCCCCAACCTCTTACTCCGCGACCCCCAGCACCACGGCTCCCCACCTGGCATCCCTCTACGTCTATCCGCCGCGGGGTGGTTCCCCTGGCCCGACAGCGCCCATTCGCACCCGGCTCCCACCCCCTGGGGTCCCTGTCCCCGA
The DNA here is from genome assembly GCF_048773025.1 of Camelus bactrianus. NCBI lineage: Eukaryota > Metazoa > Chordata > Mammalia > Artiodactyla > Camelidae > Camelus > Camelus bactrianus. The sequence continues at coordinate 66,265,299 of NC_133551.1, read as the reverse complement.
CAGCGTCCTTGCCCCATCTTACCTCCCGCCCCTTCAGGGGACTCTGCTCCCGCCAGCCAACCGCGCAGAGTCACCGTCCCGGTCCTTCTGACTTCCTGCCCGCTCCTTCTAGGAGGCTCTTCTCATCAGGTGCCTTCGCCCAAACTTCCTACCCGTTTGCACCAGGTGCCCCTACCTCACACCGGAGGACGTCCAAAGAAGCCTTCTCCGTCCTCCTCAGGTTGCTGCCCCTTGACCCGGAGACCCATCCCTATCTTCTCACCTGCCGCCCTGGGGGTCTGTTCTCACCGACGACGCCCATCCACTCTGCTCCTCCAGGTCCCATACCGCGTCTTCCTGCCCAACCTACCTCGTCCCCCGGACCCCTCTGAAACTCACGTCCTCGCCCTCGGCCCTCTGCCCCCATGGTCCCAGAGCAGGGCCCCGCCAACAACAGCACCCCGGACTGGGAGTCGGGGCCACGGTCGCAACAGGAAGGCAGCGGCTGGGTGGCGGCCGCGCTGTGTGTGGTCATCGCACTGACGGCGGCGGCCAACTCGCTACTCATCGCGCTCATCTGCACGCAGCCTGCGCTGCGCAACACGTCCAACTTCTTCCTGGTGTCGCTCTTCACGTCGGACCTGATGGTGGGGCTGGTGGTGATGCCGCCGGCCATGCTGAACGCGCTGTACGGGCGCTGGGTGCTGGCGCGCAGCCTCTGCCTGCTTTGGGCCGCCTTCGACGTGATGTGCTGCAGCGCCTCCATCCTCAACCTCTGCCTCATTAGCCTGGACCGCTACTTGCTCATCCTCTCGCCGCTGCGCTACAAACTGCGCATGACGCCCCCGCGCGCCCTGGCGCTCATCCTGAGCGCCTGGAGCCTGGCCGCGCTCGCCTCCTTCCCGCCCCTGCTGCTGGGCTGGCACGAGCTGGGCGGCGCTCGCGCACCTGCCCCGGGCCAGTGCCGCCTGCTGGCCAGCCTGCCGTTCGTCCTCGTGGCGTCCGGCATCACCTTCTTCCTGCCCTCGGGCGCCATCTGCTTCACCTACTGCAGGATCCTGCTGGCCGCCCGCAAGCAAGCCGTGCAGGTGGCCTCCCTCACCACCGGCATGGCCTGCCAGCCCTTGGAGACGCTGCAGGTACCCAGGGTGCTCAGGGAGATCCGGGCTTGTGGGATGGAGGGGAATGAGCCGCCACTGGGTGCCCAGTGCGCATCCATCACTTTCTTTTTCTTTTTTTCCCCCACCGTTTTTTAATACACACTTGCTGGCGATCTCCAAGTGGTCATTCCCAGCTCCCACCTTTCTTCTGAACTCCAGACTCAATGCCCGACTGTCCACAGGATGCTCTGGGATGTGGGTCAGGCTTCTCAAATGTAACATGTGCAACAGGGAATTCAGGGTGTCCTGACTCTTCCCATCTGCTCGTCCCCCATCTTCCCCACCGCCACAAATGACTCCAACTTGGCATCAGGCACCAGAAATTTAGGGATAATTTTTCTCCCTCATGCTTGTGGGATTCATTGCCAAGGCCCTGCTGGTGCTGCCTTCTAAGCACGTGTCATCTTCAACACCACCCTCCTGATCCAAACCACCATTGTTTCTTACCTGGAGTCTCTGATAGTCTCCTTCTGCCCGCCCACCCCACCCCGTCCCACTTCCACTCCAGACTCACTCTTATCCATTTTCTGTGCAGCAGCCAAAAGCACAAATAAAAACAAAAAAGTGGTCACATCACTCCCCTGCGTCAGACCTTTCAGCAGCTCGGCATTGCTCTCAAGATGAGGAGGGGACACTTGTCAGAATCTGGCCCTGGGACCCCGTCCTTCCAACCTCTCCCTGCCCCGTCTCTTCCTGCACCAGCCCTGTGGCCCTTCTGATGCTCCCAGAAGCCCCAGGCTGACTCTGTGGCCAGGTCTTTGCACTCGCTGTCCCCTCTGCCTGGCATGTCCTTCCCCCCTGGGCTGCCATTGCCAGACTTTTCTTCAGCTCCCAGGCCACCCCTTCCCAGAGACCGTCCCTGACCACCCTGTCTGCAGGCCTCCCCACCCTGCTTTTCTCTGTCCCGACCCCCAGTGTATTTGTTGATTCGATCAGTGTCCATCTCACCCCACTCAAGTGTAAGCTCCCTTGAGGGCTGGGTGTGTCCGGATTGGCTTTGCCCCTCCACTGCACATAGTAAATGCTTATTGATTCCCTGTGAATGGGGTAGGTGCTCTTAACTCAAGGCCCTGCAGCATCTAGGGTAGAGTGGCTCACACAATGCCTGGGTCCTATTGTCCATCCCGAAGGATGGGGGTCTACACTGATCCTGCCTGAGCCCGAGAGAATGAGGTCACAGGTCCCAAGGAAGGTCCTGACTGGGCTCTCTGAGCTCATCTTGGTGTAGATGCCTGCAGGATCGGGGAGGTGGGGTGCCTTTGGAATCACTGGGTAGATGGGGGCTAAGAGGCTAACATCCTGGTCGGCAGTCCCCTGGAGCAGCTTGTCCGTATCACCCTAGCAGTGAGGTCCACCAACTAGAAGGACAAGGTCTTGGATGGACAGGCTGCAGCCCTGCTCTCTCCCTGATCTGTGCTCATGAAGAACTTTCCTGAGTCTCAGCAGATGGCAGTGACCCTGATTTAGTTCTCCAGCGGGAAGACGACTGCCTGGGCCATCCACACTCTCCCCCTGGGTTCTTGTGAAGGAGCGTTTCCCGAAACTGCAGGTGTTTGGGAACTGCCTTGTGAGATCTGCCTTGCTACCTGCTCCGTCCACCCTTGCTACCCTCACACATGCCGTAAGCCTCTGCGTTCGTATGTGCTTAGCATTTGCTTGAAATCATCTCACTTATCTTTTTACCTTCATAAACTTATTTAGAGAGAAAACTTCTTATCTCTTTTGGGAATGGAAAAATCAGTCTCCTTGCCGTAAAATAGAAGGTGATCACAAACACAACCCCAGTGAGGCTGCAGAAACCCCAGCAGTGTCCCTGAAGTCCAGCTTGGTTTGGCTGGAGAGACTGAGCTGAGGCCTGCTTTCTCTTTGTCAGATGTCAGAGGGATGTTAAAGACGTAGTAGCATCCATGCAGGGCTTTTTCTCAATGGAGCCAGAAGAGCAGGGAGGGAACTGTGAAAGACGTCCATTCCTGCTGAGGTTCAGTTCTTTTATGGGATCCATTTACCGCCCAAGCTCATCTCCCATTCTCACCCTCTGGGAAGCTCTGCCCTAGTGATCAAGGACGCGAGAAGCTGGCTGGCCTTGGTGAGGCTGAGGTGGGAGAGGTCTGGATTCTCGGTTCCAACAGTGCCTGTGACACACGGATTTTCTTTCCATGAAGCTAACTGGCTGGTGCCAGGACTGAACCTGAGACAATGCGGCCTCCGCACCCGGACAGGCATCCCCCAGGTGCTGGCAGCTGCAGCCCCCTAGCCTTTGAGCGCTCACTGCATGCCAAGCACTGAGCTCAGCTAATCCCCCCAACACTCAGTGAGGCAAGTGCTGTCATCATCCCTCTGATGGGGAAACTGAGGGCCATAGAGGGGAGGTGAATTGCCCAAGGTTGCACAGCTGAGGAGTGAGGTTCAAGCTCAGATCTGACTGATGTCAAAGCCTGGGTCTGAGCATCGTGCTGCCTATGGGCGGTGACATGCTCTTAAAACGCTGACTTCAGGGACACCACCCCGTGTCTGTCCCTCTACTCCACTGGCTGTGCCTTCTCCATCTCCTCTGTGGGTCTTCCTGATCTACCACCATCTGTGACCTCAGTCCTTGGGCCTCCTTGCTTTTTTGCCCCTCCACATTCACTCCCTCAGTGTGCTCATCTCATCCCAGGACTGAAAGTACCACCCACACGGTGATGACTTCCAGCAGGGACCACTTACTTACCCCACCCCAAACAGAACTCTGGGTCTTCCAGGCTCCAGATACCATCCCTCCATTGTCTTCCTCATATCGACTCATTGACATGAGTTGCTCAGGCCAGGAATCCTGGAGGCAGCCTTTCTTTTTCTCACGCTGCACAGTCGGTCCTCTGACCGCTACTTTCAAGACACGTGCAGGCTCTGATCATTTCTCATGTCTATTGCTGCCTCCCGGTGCTGGCTGAGCCCCTTCATCTGTTGCTTGGGTTAGTGCAGTGATCTCCCACTGGCTTCCTGATCCCATTCTTACTCCCTTTCCATCTGACACAGCAGCCTGAGCCATCCCTTTAATATGCAAGTTCTGTTGCATCATTCCTCTTCTCCTTCTCTGGTCTCCTCCCCTTCCACCACGCCCCTCACTATTTCTCTTTCAGCCCCACTGGCCCCCTTGCTGTTTCTTGAGCACACCAAGCACACTCCTGCCCCAGGACCTTTGCACTTGCTGTTCCTTCTTTCGGAGTGCCCTTTCCCCACATCAGCTGGTTCTCCCCCTAACCCAGAAGAAACTGATAGAGGTTAGGGGGTTAATGATTGTTTATTTCCTCCTACTAGAACGTAAGTTCCATGAGGGTGAGGGCTTGTCTCTACTGCTATATTCCCAGCACCTAAAACTGCGCCTGCCATGTTGTAAGCGCGCAGTGCACAGTAATGGAAAGAATGAAATGAATGCAGTGCTTCGCAGAGCCTGGGATTCAAGCCCCGCTCACATTGCTCCCTGTTCTCCCAATTCCTTTACAAGAAGTTCTTGTAGTGGATGGATCCTGTGCTGTTTCGTACATTGATTGACTTCCTCAGTACTGTGTTGAGTGCCTCCCATGTGCAGGAGCTTTTCTAGGCTGTGGGTGCAGCCATGAGCGGATGGAGACAGTCTTGCCCTCTTGGAATCTATGTTCTAGTTTGAGAGAGAGACATTGATCATGAAACCCTATCGTGATGAGGGTTATGGAGCTTATAATATTCAAAACCTATTACTCCCTGTGCATACGTTTGCAAACTGAAGTGAGGAAGTCACAAAACCAAAGGCTGGGAGGAGTCTTCAGGGGTCATTTAGCCAGCACCCTGCCTCAGAGGCAGAAGGACCCGTAGCCTCTCAAGCCAGAAATGTGTCTGTGCGAACACCTCCCACTTTCTGGAAAGCCTTTTCTCTTGATTTGAATGAGAAAGTGTCAGACTCCACCACCGCCTTTGCTTCTAAAACCACTTGGATCCAAAGCAAGCCTTCCACAGGGCTATTTTCCTTACCGCCTGGAGAATTGCTTGTAATTGGGGAACTTGCTTCTGGGATGCTGTCTCTACTCCAGCCTCTTCGGTTGTGACCCCGTCCCCCCACCCACCTCCACCCCGAGCTGGCCTGCCCCGGAGACCAGCAGCGTCCAGCCTGGAGGGCGGAGGAACTCTCAATGCCTGGATCCAGAGGAACTGATGAGAGTGAACAGAACTTGGGGTGTGTCAGGCCCCTTTCCTCCTCTTCTCAGCTCCACTGAACCCTCAGCTCCTTCCTGATCCAGCCTCTAGTTTCCCTGAAGAGGGAAGTGGGCTGGGCACTGATCCCTGAAGTCCTGCCTCCTCTGGGGCTTTGGACATGGAGGCTGAGCCAGCTGGAGCATCTTTTTCTGCCTCTACCCGCCACTTCTGCCTACTGATGTGAACAGGCTTTTAAAAAGCCACTGGTTGGGAGTAGTTTCATCCAGGTCTTCATGGCCACAGGGGCTGTGAGAAAGGGGCTGTGCCTTGAGGTGAGGCAGGAGCTGTGGGCGGGGGTGGAGAGGGGGCAGAGAGGTGGTGGCGGTGTCGGAGTGAGATGCTGCCAGGGGTTTGTGTGTGTGTGTGAACGGTGGGCGCCTGTATGGGGGTGGCGCTCATCCTTGGGGGATACCAGAGGAACCAGTGTGGGAACTCAGCCCGATGGGGAGCAGCAGAAAGAAGCCCAGATGGGAGTTTCCGTTTTGTCAGTTCCTTTCTCTCTCTGCCAGGATTCCTGTGTCTCTGTGGTTAGAACCCCCTCCCCATCATCTTCCTTTTTACTTCGTCTTTCCCCCTTCCCAGGCCCCCTCCCCCAGTTCCACCTCGCCCCAATCTCTTCCTTCCTTCTGCAGTGCTGTCTTCCTCTTCCTTCTCTCCCATCAACTTCTCCTCCTTGTCCTCCCCCAGCTTTTTTCACCCTCTATCACCCAGCTATGCATCATTCTGTCCTAACGATCCATCTTGCCTTCCATCTCTGCTTCCTCCTCCTCAGAGAAGGCTGTGATCACAGAAATATCTTGGAGGTGGAGGAGGAGGCTGAGTGGGAGAGGCTGCCAGAGGAGCAGAGTGGAGCATGACAGCCATGGCTGCTGCTTAGAACGAGGCGGCGGGTGCAGCGGGGGCAGGACGCAGGAGCTTGTGTGCCTGGCTGGGCGTGGGTTCAAATCCCGCCTCCTTCTCATCTCAGCCAGGTGACTCTGGACAAGTCACTCACCTCCCTCTACCCCAGGGGTAATGGTATTTATCATTTGAGGCAGTTTGAAGAATCAATGAGATGATACATGTAAACCTGGCGCATAGTAGGTGCTCAACTAGTGTTAATTCCTGTCCTTTCCTCTTGGTGGTAAAGCATGTGGTTCTGGGGAGCTTGTCCCTTTGAGCCTTTCGAGGGGTAGAAAGCAGCATCGCTGCCATCAGCAGCCTGGTCACCGTTATCAAGGAGCTGAGGGGAACACAAGTAACAATGACAACAACAACAATAACCAGCACTCACAGGTGCTCACCATGTGCCGTGCGCTGTTCCAGTAACTTCCTATCATCTTATTTAATCCTTACGACCATCCTATGGGCAAATGCCATTGTAATCACCTTTTTACAGATGAGAGATCTGAGGCACAGAGAGGTGATGTACCTCGCTTAAGGCCACTCAGCTAGTTAGTAACAGAGCCCCGATCTGAACCAGGCAGTCTGGCTCCAGAGTCTACCTTATAACCCTCACTATGATTAAATGATTGTACAAATTTGAAATTACACAAAGGAATACGGAAACACACTGTAAGATGCAAATTCATCAATAAAGTCAAAGACCCCTCTGATGTCTATCGAATCACCTCCCACTCCCAGGGACACTTTTATCAGCGTCTTTCCAGTTCTTTTCTGTGTTTCCATGTTTGTTTACAGACCTAAAGAAACTTAGTGCTTTGCTTTGTGTATTTTTCTAAACAAAGGGAATCATCTTGTTTAGAAAAATATCTCTTGTTTTGCAACTTGCCGTTATCACTTGATAATGTGTCGTGGAGATCTTTCTGTTTGATCAATTCATTCTTTTAAACGTCTGTATAGTATTCTATAGTGGGAACGTACTGGGGTGTATTTAACCATTCTCCTTTTGATGGACTTTTGGGATGTTTCCTATCAGGAGTTTTTCCTATCGCGACTAGCGCCGTGGTATGCATTCTTGTATGTGCCAAGTGTACAGACATGTGTGCTGGTGTTTATGAACATAGGGGCCTGTAAATGGAATTGCCTTCTGGAAGGGCACTGCCAAATCGTCATCCAGTGGCTGCCCCCTGACAGTGACAAATGCCACTGACGCATATAAGGGACATGCAAACAACAGAATGTGCCATGAGGGGCTGCAAGGGGCTACAGGGCAGAGAGAAGTGGGAAGGCGAGGCTGGCATCAGCCAGACCCCAGAGTGTGGGCTGGCGGTTGCCATTGGCTTCTGCTCCATGAGGGCCTCTCTGTGACAGTGGTGGGGTTTTACTTGGGGGTGCCATCCTCTAAAGTGGAAGCAGCATGGGCAAATGGGAAAAACACAGTTTCTGGAGCCAGAAATGACTTTAATTCCCTGACTCAATACTTACCTGCTGTTTGACTCCTGGCAAGTTCTTCTGCCTCTCTGCATCCCATCTGCAGGATGGGTATTACGATGCCCACCTCCCACGAAGGCTGGACGGCAGAACGAATATCAAGCGCTGATGCACAGTAAGCGCTTAGTATGTGGGGTTGATAATTTGGGGTAACTGGTGCCTTGGCTGAGGACTTGTACTGGCACAGCGTGATCTTGGAAAGGTCCCCTACCCTTTCTGAGCCTCAGTTCCTTCCCCTCTTGCCTATATTCTTGGATGAACTCTTTGGAGAGAAGAGGAGAAAGAAAAATGCAGGTTTATTCCCAGGAAGACAAGAGAGGGAATCTCAGATCATCTTTAACTTTTCTGGAGTGCTCTCCCTGATGATTGACCCCAGCAGATCTCCCCACGTGCCTCAGTTCCCTGGTGCCCTAGAGCTCTGGCAAGGTCACAGCTGTCTCTTTCCCCTTCCTCAGGTCGCCAGGGGCCAGGGGGTTTCTGTGTGACTGGGGTTTCCTGAAGACGCTGTCTCCCTCCTCCCCATATGTCTGTCCTCACTGATGGTAGCAATTTGAATTCATGGCAGATCTTAGGAGATTCTTTTAGGGCAGTAGAGCCCTCTCCCTCTGGGTTGACGACAGAGCCACAGAAACCATACAGAGTCCACTCTGGAGAGAGAAAATGAGCAGGAGAGAAAAGCAGCCCTCTTTTTCTCCCTCGCTGCAGTGTAGTGAGTCACAGCATTTGTCCTGATGTGCATGCTGTTTTGGAAAACCGGAGCTGCTGGCAGAGGGACAGGGCTCCTGATGGTGCCAAAAACTTCCCCAACCTGATGCATGTACCACCGAACCAACATCAGAGCTGCTATGTATTTACACTCACTCTCTGCTGGACACTGTGCATGCGTTTATTATCCACAACTTCACAGCAACTCTGTAAGCTGAGTATTTTCTCCCATTTTACAGATGTGGAAACAGAGACTCTCAAGATCACAGAGTGAGTAAGTGGTAGAGGCATGATCTGAAGCCAGACCACTTGTCTTAAAAGCCCAGCTCCTGCCTCCGCTCAGTGTTGCCCCACCAAGACAGGGGGTAGTAATCAAGGGCCTCTTATAGGCTGCTCTGTGTGAATGTGTCCTTAATATTTGTCTAACCAGATTTCATCTGGACAAACACATTGAAGGGTGAGAGTTACAGTGTGTCTCGTCTCCCCTGTTCTGCCCACCGCCATTCTAGAATGAGACTCTCCAATTCTACAGATAGTAGCAGCTGGGGTTCAGCACCATGGAGAGGAACCAAGCCTGGATACCCTGAGGAGGCGGGGAGAGAACGGGGCTGGGAGGGGAGTTCCTGTGCTTGAGAGTGGGGAGAGGGGTTTGGCTTTGGTGCTCTCAGGGCTGACAAATCTTGGCTTTGCTTCCTCCGCCCCCTTTCCATCTGCGAAGTTTGCGTGGGAATCTGGTTCCCCTCCTGCCTCCTTCTGACTCTTTCATCTTCCCATACCCAAGCTACCTCTGGTTGCCTCAGGAGCTAAGCTGGGCTCCCATGCAGTTTAGGAAATGTTGGGGGGAATCCCTGGATTTCAAAGGGTCACTGGTCCTTTGGTCTGAGGATTTGTACTGTGTATTCCCAGGCAGCACACATACTGTTTCATAACTCTGTGAATTGTGCACATCTCTGCATACTAGTATTTACTTTAATTGTAAATATAGGTGGGTCTCGCTTTGTGTAAATCTGATAGACGAAAATACAGATTGATTGCAACACGTGGTTTAGAGGAGAGCTTCCCATTCCAGCTTTTGTGGACCCATAGAGGTTTCATGGATGAACGTTGCAGTGGCCTCTGAACCCTCTGGATGTGTGGGAACTTTTTTCTTCTGTGTGTGTATAAAAATTTGTAAGTTTTTTCTTTTCTGGGGAGTGGTTTTGTAGATTTTATTAGAGTCTTAGCAGGCTCATGAAGCTGAAAAAGTTAAGAGGACCACTGGGCTAAAAAGTTCAGAGAGGTTTTTTAAAGTCTGGGACTCCTGGTCTCCAGTTTTCAAGGTCACATTCCAATCCCTGTTGCCGTGTCCCCCCCACCTCTCCCCCAGCTCCTGCTCACGGAGTCCACGTGTGAGAATGGAGATGTCTGCCAGTTCCCAGCAAAATCTGAGTTTAAAATGCCAAGGTCACTCGCAGCCCTAGTAATTTCTAACCAATTTAATTGCACACATTTGTTTTGGGCACACCTTTTCAAAAATGCACTTTATTTTGTGAAACATGAGAGTAGTGGTGCAGGCAAAACCATCAGTCTAAAATATGAAGAGAATCCATATGCAAAGAGATTGCCAAGCCCTGGAGAGCAACTGTCCTCTTTTGCCAAGTCCAGTTCAATTGCAGCTAATTCTTGGTAGTGCCAAAATGCAGTGCAGGACAACACTACCCCCAAACACAAATCCAACAGTTCAGAAGACCCACGCTCCCTGCGAAGGACAACACTTGATACTGGCCATCACACATGGCTATGAGCCCCAGCACCCAGGAAATCTCGTGGTACTTCCTAGAGCTCCTTGTGAAGTGCTGGGTCAGGGTCAGGACACAGTGCAGGATCAGGACCAAGGCTCAGTCTACTTCTGGGGTTAGGGCTCAGTCTGAGGCTAAAGTTGGGTTCAGTCTGGTCCATGGTTGAGGCTCAGTTTGAGACCTTGGTTATGCAGGGCTCAGTCTACAGTAGGCATCAGGGGCTCAGGACTGTGAGCAGGGCTTAGCTGATTGATGATGTCTGGGCTTGGTCTGGAGCCATGGTCAAGGTTCAGTCTGGAATCAGGGTCAGGCTTCAGTCTCGGACTACAATTGGGACTCACTCAAGGAGGAGGGCTCAGTTTATTACTGGTACTAGGGCTCAGTTTAGAATTAGGATTAGGGCTCAGTCTGTGGCTGGGAATAGGCTCAGACTGGGGTCCTTTCTTAGCTGAATCATGTGGCCTTCCTTTCCGCAGGTGCCCAGGACCCCATGCCCAGGGGTGGAATCAGCTGACGGTAGGCGTCTGGCCACCAAGCACAGCAGGAAGGCCTTGAAGGCTAGCCTGACACTGGGCATCCTACTGGGCATGTTCTTTGTGACCTGGCTGCCCTTCTTTGTGGCCAACATAGCCCAGGTAATGCCACCGCAGGGGGTAGGTGAGTCCACGCCTTGCTGGGGAGGCCCTGAATCCCATCCCAGCCCAGATCCGGGGAGGGAAGAGGGTGGGTTGCCTTTCATGGCATATGTGTTCGTGTGTCCATCCCATCCATGCTGGGTGGGGTGGTCTGTGTCCCTGCTCTGGGACCAGGCATGATGCACGCCATCCCTCTAGGCCGTGTGCGACTGCATCTCCCCAGGCCTCTTCGATGTCCTCACGTGGCTGGGTTACTGTAACAGCACCATGAACCCCATCATCTACCCACTCTTCATGCGGGACTTCAAGCGGGCCCTGGGCAGGTTCATGCCATGTCCCCACTGCCCCCGGGAGCACCAGGCCAGCCTGGCCTCCCCCTCCATGCGTACCTCTCACAGCGGCCCACGGCCCGGCCTGAGCCTGCAGCACGTGCTGCCACTGCCCCTGCCACCTAACTTGGACTCAGACTCGGACTCAGGCTCAGATGGCTCCTCAGGCCTGAAACTCACAGCCCAGCTCCTACTGCCTGGAGAGGCCACCCGGGACCCCCCACCGCCTGCCAGGGCCACTACCACAGCCAACTTCTTCAACATCGATCCAGTGGAGCCTGAGCTGCGGCTGCATCCACTTGGGACCCCCACGAACTGACCCGGGCTTGGAGTTGGTCTGTGGGAAGCTGAACTGGAAAGGACCAAGTTCCCAAAGCCTTGGACTAGCTCTTGGCTAAAGCCAGGGGGCCATAGGTCCTCTGGGAGCCCTCTGAGCTCCAGTTGGGTGCACTGAGCCAGCTCCCCCTGCCCACTCCAGCCTCCTATCTGGAGGAGAAAAGGCTGCTTCAGATAGTTTTCTCCAGGATGCTCCGCTGTTGAGTGTAACTTGTGGATGTGTGTAGAGCAAGGCTGGAGGACTCCTGCGGGTGGGCATAAGGACCTCTTGGTCCAGATCAGGATGCAGACAGGCATCTCCTTTGCACATTCTATCAGATGGCATGTGAGGGATGCCTTTGTCTGCTGAGGTGGCTTAGTGCTGGGCCAAACTTCTTGGTCCTCAAAGTGCAGTCCATGGGCCATCAGCATCAGCCCCCAGGAGTCCGTTAAAAATGCACGCCTCTGCCCCATTCGAGACCTGCCGATCCCCCGGTGAATCATGTGCACGTTACGATTTGAGATGTGCTGGCTCAGATGATCTTTAACCTTGAGGATGGTTTGCTAGGCAGTTTTTGGGCCAGCCAGACTTTCAGGATGTATCTGGCTACACAGAAAATATCTGAGCCTGGGAGTCGGGCAGGCATAAATTTGAATCTCTGCTTCACTACTTACCAGCCCTTGGACAAATTACTTAACCTCCCTGAGCCTGCTGTTCCATGTGCAAAACAGGGTAATGATGCCTGCCTCATAGGGTGTCATGAAAATCAGGGTAATGCGTGTAGAATACCCAGCACCTGGCAGGTGGTCAGTGGGTGGTCCCCCCTGTTGTTATAACTTCTGGCCATCCAGCCTGCTAGCCTCTTGCTGAAGGCCGGGAAGGGCTGTTTGCTCCCCACTGTTCTTTTTCCATCTTCCTCCTCCTCGTTAGCCCTGGCCCAGATCCCACAACCTGGCTCTGATTCCTCAACTTGCTCTGGATACTGGGTGGTGTTCCCATCCCACCTCCTGGGGGCAAAGGGGCAGCTGGCGGGTTCTTGCTCAACACCAGGGGTGGATGTTCCTCTACCTTGGGCTTCCTTGGACCTATTAGGGAACCAGCTGATGGGGACAGAACCAGCCCCTTGCCCACCTCCTTTTGGCCTTCCTGAGGTCAGTGAGGGAGTAGGAGTGGTGGCCATTGGGTCAGCAGAGTTGTAGAGATGTCCCTGGTGCAGGCAGGTGGACCTTGGCACAGGGGCCTGATTTTTTCTGAGGGGGAACTCTTGGTTCCCATAGTTTACCTGCTGTAGATTCCATTTCAGTCTGAGGTTTTTCCATCCCCAAGTTCCATCAACCCAAACTTCAGGGGCCTCCTCTGCTGGCCAGGCGCTCTCCTTGGTGCTGATCAGATTCAACTCTAGCAAGGCCACTGGATGTAGAGGGGCCATGGTGCTCGTGAGGGCTCCCCCTCTACCCCAGGCCTGCCCCAGGGGACTCTCAATAAGCATTAGCTGAGGTGGTGACCTGGTGTGGACTGAGTTTTCCTGAGGGGCCACTTGGGCTGGAGAAGCAGCTGGGGAAGTGGGAAGAGACTCCAGGTGCAGGCTCTGCCCTGGATTTGCTTTGGGATCTCAGCAACATCACTTCTTAGGGCCTCAGTTTCCCCAAAGTAGGAGTTCTGTGAATATTTGTGGAGTGAACAAAAAACAAGTATCCCTGAGGACCAGTTCAGCTCCAATATTCTAATTCCCCTGCATCTCTCCCCTCCTGGCCGCCTCCCCCGCAGCTTGTCAATATTTTCCCCGCCTGGGCCTTGGTTTCCCCATCTGAGCAATGCGGGCAGGGGGCAGAGTATCTCTAGCCCTGTCATTCAGGGACAGTGAGGGGGCCAAGGGGAAGGTTCCCATGGATGCACATACACTGGCTAAGAGCTTGGGCTCTCAGGGCCGACTGATTGGAGACCATCTGTGTGGCCTTGGGCAGGTTACCTAACCTCTCTGGGCCTGCAAGTGTAAAGTGAAGATAATGATAGTACCTACCTCATAGGGTTGTTGTTTGAAGGTCAACGGACACACTCCATGGGAGCGCTCTGTACATGGTAAATACTCAATAAATGGTGGCTATTATGACTATTTATTATTATAATCATCATCACCTTTGTTTCTGCGATAGGAAATCCTTCCCCCGTATATTTCACCAGGCCCAGTTCCCTGTCCACACTGCATGCTGCTCCAGCATTTTTTCACCTTGCTCTACAACAATGATATCCAGGGCCACCAGGTGGCATAACTTTGCGGGGTGCCCTTCACATCACGTCTTCTGATGGATGCCCCTGTGGTTGAGCAGAGCCCGCCAGCATGGCTGCACGTGGCAGATCTCATCGGATCTCTCAAGAGCAGAGAGAAAAAGCTGTCTGCTCCCAACCTGTACCTGCTCCGTGGGCTGGTGGGCAGCTCTGGAGAGTGGATGGAAGAGAGGGCAGACACCAGGCTTCCGAGTCTGGGGAGCATGGCAGGATAGGAGCCCCGGGTTCCAGAGAGCCCCCTGGGCCTCTTGATGGGCAACCAGACCCCATGGCTCCAACCCAAAGCACAGGAGGCCCACAGCTGGTTAGACCTGGGATGCTATGCTGTGCTTAGTTGACTCTGCAGGGCGCTGGCCTTGCCTCCTCAGAGAGGGAACTGTGATTCCTTACAAGTCCCTCTTCCTTCTGATACCAATGTCTTCAATTTAGGAAAGGCGCTGGTAGAAATCCTGCATCTCCAGAGCTCATGTGAGGAACCTGGTGGTGAAGGGTAAGAGAGTGCTGCACATGGAAGTCTGGGAAAGTGACTCTTCTGGGGTCAGTCCAGCCCTGGGCAGGGCTCCTGGGTCTCACTGGTACAGTTGGGGCAGCCCAGTGGGTTGGGGCCCACGCCATGGCTGCAGATATGGGAGCTCTTAGCAGGGCTGGCAGCAGCAGGAAGGGAGGCGCCTTCGGACTGATCCAGCCCTGTTGGCACTTGGTCTTGGCTGGGGTCAGGGGATGCGGCTGCTTTGGGGGTGTCTCTGGATGCGGGACCCTGGGTTTGCCCATCCTGGTTGGTTGTCTTATCTGATGAGGTGGCTGCTGCCTGGTGAGGCTCCTCATGGGGCAGACTGCCTGGAGCCAGCGAGAGCCCCTTCCCATCCCAGCTGGGCTTGGTGCGGATGCCCACGGCCTTCAGGATGATGTCCATCTGCTTGGCGTAGTCCAAGTGGCCGCTGACCTGCAGAAGGACAGTGAGTGAGGACTCCAGTGGGTAGGCAGAGCCCAGCCCTCCCCAGGGCCCCAGGCTCAGTTCCTGGGCCTCACCCACTCCCTCAGCATCTTCAGTCACCAATGCCGTGACTCCAACCCTCAAAGACTCTCAAGTCCAGGGTGGGTGGGAAGCCTCTGAGGTCAAGGCTGCTCTAAAATTTATTAAATAAAGTTGAAGGAAGCTGCTCTACAGAATCTGGTCCTCCCAGGGCAGGAAGGATTCTCCTGATAGAAAGTTGGAGTGGGAGCTCTCGTTCTCTGCCTTCAGCTGCAGGTTACAGCGGAAGGGCTCTGCTGCTCACCAGCGGTGGGACCTTGGGCAAGCCTCTGTAGCCCTCTGGCCTTCGCCTGTCTCAGCTGTCAAATGGGGACAATAGGCGTAGTTACATCAGAAGGTTGCTATAAGGGCCCCCCAGGAAAAGCCCCCAAATTGAAAATAGAGCTATGGCTGGAAAGACTGCTAGGTACTTCCTACAATTCATTCTTCCCCTTCCCCCTGAGACATAAGAATTTCAATTTATAGCTGGGTACACTAAGTGTAGCCTTGCGACAAGTTTTGGCCAATGAGATGAAGCAGTACTATTATGCGATGCTCCCTGGAAGTCTCTTTAAAAGGAAGAGTGCTCCTCACTCCCCTCCCCGATTTCCTTTTTTGTGCTGGCTGGAATTCCGACAGGATGGCCAGAGCTTTGGCGGCCATCATGAGCCATGAGGACAGCAAAGTAGCAAGACAGGGAATTTTGGCTCCTGAAGGCTGTGAAGCTACCAAGCCTACCCTGAACTACCTCTTCTGGCCCTTTTTCCTGTGTGACAGCATCAACTCTTGTGTTTTTAAGCCACTTCATCTGGCCCTCTGTTGTATGGACGGAATCTCCATCGAGACAAGAGTCAAGAACTCAGAAGTGCCCACCCAATCTCTGAGAGAATAGAGACTCCCCAGTTTTGTGTTGGGATATTTCAGTGAAAACTAGGGATGTGACTGGACTATCTGATGGTATCTGTGATAACAGACAGTGCTCAGCACACAGTAGGTCCTGAATGCATTGTAGACAACGAATTTATTGGATATACTCCTTTGACAGGCATTGGCTGCTAACTGTAGATTAGAAGAAACTGAGCCATAGGGGAGGTAAAGGGACCCACCCAAGGTCACAGAGATGTCAAAGCTGGGATTTGAATCCTGGCTTGTTCTCTTCATACAAGATCAAATATGTTTTGGGGGAGACATTAAAAATCATTCTCATTTTACAGATGATGAAAGAGTAGCCTAGAGAGGGTTGGTGGTTTGCTTAATGACACACAGCATCTGAAGAGCAGAGCCGTGTGTGCTGTGCTTGAGATGCTGACAGTGGAGGCTGCTTCGCTCAGATCTCCCTTAAATAGAGCTTCATGCCCTCCCCAGCCAGCTTGGGGGGCCTGCTTGAGGGCCAAAGGCAAGCACAAGACAGAACATTCCTTCAAGGTTGAAGAGGAAGATTTTTGTTTAAAAAGAAGGCAGGAAAACACTGAGGAGGCTTGCGCTGGGAATCTTAGGAAACAGCACAAAGGCTCAGCTGGTAACATCTGCATTTCCATCTGAATCACAAATCGCACCGGGTTATTCCAGTGACTTTTCAAGAACATAAAAGACAATTCCCAGTACGCTTTTGTTACTTTCTCAGAACCAGAACCTGCCTACTTCTTGTTCCTTTCTTTACAAACGTGTTTAAACAGTGTTCAGTGAAAATACACACAGGTACACACATATAAGAGGCTTTTCAGATCCCTGGGTTCAGGGTGAGGGTCAAGGTGAGGCAGTGTCCTTCCAGAGAGGGCGGACGTTAGTGGCTGCCTGGCGCTAGAAAGAACCTAAGTTTAGAATCAGAAAAATGGGGGTTTCAGCCTTGGCTCCATCTCCTACCAGTAACTGGGTGAGTCCTCACAACGCGCTGAACCCCAGCCTCCCCATCTATCAAATGAAGATCATGACACCCCATACCTTGAACGTTTGCTACGAGAGTTCAAGGGTCTGGGACTTTGTGGGAACTATTCCCTTCCATATATGACCCAAAACACTTTTACAGGGACATGACCCAATTAGAGTTAGTGATACCCATCTCATGGGCTTGGTGGGAAGAAATAATACAAACCACAAGGCACAGCACCTGGCCCATAGTAAGTGTTCCATAAATATGAGTTCCTTTACTTTAGTTTTCTTGGAAGGAGGGATAGAAGGTAGGGAGTTAGCTAGGCTGATCCATTCGGGAACCCAAGATGGCTGCTGAAGCTCTAGCCATCACGTCTGAACCCCGGCCAGCAGAAACCTTGACTCATGGGACAAAGATGGCCTCCTTATAGCTTATTTATGTTGGTGAAGGGCTGGTACAGTCAGCCAGAGGGATGGGAGAGCAGGAGCAAGGTGGGTGGGAAAAGAATCTCTTCTCAGCAGTGGAATGTTCCAACGTGGGTAATATTAGATAAAGATTTCAGTCCAAGACCATATCCCTGGCTGTCTTGATTGAAATCTGCCACCTGCCCAGATACACACTGGATGTCCTGGTGCTGAGAAGCCTCCTTGACCTCCCGTGCTGGTTAGGGACTCTCCAGGGCTCCCCTGTGACAGCACTCTCAACACGCATCGTCTTCATCTGCTCATGTCTGTGTTCCGATAGACTGTGTCAGCTGAGCAAGTGCAGGCACCACTACTCACTCACCAGTCCTCCCCACGTCCAGCCCTGTGCATTGTGGTGCTCAGGGTTACCGGATCCATCCACATGGTAAGAATGGGCCTCTGCACTTCCTGCTTCCTGCCTTGCAAGATACTTCAACTTGACCAAACCGAGGCTGCTGCCACCCACCTCTGCCAGCCTGACCATTTCCAAGCCTATTACAGCCCTTGGGGTTCCTTTACCTCTTTGGCCTCAGTTTCCTCCTCTGTAAAATGGGGCTAATAAAGATACATATGCCACATGGGCTAGGTGTGAAGATTCAGTGAGATAATACATGTCCCAGGCTTACTGGCTTAGAGTTGGAGGTCACTGACCGGAAGCCACAGAGATGCATAAACCCTGATTAAGAGCCCAGGCTCTGACGTAGGTTCCCATCTGGCTCTGCCACTCACATCCAATGTTCCCTCCTGCAGCCTCAGTTTCTACATCTGTACAATGGGGTATTATCCCTACCACATGGGACAGCTTTGGGGATGAAGTGACATCGATCTGTACATACAGAGCAGCGTCTGGCATGCTGGCTATCGTTTTTTATTGTTGTTGAGTGTCTATGTTGTGCCAAGTCCTGTGCTAAGTTCTAGAAGCCAGCTGGCACTTCTTCTGGGACACCAAGACTCCAGAGACCCTGGGCTGAGTCTTCTGCCTCTCCAGGAGCCCCTACCCGCTGCATCTCAGTCCCCACACAGGAGAGACTGAAAGGCAGCGGGCAGCCTGGCCTTTGCTTCGCTCACTGGAGATGCTCCTTGCTTGCGAGCAGGCTGCCCCTGGCTCACTCCTGCTCAGGCTTGTCCTAAGATCAGGAGCCCCCGGGGACCATGTCTGTGTCGATGGCTGCCGCAGGGACAATGCACCCTGCGCCCTGTCCACAGCGGGCCAGCAGGAAGAGGGCCGGGCCTGCAGGTCTCTGCTCCGAGCACGGGGCAGCCAGTGCTTCCCCAGCAGCAGCCACAGGGACTCTTTTGCCAGCAACCTCTCCTCCAGCAAGAATTTTCAAGGAAAACAGGAGGGGCAGCACAAAGGCAACGCTAATTACCTCTAATTACCCAGAAGAGGAAAGCACTGCTTTTTGCAATGTGCTCCTAATGTGATAAAGAGCTATTATTAGGCAAGAGCTGGGGAGCTGCCAAGAAGGCAGTGTGGGGGGGGAGGTGTCTCTGAAGCTGCGGTCCCAGAGGCAGAACGGAAGGTGGTGGCAGGGGCCAGAGAGGAGGGCACTAGCATTAAATGAGGGCCTACTCTGCACTAAGCACTAAGCTGGAAGGTAGGGGATTTCCCTTGTTTCCAGGCTGAGGCACAGAGAAGTCAAGTCACTGGCCTAACGTCACACAGCCAGTATACCTGCAGCAGAGCCCGGATTCTAAGCCAGGCCTCTCTGGCACCATAGGCTGTGCTCTTCCCATTCAGGGGCTTCCCAGGGCAGAAACAGTGTCTTTCAAGGTCCTTGTAGCAGTTAAAAGAAATTTTCATTTAAAACGAACTTTTACCTGTCCCTTCTCACATTTTATTCTTGTGGCAGAGGGAGACTCTTGGGGTGGTGAAGCATAAAGTCACTTCTCCCCTTCACCCCATCAGGACCCTCAGACAGGAGAGAGATCCCTGGACATGGGCCAGGAGGCATCACTGAGTCTTGCAGCTTCCTGGGCTTGTGACCCAGAACCTCCTCACCTGTAGGGAGGTGCACAGCGCAGGCCCTGGTCCTGGTTTCCAGGTCTGTGACTCTCTGGCTGGGTGAGTTTATTCTTTCAAGCCTTGGTTTTCCAGTCTGTGACTTGGGGATGCATAATATGGGACTGCTGTGAGGGTCACATCACATGAAGCAGTCTCTAGATCTAAAGAGATGGCACTAGGGGTTGAAGTTCATACCTGTCCTGGGAAGACTGCCTCTTGAACTTGGAGGCATCAGTTTCAGGGATGGATGAATCTAGAAACTCCTTATTCTTGGGCCAACACTGGCCCCCCAAACTGCCAGTTAGGAAGGCCTAGGGCTGCTTTACCTGTGTTCCTCTGGTGGGTTTGGACTTGTGAGCTAGGGTCCTGGGAGTTTAGGGGAGTGAAGATGTAAGGGAGGACGAGTTGGCCCCAGCCTCACGGGGGGCAGGCCGGGTGAGGGGCCCCGGGGACCTTGGGGCAAGGACACGGGCCGTGGACTTCAGGGGCAGCAGTGCCTGCTAACATTCTGGTTTTAAGTTTTTGTGCTAGACTCTCCCTACGCTCTCTTCAACCCTCAGCCAAGTTTCACTAAACATGAAACCCGGGGTTGGCTGTGCTGGTGGGCGTGGGTCAGGGTGCCCATCTTCCCCCACAATGAGGTGCAGTGTGTGTGCTGGGTGGGGCGTGTGGTGGTGGATCAATGGGCCAGGCTGCTGTTGGAACTGAAGGGTGAAGCCAGGGTTCTCCAGAGTGCCCTCCCCAGGGGAGTTTTCAGAAGCCCAGGGAGGGGCGGACTTTGTCTGCTTTTCGTAGGATAGTGCGGCTGGCTGGCTCAAACTGCTGTCACGTGGGATCTGGGGAAACTGGGTTACGCTCAGGAAGTGCTTGGCACTTGATAGACGGCAGCCAGCAATGTAATAATTGGAAACCGAAGTTTTTGTTCTCGCAGGACTTGGCATCACGAGGCTTTTCACCAGCTGGGTTTGCTTGTGGAGGTAACCACAGCCTACTACTCTCCCTTCCTGGTAGCGGGCACCACTCCCAGTATTCCTCATATCTACCCAACCGGGGGCGGTTCCCTTCATCTTCAGACCTGGGGTTGAGTCCTGCTCGGCCAGGTTCCTGCCGTGCAACCCTGGGCAAGTCCCTTAGCCTCTCAAGGCCTCAGTGTCCTCATCTGTACAGTGGGGGGACAGGTGTTGCAAAAGGCTTAGGACATTGAGTGAGTGTCCAGACACGAAGTTACTTTACGTCTATGGCAGGCTTGTGGTGGGTGGACGAGGGTCCTTCAAGCCTGAAAGATGGCTCTAGAGACTCAAGTTAGGTTTGTGTGGCTGCCCGGGCGGCTCCCTCCTACCCCATTCCCAGCAAGAATTCTTTTCACCATGTGCACCTGTAGTCCAGCCTCGTCTGAGATGTATATGAATCCTTGGGGGGTCTGATCAAAATGCAGACTTGCAGGCTCCACTCTGAGAGACTGACTGAGCAAGTCTGGCCAGTGAGGCCCTGGGATCTGCATTTTAAATAAACTCTCCAGGTGATTCCAAGCTAGAGGAGCCTGGAACACACTTTCCCTGCCAGCTGTTCCATGGTTTCCCAGCCTGGCAATCAGGTTCTTTTGCTCTGGTCCAGCAGCATGAATGCCTCCACCTGTGTCTTCTGGTTGTTTCAGTTACTTCCAGGAAAAACAGGCTGTCCTGACTAGTAACCTGGGCTGGGAGGGTTGGGGTGGGGGGCAGTGGGAGGAAGAGTTGGAGGCGGAGGGGAGTGGAGGGAGGGCACTAATGGAGGGGCAAAAGCATAGGCTCTGGAAGTTCAAATCCAGGCTATTAGTTGCTAGTTGTGTGATAGGAACTTTTCTAAGCCTCAGTTTCCTCCTCTGAGAAGTGGGGATAAAATAGTGTCTCTCCCAGAGGCTATGTGAGGGTTAGAGATGATGTGTGTAAGGGGCCTGGCAACAACGCCCTGGAACTCGTGTCCGTGAACAGGAGTTGCCTCTTTCCAAGCTAATTCTAACCATCTCCCTTCTCTGGGGTGGACTGAGCCAGGGCCAGTGTCCTTGGAACCCAGGTGGCTGGGCTGGAGTTAACGAAGTGCCCCCACTGGCCCCAGGAGGGACAGGCAACACTCACCACGGAGGTCAGGTCCACGTTTTCCACCCTCCTGTCCTGCAGCAGCACGGGCTGCAGGCCGGCGACGCGGAGCTGCACGGAGGACGTGCGGTACACGAAGCTCAGCAGCCAGTCCCCCCTGCGGGCGGAGAAGGGGGCGGATGTCAGCCTCGGGGAGCCGGAGCACAAGGATGGGCCCCGCCTGGCCCGGGAAGCCTGGTGGGACTGCAGCTTCTGTGGGAAACCAGGGCCCCGACTGCACCCTGGTGAGATGATGGGGGCTGCAGCCGCTGACACTTTGAGAGCCCTTCCTGGGGTGTGGCAGCTCCAGGGAGGCTGTTTTGTTCTTTGCTGGGTCCCCAGAGCAGAGGACAGTGCTGGAAAGCAAATGATGAGTATCTGTTGAGTGAATGAATGTGGAAACTGGATGAGGTCAGCCCATCGCTGGGAGAACTGCTCTTGGCTGGGGAGGGGCTTCCAGTCTCTAGGGGGTGGAGGCTGGTCCAGGGGTCCCTGGGAATTGAAGGAAAGGCAGCAGGGCTTCTGCTCTGGGGGGAGGGCCATGGGGAGCTGGGGCTGCCAGGCTCCTCCAGGTGGAACTCTGGGTCTGGGGCCCCCATCTGTGAGCTGGGGGGACCAGCTATGCCACCCACACGGCAGTCCTCCCTGCTCTTGGTCACCCCTCAGGGGGTGCCCCTAGGCCCCTCCTCCCGAAAGTATGAATCCCTTGCCCCTCGTGCTGGCTCTGTGCTCCTTTGGTGACGTCTGTCACATGTCCTCTGTGTGCCCCTTCCTGAGTCTTCTCCTTTTCTAGGCTGAGAGCTTGTAGAAGGCAGGACTGGGCCTTTATCCTGTATCCTGTATCCTGAGCGGAATCAGGAACTCCCAGGGGGTGGTGCCCAGCAAGCCGGGCCTCAATGGCCCTCCATGTCATGCCGGTGCATGAATCGCACAGCTGAACGCTGGCCCGCTGAAGGGTGTGCCTTGGCTCCTCACAGGCCCGGAGTCCTCCCTGCTCCTTCTACCGTCATCCCCTCCCCAATGGTCCTGGAGTAGAGATGGCGCAAGGAGTCCCCCGGGGGCTCAGAATGAAACCCTCTCACTGAGTTCACATCCCAGCTCTGCTGAGTGACCTCGGCGAGGTCCCTGACCCTCTCTGAGCTGCCATCTCTGCACAGTGCGATGGAGAGCAGTCCCGCTCACTCCGGCTGCTTCCAGGGGGTTATTGGCCTGAGGCTTCCCCTGCCCCCTCACTCCACTCCCCATATTTAAGTAGGTTCACGGCAGCCAAAATACCTTTGGGGGCCAAGAATATGAATTCCTGGCAGGTGCTAAATTTCATCAGGCAACTGCAGTTAATGTTTTGGTCTGGTCAAGACTTCCCTCGTCTCTCCTTCCTCTCTCCCTCCCCTCCCCCTCCCCCCTTTTTTCCTCCAGAGAGATGGTCCAGGATCTCACAAAATAATGGAAAACCTTATTGGCCTCAGATTCTCAACAGAATAGATGGGTTTAATAAGATTTTGTTCTTTTCATATGGTACTCATGCAATTTTAATTCTTTCCCTTTGCTGTGTATGAAAGCACCAAGAAATCATGTGCTGTGAATATGCCCAGTGAAATAATTAGAATGGCTACTGCTTATTGGGCACCTTAAAGTGCCAGCCCTCATCCTACCTCATCTCATTTTATCTTCCCAGAAACTCTGTGAAGGAGGGACTGTTATTCCATTGTATTTTATTTTTAAATTTATTTAAAAAAATTTTTTTGGGAGGGGCAGGTAATTCAGTTTATTTATTTATTTATCATTATTATTTTTAATGGAGGTACTGGGGATTGAACCCAGGACCTCATGCATGCTAAGCATGCACTCTACCACTGAGCTATAACCGCCCCCCTGCCCCACTATTCCCATTTTATAGGTAAGAATACTGAGATTCAGATTTGTTAGTCCAAAGCCACCCAAGAGGTCAATGGTGGAGTCAAGATTTTAACCGAGGACTGTCTGACATCAAAGTTGTGTCCATTCTTCTTTTTTGCTTGTTTTTTAAACTGCCCTTACCTTAAACAGTCAAATCAGCTCTTTTATGCCTTACTTCCAATCCCTGTCCATTCCATAAGGATGGCCACTGTTGTTAGCGTCTCATGGTCCTTCTCGCCTCCCTGTGCAATTCTCGACCTATAGATACATATACGCACACACAGAAACTTCTTCCCTCAAATGGGATCACAGTATGTATTGTTGCACTTGCTTTTTCCCCCCTTAACTATTCCCCTCTTTACAGTCATTTAGGTTGTTTTAAATTTTTAATTATAAATGAAGCTGCAATGATCCCCTTTGTACAGCCATCTCTGTGCATGGGTGTATGTAGTACAGCAGGGTCACAGAAGTCAGAATTTGTGGAGTTAGGAGGCTGGCACGTTAAAATTTTTAATAGCTATTGCCAATTATCCTCCAAAAAGCATTCACTAAATTCAGCTGTCACCAACAGTGTATGACAGTGCTCACTGCTCCACATCTTTACCAACACTGAATGTTATTCATGTTTCAGATGTTTGATAATCTCATGGATGTTAAAGAGTATTCTACTGATTTTAATTTGCATTTATTTCATTAATAATGAGGTTGGGTATCTCTTCAAAAGTTTGTTGATTGTATTTATTTGGTGAGTTTATGTGTAAATACCCTTTGGCCATTTTCTTACTAAACCTTGTTCTTATTGATTTGTATGAGCTCTTTATATATTATGGCTCTTTGTCTTTTGTTTCTTTGTTGTTTCTACCAAATCCTGATTCTAGGAACTCAGCTTAGAATATGAACGATAAAGCCAAATGATGGGGTGAACTTTCATGTCTTGGTTAATGCCCTCGATCCATGACTAAAGAACATCTTTATCTTTATCTCTGAGTTACACAGCTGTTGCTATGGGCTAAATCATCCAAATGATAAAGACTTTCCAAATCTGTTCTATTCAGTTTTGGGTTCTACTTGGGATGAATGGGCTTAGATAAAAATTAAAGCTAACTGGCCTTTTGCCTTAACTTTTCTGAGCCTCAGTTTCCTCACTTGTAAAATGGGATTAATAATACCAACATCTTAGGGTTCAGGGAGGGATTAATGGAGATAATGACAACAAAGACAGGATGTGGCAGGTGGTAAGAGTCTAATACTTGTTATATCCACCCCCATCACTGCATTATTTCATTTTTAATGTTTTTTTTAACAAATAATTGTCTGTTTCCATTTATCTTTTCTACTAGACTTGAGCTTCTTTTGTCTTGTCCATCTTTCCCATGCTCAGCATGCAGGCTCAAGCCTGGCATGCTGGATGATTCTGAGTTGCCCTCAACCTCAGGCTGGAGCCTCTCCCTCCTCTCACCCTGACATACATTCCTTAGAATCAGGAACCCAACACATTTCTCTTACTCTATGATTTGCCTTTCAAATGATCTCACCTGTTCTTCTGGCGTCAGCTGACGCTGGCAACCCCACTGGTCCTCACTCCAATTCTAATTTCAGTTCCAGTGCCGCATCCCCACCTCTGTATCCCACCCGCCCTGCTGGAAAGTTCACGTTCTCAGCATAGTGAGTCAGTTGCTTCACCAATGAGTCTTACTTCATTTTTTTTTAATTGTTATTAAAAAAAATTGTGTTAATGGAACCCTACAAGTAGTCACCCAACCTTACTGTTTCTTAGACTTCAAACTTGTCCTTCAGGTCTGGGCTTAGAATGTCACCTTCTTGTCAGTAATCTGCACCTTTGCATCTAAGACTACAAATCACGGGTCCCTTACTGCAAATCCTCAGGGACCTATTGTGTTTCAGAATTCAGAATAATGATTTGGATTTTAGGAAGACAATCTGGCTTGTAGCCCGTGTAGCATGTAACACCCATGCGAGGTTTGGGGTGGTGCCCCTGAGTCGCTCAACCCACAAGCCCAGTGACAGAAGCAAAGCCTAGAAATCTGTCTTATTCGCGCTGAGCAAACTTGTCACAAAACGAGTTTGTGGGAAAAGCCTTTGCTTTCAAAGCTTCTGGATTTTGGTGGTGCAGACAAGCCTCCACATTTCTACCTGCAGCTGCCTGTTTTCTTATTTTTGCCGCTGGGGGTGAGGTTCCGCAGGGTTGGGTGGGGCTTATTCCTGCTGTCGCCACAGCACATGCCCGGCACGAGGTTGGTGCCCACGGACAGCTGTTGAGTGACTGTTCCAACTGACCGGTGATGATGGTGATAAACAGTAACACCATCTGTCGCTCACAGAGCACGTACTTACCACGTGTGACTCTGTAAACTGCTTCACTATCATCACAACCCTGCGGGGGAGTTGCTACAATGATCCCTCCTTCACTGATGGAGAAAGTGAGGCCAATATTAAGAGCCAGGCCTCTGCGATTCCAAATCCGTGTGGTCTGTTCACGCTGTCGTGTTGACACTATCCCCTTCCTCCTTTGCTTCATCTGGAGGCTGAAAGGCCCGGGCATCCTCTCCGGCCGGTCTCCTGAGGGCTCCGTCCTGGGCTTCACCTTCTCTGTTCCCCGCAGGTCTCAGGCACGGCCTTGGCTGGAGCCCCTCAAGTCCCCCTCCTCGCCCCCCAGGCCAGGGATGACTCCTTTCCAGCCCAACGGCCGCCAGGCCTCGTGGTCCCCACCACTTGTCAGAGGCTTTGTTACGTGGGGTGGGTGCTGGCTCCCCGTGGCTGTCAGGCCCCTGTTCTGTCACCTGGCCTGCCCCACAGCCGCTCCGAAAGCTCAGCCTGGACCCTCCCCGCTCCCTTCCTGTGCTGCCAAATAACACACACAGGAGCTCCTTACTTGATATTCAGAGACCTCCCATTTGGGGCCCAATCTTTGCTTTTCATTCTCATCCCACTCACCCACGTCCCTGTTCCCCCAGATCACAGTGACCAGCCTGGCCTCTCCTGCCGTCCTGTAAGCTGGTCCAGGCCTGACACAGGGACTCCTTCTCAGGATCGTCCCTGGTTGTCAGTCATCCTCTAGGGAAGGATGCTGCCCTGGTCAGCGCACCTGGCCTGGGCCTCGCTCCTAACAGGGCCAGGGTCCCACTGGTCCCTGGGATCCTCTGGGATGAGGGCCAGGCCTCGAATATCTGTGTCCCCAGCACAGGGCCTGGGTGCACGAGGTGCTCAGTAAGGGTTGTCAACTCCCCCCCGCCCCCGAGGTTTGGACAGACCTGCAGTAGCCATTGATGATCCTTCCAGACACCACCTTCCGGAAAGGCTCCCAGTGCTTGGCTTCTCCTTCCACGGGTGCCCCCAGCAGGACGACGTCCTCGATGATCCCTTGGCAATCTGGAGAGAGACCCCAGAAAAGACCGTCAGCCTCCCAGGCCACAGTGGGACCTGTGAGGGACTCTGCAATAGTGGCGGAGGAAAAGGATGTCATAGACCTGTGCACACACGTGCCTATACAAACACACTTCAGGTACACACACCAACACGCACACATACGCTTGTGCACAAGGGCAAGCATTCCAGTATACAAATGTGCACATGCACTCACACACACAGTAATGGCGGCTTCCATTTACTGAGTTCCCGGCCCTGGGTCAAGCCCTCGTGTGCCTGATCTATCCCTGCAGAGCACCGAGATCCGCATGTTAGAGTTCAGGAAAACCGAAGACGTTTTCCAGATCACGTGGCTAGTAAGTGACACAGAGCAAGCTGGGACCCGGGTCTGCTTCCACCCTCCATGGAGCTCACAACTGGCCGTGGACTCGGAGGGGGTGTCCCCCCTTAGAAGGGACTGGTGGTCCCTTGCTCAGTGCACGTGGTAGGTAGGAGACACCACAGCCTTCCTGTGCAACAGGTTCCCTGGGGTCTGTACGCTGGCGGGAGGGAGCAAAGAGGAGACGGTGGGGTGGGGGCAAAGTGTCCCAGGATACGGCGAACACTCAACCACTGCACTGACCTAGTGGTTCAGCGTAGTTTAGGTCGGAGCTCCTCAGGGCGCAGGCCCTGGGCGAGGGCTGGTCCAGGGACTATTTGTACAGAAACAGAGACGCAGCATTTCTTTTCTCTCATTGCAGACTGGAAAGCAACAGTTCACAGACAGGCAGGCGGACCGCACTTTGAGAAGCGCTGCCCTAGACCCATGAGGGGTGCAGTGCACCCCCACCCGTCACTCAACCCCCCCACCCGGCTGTATTTTTCCTCTTGTCACATTCTCTTGTCTACGTCTGTCTCCTCCTCTAACATCAAGGCTCACTGAGGGCGGGGCTTCAGCTGCCCGAGTCACAGCTGTATAGAACAGTGCCTGGTATACCCTTGGAGCTCAATAAAGATGTGAGTGAACGAGTGAATAAATACACTGCCGTTCCCCAGGAAAGCCAGGATATGCACTTTGCAAAACCCTGGGTTCAAATTTTAGCTTAGCTCCTCTGAGCCTATAAGTGGACATGATAGTATCTTGAGGGTCTTCATGGCAATGGAGTCACAGTGTGGGGAAAAAACCCAGCATAGTGAACACACAACACAGTGGAAATCAGTGTGTCCCTCCCTGCCCTGCACCCCTGCCTCCCCGTAAGCTCGTTCTTATGGTTCTGAGTTCCCATGCATTTGGGAAGCTATACGCTCCATGTCATCCCTGGGGAACTGGCCCCAGAGGGACAGCTACACTCAGCCCTGCTGCTCTCCTGCTGGGTAACAGGACAGGCGGCGTCTTCTCTCTGGGTGCCAGTTTCTAACCAGAGCACATCTGTCTTCCATCTGGGCTGCTGTGTAAGAATTTGTCTGAATAAATGGCTCCAGGCCAACAGGAGTTTGAGAACCCCTCTGGCTCTGACGTCAAAAGATTCTGGGGTACAGGAGGGAGGGTACAGCTCAATGGTAGAGTGAGTGCTTAGCATGCAATGATGTCCTGGGTTCAATCCCCAGTGTCTCCATTTAAAAAATAAATAAGCCTAATTATCTCCTCCCACACCCCCACCAAAAGGGCGTAGAATTCTGATTTCACTCCTTTGCTTCCAGGGACATGATCACCTGGCAGAAGGATGTAAAGGTTCAGTAAGCTGGTAGTGTGTGTTGAATTACAAGGATGACTCAGATACGCCTTGGTGTGACAGCTATTCCAGGGGCTTATGTTGCTAGCAAGGCTGTAGAGAAGGAGACATTACTCAGACCCCTTCTCTTGGCAGATGAGGAAACTGAGTCTCGGCGGGCTGGGGCATGCCCCAGGTCACACCGTGAGAATACAGCTGGGCCCAGAAGCTGATAGAGAGGGCTGCTGGGACCTGGGGCCATTCTCTCTGCTGTTTGAGGTAACAACTCCTGAACCACAGTGATCGCAGTTGGGTTATCATTGCTCCCACAGTGCCCAGGGCCCAGGGCCGACGACTGAGCTCAGCAGCCCTCTCCAGAGCCTGGTCACTCAGGGCACCTGCACAGAATCTCTCCACCTGAGGAGCGGGGACAGCTTTGCAGCCCTGGGTGCTGATGCCTGGAGGGCTGGGACCCCTTGTGGCTGGCAGTGGAACTGCAGCATTCTCTATGAGATGGCCCCCAGCAACCAACTGCCAGGTTGCTGTAACTAGCGAACCGACAGCTGTTACGAAAAGCAAAAAAAAGTAGTTGCCTTTTGAAGCCGAGCTGAACCTCATAAAACCTCATAAAACAGTTCAGAGCACAGTGAAATCAAGTCAGGATAGGCGGCGAGCTGGAAACACATCCACCCATCTCTGAAGCCTGGCTGCAAACTGCCTTTCTAGACTTCCTCCCCTTCATCCTCAGACTGGCGCCACACTCACATGTGTCCTTCTTACGTTTTAAAGACTGTTTGTTCCCTGTGAGGTTGCAAACGTGGAGGTAAGCGTCGGGGCCGATTCTTGGTAATACACAGGTGTTAGCTAGAGGAAGTCAGCGAGAATCACTTTAGACCCACCCAAGAGAGAATCTGGTATTGTTCCCGGAACAGAACAGTCCAGGAGGGGAAACCTGAGTTAGGAAAGAGCCAACTCTGGCTGCTGGAGTGGATCCTGAAAAGAAAAAAAAAAGAGTCAAAACTTGCTGTTTGGTCCAAAACTTGATAATACCAGATTTCAGGCTTCCAGGTAAAATACAGAAAATCCTCACTCAGGTACCATTTTGAAGTGTCAAGCAGGCCCCGTCCATGGGCACAGACGATCCCTCACATCACGATGTATATTCAGTGCAGAATGCCCCTGCTTTTCAAGACCAGCAAAAGAAACTGGAATTTAACATTATTTTAGTAATAACAAATATAAGATGACCTCACTGCCTTTTTACTGCAGGGCCCATGCTGGGATTTATTCCTATCGCTACCATCCACTTTTCTTCTTGTGGATTTTTAAGATATTAAGAAGGTCCCATCGCTTTACGAATAGTCAGGGATCCAACATTCATCGGTCATCTTTAAGCTCAGGACACAGACAGGTCCAGCTTTTAGGCTTGGATTTCCCATTCTATAAACAGTGCTGTGTATGCTATTAATATTGTACTTTTACTGTTAAAGCGGGAGGCCCTTCATCCTGTTATGACTTTGGCATTAAGGAGTCTCCACAGTTAAGAAAAAAAAAGCTTTTATCGGCCCTGCCTCTGCCCCTCCACTTTCAGTCCTTTCTGTCGCTCGCATGTGCGGTGAGAGACACTGCTTTCTCATACTTTCTTTGCTTCTACTTCTTATTTTTATTCTTAACACAGGAGCCAAAGCGATCCCTTTAAAATGCGAGTCATAGGCACAAGGTATCTTTCAGGGGGGATGGAAATGTTCTAAAACTGGGTCGTGCTGATGGTTGTGCAACTTGACATGTTCACTAAAAACCATCGAATTGTACACTTAACATGGGGGGATGGTGCAGCATGCAAATTATGCAGCAGAAAAGTCAGAGCAATTCCCTCCTGTGCTCCGAACCTCCCGTGAGACCCATCTCTCATGGAGTCTGAGTCAAAGTCATTTCAACAGCCCTTGAAGCCCTGTGTGATCTGCCGCACGCTTCCCTCTTGCTCCCTCTGCTCCAGCCACACTGGCCCTGCTGTTCCAGAACATGTCAGGCCTTAGCCTGTGCTGGTCCCTCTTCCAGAGGCTCTTCCCTCCGACATCCACAAGCCTCCCCGATCCCTCCTTCACCTCTTGGCTTAACGGTCACCCTCCAAAAGTAGGAAAATGCAACCTCCCACCCCTACCAGGTGCCCCATCTCCCTTCTCTGATTTATTTTTCTCCATAGCATTTGAGACCATCTATTTTATCTTTAAAATCTCTCAATTTTTTTTCTATTGAAGTATAGTTGGTTTACAATGCTGTGTGAATTTCTGGTGGACAGCCTAGTGATTCAGTTACACACATATATATTCCTTTTCATATTCTTTTTCCTTATAAGCTATTACAAGGTATTGGATGTGGCTCCCTGTGCTCTACAGTGGCACCTTGCTGTTTTAAAATCTTTTTTGTAGTTTGTCTCCTGCTACACGGGATCTCCCCAAGGGCTGAGACTGTTCTTTTTTATGCTCCCCAGGGAACCCCCGTGCCTAGAACAGTGCCTGGCACAGGTGCTGAGCTCAGCAAGTGTTTGTGGAATGGATGACAGCCGTGGGACTCAGCAGGATGAACCCTTCATGCTGAGAATACATGTAAGGAGGATTTTTTTCTTTTTATCTTCCTCCTGGTATAACTTTTTCTGAGAGGCTGTAGTTAAGGATCTCTGTAGATTGGATAAAAACAAAGGAAGAGTGTTGACTCTATTGAAAGTCAATGGAAGAATATTTAACCGCTGCGCCCAGCTCTCCAATTGCTGGTTTCCAGAGCTCTGCTCCAGGGGAATGGATGCTACTGTGACTGAGTGCAGTCTGCAATGGGCAAGAAGAATGAATGGTCCTTCCAAAGCTGATGCTGCCTCAGTCTCCTCCCCCAGCTTCCGACAATGTGATCCAGGGGCTCATGGGAGCCCCCTCAATGAGCATCTGACATCAGCTGTATTAACAGAATCCCTTGGGCTTGGTCAATATAGTAAGAAGGCTCAGGGTCTTCAGATCCTTCCAATGATTCACAGTACAGCTCAGGGTGCCCCATCTCTGGGGGCAAAGATCCAGAGTGACTTTGAGGGCCCAAGAAACAACACAAGTACAAACCACTGTCAGCCAATGAAATGCCTCCTGTCTCAACAGCAGGTGTCCTGTTTCTAAGACTGTGTCAGATGCTCTTGTGACTCACAGAATTCCTGGATTCAGGTAGCTTTTGATCATTACATACTTCAACCAGGAGACACGAAATGTGGGGCAACTACCGTGTGCAGGGCTGTGAAATCTTTGCCATTAGAAAGGGCCCATGTGCACAAAAGGTTGGGGATCATCTGCCCAGGGGAAGTGGCTTGACCTCTGGCACAAGAGAGATATGTTCAAATCCTGGTTTTGCTACTGTGTGAACTGAAGTCAGTTATTTAATAACTTGGAGCTTCGGCTTCCTCCTCTGTAAAATGGAGATAACAGAATAATATTGATTGTCCAGGGCTGGGGAGGTTATATGCTCAGGGCAGTGTCTGGTACATGGTGTGGTCAGTGGTTTCTGCTCCACTGTTATTCCCGAGCAGATGGTCAACTTGGTGACTAGGTAAAAATGGTGGGCATGAAGCACTGTCTTTGGAGATGGCTCGGCCATTTCTAGTCACGGTGCCCGCTTCTAGCAGCCACTAATTGCAGGCACTGTTTTAGGAGTTAGTAGTGGTGGGAAGTGGTGATGATGGGCACGTGGTCCTAGTGAACGGTAGCCTTGATCCCCTTCAGGGCAGAGCCTCTGGAAGAGAAGCGGCTGAAGAGCTGTAAACAGTGACTAAACACTATCTCGCTTCCTTAGAAAAATTTTTTTAAAAAATTGTGGTAAAAGACACGTAACATAAGATTTTCCATCTTAACCACTTTTAAGTATATAGTTCAACTGTGTTGAGTATGTTCCCATTGTTGTGCAACCATCCTCACTTGCTTTTATCACTCAGAATTTAGATAAATCAGTTTCTATCTTGTCAATTGCCCTTATCATGCATTCGGCAGTTCACACTCAAGTCCTGATATGACACTTTCACCACCTGGCGCTCCTCACACACCGTCTGGAGACGGTCTTAGCTTTTCAAAAACGAAAAACCAACCCTCCCCCCAAACCCAAGAGCTGAGAATGGGCAGTTCACAGCAGCAAGCGTCCCTTTACAATATAGCTCTGGTCTTGAAAATCGTATATACTTGAGTTTTTGTCAAATTAAACATTCTTAAAATGTACCAGGAGGGGCCAGCTCTTTCAAAGAGTCCCACGGAGAACCCTTTTGGACAACGAGAAGGGAATGCTTGGTCACTGGGAATGACCGCTCCCAGATTTACCTTGGCCATTTTGTCTTTTCCATATGGTGGGCTTGTGAAAGGTGAGGCAGGGGCAGAGAGCAGTTTCCAGGTATTTCTAAACAGCCAACTCTAGGAGTCACACAGAAAACTCATCAAACGGCTGGGAAGGCAACATCGCACACCCCCACATGCCAATCACGTTGTCAATAATGAGATTCTCCTGGGCTGCAAAGACCAAAGTTTCAGAAGCAAAAAAGAAGAATTTTCTCCCTCCTGGCAGGGGGGCGTGTGTGGAGTGCTGATAAGGAGGGAAGCGAAGGAGGAAATTATCTCCTGACTGCGGGTCCAGAAAACAGACCTTGAAGAAAATGATATGGACTGCACTGAACACAAACACAATCCATTCCAAAGACACACAGACGCGTGGACAATAAACACACAGATGTGGCTAAAGGGAGAGGGAGGGTCACCAGGAGCCGGGCGGAAACATAGATGAAGAAAGAGAAGCTTTGACCATCCTCCACCCCCGACCCCCCAGCAGAATGAGGTTCACACTGGAGAGACTCGTTTAAAGCAGCCTGTTTGGATATATTACAAGGATTCAGGATGAATCCTTCAGGGAAGGAGTAAGCCTTCATCTCTCCCTTTTGATCCCCATCTCTTTCATTTGGCAAAGTGGGAAAGCTGTTACTTGCATCCTGGGGCCCTGGAAATTAATCTGTATGTCTGGCCTCTCTTTGCTGTTCACCCCAGCTCTTCCACGGGGCGGCTAAAGCCGGGTCTGTCTGAGGACAAAGCAACTGGAGACGCAATTCCACGCAAAGAAATCACATCAAATGCGACGTCTGCTATCATGGAGCTGAAAGAGGCAGTTGCCTGGATGACAGTCTGTTCTGCATTTCAGCTAATATCTAGTGACAGCTCAGAAAGAGTTTTCGGCCAAGTGGGAGTTTAGGAGCTCAAGGGTCAGGATGTTTAAATGTATCTGAGCTTACTGGCAAACTCTTTTGCCTTGGTTTTATGCTTCAGACATCATGGGTGGCAATGTTGGTCTAACTTCATAAGGGCTGGGAATGAAATTGAAGAGAGAGCTCTTGCTGCAAAGGTTTTATTTTGTTTTTTTAAGAACAAAGCTGTGGTATTCTATTTCTAAATCCCCCTCCTTCATCACCATCATC
Source organism: Camelus bactrianus (assembly GCF_048773025.1). Lineage (NCBI taxonomy): Eukaryota > Metazoa > Chordata > Mammalia > Artiodactyla > Camelidae > Camelus > Camelus bactrianus. The sequence goes on along the minus strand of NC_133551.1, from coordinate 66,231,611 downwards.
ATCTCAGCTTACCTTGGGATAGGCGAAGTGTTTTTCACATGTACATCATTTCATTTACTTCTCATAATGATCCTAGGACTACTCTCATTTTTGATGGGGAAAGCTTGCCTCAGAGACACTAAGTAATTTGCCCAAGGTCACACAGTAACAGGCGTAGTGGAAGTCAGTTATTCCTACGTTTTCTCTCCCTCTTTCCTGTCTCATTTCCCTTTGTGATCAAATATAATCTTGAACCAAAACATATGTCTTTTGATAACTGGGACATCTTCTAAAATCATATATTAAAAACAGAACAACACAACCTGCCAAGATTAACAGTTCCAATCTGGTTGATTCAAGAGACACACTAATAGGCTAAAATTTGCTTGAAGATTAATATCCCGATGTGTGCATCATGCCAAAGGTACATGACCTTTTGCTTTGTTCTCAGGAACGTTTGCCAAACCAAGTGGTGAAAAGATATTGCAAAGAGAAAGAAAAAGGAGCCCACGTGAAACATGTCACACTTTCTATTTTTTGATGGAGAATTATGGTAATAAGCTCACACCCTGACACGTGAACTCAATTTTCCCATCAGAAAGGTTAAACAGAGTAAGATGACATAACTTAGAAATACAGCTGCTGGTAAACTGCAGGCTGTGAGCCAGTATAAAACAAGCCGTTTCATTATATATATGCATATACATAAATGAAAGATCATATATGTTATATAAGCTAGCTACTGCTGTGTAACAAATCAACCCCCAAACTCAGAGGCTTAAGGTAACCATGTATTATTTCTCATGAGCCTACCAGTGAGCTAGGTAATTCTGCTGAGATTATCCAGGCATGCCTGATCCCCCTGGGCTCACTTATGTGCCTATAGTCAGCTGGTTGGCAGGCTCAGGGCTGGCTAAGATAACTTGGCTTTGCTCCATGTAGTCTTCCATCCTCCAGTGGGCTAACCTTGACTTATTCTTAGGACTGTGACAAGGTTCTAGGAGAGTGGAATTCATGTGCAAGGCCTTCTGAGGCCTAGGCTTGAAACTGACATGATGTCACTTCCTTTACCTTTTTTAGCAAGTGCAAGTCACAAGGCTAGCCCAGATTCAAAGGGTGGAGAAACTGACTCCACTTCTTGATGGAAAAAGCTTCAACATCATATTGAAAAGGATGTGGATACAAGGCAGGTGGAGAATTAGGGCCATTTTTTTGTTATCAGTCTATCACAGATATGAACAGTACTGCTGAGACATTGCAAAGTGCTGATAGCTCATGTGCAGTGAGCAAGGGGTTAAAAGTCTCTGGTGATATCAGTGCTAGATGAATGTTTCTTTGATTCTCACCTGGTGGAAAGAAGAAGGAGTGGGAAGAACACTGGGTGGGAAGGATGCCAGGGTGCAGGGGTGGCCCAGCCAGGTTGTGGGCAAGTGGCTAGTTTTCAGGGACATGGTTTTTGGGAGCCCTGAGTGAAGGCAGGATCCACCTAGAGAAGTGGAAAAGTAGGCCAAGGCAGAAGCCTTTAGGCAAGATCAAGGTGGGGTGTTCAAGTGCTGATCTTGATCAAGTTCAGGATCAAGCACAGACACCAGAACTAGAGGGCCAGAGGTCACAGCTGCAGAGCAGGGTCTGGAGGCTATTATTCAATTATGATAAGAGCAGAGAGCATTTACCCAGCATGGTCCTGGATTCCAGGAACTGTGCTAGATGCTCTCCCCCTGTTATCACAGTAATCTTCACTGTAGTAGATCCTTAACTAGTTATTGTAGCAGGGTCTGTTAGAGGTAAACTTGCTCAGTCTTTGAAAATATCTTTTGGCTTCCATCTTGATTGATAGTTTAGCTGGATATAGAATTTTAGATTGGCAGTTCTTTTTCTTTTTTCTGGCTTCTATTGTTTTGAGAAATCACATGTCTAGTTGAGCTTTCATTGTAAGTAATTTTTTTAAAATCATTTTTAAAGTAGTGATTTAAATAATTTTTTTTTGAAGTTCTGCAATTTCACTATGATGTGTGTAGGTGTAAAATATTTATCCTGCTCAAAACTCATGTTCCTTGAAACTCAGGAATCAAGTCTGGAAAATTCTCAGCCAATAAATTGGATCTCTCTCCTATTCTCTTCTTTTTGGAGTTGGTAGCAGGCAACTGTCAAACACTAACTTCTCTTTCCTATTTTCCATCTCTTTATTTCTCCATGATGCATTGTTGGTAATTTCTTCAAATCAATCTTCCAACTCATGATTTCTCTCTCTAGCTTTGTCTTATCTTTGTTTAACTCACCCACCAAGGTTTCAATTTCAATGACTGTTTTTTCATTTCTAGAATTCCCATTTGATTTATTTTAAAATCTCCCTGTTATTTTTTTTCCAGTGTCTTGCTCTACACAGTTGTTTTCAATGTTTTATTTTATGTCTTTTAATAATTGTAAACCTGCTTATTTGGGGGGAGGGTAATTAGGTTTATTTATTTATAAAAGAATTTTTAATGGAGGTACTTGGGATTGAACCTAGAACCTCTTGTATGCTAAGCACACACTTTACCCTGAGTTATACCCTCACCCCCCTAATTTATATCTTTAATAATTGTAAACCTGCCCTTGTTTTTGGTGGGGGGCTCCTTCAGACTGCTCTGTTGAGGACTGAGGGCCTAATTCTGATGTTAGTTTGTCTGTAATTTTTCCATGTAGTGGGTTTTTCCCCTTGTGTGTTTTTTCATCTGAAAGATAAGTTCATCTTTAAAGCTGCTCTTATATGCAAATCTGTATAGTTCAGATTGAGGACCCATTTTTTCTCCAGAGTACTCTGGTGTCAGTTTTTTGACTTGGGGAATTCCTGGATCACGCAGGTGGTGTAAACGTGAACCCTAAACCCAAGTGAGGCATGGTCCTGTGTCTCTGAATTCCCTGAATTTCCTCCCTTCCAGTCAGCGCAACATGCTTATTACTGTGGTCCTGCTCCCTCCTTGCTTCTCACCTCTGGTGACTTCCTTTACTTTTTGGAAGCTCAGCTAAGCGTTTAAAAACATATTTGCTATAGTTTACCTATCATTTCTGGAGTACTCGTAGGAGGAGAATTTTCAGGCTAATCAGTTCACACGGTTGCCACTCTAGAACTTGCTACTATAGCTCTAATATTTCTCCATCATATGTTAGTCATCTCTCTTTTTAAAGAAAAAGGACAGGCCTCAGGCTCAGAGCCTTTGGCAGGGGACAGCATCATGCTAGATCTTATAAGAATTGTTTTATTTTTAAAGTTTTAATGATTCCTTTCAGGTATGACAATACTGAGTTTCCATTTGAGGTAATGGTTCTTTATAAAATAAATTTACTTAAGATTATGAGTTGATATGAAAATATTATATCGGAACACCCATGCCAAAAGAAATGACTCGAATCATGAACCTGTTTAATAACTCCTGTGGTTGGGAACCTGGCTGTCAGTCCACAGTGGTTAGTACCCTCCTGCTAATGGTGACAACCTGCTGGCTTCACGGCATTGGCTACAGTTTAGCAAGTTGAGTCGACTTAACATTTGATGTTCTTTGGACTGCAACACGAGGTTTGCTTTCTGATGGCACAGCTATTCTAAAAGGTGGTCATATTTCAACTGGTACTTTACTGAATGTGACTGGATCTAGGGACAAAATAAGATTTCCCTGTGGTTGCTTCCTCTTACCCCTAACCCCCAAAGCTTTACAACTTTTTATTCCCTGTCAGAAACAGACGGCACAGCGACTGATGCCTAATACATGCAAACAAGGAAGATATAGCAGGTGACAGGGGAGTTTCTCAGGCAGCAGGAGCAGCTGCTCAGTTCTGCACAGGCCCATGATGGAAGGCAGCTGGCAGACCCTCCCCAGCCAGCACTTGCTGGAAACCCCCTCGGTGCTAGGCTTGTGAAATGTGAGCCTGAAAGTCACCACAAGGTGGTGCTGCAGCGATCAGAAATGCACCAGGTGTCTCCAGGGTCGGGCCCTCCCCCAGAAGCTTCCTGAAATGCCACTGCCAAGGGGTGGGCTGACCACACCCCAGAGCACCTGCCACTCCCTGGGGTCCCTGAGAGGAACTTTGAGAAGAGAACTCCAGGCCTGGAGGTGCCTTTAACAAGCTTTGCATCCTGGATAAGCTGGGCCAACACTCAGCTATCAAATTAAGGGACAGGTCTAGGGTCCCCATGGGGCCATGGAGAGAGTCCTGCTGTGGGAGTCAGGCAGCCCTGGGGCCCACCCTCTGCTCCTTCACTTATGCCTGTGTGACTGTGAACAAATGAGACTCTAACTGGGAAGGGCCTGGCAGGAAGGGCACTCAGTCAGCTGGCTTCATTTGGTGCAGTTCAACAAGCCTCTTATCGGGTATTGAAGGCTGGGCTGAACTGGCGGCTGGAGATCTCAGCCTCTGGGAAGCAGAGAGAGAGCAGAGGGGCCTTTGGGACCAGCAGATGGGCAGGTTTGTGCAGCCACAGGCAGGGGTGGCTGGGATGGGGTGGGGGGCGTGATCGGCGGGGAGCCCTTCCCATCTGTGATCTCAGCAGGCGGATGGAGTCTGGCTGACCTTTGTCCCTTCAGTGCCCTGCACAGGTGCTGGCACGTGGTGGGTCCTCAGCTGACCGATGGGTAAATACAGACATCAAGTGAAAGCACTGACATGAAAGACTCAAGTCACAGCCTGCGTCCAGGTCCCTGCTTTCCGCTCAACAGGTCCAACCCCTGCGTTCCTGACCCTGCTCATCTCTCCAACCTCACCTCTGCCAACTTCCCAGCAGAAACCTTGGCTCAGGTCGCCTGCCCTCCCCAGACTGTTCATCCTCCTCCCTCTGGGTCTCTGTTGTTGCCAGTCCCCAGCTCGAAGGCCTGTCTCCCTTGCAGCCTCTCAAGGTTTACCTTTTCTCTCAAGACCTGCCACCTCCTCCTTGAAGCCTCCCCTGCCACCTGGAAAGAAAGGCTCCCTCCTGGGAACTGCTTAATATCTGGGCCCTTGCAATGAGGCATTTGGTACTGTTACTGCCCTTGTTTTAAGGCTGGTGTCCACTCTCTTACTCAGATTTGAGGCAATTTGAGGGCTGCAAGCTTATGACGAGAGGCAACATAAAGAAGGAAGTGGTTTAGAGTCAGACGCACCTAAATTAGAATCCCAGATCTGCTTGTTACTGGCTGTGTGCCCTTGGACAAGTCACATAACTTCCCTGGGCGTCTAGTTCCCCATCCATAAAAATGGAAACTGTTAACACCTGCTTCCAGGTGTAATGACGTCCACACCTTTCTAGGTGACTGGGAAGAAGACTGAGATGGAGTCTATTGCTACCTGGCACACAGTAGGTCCTCAATAAACGTCAGCTCCCCTCCTGCTTCCCCTCATCTTGGAAGGATGGCTTCTTATTTTGGAGATGAGCAGCTGTTCTCCATCAAACTCCTGCAGAGGAAAGTAGGATGAACAGGCAGGATGCACTAAAAGCCATGCTTTCCGCTGCTTTCTAAGCTGTGATCCAGGTTCAACAAGAGTCCCCTGAAGCCTCAATCTCCAGCCACGGCTAAGTTACAAAGTGTAAAATCACCCCAATGAAGATCCACCCTGGGACTGGTCCCCTAGTTAACATTCTTCCAAGTACCCAGGTGCTCAAAGCTGAAGAAATCATCTCCAGTCTGAGTGTCTGCAGACACCCCTGCGACAACCTGACAATTAGGCAGCCCCTTGGAAAGGTCATCCCCAACCATGACGTGTCCTCAGAGCTCCAGGTGGGTAACCTTTCCATCAAGAGCTGTTTGAGGTTCTGATGGCTAATTGGGCCGGAACCTGAGCACTTCGCTCCTAAAAGGAGAGGGTGCAACCGTCAGACAGAATGTCAGGTTGAAACGGAAGGTCTTGTTACTTGTGGAGCTGGCATCTCCACGTCCCCTCGTGGAAGTGAGAAACAGGTACTTTATATTCTTTCAATGCTTTCTGTTTTTGCTTCGATTGCTCGGAAACTAGTAGTTAAATTCACAGCTCAATGATAGCAAGTGGGTAATAACAGGAGAAAATTTAACAATAACAGTAAGTGACAAAGAGAGTGGGGACTGAATGCCGACTACTCGTCAGCCTTCTGCTAAGTGCTTTACATGTATTATTCCACTTAATCCTTCCAGTCATGCTCTGACGAAGGCATTAGTAGACCCATTTCACAGACGAGGAGACTGAGGCACAGGGACTAGGTACATGTGCTCAGCTAGTAAGTGGCAGAGCTGGGATTCAGATCCAGGCCCGGCTGCAAAGTCCACTCTCCTGCATTTGGGCTTCCCAACCGCCTCACCCCTCCTGCTCACATCGGTGTTCTTTCTGGTTCTAATGTTTTACATTTATCTATAAGCTGTTGCTCTCACGGCTGGATTTCCTGAGAAGTCGTGGAAATCCAGGAGATGAGGCTTTGCATGAATACATGGATGAGTAAATGAGTGAACCAAAGATGGAAGAAATGAAGAATAAAGAACATACTGGAGACCTGAAAGGTCAGAGTTCACACGGGGACATCCGTGCTGGGATGGCAGGGACAGGGGCCCCCAAACTCAGACTCTGTCATTAAAACACAAAGTGTGGGGAACACACTAACTAGAGGCAGGAATGTTCTAGTCTTCTGTTCTACAAAACAGGCCAGGCAATTTTCTAAAAGACAGCTGTTTTGGTGATGGCGGCTAAGCAGGCTTGATGGTCATGGACATCTTAGATACAGAGGGAAAATAACCCGACAGTTTCCATTACAGAATGCTGTGAACTGAGACGGTTCATTAATATGTAAATTAAGAGGACTTGGGGTGTTTGCTTCCCCTGCTGGAACCCCCAGTCCCCACAGGAATGCTCCTCACTGGCCAGGGTCTGGATTCTTCAGTTTTTATCAACCAGGACTCAGGCACAGGACCTGTTCACACTAAACTCTGGGTGAGGGGATGGCCAGGGAGGGAAGGAAACTGGAAGCAGTCGCTGGAGAGGGGATCTGTCCATGGGACTGGGACGGTCCTCAGGGCTCACCAGGGCCAGAATGAGAAGAATGCCGTCCATCTCCCCGTGCTCACTGCAGAAGCTCTGGCAGATAGTCTGTTTTGCCCAGGAGCTCGGACAGGGAGCACGGACGCCTGCTCCATCTCCTTGCAAGTGACAATTCTTGGTGGGCCGAAATGAATCAGCCTTCAGTTCCCGACACGGTCTCTTGCCAACGTGCTTAGTGGGCCTCTGATCAGCTCGGGGTTCCAAATGGATAAAATCATGTTTTTGAAAGGCCGAGGAGCAGATCTGGGGACATGCTGGCCACCCAGGCACTGAAGCCCTTGGGGCTCTGTTGGGGTGCCAGCGGCCCCCCTGGACATATCTGGACACCAGCACCCTAGTTGGCACTGGGGGTCTATGGCCAATTGGTGGGAGGAGGGTGACATGGATCAAGCAGTGACTAAGCCTAGAGGGTTAATTAATGGTGGAGCAGGGGGGCCGGGCCCCAGAGGTGAGGCCAGAGCAAGGCCCCAGGGCCCCGCTTTTACACAGCTGAGACAACCCAGGTTCCGTGTGCGAGCAAACGCACTTCAGCAGGTGCGACCGCTAAGGTCAAGGATGTCTGAGTTGCTAAGAGGACGCAAATGCCTTTCAAAGGGGGTCAGCCTAGTCTGCAGCCAAACCTGTTCAAAAGTTTTATTAAAGGAGAAAACGAATCCTACGTTTTGCTCCATTCCTTCCCTGGGAGCTGCCAGTCTGAAGATGTTAGTTTCTTCCAGAGAGCTCAGAGGCAGCGAGCCACAGTGAGCCTGGGAAATCCACCTGGATAAACTACTGGAGGCGGGAGCAAGGAACTCTGATTCACTGCCAAGCACCGTGTGGTCACAGCCACCTTACTGAGAGGCCAGCCGGGCAGTCAGGCTGGAGCTGGACCCTGGGCCCTCCATATATACCTTTATGTACCTCTTCTCTGTGCCAAGTCCCACACCCAGTGCTGGTGACACAAGGAAGAAGGAAATGGATATGGTCCCGGCCCTCAACCTCTTCATTGTCAAAACAGGAACATCCATACCTACATCTTAGGGTCAGAAAACATGCAAAGCACTTAGCAGAGTGCCTGGTACACGGTATGTACAACAAGCAGTAGCTATTAAGTCCCAAGAGGCCTCAGCTTCCCATCTGACTAGTCAGCCTGAAGCTCAGAGGTCAGGTGACTTGCCTTACGCCACCTAGACAGTAACCAGCAGAGCCTGGACTTGAGCTCAGGTCACCATCCCTTGCATCCTGAAGGCACAAAGAGCAGGAATCAAATGGAGCCAGAAGACAGAAGAAGAAGAGGTGGGGGAGCCAGGACCGACGTAATTAACGCGCTCCGAGATGCCCAGAGCGCGGCGGGCCCTGTGGGCTTTGATTGGCTGAGTGAAAACATGAACCGGCAAGCTGGCTTATCACACGGTGTCTTGCCAACGGCATGGACAGGGCCACCGGCCAGAGACACTATGTCATGTCACTAATTAACTCCCTTCCGATCTTTTGGGCGTGGAGAGGAGAATAAATGCATAAATAACTGAAGCAGAACTGATTTCTCGGTTTGTGTGGCCGTTTCCTGGCTCAGCCAGATACCCTGAGTCAGTTTGAATTGAGCTCTGTCCAACTACTCAATTTCTGAAATCTTGTCAAGTAAATACATAGAAAAATGGACAATTCACTGTGACCAGGGGCCCAGGGGCCGTCGGGGAGTACCTGGATCGTGGCTCTTCTTGGCATTAGGCACTGCCCCTCCACCCACCCTTGCCACCTGCTGGGGCCAGAAATGCCTTTGGTCGGAGGGTCAGTTGCTTCCGGAGCAAATTCCTCCTGCCGGCTGGCTGATGGAGCGCTGTCAGAGGTGGACTGCTCGTCTCTGGGAATTCTGGCTGCATTCATTTCCTGCCCACAGGCCCCAATGTTTGGCAGGCGGGATCACTGTGCAGAGTGAACACGTGCAGGCTGATGGCGCCTGCGGGGAAGCCTGGAAGCCGAGCGGCCTAAGGGCCCTGGGTCACTAGGAGGCTTGGGCGATAGGCTGTTCAGCTGGCCCGGGTCTCGGGGGCTGTGCTGAGCTGAGGCAGCTCAAGCCTGTCACCACCCGAAGGCCTTGGCCCTGTTCTCGGCAGCAGCAGCACTCACAGCAAACTTCATGGGGTTTTCACGTCCCTCGTTAACGAATCAACTGCTGACAGGTATCGGGTACCTCGTGTGTGCTGAGTCCTGGGCCAGGAGTGGCGAACAGAACAGACAATGCCAGACCCAAAGCTGTGAATGCAGAGACAGACAGCTGTTTAAGGGGGAGGCAGGGAGCAGGGGCAGCTGGACCAAGGAGAGTGGCCCACGTTTCAGGGTCGGGCGCTGGGCGCAGATTCCAGCTCTGCCATCTCCCGGCTCTGCCTTTGGGCAAATCCCTTCAACTCTGAGTCTCAGGGTCCTTGTCTGCCTCTCTGTGAAATGTGCTAAATTACACGCCTGCCTCCTGAGGATGCGTGAGGATCAGAGTTAAAAAAACTAAACACACACACACACAAACAAATACAGAAACAGACTCAGATATAGAAAACAAACTTATGGCTACCGGAGGGGAAGGCGGGGGTGGAGGGATAAATTAGGAGTTCAGGATTTGCAAATACACACTACTATGTATAAAACAGATAAACAGCAAGTCCCTACTGTACAGCACAGGGAACTATATTCAATACCTTGTAATGGCCTATTATGAAAAAGAATATGAAAAGGAATATGTATACATATGTATATAACTGAATCACTCTGCTACACACCAGAAATTCACACAACATTGTAAACCAACTATAGTCCAATAAAAAAACATAAACTGTCACTGTTAGGCATCAGCACAGACCTCCGATCTGTGGTGACCGACACCAAAAACAAACAAATGCACACTTTACCCTCTGAAGTAAAGCAAGGATAATGGGGTCACCTTGTCCAGCTCTAGTTCCCCAAATGAAGGAGCATTTCCTATGAGCTGCTGACTCCCTAATAAGCATCCTGTCCCCAGTGTTTGGGATGCTGACGTCTGGAGAGCCTGCGTCCTTGTGGCTCCACCAATAATAACCTCAGGAGAAAATGGCTGCTTTTTCATCAAGACCAGACTGATGGAAAAAAGATCAGTAACCCTGGGGATCCTGAGTGTGTGTGTGTTTCCCCTTTAAGAACCTGGTGTGTGTGTGTAATTTGGCAAGCCAGATCTTCTGAAGTCTAATTAGTTTATATCTTTTGGCAAGAAACAACCTTTCTAAATGCTCCCTGGTCTGAGGCTTCCTTCCACGTGGAACATGGAGGAGGGAGCTTATGAGCCCCACCCTGAAGGATGCATCTGCGCTGGCTCCACGCCTTGGGGCGGGGTAGGGGAAAGGACGGTGAGGACAGGTGTAAAGCCACAGGATGCCTGGACAAAAGCAGACAGGAGTCACCAGGAACTCCCTGTTTTCCTTCTTGGCAGAGAGGAGCTCTGGGTGTGGCTGAAGGAAGGCAGTTGATGGGAATCTCAGGACTTGAAACCAAAAAATCCTAAGGGACCCACCTGAGCACATTAAGCCTTAGCTGTAAAATGGAGATAATTATCCTGACCTTAGGTTGCTATAAGAATTAGAGAACAAGTCATGAAAAAGGGCCTGGGTTAGCCATTGTAGATCCGAATTCCAGCTGCATCATTACCAGTCCTGCAACCATGGACTAATTACGCCCCCTCTGTAAGCCTCAGTTTCCTCATCCGCAAAATGGGGATAATTAAAACCTCATAGGATTATTGCGAGGAGTAAATAAAACAAGGCATGTGAAGTGTTTAGCTGGGTCTGGTACATAGTAAGTGCCCAATAACTGTTAGCTGGCGAGATGACGATGATGATGATAATGAATTGATCATGGAAGCAGGAAGTAGGGATCTCAGTTAACCCCCGCTGAATCTGGGTCTATTTCTGCATGAAGATTCCCCAGCCACATCAGGCATTGAAATACTCATCTAGAAAGCAAGGGAGTCCCACTGGGAGTCAGTCCTTCCACTCAGCCTGGGCACACCTGAATATGTGGCAAGATGGCTCTGAGAATCTAACTAACTGACGGAGAAAGCTCAACAGACACCTTGACAGTCTCTAAGGTGACGCACACATACGGGTAGAGAGTGGTCCAGCCCCCGAGGAGCCCCTGCAAACCCAAACCACCTGCCTGGGCTGTGGGAGGAGCAGAGCACACTTGGAAGCTTTGCTGAGCATCTGACTGCATTCTGGGGGGCTGGCTTCTTGTGTCTCCTTCTATTTCCTAAACCAAGTACTTACAGGCTTTATGTGGTGGAGCCATTTGTCTACACCTAAGGGCAGGACACTCAGATTAAGGATGTCAGCCTCACCCAGGTGGCTGCCCTAGAACTTGGTATGGAAGAACAGTAAGAGCTCCTTTTCCTGAGCACCTACTGTGCACTGAGAGCTTTTCAGATGACTGACACACATCACTGCCGACTCCCACAGCCATTCTGCAAGACCCCAACTCATGTCTCAGGGAGGGCAGATTATTTAACAGGCTGGACTGTCAGCTCCATGAGGGCAGGAGCTGTACTGGCTGGTTTGTCGCCATCTCCTCAAAGCCCAGCCTAGTGCCTGGCACACAGTAGGTGCTTCATGGATACAAGCCAATGGAGTGAATTTGATTTTGACTAGTTCTCTACTGGGAAGGTCTGATATGAGACACTGTTTTGAGTGAAAACATCCAACCAGGAGGGGCCCCAAATAATAGTATAAACAGGAGCTCTGGAGTCAGAGAAAGGTGTCAAAATTGTAGTTCTCGGGCAAGCAACTCCACTTTTCTCTAAGCCTCACTCTTCTCATTTGAAAAATGGGGGCAGGACTATTCGTCTCGTGAGGTCGTTGTGAGGGTTGAGGAGACGGTACATACATCCCCGAGCAAGAACCAGGCGGAGAGCTGGGCCCTCATGAGTGGCTGCAGTTGCCACCGCTGCTCTGACTGGTGCAGCCACTCCCACTTGCGGGCACCTCTTCATTTTCAAGGCATTTTCACCAGGTCACCTCCCCTGCTTCTCTGGCTCCTGGGCACGGTCTGGAGCCAATCACCATCAACACAGCTCAGAGCTTTGCCTGCCTGGGGCCTGCTCCCTGCCAGACTGGACCCAGCTCTGGTCCTCTGGTGGGTAATGTGCTGGGTGTCATTCCTGCTTTTGTCTGCGTGGGGCTCCTTGGCCCAGCTCCGGGGCTCCTGGGGGCTCTCAGTCAAGCATCCTCAGGGCCTGCTCCCCTCTGGCTTTCCATCAAGATGTACTTCTATCCCCCAAGTTGTAAGGCAAAACAAGGGAAGAGAGGAAAGTCCCTATTTTGTAGATAAAGACACAGAGGCTCAGCGAGGATGGTGTCTGGCTGAGGCCTCAGCTGAGAATTAGTTCCAGAGGCCAGAATCCACTTAGGGTCTTCTGGCTACCAACTGAGAGTGTTCAGGAAGTGAAGCCCACTATTGGATGCTACTTTTATGGAAGTATGAGTTCCCTGCAGTGGACATCAGGTGTGTGTGGCAGCCACCGGGGCCATTCCTGACATAGTTCTGCGTCTTTCCCTTCTGAGCACATGGTAGGAATACATTCACTGGCCCTTCCTGGATGTTAGGAATGTCCACTTGCCTTGCTCTGGCCAATGAAACATGAGTGACAGTGTTGTGTTACTTCCAGGTGAAAACATTGTAAGAGCCAGTGCCTAACTCACCACAATCTCCATCCCCCCTGCAGGAGCCTCTGTCAGCCTGGATCTCTGAGCGGCTACAAAGATCAGAGCCCTCTGCTTACCCACAGTGGACAGGCAGCATGAGAAGTGAACCTTTGTTGTGTTACTCCTTGAAGATCTAGGGGATGTTTGTCACTGCAGCATAACCTAGCCTATCCTGACTGATACGATGTGAACATTGATAACGTTTGACAGCTCACTTATAGAGCGCCCTCTGTTGGCTTTATCCTGGGTACAGGAGGAACAGAGGTTGGTCAGACACGACTGCCCTCACGGGGCTTGTAGTCTGGACCCCTATTTGAAAGGAAGCTGCCCACACTGAGCTTGAGGGAGAGGCAGGCCCAGGTGAGGGGCACCTTGTCACCTGGTGAATGGCAGCATACCCCTAAGCAGTAACCCCCTGCTGTTTGCAACATCCACCAAGAGCGGAAGGTGAACCTGGGAAAGGATGACTGCTACAGGCAGCTTTTCTTAGGGGAGGGGAGAGAAGGACGGGCTGGCTGTAGCTGGGAGGGAGGGGTTGGGGAGGCTGGCTGAGGCTTCTGAGCTCAGGGATTTATTGCCTCATTTTACTACTCAGTCTTGAGGGAATCTACAAAACAATTAGCGGATTCAATCGCATTAAACTAATTCCTCTTTTACATCCCCTAACTCAGATAATGACAGCTTTCCCGCAATTAGGAGAGGGTCTCCTCCATGTGCAGATTAACTGGGTGTTAAACAAGCAGGGCTGCCTGGAACCAGACGGCCAAGCTGGAAGGAATTAGACATGGAACAGCAGCTCCAGGCAGAGGGTGAATTAATTCATTCATGACCCTGGGCCGCTGGAGACTTGGAGGTGCCCCGTGAGTAACACAAGGCCAGGACTTGGGAGGGGGTGGCCAAGGAAGAGGGGGCAAGGTGGGGGCAGGGACAGAAAGGAACCGGAACTGGGCCCCCACCCTTGTGGGAGGCCGATTTTTCTTCAACTCGGTCCATGGTCTGGGTCACCCACGTGCGCAGGGGTGCTCTAATCTGATGTGCTCGCTCCCTTGTATAAAGCCTAAGACAGATGTTGGCATAACAGAAATGCTCAGTCCCAGGCTCTTATTACATGCCAGCATTTATCTGCTCTAGTGCACTTAATCCTCACCACCTCCATGCTGAGACTATTATTATATACTGTGTTTCAGAGGTTAGGCGACCTGCTTAGTAGTGAGTGTGGGATTCAAACCAGATGCCCTGATGCCAGAGCCGGCACCCTCGCAGTAACTGACGTGGGATCTCAGTGGGGAGGAGCTGCGTGGCCCCGTCACCTGACGCCCGCGGAGGCCTGCGCCTGCGCCGTCCTTCCAGCTGTGCCTGGCCCCCCCTCTGTGGGGAGGTGGGGACTGGGGTGCTAAGTTGTAAAGCCCTGGAGGCCAGAGGCTTTCTGGATGGCTGGGAAGAGGGCGTGGGAGAACTGCAGGAAGATGAAGGCCACGTGTGTGTGCCAATATGCAGGCATGTGAGTGTATTTTTTGTGAGTATGTGTATGTCCATTTTTTATTCATTTTACTTTGTGATCTGGGTGGCCTTGGGCCCAAATCCCCTGGGGGCCATCGGAGAGACTGTGCACAAGTGCCCAGCTCTCTGGGTTCAGGACCTCTGAGTTCCCCAGAGTCAGAGTCAGGATTACCATTTGGCAAATATTTGCTCCCCTCCCACTCCGCTGTGGACAGAGCACACTGCCCCACCCCACTGACCTAGGGCTTGGCTATCATTTGCTTTGGCCAACAGAATGTATGGAAGATTCAAGATCACCGAAAATTCTTTGCCACTCTTCCCATCCACAAAAGGAATCCTCTCTGCTCCTGCTGTGCCACATGGGAGAGAGGTTAGCCTGGGTCCCATGAACAGTGCAGCGCCCCAAGTGCCCCATGCTGTGCACCTCACCCCTCTAAGCCCCTGCTGACAGATCTGTCCCAAACCAGCCTTCCATCCTGGAGGTCTCACCTGCCAGAGGCCCAGGGCAGGGCAATCAGGATTTCCACTGCCTCAGCCTGGGAAGTGTGCGTTTGGATGGTGTGACATGATCCCAAAGGTGTCTGTAGAGGGTTAAACAGTAGCTCCCCCAAAAGATGTACCCACCTGGAACCTGTGAGTGAGATTTTCTTTGGAAAAGATGTCTTTGCAGATGTAAGTAGGTCATGCAAATTTGCATGATCCTGAGATGAGATCATCCTGGATGTGAATGGCCCTAAAGCCACCAACAATGTTCTTAGGTGAGAAGCCACAAAGGAGACAATGATGGGAGAACAAAGGCAGAGACGGGGGTGTGGCATCTGCAAGCCGAGTGACACGGGCCCCACCAGAAGCTGGAAGAGGGAGGCTCTCCCCTAGAGCCTTCAGAGGGACCGTGGCCCTGCTGCTCTGCTGACACCCCGATTTCAGACACCTCCCACTCAAGATCCCGCATTGGAACGTAAAGGCCAATGTCATTATTAGAGGACAGTCTCACATCCACTCTAACTTACGTACAGAAGAAATACACAATGTTCCAAATGACTTAACTACTCTGTCTTTTTCAAACTATTTAAAACTTTTAACTAAGGGCTGAGAACATGGACGCCAGGAGGGTTTCCACCTGCGACAATAAGCCAGGCTTACCTTTCTCCTGCTCCATCTCTTGCAGACAGAAGTAGATGACTCTGGCTCCCAGGCTGAAGCCGATCAAGGTGACAGGCCGCCGGCCCTGGGGGAGAAAGGACACAGGTGTTGGGGGGAAGGTGCAGAGCCAGTCCTAGCAAAACATCCACCCTGACAACGGCAGCCCTGGTACACTGCTCAGCGCCTGCCTCGCGCTGAATGAAGCACGCCCGTGCTATTCCCAGCCCTGAGCTCTGATGTCTCAATCAGGAGAGTCGGGGCCCTTGTTTATGTAGGGGTGCACCTGCCGCGGGAGCTGGCTTCTTCCGAGGTGGCTGGCTGGGTTAACTCCCTTTCATCACACATCACTACCCTGCCTCTGTCTCTCCTTCCGCATCTCCCTGTGGCCGAGGACTGCAGTGAAGTGGGGCCCTTCTGGAGCCGGGAGAGGAGGCAGGAGGTGCCCCGAGGTGCAATGGGGAAGAAGGCAGAGTGACATGGTGGAGGGGGACAACCGTTCTCTTCCTAGATGGGAAAGCGGGATTTGAAATATTGGCCTTAAACTACAAGAAGAGGTAGTAAGTTAGATGTAAAGAGGAATTTTCTGATGAAAGAACTTGTAGAGAAGGCAACTCATAAGAAAAAGAAAGTTATGTGGGCTATTTGGGTACAAGTTCTTTTTTTTCCCCCAGATATGAAAGTATCCTTATTATTTGGTGGATTATTTAGCTAGGAATGGAATTCTGTATTAAAAACCAATTTTACTGGAAATAGGGACAGTCAATTGTCAAATGGGATCAAGCTCTAATATTGGAAAGTCCGGTACATTTTGAGTTCTTGTTTGCCTGTAGAAAGTTTTGGGGTACAAATTCTACATGGAAGGAGCTGATGGGTTCCAAAGGTCTAGCTGATCTCAGGACTCTCTCCCTGTCCCTTGTTTTTGTGCCAATATATGCATCCACCCTCCCCCATCTCATCTCCATTCACTACAGTGGAAACCCTCCAGCAAACAGTATTCCAGCTCTGCAGGAACTCCATGACAAAGGCTGCTGGTTATCACTCCACACCCATCCTCCCTTTGCCCTTGGTTATTAAAACCCCTGAGTTTTTCTGGGCCCACAGCTACCCAGCCAAAGACTAAGTTTCCCCAACTCCCCTGCAGCTATGGATGGCTGCAGGGCTGAGTCCTGGCCAAGGGATGTGAAAGGAAGCAACAGGTGTGACTTCTAGGCGCACCCTTCATTCTCCTTTCCCACCTCTGACTGTCTGGACTGTGGATGGACCTCTGACCGTTTGACGTGGTGTTTGGACCACTGAAGATTTGCTCAGTGGTAGCTCTATACTTCTAGGACAGAACACCTGGCCTTGTCCATACCTACAGACGCCTCTTTTTCTCAGTCCTCACCTGATTACTTGCTAGAGATGCAGAGTTTATCATTCTTACTGGTCATTCATTCCTAGGACACTTTTGTCACTTGAACTGGAGGAGCAGTGAAGATCATTCACTCCCTCAAAGCCACTGGGCTACCCCGACGTGGGCTTGTCTTAGATATGATGTCTGTGTGTAAGTCAACCCCCTTGCTTCCCTGCTCCCCGTCTTCCTCCCCACACCCCCACTATTCCCAGGTACCTGCTGTCGGGAGAGCAGGATGTGGGCCAGGTGCTTGCCAACCTCTGCTGATCGATGCAGACACACGCCCCAGGGATTGTCGATGACATTGGCGACCGAGAGGAGGGAGGCTGGCCACGTCAGGGCAGCCACAATGCCTGGGGAGGTGGGATATCAGTGATGAAGGCAGTGGTGGTGGGGGGTGGAGTGCCTTCTAAGGGCTAACGGATGCCTGAGTGAATGCATGCAGAGTCTTTTGGAATCTATAAGTTTTCTAAGTGTTGTCAAACTACTAAATAGTAAAGAAGAAAACTAAAGCTCATGCATCTCTGATACATGGACCAGATCTCATGTGTCCAAACATCTGCCGTGTGTGAGATTCCAAAGATGGCCCCCATTTGTCACTCCACCTTGCATTCTCCCACTTGGCCTCATAACCTTGCAGTGCCCCCTGTCCCTGCCCTGCCCATCCACTCTAGGCTCAGTCATATCTTGGCTTTGGTCAATGAGATGTTACTAGACTCGAGGCTTGAAATGGACCCGCGCCTCTCGTGCACCTCTACCACGGGTGTGGGCTAGTCTGAGATCCCTGGAGAGGGGGAGAGACAAATGGAACAGAGCTGAGTCACCCTTGTGGCCCCAGGCCAGGCTGGCCTGATCAGTGGACAGTCAGCTGACCCACAGATGCATGAGCAGGCCCAGCAAAGAAGAGGCAAATGAAGCCTCATGACTTCTGAGCTACTGTGATAAATGATTGTTATTTTAAGTCACTGGTTTATAGGATGGCTTGTTATGCAGCAATTACTAACTGACACACCATGGGATAATGTGACTGGTTGTTTATCTGTCTTCTCCCTACAAAAACCATAAACTTTTCACAGACAGGAATGTAGTCTTTGTCTCTCTGTGTTCCTAGGGACCAGCACAGTGCCTGGCTCAGGGTAGGGGAGAGGGGGCGGCTTACCAGACAACACCGTGTACTTTAGGGCCTCCTGGGCCACCATGTTGGCAAGACCACTGAGGATGGTCTCCAGGGCGTTGCCAAGCTCCATCAGGTACTTGGCTTCCCAGGCCAGGCAGTACTGCTCGCGGCTGCGGGCCAGGGCAGCCCATGGGGCGCTGAAGGTGCCTGGGGAGAGTGCAGGTAGGTGGGGTCTCTCCTGTCTGATAGAAGACGCCCCACCCTACTTTCCCAGACAGCGGCAGAAACCCACTCTCCGGTGGTGGGAGACAAGAGGCCCACCCCCCGCAGCTGACAGCGAGCAGATGGAGCCCCCAGCAGAGCCCGGGTGCCCCTGCGAGTCAGCAGCCTGGCCAGGTTCACGTCCTGCATTCATTAGTAGCTGGGCGACCTTGGGTGCATCACTATCCCGTGCTGAGCCGCACTTTGCTTAGCCGTGAAGTGGGGAGACTGGCATTTATCTCTCTTCATAGACTAGTTGTAAGAATTAAATATTTGAACTACTATACACGGAGAGCGCTATTTTCTCTCATTCTGCAGGAATTCTGACATCCGGCTGCTGAAGGTGGCAAGAGGGATACGCAGGCGCACGAGCAGCTGGCAGCATCTTGTTCACCAAACACTGCCTGGGGAATTGTCTGCAAATCTGGGGCGAGGTGTCCGAGCCCAGCTCGGCCATGACCTCACTGACTCACTCGATTTTTCTGAGCCTCCACTTTCTCCCGCAGGGACTAGAAATGGGAGGATGATGACAGCACCACCACGTGACCAATGTCAAGCAGGAAAATATAACCATGACTGTCTGTCCCCCTTTCTTCCTCCCTCCTGGAGAGGATAGTGTCACCTCTCCAGCGGGACACTCAGGTCCCCTGTGACCTGGCCCCCGCCTTCTTCATAGCCTCATCGTTTGGCAATTCCTGACTTAACACATGACCCTCTGGAAACACATGCCTTTGACTTGTTCATTCATTCATTCATTCCACAGAATGGAATGATGGCATCTGACTCACAGGTGTCGTTGGGACCACAACGAGAGGCTGCACACCAAGCATTACATAAACTGTAAAGTGCTGTCCTGCATTCTATCCACCCCGTGGCCAAGAACATGGGCTATGGAGCGAGACAGAATGAGAGTGAGTCGTGCCCTAGTCCCTGACCAGCTAGGCAACCCTGGGCAGCCCCTTTAAGCTTCAGTTTCCTCATCTGTAAAGTGTGGGTGATAATGACACCCACTTCCGTGGCCTGAAGTGAGGGACTAAGTGAGCCGATGCTTGTGAAGTGCCTGGGTTGGTGGTGAGCTACAAAATCATCATCACCATTACACAGAGTCCTATTTCAAAACAGGGTGGACTGAAGAATGTCCAACTCTTCCGGTCAGACGCAGAAGCAAGCCTGTGATGATACAAGACTTCTTTCCCAGCTGTCAAGGAGACACGACGAGGTGACACATTTCCCTCCTGACCTTCATCTAGCTTGGTTAGAGTTCTCGTAACCACCCCCTCTGCCTGGGGAGCATATTGCCCTGGGCTGCAGGAGAATACTGAATTTCCTCCCCGCAAGATAAACTTGACTTTGACCTGGGGCCCATCCAGCAATGGGGGTAAAACGACCATAAGGGATTTGCTTTCCATACTGGTCTGAGTTGTAAATTCCTTCACCTAGATGCTTGCTCTCGCTCCCTCTTTTCTGTAGCGTGGATGGTATCATGAAATAAATGAAGAGGAACCCGTGAGCATTGGTCAGGAGACCTGGGTTCGAATCCTGCATCTGCCAGTTGTCTGCCGCGTGACCCCTCCTGGTTTCCTCTTCAGCCAGATCAGGATGAGAACAGCCCCCACCTCAGAGGGTGGATGTGAGGGTCACGTGGGTGGAACGCCTGACTCCAGTAGGCACGCGCTAGGTGCTCGGTCAACGTCAGAGACCAGGGACGGGGCCTGGCGATCACACACCAGGAAGACTCTGGCGCCCAGTAATGCCTCTAAGCCCGGCCTGAGCATTTTCTCACTTGCTTTCTTCTGTGTCGTTTAGAAGAGTTGTGACTTCCACCCTTGGATCCCAGGGACTTGGGGACCCAGGAGGCTCTTGCACGTGGGTCTGTTTGGGACACTCCAGACTCCCTGGCCCACCCTGCTCTCTCTCTGAGTGATGACCTGTTTGTGAGCCTCACACTAGGCACTTGCAAAAGTGAGCCAGCAGTAAGCAGACCATGGTCTTGTTCCTCAAGGCCAACCTGGTTAGAATCCTCCCAAAATTACAGCAGCAAAGGGGACTCATGTTTGTGGGATGCCACTAAAAACCGGGTGCCTTCCACATGTCACCTTGTTGAACTTAACCTGTGTAAGTACCCCGAAAGGCAGGAATCATTTCTTTCTCTTTATAAATGAAGCAGCTGAGGCACAGAGAAGTTAAACAACTTGCTTGAGGTCACACAGCCAAGATGTACTGATCTCTGACTTACGTGTTGAAAGTCTTTCTATCTGCTACTTGCTCTGAGGATAAATTCAAACTCCTTGCCACAGCTCACATGCTCCTGCCTGATCTGGCCCTGCCCATACTCCCGCCTTCCAGCTCCCTCCTCACGCCATCCTGTGCTTCTTTTGGATCTTTTGCACCACCAGGCTTTTCTACATGCAGCCCCTTTGCTTGGTATACACATCTTGCGCCTTCTTTATTTGGTTAATTTCCAGCCAGTCCTTAGCCTAAACGTCACTTCCTCTAGTAACCTCTCCCTCATTCCCCAGAAACACTCTGTTTCTCCCCTTTTGAGCCTTCCATAGACCTTCCCTGTGATTACGTGCTCAATGGCCTGTCTTCTACCTTGGACCACGCATTCCATAGAAGCAGACACTATGACTGTACTGCTCACCATTGAGTTCCTAGGGCCTGGCTCAGTGTCTGGCACATGGTGTGCACAGCACTCTATAAACACTGCTGAAAGGATGGACTGATGAATGGATGGGTGGGTGAGTGGATGGATGGATGGTTGGATGGATGGATGGATGGACAGATGATGGATGGATGGGTAGTTGGATGGATGGATAGTTGGATGAATGGATAGACAATGGATGGAGGGATGATAGATGGATGATGGGTGGATGGATAGTTGGATGGATGGATGGATGGTAGCTAAATGGATAATGAATAGATGGATGGGAAGATAGATGTTCAATGAAGTCATCTCACCTCTCTGAGCCTCAGTTTCCTCCTCTGAAAAATGGGACTCTCCTACCTACCCCTCTAAAGACATACACAGGCAAGAACCTGACCCAGCTCAGCCAAGCCCCATCCCCGTCTGCATCCTTCCCTGACTCTGGTCCTCACGGTATTTGCCGGACGCCAGCCACCCGGTGATGGCGATGGTGATGTGCAGCTGCCTGCCTTCGGATAGGGGCAGAAATGTGAACTCTTCAATGGCCCCGACACGCTTCTTCATCTTGTACCCTAAAGATCCAGACATAAAAGTGAGAATGGGGTGACTGGGGACCCTGGGGAATGTTTGGCAGAGTGGCTGTGTACTCGCACTCAGACAGTGAGCACCAACCCTATGCCCTCGATAAACATCTCGTTTTTAAACTCCGTAAAGGTCAGTGCCTTTACTGTCCCGATTACAGATGAAGGTAAGAGGCTCCTGAAGGCTGGATACCTCTGGAGTGGAGCAGACTCAGAGCCCGGGCTCACAGCCACTGCTCTGCCTGACTTAGCTGGCTCTCTATCTTTTTTCCTGCCCACGAACTTCAGGGGTAACACACTCTTCTCAGTAAAAGTGGTTTGAACTGACCAAGATCCACATGTCCCTTGGGAAGTGGACCAGGAATCTCTGGGTGTGGTTCGGGGGCTGTGGACCCACATGACTTGGAAAAACTTCCCCAGGTGATGCTGGTAAATGAGGGGCAGCCACACGTCCTCCTACACAAGAAAGCCCAGGTGTCTCCTAGGCGGCCTGGAAGCTTCCTGGACGCTGACAAGCAGGTCCCGTCTCAGGAAGTCTACACAAGGAGCAGTTTCTCAAAGTCAGCCCTCCCCCAGACCCATGCCAAGCTCCCAGCCCAGTTCTCTGTGGAGCCTGCTACAAGTTCTGGCAAGGAGAAAAGCCACATCCTCCTTCTCCGTCTCCTGGGGAGCCATTACTGGTGAGAATCTGGGTGTGTCTGTTAAGGAGCTGGGCCACCCGGGCCGGGCCCAAAACCCCTCATCGCCTGCCACTCCTTTTTTTTTTAACCTCTATTTTTTTTAAAAATGTATTTATTTTGGAAGGGGAATTAGGTTATTTATTTATTTATTTATTTAAATGGAGGTACTAAGGATTGAACCCAGGACCTTGTGCTTGCTAAGCCCGCGCTCTACCACTGAGCTATACCCTCCCCGCCCTTGCCTGCCGCCTCTGTTCCTTTGGAACCTTACCTGTCAGGCCGGCTCCAGCGGCACCGAACAGCGAGGTCATGACAGCTATGCCGGCCACTGAGCCCAGAGCTGCCGCCCCAGCACTGCCAATGATTGTCGCGGCTCCGGCAGCAACAAGAGGGGCAGCTAGACCCCCAGTCACACCTGCAAGGAAAGTGGCCCTGGTGGGTAAGGGTGGGAGGGGAGTGAGGACGCCCGCTGGGTTCTTCCTCCATCAGCTGCCCACTGCCTCTCATGGGGGCTCCTGACAATACTAGAGAACACACTCTGGGCGTGCTGGAGGCCCCTCCCGGCTCACCCCCTGCTCTCCCCACTCTTGCTCCCAGCCTGGCGTCACCCCTCACCCTGCACGATGCCCTGGCCACGTGCCACCATCTCATCTCAAGGTGGCCTTACCGATCACTGTCCCGCCTCCAACCGTTGCCAGACCTATCAGGAGATAACGCTTCCACTTTCTCCGGTTCTCTTTCTTCTTCCGGGATGCCTCGGCCGTTCTGGGGGAGAAGAGGTTGGTCTCTAGGGCTGGCTGGGCCTGGGATCCCCTGACACGCCCCCCCCACCTCTCCAGCCCCCAAACTAGAACCAGTGCTGGGTACTCTGATGTACAGAGCAAGGTACCAAGGTTACCCTGGGCCCATCGACGGTTTCAAAAAGCTGAAAACATTCTAAAACCCAGCTGGGGAATCCCAGTAGGTGGGATGTCCTACTTACCCAACGGATCCATCCTAACAGGGTTGCAATTTGAATAATGAAAAGACAAAAAAATAATAATAATAGCAAAAGAAGCAAGAAATTATCTTTAAACAGATGGACCCAGAACAAGTACCAGACAGAGACTCCATCACCTCCCTCCTCCCTTCCCCTTCCCCCACTCCTCCATCTGAGCCCACCTCCCTCTGGGATGTTTGGACATCAATTTCCTGCAGAATAATCCTTCCAAAGACGGATTAGAGAAATGTCTGTACTGGAGGTGACAGTCTTGGGGCAATAGCCAGAATTGTTCAGACTTGAAATTTAAAAGTGATAAAATGTAGTACAAGGGAAGCATTTAGAGTGAACTGGGGTCAGGTGAGTCCTGAAAATGGCCCAAGAGCATCACTGAGCCCAAGTTTCCTATCTGACATTCAACCCTTGGTACTTTGGAGGCAATAAGGAGCAGGACGAGAGACTGAGGGTGGGATGGTGCGCACGTTACCAGCGTGAACTCCGAACCGAAGCTGGAGTTTGGACCACAACTCAATGTGCAGAACGATGGCAGGGGACTATGGAATAGTTAATATTTATTGAGGACTTCCAACATGCCTGCCACTGTGCTTTGCACTTCGCATGGTTTATCTACTCCTAGAAGCAGTTTCATTATTGTCCGCACATCACACATAAGGTCAGAGATGACAGTACCCGCCTCTTGAGCAGCTGTGGGGCTCAGCAAAGAGCATGAGAGTTGGCACTGCATGTGAGGACCACAATAGTGGCTGTTACCATGACACTCCATCTCCCTGAAACTCACTTTCCCCTTCTGTACAGTGGGGATAATCACATCTCCCTCACAAGGCTGTTGGTTTGTAAAGATTAAATTCATTCCTTCTCTATCCATTCAATCAACAAACTTCTATGGAGAGTGGGCTGGCCCTTCTGGGTGCTATGTGTCCCATCTCTCTCCTCCTGAACCAGATGTGACAGCAAGAGACAGTTCATCCTCCCGTGGTCGAAAAGCAGTGGGATCTGAGTTGGGTATTTGCAAACCTGCTATGCTTTTTGGTGGTCTGCCAGCTCACATCAACCAACTTTCCCCTAAGCACCTCCTGGGCGCACAGCACAGCACCTCTCAGTCGCTTCACTATGGAGAAGCAGAAACCAATTCATGATAGCAGGGGCTGGTCTGCCATGATTGAAATTCACGCCACCAGACGTGTGAGATGAGGCCGAACCATGTCCATCTAGGGAAGTAGAAGGCAGGATGGTGGTGGAGGGCATGGTTCTGATGCCAGGATTCAAACCCTGTAAGCCAGGCTTGAATCCCACCTCTGCTGTGGTGGTGTATCACTGCTCACCAGATGTTCAGTTAGCCCTCCAGGGCTGGGCCTCCCTATGGAAAGATTATACATCTCTGCCCTGTTGAACTGAATGGTTCCATGACCCGCATTAGCCAATGAAATACAGGTGGAAGGGATATGTGTCACTTCTGGCAAAATCTTTAAGAGTCAGTGCAGGAGCCTGATAGGTCTCCTTTTGCTCTGCCCTGAGACCAGCAACACTCCAGATAGTGGTCACTCTGTCAACCTGGGACCCAGAACCAAGACTGTGGACTAAAGCCACAGCCAATCTGCAAGAAATGCACTTTTGTTGCTGTAAGCCATTGAGACGTGGACATCATTTGTTACTGCAGCAAAACCTCGCCTATCCTGATGGACAGAGACTCTTACTAACCTTGTGACTATGCACAAATTATTTGTCCCGCCTGACTTTCCTCATCCATGAAGAAGGAATGAAAAATAGCATTGAATTCCCAGAGGTATTAGGAGGGCGAAATGAGACAGTCCGCATACAGTGACTGGCATGTTGCAATCATTCAATATGTTTGTTCTTATTATCACTCCTTCCACGATTATGATAATTTCCTCTTAGACACAGGCTGGAGATATACTTTGGCCCTTAACAGCTAGCACCATTCAGGGCAAATAGGAAAGCTGGAAGTTAGCTGTTTTCAGCCGAGTTCAAGGCCTGGGGAAAAATTCCAGCTACTGGGGGCGGCAAGAGGAATGCTCAGGGGCATGAGCAGCTGACTCTGTGAACCGGCAGCATCTCGTTCAGCAAACACTGCCCAGGAAATCGTTTGCAAATCTGGGGCGAGGTGTCTGAGCCCAGCTCTGCCATGACCTCACTGGCTCACCTGATTTTTCTGAGCCTCAACTTTCTCCTGTGGGGACTGGAAATGGGAGGATGATGACAGTACCACGTGACCAATGTCCAGCAGGAGAGTATAACCATGACTGTCTGACCCCTCGCTCCCTCCCTCCGAGCCCTCCCACTGCCTTGAGGATGGCATGACCCTCAGGCCCCCTGTGACCTGACTACACCTCAGTACCTGTGTTCTTGCTGGCCCTTGGGTGCCAAGGACCTTCTTACCTTCTTACCTTCCTTTGTCTGGCTAAACAGTACTTATCTTTCAAGAGTCACCTCCCCCAGGAAGCCTGCCTGAGCCCCAAGGTTGCCTAAATGCCCTGACTCTGGGCCCTTCTAAACTTCTGGACAGTATTAGCCTGGAATTCTAGACTATTGATTTTTCAGAGAGTGAGCTTTCGATCGGCTGCGTCAGAATATCCAGGAGGTAGCTGTTAACAGCACCACTTCCTGGCCAGAAGCTCTGGGCATGAGGATGAGCAAACCACCTGTAACAAGCTCTCCAGGGATCTACATCTCAAGTCTGAGAATTGCAGGGCTCAACCTTCAGAGCATGGATCAAACGTTTCCTGCTCTCCACCCTCAGCAGCTTGTCCCGGGACTGGCACCTGGAGGGGGCTCAGAAACTGTTTCTTGAATGGAATCTACTCATTCCAGCAAGGACTGGACGTGAGCATCTTGCCGCAGGGATCTGTTCTCCCACTCACTGTCCGTTTCTATGAAAACCAGAGGTCACGGAATAAGACGTTTTGGTTAAATAAAATATTCAGCCAGAGTACAGGCCAATCACCATCAAGAATGAAACTTCTGGGATAACGGAACAAGTCTAGGCTGTTATAAAAATGTCACGATCTGTTATTAAGAACATAGTCAAATTCCTGAGTTGGTGACCTTGACACTCAGCCCCGTCTGCTTCTAGATTGTTCCTGCAGCGCACCTGCACATCAGTGATAGACTGTCTTCACTTTTAGCTGAGTTTATGGAGGGGGAAACTCACAGCCTAAAGGAATAAAGTAACTGAAAAGTAAATGTAGTTCTTGAAGCTGTTTTATTTAAATGTATGAATGTTAGTATATCAGATTAATTTTACAAAGACTAGATGGGTGATAGACCCCAATCTGCAGTATTCTGCTCTGTATTATTATTTAAATGTTTATAAACACTTGCTGAAAGCTAAGGCACTCTCTCAACACACACCTGAACTGTCAACCGATTTCCTTGTTTATTTAAGTACTTGAACGCTCTTAATAATACATAAAATGAATAGCTTTCTCATTAATCATTAATTATCACGACATTTCACCCCTGCAATAAACTTCAGTTGTCTGGTTGAATTTCAACATCTAAAGCACAAGCGGAGACGCTGGCTCTGAGTCACCACATCCACAATGCTTCCTATATTTGGAAGCGAGAATTCAGAGCTCGACACTAAACCCAAACGAAGCCCTCCTCCTGTTACTGACTTTGCCTGCTGGTGAGGCACCACGGCAATCTGTGTCATCACAGAGCCGCTGGCCACACTTGTGACCTGGGATCCCAGAAGTGACCTGGAGCTGGCGTTCCACGTCAACCTTCCGAAGACAGGCTGAAGCCAAAATGCAGCGCTGGGCCGAACCACTGGCTGACGTCACAGATACCTTGTCGAGAGCAAAGATACCACATTGCCCATCTCGTGGTCCCACAGAGAAATTGCACTCACCGCCACCTTATCTCCCATGACAGGGTGTCTCTTACCCTTCCTGTCCTCGCCACCACCCTCTTCTTTTGTTAAAATCACCTACTCCAGTCAATAGAGAGGGAACACTTACCACTGGGGAGTCTAGAGATACAGCCCTCATAAAAGCTCAGAAAGCCCCATAAAAAGATTATCTTTACTGCTTCCTTCAGAATTCAGGACGGAAGCCGGGCTTGTCAACTGCACTTTAAGGGACCTGGTAAGTGACTTGCAGACTGGATGAGAAGGTTCAATCAGATGGTGCCACTGACCAGCTGGGTGACCTTGGGCCACTTATGTCACCCCACTGACGTCCTGTTTCTTCCTCTGCAAAAGCCTCAGGGGATTGAAATGAGCACCAAATGGGAAGACATCTTGTGCCTAGATGCAGATCTAGAAAATACTCTAATAAAGGTTAGATGTCAACCATGTTATTACGGTGGGCTCAGTGTCAACCTCCAGCACGGCATTAGCTAACGTTTACTGTGTGCCAGGCGCTCTTCAAGCTTCAGGTATGTGTTACTTAATTTAATCCTCTTGACAGCCCTATGCTGAGAGATCAGTACCACTACCTCTCTGTTAGGGATGAAGAATCCGAGGCACAGAGAAGTGAAGTCACCAGACAAGCAGGGGAAGCCTGGATCGCCTCAAGGCTCAGATGGGGACCCCAGAACAGAAAGGTGGGGCAGCTCCCCCTGAACCCTGGCTGCAAAGGATCACCCTGGGGTGCCAAGTGATCAGCTCATCTTGCAGAAACACAAAACCTTAGAGTGAAAAGAAACGTACATATAATTCGATCCTCTACCTGTACGGGTGAAAAAACAAACAAACAAACTGGTGCAGGTGCCCAGAGACAGAAAGCAATGCACCCAGGACCACACAGGGACTTAGCAGCAGAATCAAACCAGAACCAGGCTGCTTGGCTGACCAGTTACTGTGTTTCTCTGGGTCTCAGATCCTTCCAGAGACCACAGATAGAACCCGAAAGGTCTCCAA
This sequence comes from Camelus bactrianus, assembly GCF_048773025.1. Taxonomy (NCBI): domain Eukaryota; kingdom Metazoa; phylum Chordata; class Mammalia; order Artiodactyla; family Camelidae; genus Camelus; species Camelus bactrianus. The sequence goes on along the minus strand of NC_133551.1, from coordinate 66,203,718 downwards.
AGTCCCTAAAATTGAGTCAAAAAAATGACTCATGTGGAGTATTTTTCCAAGGAAAGGGCCCACACGCAGTAGTAACAGCAGTGATAAGAGTCCTATAGCAAATACTGATAGTGAAGAAGGTGCTATCATACCCATTTGCAGGTGAGGAAACTGAGGCCCAGGGACGTTCAATAACTTGCCCAAGATCACACAGCCAGTAAGTGGCAGAGCTGGGCTGTTTTACGAATTCCCTGATCTGGCATTACTGGTATTATCAGAACAAATCTTCTGGGTAATATGTTTCTTTCTGACAATAGATTTCCAAGCAATACCTAAGTGTCTCCTTTGTTTCAAGGCATACTTGAAATAGTACAAATGTCCAATAAACCCAAAGGTTCTGGATAGCCCTTGTGATTACAGTGATTGGCCTGGATCCAGGTGTTTCTTTATTGACACAGCTCTGGGAGTCAAAACAAGTCTATTTTCAGGTTATTTCAACAGACCAAGTTTCCTTCTTTTTCAAGGAAACAACCCCCTCCCTTTGTCCTACAAACCCTGGTGGGAGGGCGGCTCCCGTTCTGAACTTGAATTGAGCTTCAGAGCTCAGTTTCCAGCTGGGCTGAACTGGCACAGCCTGGCTGCTCCGAGAAAGCCACCATGGCCGGACAAAAGCCACGACTGGGACATGTGACTGGTGCAAGGAGCCCGCAATTAGGCTGCAACTGGGATTGATCTATCACTGGGGGATTAGGTCCTGTGTAAGGCGTCCTGCAAAGAGCTGAGCTCTGGCCAAGTTACCAGGGTAATTGCCCTCTACACACATCTGACCATATACACAGGTCCCTCTACACACACCTGGCCACACACAGATAGCAAAGCCGCTACGGGGGCCCGCGGGGGGAGGGAAGGACTCACACATACCGAGCACTTGATAGCATAACTACTTGTTTTCCACCACGACCCTAGCAGGGTGCTATTCTCATTCCCATTTTACAGATGAGAATATTGTGGCTTAGAGAAGAGGGGGCACCACCTGCCCAAGGTCAAAAAGTGAATGGGCGTCAGAGGTGGGATTTGAACCCAGGCCACTCCAGCCCATGGACAAGTTGTCTCAGAGCTGAAATGGAGTGGGGTGTTGGGGTCACAGATTGTCAAAGTTACAGACTCACGGCCCTTAGCAGTCACCCATTCAGTCCCCTTTCCCTACAAATGAGGATGGAGCCCAGAGAGGGGAAGTGACTTGCTAAGGACACATAGCAAGTCAGGGGTACACTAGAACTCTCTGTCCAGTGCTCCTTCCACCTCCATGCAGCATCTCTTAATGCGGGGAGGGAGGAGACATCTGAAAAGCGCACTCAAGTGGAAGTCCTCGATTCCAGACAGGCAGGGCCGGGGTCACAGGGCTCCCTTACTCAGATTCCTCCTCTTTGCTTTCCTTCAGGCTCTCAAGGAATGTCTCTTCCAGGAGATCCAGCTCCTCCAAGGGCACTCGGAGGAGGGAGGTCACGTGGCAAACGAGGACTCGTGCCCGCGCATCATAGCGTCCTCGAAAGACAGAAACAGCCGGGAATCAGTTCAGCTTCTGAGCACAGAGATGTTAACAGCAGAGCAACTGATGAAACCCAAACCCTAGAAATGTCCTAAATGCACAGCCCCGCAAGAACCAGTCGGCTGAACAATTGGGTGGAACACGGCGCAACTATTAAAAATATGAATCGGAAGCAAGGCGGCGTTTTTCACCAGCTGAATTAGCAAAGATCAATTTTTCACATCCCGAAGCTGTTAAGGAGGTAATGTCACAACTAGACTGGAATCCAACTCTACTGTGAACTAGAAGGTCCCTGGCCGACTCCATGACCTCACCTTCTAGAATGTTCCTACTAGGGAGACTTTGCACCAGCTGTTCCCACCACCCGGAAGGCTCATTCCAGCTCTTCTGGTGGGGCTCCTCCTCCTCATTCAAGTCTCTGCTCAGATGCTTCCTGCCCAGAGAGGCCTTCCTGACCCCCCGCCCCCATTACTCTGTCCCTTTGCCCTGCATCTTATTCTTCACAGATCTCGCCTGCTCTGATACCATATTTGTTTACTTTTGTTTGGTTGTCTCTCCCCCACTGAGGTACAAACTCTCTGAGGGTAGCCTTCTTCACCGCTCTATCTCCAGTCCTTAGAAGACTGCCCTGTGCAAATAATGTTATATTTGGGTAAATGTTCAACTAATGACCTGACAGACCTGGGCACGGATTCTATTTGTGCGTCTAACCTTGGGCAAAGCTCATCTCGCTCAGGTGGAAGTGGGCATAGTTAAGAGTCACCTCTCAAAGTTTCGAGGAGAGGACTCCGGGCCCACGGCGGGCCCTTAGTAAGTGTTGCAGAATTGGACTCCTCTGCTGGGCGTCTACCATGCTATGCAATAATTTTATACTAAAGTGGTAGTGACTACCACTACTTCAACATCTGCAAAATAAGCCAGTTCCTTCCATGAACGGGGGTCCCCAGAGCCCACTTGCCTTCAGCTGCCTCTCTAGGTGAGGTGCTGTCCATGTGCCGGGGGGGCGGGTAACCACATGCCATGTCTGCTGGTTATTGATCAGTTAAAGCTCCATGAACAAAGGAGCTCCCTGCTCCCTCGTGGAATCACAGACTGTTATACCCAGGTCATAATCGAGCTGGGGAAATTAAGCAAGCATTGGTCAGGGTGATTAATTGGTGACAATTAATCAGCCACTAATTCATACTCCATTGGTCAAGGCTGCGGTGATTCAGTTTCTGGAATACAGACTGCCAGGTGCCCAGATGATTAACCTCCCAAGATAGTCTCGGGCATGGGACTCTGGAACATCAGCCTCGTGTAAGGCTCATTTCAAGGACCTTGACAGCCAGGCTGCTGGACTTGGAGCTGAGGTTCCATTTAACACAGGTGGCGGATAGTGGGGGAGGGGCAGGAGTCTTGGGCTACGGAGGACAACTTGCCATGCAGCCAACTCACTCCTTGTCGCAATACAAGTCAGCCTCATGATTTGAGGAGCTCTGGGTGCACTCGTGCCTGGAGGCAGTGCTGTGATCAAGATAGTTCCTCCTCCTACTGCCTCTGCAGCATCCATGGTGCTCCTGCCAAGAGCAGGGTGTCACTCGAGAAGCTGGCATTCACGATTGCTAATCCTCCCAACGGTCCAGGGAAGCTGGTATTATGATGAAGCTGGTATTACAATGTCTCATTTTGCACAAGAGAAAAGAACGGGTGTAGAGATGCTAAGAAACTTTCTAGATTGCACAGCTGAGAGAGTGGTGGGGTTTGGATTAAAATCCAGCATGCCGAAGTTTCTGTTCATTTCACTGTGGCTGTCTTTTCTTTAAATTTAAATTTGAATTTTATTATTTTAAATGGAGGTACTGGGGATCGAACCTAGGACCTCGTGCATGCTAAGAACACACTTTACCACTGAGCTATACTCACCCACCCTGTGGCTGTCTTTTAAAGGCAAATCTATTCGAGGAGGTTTGAGGGTTTCAGGTCAATCCCACGTGGTGAGCTGTGAACCCGCTCTTCTGTGTGCATGGGATATGTGGGCTGCACACACAATTCCAGGCACAGCCCTGGGTCACTGGCCACAGATGCACGTAAAAGAGACCCATCACCCAGGCAGCCTGTTCTTTGGAAAATCTTGTTGAGGGAGGCGGACTCAGGGACCCTGGCTCTGCCCCAGGGAGGCAGGATTACGCCGGCCTCCCACAACTGCTGGGCAGCCCCAGCTCTTACCCCAGACACCCTTGGAGCCCGACTGGTCCCTCTGGCCTAGGAAGAGCAAGGGACGGGTCACCAGAGTCACCCAGTGTGTTCATGATAGACCCAGAGGCAGAACCCAGTTTCCTTCTCCCACCAGCATCTTAATAGAGAAGCTGCTACACTTTGCACGTCACCATCCAACACTGTCCTGTGCACTGAAGGATGAACAGCACCCCTGGAGCTTGGTACTAAATGCCAGTCGCACCCTGGACATTGTGAAAACCACCAGCACCCTCCCCACATTTCCAAATGCACCCCTCCAGGGGGCAGTACAACCTCCTTTGGGAGGCATTGAATCATCCCCCGTTCTCAGCATGGCTCTGAGTACGGGAACCAAGCCGGGATGGCCAGCTTGGGGTTGACCTTGCACCTCCTCGGAGAGCAGCTCAACCCCAGAACTTGGGGAAGAGGTCACGGCCAGCCCCTCCCCTTTGCAGGCTGCCCTCAAGACCAAAGGAAAGGAACTCAGAGGCAGAAACTTCAGCCTTTGTTGCCATCCAGGCTGGGGTTCGCGTTTTAATCTGAATACCTGCAAGCTGAATGGCTTCGGGCAAGTTTCTTGAGCTTTCTGAGCCTGTTTCCTTATCTGTGAAATGAGGGCAAGAGTATCTTTTGAATCTAGCTTTTTGCTGAGATGCAGTGAGGAGCTACATGTGATGAGCCTGGCCAGCAGCCAGGATGCAGTGAGTGTTCAATAAAGCGGGCAAACCGTACTCTTTTTATTTAAATGTCACATTTCCTCAGTCCTTAGATGCTAAGAAGCCAGGGCTGCTGGGGCGAGGTGCCTGCTGCTGTGTCTAGAGGGGGACCCTTCGTCCTGCCTCTCCCGAGGGTCCAAGGACACTTTCAGGCCATATTCAGACAACTACTTACCCAGCCCACAGCACTGCCATCCGGCAACTGACCAACTTTTCTAATTAGTACATTTTATGTAACATTTAGAATATTTATTCCCATTTTCACCCTCAGTGAATTTTTTTTTTTTTCATATGAAGAAGCCATACCTTACTCCAATCTCGTGCACCCCTCGGCCCCCTGCTGGGCACAAGGCTGAATCTTCCAGGTCTGCCCAGGGTCTTTACCTTGTGAGGCAGAGCACGGCTGGAGGGACGGGACTTTTAGGATGCACCCCGTCTCAGGGCAGAAGTTGAACTTAAGATTGTTTCACACAACATTGTAAAATGATTATAAATGCATAAAAAATGTTAAAAAAAAGATTGTTTCAGGGGTGACTCCTGCCTTTTTTCTCCATGGTTTATTTGGGGGGGAGCAGTTAAGGGCATTAAGGGGGCAACAAGTTAAGGCCAGTGGTCATGGGAGCTGAGGGGGCCCTTCTGAGGTCCCCCTCCAGTGCCACCTTCTCGGACGCTGCAGGATGCGTTCCTCCGGCTCCTCCTCGTTTTGGCCTCATTAAACCCCCTTAGTCAGCTGTAAGGATGAGAGGTTTATCAACTTATCTCCAAGAGGGAAGCAGAACAGCACTTAAGGGTGGACTCTGGAAACACACTGCCTGGGTTCGAATCCTGCCCCTCACTCTCCAGCTGTGTGACCTTGGACGGGTTATTTCACCCTCTGTGCCTCTTTTGTAAACTGGGAGACAGTATTAGCATCTATCTCCTGGATGCTGCGGGGTTGTTGAGGGGTTTAAACAAATTACAAAGCACTTTGCTCAGGGCCTGCACACAGTAGGCACTCAGGGAGTACTGGCCCTGATTGGAACTACTCCCAGAGCCTAGCAGAGGGCCTAGTACAAGCAGCGGGTGCTCAGTTCTCATTTGCTGAATGAAGGAACCAGCCACTTTCAATACTAATTGCAAGCTTTACAAATCTTGAGGATCCTGACGGAGAACCTTGCAACCAAGAGACAGTGTTTGCATTGCACCACGACCAAAGACCAACATCTCAAACCTTTCTGATTCATCGGGGAGGTAGGGTTTGCAGTTCAGTAATAAAGACCAGGTCAGAAAGTAGACTCAAGTTTGCAGTAAAGATTGCTGTGTCTCCTGCGGCGTGTCCCTCCTCGGGTCTCATGGCCTGGGGTTGATGCTATCTCTGGATTCAGAGTTCAGAGGGCAAAAGCCATGATTCAGTGTAAGTCTCTTCCGCCCTGATGCAGAGTTCATTCACCATGAGACTCGCTGCCTTAAATGGAATTTTGAAACTTACACTTAAATGTAAACCTCAGGTTACTTACTGTACCTCCTGAGCCTAACTTCCTATCAGTGGGGATAACAGTAACCTCTCTAGCAGCTGACCTGAGGATTATACATGATGAATAATTCATCATCTAGGTACAGGACTTAAAAGAGCAGCTAGGTAACTTACAGACTACCAACTACAAATAAACCAGCCCCACCTGAGATGGCCAGATTTGGGGTCCGAGATCAATGGTTCTCAACCAGGGACGTTTTTGTCCCCCTAAGGACATCTGGTAACGTATGAAGACAATTCTAGCGTCATAACTCAGGAAGTGCCACAGGCATCTAGTGAGTAGAGGCCAGGGATGCGGCTAAACCTCCTACAATGCACAGAGTGGCCCCACAACCAAGAATTATCCAGTCCCAAATGTCAATAGTGCTGCAGTTGAGAAATCCAGTTCAGAGTGAGCTCAGATTCAGTTTAACCTTCAGCATATAAAAGGCTTATTTTTCCAGTTGTGTGGGCAAGAAGCTTCGTGGGTTGTTACTGGATGAGGAGAAGAAAATGATTGGCGGGCACAAAAAATTCCACCCAGCTGCCAACATGGCACTGTTTTGTGACTAAGATCCCAATACTGTCAGTAAAAGTCAACCTTCCAGGAAGTTCTGAGAAATGCAGCTTTTCGTATTGATTTCCTGGGCCGATTCCATGACTAATCACCTGTCTCGCATCAGAGAGGAATCCCACAGCACAGACAGCCAGTCTCCTTTTCTACTGCGTGTCCCACCCCATCAGTCTCTGTAGAAGATGGTTTAACTCTCCAGTTCAAACAACCCTGCTAGTATCTAAGCTCATGCTCTAAAGAAAGGCCATCCATCCTCCCCTCCATCCTTCCACCCATTCATCCTTCCATCCACTGATCCATTCATCCAACCCTCCCTGCATCCATTCATCCATCCACCCACCCACCCACCCAACAGTAAATGCCCACCATGTCTCCATCAGGCTGCAGACACTGGGATGTGACAGTGAACAAGCCAGACAAAGGGCCCTGCCTTCATGGAAGCTGTGGGAAAGGACTTGAACAACTGGCCCGACTATGACACTGACCTTCTCCTTACAAGATCCCTGACTCTGTTCTCAGGACCAAAGACAGTGCTGTTTTGTTTTGCTCTGAAGTAGCCTCTAGCGCTTGCCTCTCATTTGTATTCAAAGTCGTAGTTCAGAGAAGTTATGTGACCTGATCAAGGTCACACACACGAGAGTCTCAGAGACGGGATGAGAGTCCAGGTTTCCTGGTTCCCAGGGCTTCCCCGTTTCACCACCAACCCTGTTCCCAGTGGCACTCATAGTCCGCTTCCAGCGTGCTAGCTCTGTTCTGAGCACTGTACCTGGGTTATTTCATTTAATCCTTACCACTTCCCTATAACGTAAGGGGTACTGTTGTTCCCATTTGATACCTGAGAAAGCTGAGGCACGGAGACATTCAGCAACTTGCCAAGGTAGAGCCTGAATTTTAACACTAGGTAGGCTAGTCCCCAGATGCTCCCAGTTCTTGGTCCCTGGTTCTTCATGAACAAGGACAGAGGTGGACACGACAACTGGTGGCAGGCCACTCCCACTCGGGGCCTCATTGTCTCAGCTACAGACAGACCTCATTTTCACTGCGCTTCACTTTACTGTGCTTTGTAGACATTGTGTTTTGTTTTCTTTTTGTTTTTTAGTAAATTGAAGATCTATGGCAACCTTGCATTCAGCAAGTCTATCCATGCTGTTTTTCCAACAGCACTGCTTTTTAATTAAGATGTGTACTTTTTTTTAAACATAGTGTTATTGTACACTTTAATAGACTACAGTATAGTGTAAATATACCTTTTACAGGCACTGGGAAACCAAACAATTCATGTGACTCGATTTATTGGATTTATTGCAATATCTGCTTTACCGCAGGGGTCCGGGACTGAACCTGCAATATCTCCAAGGGTCACCTGTGCGTGATGAGAGGGCGGGCTAGGTGGCTTGAGGGTCCAGCTACCTCTGACCTCTGGGGGACTTCTCAGTCCTAGCACCTGCTCCCATGTGGGTCCCAGCGTGCCACTGAAGCCACTCCTGTTTGTAGACGCTGGTGTCTGGTGGGGCTTTCAGATAAACCAAAGGCACCTCTCAGATGCTATCAGAGACTGGTATTCTTTAGAAACGAGGTGTTAGTATTCCTGTGGGGATACCTCTGTGTTCCCCAACCCTCGTGAGTAATATCCACTAAGGTTTTCGTTAACAGAAATGTTGCAGGATGTCCGGCTCTGCCACGTATCCGCTTAGGCCAGCACTTCACCTCCCTGAGCCTCAGTCTACTCACCTGTAAAGTGTGAGTGCCTACGCGAAAGGATGGCTGAGAGGATGGGATGCAACAATGTTTGACAAGGGCCGGGTCCAGTAACCAGCATTAACAGGTGCTTAGTAAGTGGTGGTGGTTCTCAAGAGAAATTTAAATGGCAGTATTGGTTTAGAGGCCGCCTATGACAATGTCCCAGGGAGAGCATGAAGTACCGGGCGATATTAGACAGGTCAGGGCAGTTATTCTTTGAGAGCCAGGCCAAGGTCACCCACAGCAAAGAGGGGTAAGTTAAGATGTCTTGGGGGCTCGGGAGGGCTTGTGATTGGCAGGTGGGGGCAGGAAGCGGGCTAGGATGAACACGACTCTCTGGGTGAGGAAAGTCAGGGAGACACAGGAGCGCTGGGGTGGCTTCTCCTCCCCAGAGGTAAGGCAGCGGGACAGAGAGCTGGCCCAGGAGGCTGGAGACCTGGTTTTGACTCGCGGGCTGTCTCTGCCACTGTGTGCCTCTGGGAAAGCCCCCTCAGCTCTCTGGGCCTCAATCTCTCCACCTGGAAATATGAGAGGCTCACCCAAGATGACCTTGGGCAGGTGAGTCTCAGGTCTGCAAAATGGGAACGACGGCCTTCAGCATCCCTCAGGGGGCCGAGAGGGCTCCAGGCCAGGCCAGCCCGTAGCACCAGGCTGGGCACACAGCAAGAGCTTGAGACCTGGAGCTTTGCGGTTACATGATTACAATATGCGGGTATCTCGTGCTGATGGGCTGCCCTGGCTCCGGCACCCTGGGTCTCGGACCCCCGTGCAAACTCCACCCCTCACTCCAAGAGTGTCCAGGAGGACCAGACATTGTTATTCTTCCCTTACTTCTGCTTGAAAAACAAAGTGATACAAATGAGCATCCTCAGACCAGCTCCACCACATCCTCAGAGGGAACTCAGCCCCCTGGCCACATCAGCTAAACAGAAGTATTATTTAAGGCCGTGCCTGCCTGAAAGCAGGGCTGGGCCAGATCACCCTCGGGCTCCCATTCAGCTCTGAGATCCGGGCTTAAAATATTTTGTTTGGAGAGAGTAGGGCCAACAATGTACATTGGGGTTTGAGCCCTGAAGCTGCAATTCTCAGACTATAAATACACGGGAACCGCCTGGGTTCTTGCAGAACCTGCTGGGCTCCCGCCCCAGGGACCGCCCCCTGAGCGCTCTTTCCTGGCGATGCTCCCGCACATGCTGATCCTGCTCTTGAAATTCTGTTCCTCCTCCTCTTCCTACCCTCCATTCCCCCACAAGCCAGGGTCCTGGTGGGGAGTTGGTGACACGTCCCTTACTACACGGTGCAGAGGGTGCTGGGATTTCATTTTCAGTTCCGTGCTCCATCTCCCTGCGAGCCATCCAAATAAACATCAGAGGGGATGAGCCAGGTTCAAGAGCTACTTAGAAGGTGAGACAACAGAGCCTCATGAGGAATCAATGAAAACCACGAAGAGGCAGCCCGTGGCGCTTGGTGTGAACGGAGTGCTCCCAGCTCCCCGCCTGCACTGGGTTCCCTTTTCTCTCTTGCATCAAAAATGCCACGGGGGATGGGGCCGCAGGGGCAACACTGACTACTGGCTTCACCGGCTGACATGCAGATCCGTGCCCACAATTTACAGAACTTAGAAATCAACTCACCATCCTTGAGTGAGAAGCTCAGAAGGTCCTGAGGGAAAAGAAACAGGAATTAGCATACGCTGCATATGTAACCAGCCCGCTCATTTGACAAATATTTATTGACTCTTACTAAGCGGGAGAACAGGGCAGACAAAACACCCCTGCCCTGCATTCTAGCAGCGCGCCAGAGGAACAAGCAAGCCGATCCCCGAGTTAGTGTGTGAGAATTTCAGGGAGTCAGATGAAGGAGGGGAAGGACTGTTTTAAAATCTGTTCCCTTGACCCACCAACTGCTGTGTCACAAGCTGCCTGCTTCAAGTGCACACAGAGCAGGTGTGCACTTCCAAGAGGAGGCACCACAGCTGGGCAGTCAGGAGCACGGGCGCTGGAGGCAGACTGCCAAGGCTCAGACCAGCTGTGTGACCTTGAACAAGTCACTGAACAGCTCTGTGCCTGTTTCCCTATCTGTAAAATGGGGATGATCATCTTACCCACCTAGTAAAGTTGCTCTGAGAATTAAATGAGTTCATATCTGTAAAGGTGTCAGCATATCATAGGCACCGTTTAAGTAATATATCAATGGTAAGTATTCAATAATGAGAATTCAGCATTAGCTAAGAGCATCATCACCATATGATATTATGATGAAATATTTACTTTTTCACCTCCCCCACCCCACTGGAAGCAGTTTTCAGACTGACTTTGAAAGGAATTTGTTCTACTTTCCCCGGCAGCCGCCACCTGGGTGGTGGGTGTACCTGAGTGATCATCAGGGGGTCATCCTTCAAGATGGGGTCCTTCAATAAAATCTGAGCAAACATGTCTGCTCCTTCGCCTCCCAGGCCACTGGCAAAAGCAGTCATGGTTGGCAAGACGGCTTCTGACAAATCCAGCCACTTCACCAGGCCAGCCACGAACTCCGTGCAGAAGGGTCTGAAAGACAGATACAGCTGAGACCCCGAGGCTTCCTGGACCGCGCGTCTCACGAGGCCGCTGGGAAGTTGAGATGAGATGAGTTCAGGGATGTGAAGGGCTGGCCTGTACAAAAACCATGGTGACTTTGGCCCGTGGAATACAGAGAGAACCAAACCCTGACTTCAGGTGTGTGGATTTTAGCTTTTTCCTCTGTCAAAACTTTGACCACAGGGGCTGATAAACCACAGGAACGAGGGCAATGACCAGTTACTGACCACATGCCCTGGGCCCGGCCTGAGCCGGGGGTTGCACTGGGGGCTGCGGAACCACAGACAAGTAGGTGGCCTCAGATGAGAAGCTCACAGCAGGGTGGAGACTCGGATGGGACCGACTGATCCCAGCATCACGTGGTACGGGGCAAGAATCAAGCCCCGATGAGTCCAGAGAGGGAGCCCCCAAATCTGCCTGTAGGGAGGGGCAGCGAACAGGAAAGTCTTCCCTCAGGTGGAGATTCGCTGCTGCTGGAAATGGCCAAGGACATGCTTTCTGGAAACAATAAAATGCAGAGGAAGTCCGTCCTCCCATTGTGCTCACCACCACCGTGGGGTCTCTGTCCACAGCAGGCATTTGAGTTGAGTCCCCCGGGAGTGCCTGGGCGGGGGATGGATGGGATGCTCCAGGGGAGAAGGGATCCCAGGAGCTGCAGGGAGCACATGGCATCTTGGGGACTCCAGCTCTGATTCAAAGCCACAACTGGTGGCAGTGAGGGGTGAGCTGGGGGGTGGGTGGGCTGGGGATACAGAGCAGGGGAGTCAGAGGGGAGGTATTAGACCGGTGCAGAGAAAGGGCTTCCCAGAAGCCAGCAGAACTCCCTGGTGGCAGAAGCGACCTCAGGAGGCTCCCCACTTGCATCAGTCCCCATGGATCCCAGGAGGCCCACTCGTCATTCCTTAGAGTTGCGGCTGCCAAAGCCCCAGCGGAGAGATCGCTGCAGCCCAGGCCGCTGACAGGAGTGGTGAAGGACTCAGGCTCAAATGTTGACCTCACCACTGTTTTGGTCCAGGGCCCCAGGAAGCAGCTCTGAAATGATTACTGGGGATTCCTTTGGGGTCAAGGCCTGTGAAAGGACAGGGAGGATGCCAGACTGGGCGGGGGTGGGGGCGGGGGACAGTCGAGCTTTGACACAGCCTCTGTGCATCCTCTGAAGATGGAGTGACCCTTGAAAGCTGCCCCCAGCGGGGCGAGAGGGCTGAGGCTTTATGCCTCCACAGGAGACAGTCATCGGACAAAGGCTGTCCCAGGAAGGGGGCAGAACCTTGCGCGACCTGGCTTTCTTCAGGCTGCGATGGCCTGGGCGGTGCTGGCAGCCCTCCCAGCCGCTGGGGGAGAGTCCTTCATTCCCAAAGGACACCGAAGTGAGGCGGTGAAAGGACTCTGATCTCTCTGTGCCTCCATTTCCTTATCTGCAAATGGATCTACGAGACCAACTTCAGAAAACGGTTTGAGGATTAAATGAGATGATACCCACCCCGAGCAGGGCTTGTCATGGAGAAGATACTCAACGAATGTGAGCGGGCGTCACTACTTTATTTATAAGGCGACCAATGGAGCAGCGGAGAAGAGGATTCATTGTCGGGCTCTGAGGTCTGACACCCTGGAGGAGTCCCGGCTCCCTGGGTGACTGGCTTTGTGTCCTTATTCCACCCCACTTAGCTTCGTTTTCCCCTGTTGTAAAGTGAGGATAGTAATAGGGCCTGCTTTGCAGATTGGCTGGAAAGATTAAATGACATGGTAATAGTGCTTGGCGCTCAATAACCCTCCATAAATGTTAGCTACGGCTGCTACAATTATAATTTGCCCCGCTGCAATTACTGGGATTAACCAGGGATGACATGTGGGTGTGTATAGGGGCAGGGATGACTCAGTGAATTGAGCACCACTTAGGGGTAAACGTCTAGGCAGAAGGGGCTCAGGGCGGAGGGCAGCAGCATGGCCTGGCCCTGTGACCGGGAAGAAAGCCTCGGATGTAGAGAAGCATCTCATAAGAGTGCAGGGGTAAAGGGCGTGAACTCTGGTTCAGATCCCAGCTCTGCTACCAGCTGTGTGATCTCGGACAAGTTACTTAGCCTCCCTGGGCCTCAGTTTCTTTATTTGAAAACAGTGGTGATCATGATGAAACCTACTTCAGAGGGTTGTTGAAAGGATTAACTAAGTTAACATTTGCCACGTGCTTAGAACAAAACCTGGCACATACAAAAGCCCTATGCAGGTGTTCATTTAAATGAACAAATGAATTGATAAATATGTATGTAAAGTGCCAGTATAGCCATCTATCAAAGAAGGAATCACATTTTAGACTGGCAGGGCCTTGGGAATTGCTTCTAATGTGATTAGTGATCTGGTTGAAATATACAAAAATCAGTAGCAATAGTGACAATAAACGGTGATCACAGTGCAACAACCTGTCGGCCCCTGTGCTTACTGCTTCACACACACAGACTCGCTTACTCCCCACCAGGGCCTGACAAGGGAAGGGAGGTCCGATTTTTACCACCATTCTAGAGATAAGGGCACTCAGACCCAGAGAGGTTAAGTGACAGCTCCAGGGTTCACGGCCACATCTCTCTTGACTCAGGAGGCCGTACTTAACCACTGCAGAGACTGCCCCTCTCCGGTGAAGGCATTCCCGGGCACCCGCCAAGTGCTGGACACCAGCTAAGCAGATGCATACCAGGGGTGTCACCCCCACCCTGCCTTGAGATGGAGCCCCTTGGCTGCGGCAGTTAAATACCTTATCAAGGGTCTCCTCGCTGGGAAGGGGCAATGCCTCACCTGGAATCCAGGAGTCCTAACTTCTAGTCCAAAGCTCCTCCAACTCACACGGGCCAGCAAACTACACCAGGGGGTGCAGCCTTTTTCTTTTTCTTTCTTTCTTTCTTTTTTGAAATTCAGTTTCATTGGAACACAGCACACCCATTCCTTTACATACTGTCCTCCGGCTGCTTTTCGGCAATAATAGCAAAGTTTGGTGACCACGACAGAGACCACAGGGCCCACAAGTCTAAAATGTCTGGGTCTTTGCAGAAAAAGTCTGCAGACCCCTGCTCTACATCATTAATATCTTCATGTTTAATAAATAGGGTTAATTATAAGTGACAGCATCTGTGGTGTTTACAGCATGGATAAGAAATAACTATTTTAAAGGCTTGCTTTTATGCCCCATGTGGACACAAACTGCCACAGAGTGTTTCCTAAAGATTGCCGAAACCAGCGGCACATCTGGGATGTAAAAAGATTAAGGTTAGTTTTAAAAAGTGTTTTGGGCCCAAGAGGTCTGAGATTAACCACGTGGAAAGAGGTGGCATACTGATTGTAACTTTTAGGAAGAAAATGCCCAGCTAAGTAACAGCCACGTGTGCTTCGGACACTACTTGGGTTTTGGAGGGACACAGGACAATAATATTTCTATGTGTCCTCTTGGTGGTGCCCAGCACAGGCCTGGCACACGGTCCAGGTTCATACATACTTGTTTATGTGAACAAAGTACACAAAGCTCTTCCCTCCCTATTTACTGGCTTATTAGGTAGGTATTTATTGGATCTGGGAAGCTTCTGGAAAGACAGAGGCCTCCCAGGTATGGTACAGGCATGGGGCAGAGCAGGGAGAGACTTGGACCCTTGCAGGAGATGGGGCTTTGCCTTGCTTGGGAGCAAAATAGCCAACGAGATATATTCTAAGCTCCAGATAGAGTATGTGGTTTCATTACCAATAATGTGAATAGCCAAAGTCCGTTTGGCAGTAGTTCTGTGCCAGGCTCTGCAGGAGCCATCAACACATTCCTTCCTCAGGACCACCCTCTCTGATGGATGGCTGTTTCTCCACAGCAGTGATTCCTCAGCTTCTCTTTCCTGCCCAGCAGAAGCCCCCTCCCATGACGAAGACAGAAAAAGGCAAGTGCCTTTATTTTTTTCCCTGCCTCCCTTGCAGATGACATAAAAGGGAAAGCCTTTTCGAGGTTTTCTGGAAAAGAGTTCCTCCCCAATGAGAGACTTCATGAGAATCCCTGTCCTTCTCTTTCCTGCCTTGAGCCTTGTTCTGTGAAGGTGTGATGTAAGGAGCTGCAGCAGCCATTGTGTGATCAGGAGGGGAAGGCCAAGAGAACTGCAGAAAAGCCAGCCCAAAGGCTTTCTGAGGCACTGTATCAATCCTGGAACTCTTTCCTTTCAATTTCTTATTAAGTGAGAAAAACAAATCTCTTCTTGTTTAAATCTCTTTTAGTACAGTGTCCTGTTACTTGAAGCCCAAAGTGCCCTGAGGGTAAGTTCCAGGATTGTCTCCATTTTACAGATGAGGAAACTGGGACAAATAAAATGAGTCACAGAGTTAGCAAGCAACCATCACTGTTTACTGAGCCTACTATGTGTCAAACACTATGCTATGAGGTTTACCTACATTATCTCACTTAATTCTTATAATCGCCCTGCAGGGTGGGTATTATTGGCCCCATTCTACAGATTAAGATGTTAAGGGAAGTTAAACAACCTGTCCACGGTCACATGTAACTGGAAAGTGGCAAAGGTAGGATTTGAATCCAGATCCAAGTCCAAAGCCTGTGGAATGTCTCTTGTGCTAATAAAGCCGGCATTTATTCACCCCTTCTTTTCCAAAATTTTACTGAGTGTCTTTGCTACACCAAGCTGTGTGCAAGGCACTGGGAACTCAGAGATGAACAAGGCAGCTCCTGTCCTCCAGGAGCTCAGACTGGAGGGGTGGCAGGTGTGGGAAGAATTACAGGGCAGCATGGTGGTCACAGTGACAGGTCACAGAACAGACAGGTGGAGACGCCCCCTGCCTAGGAGGTGAGGAGGGTCTGGAAAAGCTTTCTGGAGGTGACCTCCAAGGAAATGAATACACTCAAATGTTCAGTCCAGTGGGACAGACAAAGATAAAAAACAAACAAAACAAACAAAATCCAGCAAAGATCCAAGGAAGTTTACTCACAGGAGACTATGGTGGGTGGAGGGGTCCTCGAAAATGGAGCATATGCAAAACCTTCTTGATGTCTCTGGCCCCCCAACCAGTTGCTCCTCATCTCAGTAGCAATATCTCCATCCTCTAAGGCCCCTCTCCCCACCTGGACCTTTGAGGCCAAAGTTAGCTCCTCCTTCTGCCCCGCCCACAGCACCCAACCTGTCCCACGTCAACTGCATTCTCCCTGAGAAAAGTCTGTCTCACCTGTGTCCCTCCAGCTCTCAGTCACTGTCCTGGTTTATCCAAACAACCCCACCTAACTGGCCTCCTCTGGCCTCCAAATTCTCTCCCCAAAGAATTTCTGAAGTCCTTGAAGGCCAAGCCCAAGCTCTTAGCAACTCTACAATCTGAATCCAAATATACGATTTAAACAAAGAGCTGGAGCTCTGCAGTGGCAGGTGTTAATACTGTCATCGAACCTGACACCATCATGACATTTAGTCCGCTGTTAAAATCAGTCATGTGGGCGTCCCCCTAGACTGTAAGTACCAGGAGGATGGGAGCCAGGCCTTGCTTTTCTTTGTTTTCTCCACAGGGCTTCACACTACACCCAGCACACAGTAGGTGCTCACTGAATGCATGTTGCACGAATGCATAGACATCTTATCCCCCAATTAGGGTGTGTCCTACTTGAGAGCAGGGAGAGTGTCTGTCTTGTTCGTCTCACTCATGTATACTTTCCAGGAACTTTGAGTGATGCCTCGTGAAACAGTTGGTGCCCCTTAAATGCTTGGTGAAGGTATAAATGAGTGCAAAGTGAATGAGGGCTGTCCTATCCCCCTACTGGGTTGTGAGCTCCTTAAAGGCAAGGACAGTGACTTTCTCCTCTTTGTAGTGTCCAGTAATACCTGGCAGGCTGCTTGGTTGCCAATAATCGTCTCCCTGAAGAAGCATGGCCATCCCTCTGTGGGATAAAAGCACTCACCTCTGCTCAGGTTCTGGGAACAGCTGGGCCAGGGAGACGCCGCACAGGGCGGCGTAGGCGAAGCGGTGGGCCTCGGTCAGCTCCCGGCCCATGGGCAGGTGCGGCTCCCCCTCCGCAGCCGGCTTGGCCGCCTGAGGCAGCTTCTGGCTTGACCTGTCCTGTGTGGCCATTTCCAACCCTGTAGGGAAAAATCCCAGTGAAAAATGCTTCCAGCAGGCGGGCAAAGCTTACTTAGATGGGACACAGAAACTACCAGTCATGAAAGAAAAGCCGGATAAATGAGCCCTCTCTAACATTAAGAACTTCTATTCATCATCTTTAAGAGATCGGCAGGGTGGGGATGGGGAGAGATATCTGCAGTGTGTGTATCAACAATGGATTTGTATCCACAGTATAAAAACAACTCCTACAAGTCACTGAGAAAAAGAAACAAGGCACATTTAAAAATGGGCAAGAGACTTGAATAGGTACTTCACAAAAGATATTCAATGGCCAATAAGCACACGCAGAGGAGTTCAACAGCATTAGTCACCAGAGCAACAGAAATTAACATCCCAGTGAGACACGGCTACTCACCCAAGACATTTCTAGCCTACTATCCGGACTCCACATTGATTTTGGTCCATAAATTCGTTCTCATCCAGCTAAGCAGTAAACATTTTTGTTCTCAAACTATTATTTCTATGGAGGAGTAATTTAAAAGTTTGTCCATAACTAATATTGCATCAGCTTTAAAAAATATCCCTGGGGTAATTAAGAAGCAACAAACCAACATCTGTACAGCACATAACAGTTTACAAAGCACTTTAAACCCATTTAATTCTTATAACTACCATGTAAGGTTAAGTAGAAGGTGATTATGATTTGCTCTTATAGCTATAATCCTCAGAGAGACCAAGCCATTTTCTGAGAGTTACACAGTAAGTATGTGATGAAAGTCAAAACAGACTTTGATTCCAAACTCCATGCTCTTTCCTCTACGCCAGCACAGGGATTCTCCTTCCCCTGTTTCAGATGGAGAAATTGAGGCCCAGAGAGGTTAAGATCTTGCCCAATGTCACCCAGCAAGACTGGCCTCTGATGGTTGCTCCAGGAATCCGAGTTTGAAGTCTGTTTGCAGCAGATTTCCTGGCTTGAACAATCAGCCCAGACCATGGACAAAGGGGACAGAAAAAAGCCACAAACTAAGGACATCACTGGGGGCAGCACCTGGCCTGGATGTCAGCAGGCTTAGCAATTACCACCACTTTCAATCAACTCCATGTGCCATTTGACGGCCACAGTAACTGTACCTATTAGCCATAAGAGCCCAAGATGGTGTTTTATTCAGCTCGTATCTGGAGAGCCCCACGTGAGTTCTCGGTTCAAGAATAAACAGCCTTCTAATCAGAGAAGCATGAGCTGGCCTGCCTCTGACCGCAGGGGAGAGGGGGCTGGGCTGAGCACACTGAATGCCCAGCTCAGGCCAAATTCATTCATTCATTCAATAAAGTACACTTTTGCTGCCCTATAATCCATTCTCTACCCAGCAGCCCAAGTGGCCTTTTTGTCATATATACCGATCATGTCACTTGTCTGCTTAAAGGCCTCCCATCGCCCCAGGAGGAGTACCAGTCCTTTCCTGATAGCCTGGAGTCCTGCATGATCTGGCCCCTGCCTGCCTTCAATCACCTGACTTGTTCACTACTCTGTAGCCACGCTGGCTGTCTTTCTGTTCTTCAAATACACACGCTGGTCCTCCCTCTGGGCCTTTGCACCTGCCATTCCCCCTGCCTGGGACACTTCCCTTGACTTTCACGTTCAGTCTGAGTGTCATCTCCTCTGAGAGGCCTTCCTTGATCCCCTAGGCCGCGCTACTTCCGCCTCTCTATCCCAGCACCTTGTTCTGTTTCTGTAATACTTACTCCTGCCTGAAATAATGTTTTTTGTTTTTTTTTTTGGCAGGGTGGCAGGTAACTAGGCTTATTTATTTTTAGAGGAGGTACTGGGGATTGAACCCCAGACCTCATGCATGCTAAGCATGGGCTCTTCCACTGAGCTACACCCTCTCCCTCTGAAATAATATGGTTTTAAATTACTTGTTTACTCAGGTGAACAAAGAGAATGTCAACTTGTCAAGGCAGGCCCCTGGTTTTTATTCTCACTGCTGTATCCCTAGCTTTCTGAACAGGCCCTGGAATATTGCAGGCTTTCAATAACTACTCGCTGGGTGAATGAAAGGGGGTACATGACATATGGTGCCTTGTTCTGGGCCTTGGGGAAGATCAGGGGACAAGACTGACAAATCCCCTGCTCTCTAGGGACTAAAATTCTGGTTGGAGACAGGCAATATTATTCCAATGTATAATGATGTCAGTGATTTAAGTAACTTGCCCAAGATCATATAGCTATTAAGTGGTGGAACTGAGATTCTCACTCAGGTGAGCTGGAGATAGGATCCAAGCCCTTAACAGGCCACTAAATGAATAAGTGAACATTGGGTTGGGAAGTGATCCTTGGGAAAGAACAATCAGGATGAAGGGGCTAAGGAGTGGTCAGGTCGGAGGGGAGTGACAACAGTATGCAGATGAAAGGTGCCGTTCCAGCAGAGGCTGGCAGGAAGTAAGAAGGACAGCCTGGTGGATGGATGGATGGGAGATGGTTTTCCAGTAGAAGAAAAAGGACAGTGGTAGAGATAGAGAAGTAAACAGACGATGACAAACTAGCGGAGTAAATGCTGTGACGAGGGAAACACAGAGGGATACACAGAGGGGACCCTTTCTTCTGTAGAGCACAGGCAGCTATATTCAATATCTTGCAATAACCATTAATGAAAAAGAATATGAAAATGAATACATGTATATATATGCATGACTGGGACACTGTGCTGTACACCAGAAATTGACACATTGTAACTGACTGTACTTCAATTAAAGAAAAAAAAAAAAAAAAGAGGGGACCTGGAACCCAGAATTGGCTTCTGGGAGGAGGTAGCGTCAGACAGGGGTAGGGTGAGTAGGAAGAGAATATTCTCAGCAGAGGGGACAGTATGTGTCTAGTCCTAGGGGGAGAAGAGAGACGATGGTTTTGAAGAACCAAAAAGATGCTCAGTGCAGCCGGGGACTGCACAGGGGTGGGAGGGAAGAAAGGAGTTTGGAAGGAAGCTGCCAGGGGCTATACCAAATTCTTCCAGCTCAGGAGGTGGGGAGCTGAGTGAGGGTACACCGGACCCCTGGGTACTGTTTCTGCAACTGCCGGTGAATCTCTAATTGTTTTAAATTAAAATATTAAAAAGAAAAAAGCAGTAGGATGTCTCTATAGATTTTGAAAATCTTTTCTTAAGTTCTAAGTAAAATCAAAATAAATCTGCACCTCCACTCCAAACCAACCAGTTTGTTAATTTAATGAACAGGTACTGGCACCCGTAGGTGCAAGGTCCTGCATGCTGGGGACAGAGTGGTGACTAAGACAGATAGACAAGGGCCTCCCACTGCGGAGATGTATTCCAGTGGGGCAGACAGACTATAAGTCAACTCACAACATTTAAATTAAGATCATTTTACATATGCTGAGGGTTCTGAAGAGAAAGAAACCTTACATCACACTTACCCAGATTTCAGGAAACAACTGCGGGCCTCCCGACTACCTTCTGCAAACAGGCTCTACAGCTTCTGGAAGGTTCTTTGGAGAAATATGCACATGGCCCTGGAGGAGCAAACCAGAAAAACCAGCCGGTGGGCCCATAGGGTGTGGGATCCAGAGATGGCCTGTGGGGGAGAGGGATGGTTTAGCCCAAGGCTAGGGCTGCCTTGCTCCAGCTTTCACTTGCTCCTGCTTCTCAGCCTTTGCCCCCACAGGTTCCCAGGCAGCCACCGTTCACTGAGAGCAGCCCTGGCGCTTTGCATGGATTGTTCTAAGTCTTCGCACCCTGCGCTGTGGTTGCTGCACCAGCTCCTTGGCTGGCCTGGCAGGAGAGGGCAGGCACCGGATCTATATTCTGGGGCCCATCCCCTGACCTGCCGCAGCGTCAGTGCTCAGAGATGCCTGTGACACGAGCAAATGAATGAACTAGGTTTCAGGCTTATGCAAAAACTAGTTTTTCCCGGTTATTCTCTCTCAAAAAGCACTGCTATTCTTACACACTCATCGAGCATCAGACGAGGAAGGGAGCTGGGACAAGGGCCAGGCACCTGGAATTACCCAGGGAGGTTCCAGAGCCCCAAATCCAGGGACCACTCCCCACCCTACCGCCACCAAACTTCAAATAATCTAAGCTTCATCCTAATGGCCATTTTCCATGTTCAAGGAACTAGAATATTTTCTGTTCTTCAAGCTCCGGTAGGGTTTTAAATAAACGATCAGTGGTAACACTGTTCTCCTGGATGTTACCTTTTTACGAGGCATGAGACTGTACTAAGACTGCAAACTAGGAAATTCAAGCCACAAGTGCAACCTTGTTAAAAAGATATGGAGAAGAAATGTGGCTGGAAGAAGAGCCTCTACTGTGATCTCTGAAAGATGAGATGCCAGAGACTCTTCTGGAATTCCCCAACATTCTGCCACCGATACGTATTTGCTTTCAAACTCTGAAGACGGTTATTTCGTTTATGTCTTTCTCCATACAAAGGGGACTTACATCAGGATGGTGACAGCGGCTGTCTCTAAGTGGGGGTGGGTTGAGCGAGTGGGGGTGGTTGTTGGAGTCTGGATGATTCTAATTTTTTCTTTGTATGTTTGTGTTTTATGAGTTTTCAATAACGACTACGTATTGATGATAAGATCAGAAAAAAAGATAAGATTTGGAATTATAACTTGGTGTGCTGCTGCTGGCTCATACTGGCATCTCTTCCCTGCTCTGTGTTCAGTGATGCTGGAAGCCTGAAACGGGCCACAGCTGGGGGTATGGACACCACTGCAATTGGAAAGTACTACAAATGAAGGGGTTCTATTTTCCGGGGAGGTGGTTAACAGCGTACCACTGAATATACAATATGACTCTGGCTGTGGTTTTGTTTTTTTTTGGGGGGGTAATTAGGTTTATTTATTTATTTAATGGAGGTATTGGAGATTGAACCCAGGACCTCATGCATGCTAGGCATGCGCTCTACCACTGAGCTAAACACTCCCGCCAATTCCGGTTGTGTTTTTAAAAAATGTTTCACAGATCAAAAAGACCACAAGGGAATACAACAAAACATTAATGATCATTGTCTCTCAGTGGTAGGGCTGTGGGACTAGAAGTAATTGGTTTTTAGTCTTTTTATTTTTCTAAATTTTTACCATTTTCTGTCCTGAGCTTATGAGAGCTTTTATAGTAATTTTTAAAAAATTAAAAACAGTTCTGTTCTTGATCCCTAGAAAAGGAGCGCTTTATCTCAGAAAGCCCTGGCCCCACGTGGCCCAGCCAAGCCAGTGGGACTGCGGTCACCGTTAAGTCCCATTCCTCGGACCAACAGGTCTTGGAATCATCCAGATGGACAAGGGGGAGCCCGACAGAAGGAGGCTGTTCTCAGCTACACACGATGGTGGGATGGAGGAGCCCGTGGTTACAACACTATGGACGGTCCAGTCGGATGGGATGGGCCCCAAACTATTCCAGCTGAGGGAGTGTGGTGGGAGCTGTGGGGTGGGGGGATGTGTGGCCTGAACTGTGAATTCTGGTCCTTGGATCAGGATCCAGTCTGAAGCTGAACTGAGGTTCTCAAGTGACTCTGAGAGAGAGAGAGCTAGATTCCTGCAGAGAGAAAAAGACCCAGATGGTCAGGGCTGGTGGTACCTCTGCCCCTGGGACCACCTAATGTGCACAGGACCAATCCAGCAGTGCCCTGGGCTCAGGAGGTTACTGATGGACGGAGTAGCTCCCAGCTCCCTGGGGTCTCCTGGTGCCAGGAAGACACTAAGGAACTCTGAGAAAGGTCCACATTTGACCCAGGAAAGCCCTGACTCTCAGGGGAGCATGTACACGGTGAGAACCCCAGGGAGAACACTGGTTCATGGCTGGGCTGCAAGGCCCGGACGTGGGATGACGGGGTTGTTCTGGAGGGGGACCTCGTCCTGATACACTACAATGATGATTTCTGTCTCACCAGTCACTTTATTCGTCGCCAGTGAAAACACCAGCGGGGTTATTTCTGTCAGCAGTGGTGGGAGACGCTCATTCCCAAACATCTGTTCTGCAAGCACCCACAGCAGGTGCTCAGCCCATGTCTGCTGATTAATGCCCTAAATGACGCCATGGGGTTTCTTCTTGGGGAGATGAAAAATTCCAAAGTCAGCACCGAGCAGAAAATCAAATGCGGTCAATATCATCCTTGAAAATCCTTTAAATCATCCTTAAAACTCCATGACCACATGACCACCTGGGTCTTGTGAAGATCACATACAGGAATGAACTTTTGTTTTTCTTACATGCCAGCCAGCTGTGGCCTTTTTTTTTTTTTTTTTTTTTTAAACTTGGAGCAGTCAGTGAAGGCCAAGGTCAAATTTGGGGTGTGTGTGTGTGTGTGTGTGTGTGCTGGCAGGGGGGAAGGGGGGAGTGGGGCGGGGGAAGTGATGTTCTTTTTCTCTCTCTTCCTCTTTTTCTGAGTTTCCTAGCTGCAGGTGCATTTTTAAATGAGTCTGCAGTACAGAAAAATAAGCATTACTAGAGAGAGAGCTACAGTGTCAAAGGAAGGCTGAAGACTAATTTTCCTGGAGCCAAGGACAAGGAAAAGCCTCTGGCTGAAGAGCTCCCTTGCAACAAATAGAGCCGATGGCACTGTTCTTAGAGCCAGAAACTCTGAAGACTAGTCTAAAGTTAAACACACACATAGACACACAAACACACAGACACAGATAAACACACACACACACACACACACACACACACACACACACACACAAAATAAGACAATCTTAATATGGTCCTAGATGGGGAGATTCTAGGCAGGCCCGGTTCACTCCCCTCTCCCCACTCTCAGCATTTTAGGAGACAAATCCATTCATTCCATACCTCTATCTGGAAGTTAAATTGGAGGCCGGCGGTAAATGCAGCATCTCAGGAGGTCTCCATGGCAACAGTTCCAACACAGAAGAACCCACAGGGTTTGGACATCCCAGTCTAGACCAGAAGAAAAAAAGGGATGTTGGCATGGAGGGCAAGTACTCATCCCGACTTCCCAGCTTGGTCCAGAGCATGCATCACTGTCTGACATACTGTATCCTTTACCTGTTTAAGTTTATTGCTTACTGGCTCTTTTCCTCTGCCCACAAGCAAGCACAGTAGCCACTCAGAAACATTTGCTGAATGGCTGGTGGTTTCCACCAGGGATAACTAAAAAATAATTCAAGAGGCAAATCTACCTGGGAAGGAAGGGGGAGAAATGGCAAAGTCTGTAATGGTTCATTTAATCCACTGGTTTTCAAACTGCTCTCTGGGGCCCCAGGGACTTCTCTTACTCTGGCAGGCAAGAGAAGACACAGTGGGGAGCCACCAATGGCCCACCTCCAAATTTTAACAGTAAATGAGCCAGCAATGGCAATTCTGGCTACATACTCCAAGGAATTGAAAGCAGGCCTCAAAAAGATATTTGTACACTCATGTTCATAGCAGCAGTATTCACCATAGTTAAAAGGTGGAGGCAACCCAACTGTCTACTGATGGATGAATGGATAAACAAAATGTGTTATATACACACAATGGAATATTAGTCACTCTCAAAAAAGGAAGGCAATTCTGACACATCACAAGATGAATGAACCTGGAGAACACACTCTAAATGAAATCAACCAGTCACAGAAGGACAAACACTGTATGATTCCACTTATATGAGACACTTAGACCAATCAACATCATAGAGGCAGAAAGTAGAATGGCAGTTGCCAGAGGCTGGGGGTTGGGGGAATGGGGAGTTGTTGTTTAGTGAGTACAGAATTTCAAATTCGCAAGTTGAAATGCTCTGGAGGTTGCACAACGGTGATTACACCTAAAGCTACTGAACTGTACACTTAAAAATGATTAAGATGGTAAATTTTACGTTATGTGTATTTTATCACAATTTAAAATTTTTTAATTAAGAAAATCAGAACGGTAAATGCTTGGTAAATGTTAGCCATGTGCCACTCCTTTTCCACGCACCATCTCATTTTCTCCCAATAATCCTATAAGGTAGGTGTTATTATCTCTGTTTTACAGATAGAGACAGAGTAGCCCTGAGAAATGGAGGTCAGGGTCACTGGATAAGTGATGTGGGATTTAAACTCGCACCTGGGTCTGAGCCCAAAGGCAGCCATCTTAACTATGATGCCACACTGCTCCTCTTTGGTCTAGTTTATACACTGAGGTGGCCCAGAAGATTTCAAACCACCAAATTAGAATCTCACTAGCTCCACCTGTCCCAGGCTAACACCCTGTAACTGAGCAGGACCCTATGGGGCCTTCCTGCGACAGACCCCTCCACCTAGGTCCTCTGCCTGCCTCTTGTTCATAGAAAAACTCTAGTCTCCCAGGTCTCCCCTGAGCCACAAAAGCCTGGCTCAAGAATTAGTGACTGAATGGATGTGAACACGTAGTGACAAAAGTAGTAGTCAGCCCAGGAGTTGGTAACAATTTAAGGAGTATATCGGACACAGGGCACAGAATCTTTAGTTCCTTTCTGAAGTACTTAGATAACAGTATCTGAAGTGCATTTCTTAGTTGTTTTACAGATGCTAAAACCCCCACCAAGTGGAAGATGTTAACTACTTGACCGTGAGCATGTAGTCCCCAGACCGACTGGAGCCTGAGGATTGATAATGTTAACCCCTGTGACACCACCCTGTTACCTCACTGTCAACCAGTCAGAGAACTGTGCACAAGCTGATCACACACTCTGTGACTTCCCTCTCTCACCTGGCCTTAAAAAATGCTTCCCTGAAACTTATCAGGGAGTTTGGGTTTTTTTTGAGCATTGGCTGCCCCGGACTCCTTGTCTGATGCCTTACAATAAACGCTGCACTTTCCTTCACCGCAACCCTGTGTCAGTAGATTGGCTTTACTGCGCATGGATGAATGGACCCAAGTTTGGTTCAGTAACAATCCCACTTTTCAGCCAGCCAGGGCCTAATCTCCTCCAGCTTTATTTTTCTCCACTCCCCTTCTCCCATTCAGTCTTCACCCAAGCTGAACTGTCTGCTGATTCCAGCCCACATTGGGTTTCCCACCTCAGGCCTGCACTCATGCGTTTTCTCTCCATGCGGGTCCTCGTGTCCAAATGCGGCCCTTCTTCAAACACACAGTTTAAACATAAAATCATTTCCTGTGGGCTTACTTTCTTGGTCCCATTCCAGCCTCACAACAACCTCACGAGGAAGAGACTAACACTGTCCCCGTCTTACAGATGAGAAAATTGAGGCCCACAGAGGTGAGGGCCACACAGCTGGCAAATGGCAGGACCAGGACATCCCCCATCGCCCAGGTCCAGGCGTGCGTGACTTTAAACCCAAGTTCTTCTCCACTTTACTAAAGGATCTCAGGGGCTGCCATGAGGCTTCTGGGAATTGTCCAGCCCCCCAGGCTTTGGGCTGCCTCACCTCCTCTCAGGTATAACGGTGGTGCCTCTCTCCGATAAGGAGGGTCAGGGTGGGAGTGGATGATGCTCAGGACATCAGGGCTTCCCCTGCCTCCCCAGCAGAGTCCTCTCCTTATTCATTCAGGTCTATGACAGCACGTGCCAGAACGCCCCGCTCCCACCAGACCCTGTGTGACTTTTATCGAATTTGCTACCCCTTGGCAATGAATTACAGGTTTACTTGTTTGTGGTCTGTCTTCGTCACTAGAGAAAGCTCCTTGATGGCAGTGGCTTTTGTGTCACTTTCCCTGATGTCTCCTAGAACAGTGTCCTTCTAGAAGAACAGGTGAAAGAATGAATGAATAGCTACCCCCACAACTAAGAAATGACGTCAGCATTATTTTTTTTGGATGACGGACAATCCAGTTTCATATAAAGCAAGGTCCTCATATTTGCTCAAGAACTACTCCTAAAGGCAGATTTCATTTCTGAGCAAATTCAGACCAGCCCTGGAAGTCATGGTGGGGTGGTGACAGGGTACAGGTAGAAATAAATCCTAGCGATATCATAAGTGTATAATTTTCCACCTAGAGCTAAACCTCCCATGTACCTGGGGATGTCTTACGGCCTGGGGAACTTGGAATGCAAGTCCAGGTTGGGCTCAGAGCTGAAGGTAGAGGAGGTGTTAACCTGGGAATAGCGAGATGAGGGGGGGAGGTCTAGAAGAGCCATGCAAAGGCCCTGAGGAGGGAGGGAGAAGCATGCCTGAGCACAGAGGGCTACAGACAAAGTGGTCTGAGATGCAGCCGGAGGAGTAGGCCAGGTGTTGGTGGGACCCAGGCCACAGGGCCTTATGGTCCATGTTAAGGGTTCTGTTCTTTAAGAAAATGGGATGCCACAGCAGGCTTTTAAGCAGAGGGTGTTAACAATCAGATCGGTCTGGCTGCCGAGAGGAGGGTGGCTGAAGTGGCAAGTGGATTGGATCCTCTCTCCAGCCCTGTTCTGCCCGCTGTAAAATCTTCAAGGCAGTGAGGCCCCCATCTTATCTGTAGCCCCAGTTGAAAACATACGGCAGTGTTCACAAAACATTCAGGCCATAGAGGACACAATGAAAAAGCTTCTAATGATGTTTTTCATGTCCCATATATGTGGGCCCTGGAGGCTGATCCAGCCCCTGTAGCCTGGCGGTACCAGTTCAGGGAGAGAAATTCTCTAGGCTCTGACCTTGATGTACCTCCCCCAACCTCAACCAGGATAGCACTTGTCTCATTAACTGCTGCCCCTCAGTGCCTAAACAGTGCACACGCTGCTATGTGCTCACCCACTCAGTCAACGGTGCCTGTCCAACCGCTCCTGGGCCTTGGACTTAAAAAGCCAAAAGCCTCCCAGCCTGGCAGCTCTGCACAGGGCCCTCCTTGGAGACAGGTGTTTTACTGATGAGGAAACTGAGGCAAAGACCGGCCATGTAGTTCATCCAAGATGACTCAGTTAGGAAACTGCAAAGCTAGGACCTGAGACACATCTACCTGATGCAGTACACGTGGCTGCAAGGGTTGTAAAAGCTCAAATGCTGCCAGTGACACCAGCATTTCATTTCCCGAGAGCTGGAGCCGGGCAGGGAGCGTCAGGCTTCTCGCCTTGAACTCCGCCACTCTCCTGCCTCTTACATGTCTTGATCGAGAGCAGCCACATGTCATCAACAGGGTCACTGGAGCCTCTAAATCAAGATGCTCTAAATAAATACTCTACCCTTGCTTATGCCTGCTTTGGCAAGGCCTCAGATATGGGCCACACTCTGGATCCTGCTTTACCGTTTACGAAGCATTTCGGCATGGTATTATGACCCCCCTTTATATGATAAGAAAATAGAGGCCCAGAGAGGTAGAATGACATACCCAAGGTCACACAGCTAGGTTTCCAGGCTCTGAGGTCACTTTAAGGCTTCCTTTGGCCCACTCTCAACCCACCTAGCCGCTCGTCCCCAAATCCCTGGTGAGTTGGGCTGGGGTGGGGGCTGCTGGAGCTCAGGCTGACAGAGCATCTCAAACAAGGCCAAAAAAGGGCTGAAGGCTCAGAGGATTTGAGGCTGCAAGGTTTAATCTCTCTCGGCCCTCTTCCCATACCTCACAGTTGGGAAGGTTCCAATAGTCTCCCCTCTCTGCCCAGCTCTTCCCTGTACCCCACCACCCCAGGCTGAAGGGCAGTGTTTTCTTCCAATCACTGGAATGTACCACCCCAATCCCCTCACCTCCTCCAGGGCAGCACCTATCTGGTTGACTGCTGTACCTTCAGTGCCTAAACAGTGCGCAAGCTGGCACACGGTAGGTGTTCAATAAATATTTGTTGAATGAATGAATGGATGGATGTCCCCAAAGCTTAAATGGGTTTCATGTTTCTGCCATGCAATGAACATCGAGTTAGGGAAAAGAGAACTAACCGTGCAGACTCCTGCTCTGTGCTAGGCAGTTGTCTCTAGACCAAGGCCTGGGGTCTGGCCCAGCTGTGCTCCTGACGCCCTGTGCCACCCCATGGGGAGCAGAGAAGGGGACCCCGAAGGCCTACACTGGGCCAGACACTGGGTCAGGCTCTGGAGCCAGGTCCCCCACGTTCTTATCCTGATCTCCTTCCTAGCGGTGTGGTAGTGGGTAGACACCGTCACCTCTTCCAGCCTCTGCTCCAAAGTTAGGAGCAGTAATTCTTCCTCCTCTAACAACAGGGTTCAGGCAAGGGGACCTGGCCCCCTGTAAACTTGGGGCCTGGGCTTTTCTCCAGAGTTTATTCCCTCTGCCCTTGGAATTGTCAGTTTGAATGTCTGCAGTGCGCTCAGAGGGCTGCAGGGCCAAGGAGAGTCGTGGGGAGGTGAGGGGTCCTGGAGGGACCACGTGGGCCAAGGGGAAGTCCAGTGACCGCGTGTGACCTTGGGCTAGTCCCTTCCCGTCCCCGGCCCGGACCAGCCTCCTCACTTGTGCAGGGAGGCAGGAGACGCCTGAGTGCTGGGCCCGGCCTCAGTTTCCCCAGGGCGTGTAAGTTTTAAGGGCACTTCCGGCTCGGAAGGAAAACAAGCCACCACCGGGCGGACTTGACCCCCGAGCGGTCTGCGCGCGCGCGGGGGGGGGGGTTGGCGGGGAGCGGGGCCCGCGCGCACGACGCGCGGAGGGCGGGGTGGGGGGCAAAGGGCCCGCGGGCCGGGCGGGGGCTCCGGCCGAGCCGGCCCCTTACCTGGAGGTGGCAGTGGCGAAGGCGAAGGCGGAGGCGGCGCCGCGGCTCCCGCCGGCCCCGCCCCACTCCTGCTCCGTTCGGGTCCCGGCCGGTCCCGGCCGCCGCGCAGCCCGTCCCCTGGCGCGCCTGGTCCTTCCGGGCTCCGAGCTGCGTGTCCCAACCCGCTCGCTCTGCCGCCACCCCGCGACAGGGGTGCCGGCCTCAGGAAGTGACGGGCCAACCCGGCGCGAAACTCCGACTGTGGGTCTGCCCGCCCTGCGGGCGCCAGATGTCAGCGCCCTTCCAGGTCCGGCCCCGCGGCAGCTGCTCGCGAGGGGCTCGGGTCCCCCCCGGGGTGGAGGGCCGAACAGCCACCCGGGTGGAAGAAGTCGAAAGTAAACGACGTAAAAGCCAAGAACCAGCCACAGAAACCGCCTTCCCAGATGTGTACGCAGCACTTTGAAGTTTACAGGGGGTTGAGAGATCCGTGCTCTCCCTGAGTTTCCTTTCTGTTTTTTATAACGCCAGGTAGGGTCCGGTCTCACGGCCTTTGCGTTTGAGGTTCCCGTGCCTGGCTCTCCATTCTGGTGTGCTCAGGGTGGCATCTGCGAGTCTTCCCTGACCACCCAGCACATTCAATCATAGAGCAAATACTGAGCACCTACTATGTGCCAGGTACTGTTCCAAGGGCAGGGGCTTCCAGTCCTGTTCTATTTCAGTTGCAGTACTTCTCACTCGGTGGAATTATTTTATCTTCCTGTTCTCAGTTAATTGCTTGCCATCCCCACTAGTATTTAAAAGCCTGGAGAGTCGTCTACTGTGTGCCTGGACTGTGGCTGGCACTTAGTCGGTGCTCAGACTCATATAATGCATGCATGAATGGATCTCATTTCTTTAGCAATCCTGTGAATTCTCATCACACCCATTCTACAAGACAAGAAAATGAGGCTCAGGTCGAGGCTGTGCAGAAGCCACAGAGCTAACGAGCGCCAGAGCCAAAGCGTGAATCCTTGTGCTCTTTCTCCAGGTGAAGACAGCCCAGTACTGTGAACAGAAAAGGCAGTGAATAGGGTCAGAGACCAGCTTCCAGTGCAGAGCCTGAGACTCATGCTCCTTGTGGAATGCTCTAGGCTTCTGGCTCCTTATCTTCCCGCTGGCCACTTAGGACCAAGAAGAGCAGCTCTGTCTACTTATAGGGCCAATGTGAGGGTCAAGTGGGTTAAGAGTGGGCACCCTTCAGAGGCATGAGGCGTTATATCTGAGCATGTGGGTCTTGTCAAGATGCAGCATGAATAACCATACGGTAGTGGACTGGGGACAGAAAACCTCTAGCCAGCCCTCCTTCACTCAATGACTAGTGGCCCCTGCCAGCCAGATTGGCTTTGTGGGACCATGCACCACTCTGCACAATGGCCTTGCCCTGTCTCTGGTTTGGTTAGAGACCCTGTGTTAAACACTCTTGACTCTAGACACTGGATCCAGTTGTAGCTGTGCCCACTGCCCATCCCTCACCCCAGTCCCCCCACCTGCCCACCGCCAATGAACAGCACACAAGACTTAATCCATAATCAAGGCTAGAGGAAAGAAAGGTGGAGAAAGTATATTTACCCCTCCCTTTGAGATTTTTGAGGTTCGGTGTTGAACACTGAAGAATTTACTTTCCTCGTCTTATACAATGAGGATAATCATGGCTCCCACAAGCTTCAAGGGTTGCCATGAAGATTAAATGTGGATGTGCAAGCACTTTGAAGGGCACACAGGCCACGCCCAGTAAAAATCAGCTGTTATTCTTGATGAAAGATACTTCTACTAAGCTGTCTTCTATCAACTCCTCCCAAAGGGATGTTTAGGGGGTTGTGCTGGAAGGAGAAATCTTTTCATCAACATTAACTAATTCAACCAGAATTTTTTGAGCAGCTGGTGAGGTTCTAGGCACTGCAGATGTAGCAGGGAAAGAACCAAAGTGTTTCCTGCAAAGTCACGGAGCCTACAGTCTAGTTTGTGGGTAGGGGAGATGGACAGCAACCAAGTAGGTACACAATCCATCAGGCGGTGTTAAGTGTTATAAAGACAAAGTAAAGCAGGGTGAGGGGAACCTGGGGAGGGGGCGCTGTTGCAGTGGTCAGGGAGGCTTGTGGTGTCTGGCGTAGACAGAGCATCCCAGGCAGCCAGCAACTGCAAAGGTGTGGAGAGGGGAAGGTGGTTGACACTTTCAAGGAAAAGGCCAGGGTAGAGAGAGCTGGAGGAGAGGAGTAGATGAGGTTAGAGAGGCAATGAGGACCATATCACCGTGAGCTTTTTAAAAAGGCAGATGCTGAGATGAGAAAAAAACTTATGGTTACCACGGGGTAAAGGGGATGGGAAAGGATAAACTGAGAGTTCAAGATTTGCAGATACTACCTACTACACATAAAATAAACAAGTTTTTACTGTATAGCACAGGGAACTGTATTCAATATCTTGTACTAATCTGTAATGAAAATGAATATATGTATGTACATGCATGACTAAAACATTATGCTGTATACCAGAAATTGACTCAACATTTTAAACTGACACTACTTCAACAAACAAGAATGCAAACAAGCAAACAAACAAACAAATAAATATAAAGCCCTATGCTTGGGCCTAGGGTTGCCAAGTTTAACAAATGAGACTACAGGATACCCAGTTACATTGGAATTTCAGATACGCAAGGAATAAATACTTTTTATTTTTTATTATTTTTTTGAGGGGGGGAGGTAATTAGGTTTATTTATTTATTTGTTTTAATGGAGGTACTGGGGATTGAACCCAGGACCTTGTACATGCTAAGCATGAGCTCTACCACTGAGCTGTAACCTTCCCCCTAAAAATACACTTTTAGTAAGAGTATGTCCCAATATTGCCCAGGATGTACTTATAATAAAAAGCCAGGCATCGGGTATCTGAAATTCAAATGTAGCTAGTGTCCTCTGTTTTATCTGGCAGTCCTACTTGGGCCTCACCCCAAAGAGTTTCTGATTCTCTTGGTCTGGGCTCAGGCCAGGTGTCGGTATTATTCACTAGCTTGCCAGGTATTTCTTTTTTTTTTTCCCTCTTATTTTCCTTCCAGTTTTATTTATTTATTTATTTATTTATTTAAGATGTATTTATGTTTTGTAGTCGAAGCATAGTCAGTTTACAACGTGTCAATTTCTGGTGTACCGCATAATGTCTCAGTCATACATATACATGCATATATTCCTTTTCATATTCTTTTTCATTACAGGTTAGTACAAGATATTGCATATAGTTGCCTGTGCTATGCAGTATAAATTTGTTGTTTATCTATTATATATAGTAGTTAGTACCCGCAATCTCGAACTCCCAGTTTATCCCTTCCCACTCCCTTTACCCCCTTCACCAAGTATTTCTAATGTGGTCCCAGTGTCAGGAGCCACTGATGTAGGGCCTTGTTTATCGGTTTTATTTGGTATGAGATGAGAATCATAGAGGGTTTGGGGCAGT
Source organism: Camelus bactrianus (assembly GCF_048773025.1). Classification (NCBI taxonomy): domain Eukaryota; kingdom Metazoa; phylum Chordata; class Mammalia; order Artiodactyla; family Camelidae; genus Camelus; species Camelus bactrianus. Next base: position 66,170,774 of record NC_133551.1, on the reverse strand, counting down.
GATGTGACAGGATCTCACCTTTTAAAAGCATCCCACTGGCTCCTGGTGGTGGACAGACGGATCAGATTGGACACAGGTGACCAGTTAGGAAGGTGCTTCAATAGTCCAGGCCGGGAAGGGGACCTGTATTTGCTGAGTGCCCACTGTGGGCTGGGCACAAGTTTACCCTGGAGGCATAAGTTCCTGGGTCCTGCCCCAGGCTGACCCAATTTAGAATTTCTCAGGGGTATGGGAACCTAGGAATTTATATTTTTAACAAGTTCCCCTGGTGATTCTGGTGATCAGAACAACTCAATGATTGGATTCGATTCTCCCAGAAATTATAGAAACAACCATGAATATTGTTTAAGGAGCATTATCCTTGTGCCTGGCTCTACATGTTCCACACATACTTTATATCATTTAATCCTATGCAGGTTATACTATTAGCCCCACTTCACAGAGGGAGAAACTGAGGCTCGGGGTGGGTGTTGTTAAATAACTTGGCCAGGGACACTGAGCTACAAGATAGCAGAGCCAGAATTTGATCCCAGATCTGACTGATTCTGCTATCCTGCCCTCCCACGGGCTCAAACATCAACTCAGGTTCACAGATATTTTGATGAGTTTTGGATGATGGCTCCCCAGCAGAAGAAGTCTCCTTCACTATGTCCCATTGGTGTCTATCTTTCCAGAATGTAGGTGGGGCCTGGCCTGGCATGGGTGTTTGTTGAATGGAACTGAATTCTGCGGTTGATGTCACTGAAGGCAACCCCACATCCTTCCCATAAATTATCCTTATGATGCACTTGTGCTGAACTTGAGACTGAATGACCCAGATAATTTATGATTACTTCTTCCCTAACGATGCTCAGAAATAAACAGGGCTACCATGAGGTGGGACTGGACACACCTGCAGAGCAAGGCCAGGGTGGAAGTTGCTGTGGATGGTTTGTGGTTACCATGGATATTGTAACATTGCTGAGCAATCTCTTGTTTATGTTTCTAAGACGTCTTTTTTTTTTTTTTAATTGAAGTACAGTCAATAACATTGTGTCAATTTCTGGTGTATAGCACAGTGTCCCAGTCATGCATATACATACATATATTCATTTTTTATATTTTTTTCCTAAGGTGTTTTTGACCCAAAGAACTAAACATCCTTCTGTTAATGAGACTGTCAACAAGAATTGGCTAAGTGGTAGTCATTTAGGGTCAAAGCCACTCGAGTTAATATTTTCCCTCATTGTTCTTGTGTGTTAGGTAATAATTTTGAAGTCCTCTGCCTTGTCTTTTACACAGAGGCTTGAGTGATAACCCCTACCTGCTTCTCATCTAAGAATGCTTTGCCCCTGATCTGATATCTTCTAGTGTATGAGACATGTTACAGGTGGTACACAAGGTTATCTTTAGCTGGTACACGAACTTGCATTAAATCACCTTGAATCATACACGAGAGAGTTACTCCCTTCAATCCTCATTCTATTGTGAGCTCAGTTTGAGTTATTGAATCTTTTTTTTTTTGAGTTAGAGTTTTGTGTCTTATAAACTAATAAGCAAGTCCATTAATTTAACTCATATTTAAACTAGTTTCCTTTGTGACTTATAGGTTCACCAACAAACAAAAGTATGTATTTCTCTCTTCTAAAACAACTTTATTGAGATATCTTTGACATATAAAATTATATATGTTTAGGATGTAAAATTTGATGTTTTGAGATATGTATACCTTGTGAAAAGATTGCCCCAATCAAGCTAAATAACTTCATTCATCATGTCTATATAGTTACCATTTGTGTGTGTATGTCTGCGTGTTGAGATTTCCTTTAAGATCTATCCTCTTAGCAAATTTCAAGTGTACAGTACAGTGTTGTTACCTGTGGTCACCATGCTGTGCATTAGATCTCTAGCACACAGTCATTCATCTTGCTTAACTGAAACTTTGTACCCTTTGCCAACATGTCCTCATAACCCCCTCCTCCCTCCCCCCCAGCCCCTGGCAACTACTATTCTACCGTCTGCTTGACTATTTTAAATTACACATGTAGGTGAGGTCATCCTGTAGGTGTCTTTCTGTGACTGGCTTACTTCACTGAGCACAGTGTCCTCCAGGTTCATCCATGTTGTCACAAGTGGAAGGGGTTCCGTCTTTTTTGTGGCTGAATAATACGCCATTGTACTCCTTATAACATTTGCTCATCTTTCTTTTTAACAAAGAGAGAACAGGCTTTTAGCTCAGAGACTTCGTCTCCCCAAAATGCTGAGTTACGATTTAGATCATTGTTGTTTATTAATTTAATAACCTTTTTATTTTGGAAAGATTTAAGTTGGACAGAAAAGTTCCAAAGAGAGTACAGAATTTTTACCTAAGAACTATATAATCCTTCACCCTGTCTTCCTCAATGTTAACATCGTAGATAACCATGGTACGTTAGTCAAGTCTGAGAAACCAATACTGGCCCATTACCGTTAACTAAAGTATAGATGTTATCCATTGATTTTTCTACTTAGGCCCTTTTACGTTCCCAGAATCCAGTCTGGGACACCACACTGCACTTAGTGTTACCTAGTTTTTGTTTTCAGTATTGATTTCGTTTAAAAAATCTTTCTATTACTTTCTATAATGGCAAATAATCCTTTTAAAAAATTTACAACAGCAATACAGTTCCTTTTAAAACATTAAGCAAAATGAAATTACTTAAAAAATAGTGAACGTGGTAAGCAGACACAGCGAAACATTTTGAATTTTCCTCTGGATTGACTTCACCTGTGGGAAAACCCTCCCCATGGCTGGCAAGCTGGTCACCAGCCAGACTGGTTTCTCTCACTAGTCATTAGAATGATGTTTCCATTAGGATGGCCACTGCTGTCTCAAACACTGACCAACATGTGGCCAAAATCATAATGACACCGATGATTTATGGAGCATAAAATCCAGAGGTAGGTGGTTCCAGAGTTGGCCTCAAAGCTCAAGGACGTAAGCTCTTTCCATTTTTCATCACCCTCTGCATGCTGGCTTTTGTCCTTCACTGTGTCATCCTGCGGTCCAAAGACGGCTCCCTCAGTGGCGAGTATCCTTAAGCAATTGTGTCCAAAAGCAGAAAAGAGAAAAATGGAGCTCTCCTCATGAATCTTTCCTCCTAGGTTTCTCTTCCATGGTCAAAGTGGAAGTGATTTTCCAGAAGCCCCTTTGCTGGGATCACATGTCTGGACCACATGGCCACCTCTGGCTGCAAGGGAGTCTGGGAAAGCCAGGAATCTGGCAAAGGGGACTGGCTCAGAACCCCGTGGGCAGGAACAGTCCAGTCCTAACAGAGCTTGGGGCAAGAACACAAAATGATAAATAATACATGTCCTAACTTTCCAACTTGACAGACACACCTTCAAAACCTCGTGGAAGATCAGGTGTGAATTTAGAATCCTTTAACTCCTCGGAGTTCTACACGAGGATGTGGCTTCTGGCTCACTGCCCATTTTCCTTCTCTCCCCGTCCCCAGTTCCATCCTGTACCATGTGTGGTCTTTCCCATAGGTGTGTGGACTCTCTGGCCCACGCATCCAAGCTCTGCCTTCCCCTCCCCCAAACAACTGCCCCTTGGCCGCTTCTCAAACCTAGGACCACGAGGAGTGGCTGTACCCCTGGGGAATGGGTCAGGGAAGAGGCTCACTCCTCCAGGCCGGAAGTGGGCTTGGAGTGATTTGGACAGGGAATATTGGGGCACCAGGCACCCAGAGTGTGGGCTTAGGTGGGCACATCCTCTTGGCCCTGGAGACTTCTCTCTTTGCTGGGATGGGCGTGGCTGGGGAGGGCAGAGTGGGGCTCTCTAAAGGATGAGGTCCAGAGCAGAGACCACTTGCCAGCATTGATGGGACACATTGCTGCACAGACAAAATCTGGTTTCTCTTAAGGCAGAGGTAGAACGGCTGTTGAGCAGGGACCCTTAACATCTGTCCCAGTGTAAGGTCAATGGTCTTATGTCTTATTGACCTTCATCTCCCTAGGACCTAACCCAATGCCTAGCCTGTGGTAGATGTTCACTAAATACTTACTGAATGAATGAATGAGTGAGTGAATGAATGAACAAATGATTCTCACTACTAGTATTGTTTGAAACTGCCCTGCATCACCCTTACACAAGGATGGACACCCTTGGAGGCCAGAGTCTAGAAGGGAAACCCCGAGGGAATTTGTTCAGGGACCACGGCAGAGCAGAGCCCAGAACCCCTGACACCATCCCTGCTGGCCTCCCACTCCCACCACATTCGTCTCCTGTGGACACATCTTTCCATGCGCACAGCCACGCTTCCCCATCAGGGTCTGCCAGAAAGGGTCTGCTTTAGCTGTTTCAGAGTTTCAGGGCTGCTCCATAACTCCGAGCACTCCCATGCCAAGCCCTGCTTGTGAAATAGTGGGCCCCTGAGCCTGGCATGAAGGACCTTCCACTGCTGGCCCAGCCTCCTTCCCTGCTCCACCTGATAAATCCTCAACCCAGACAGGTCCCCTCTCTGCTCTCTGAATATGCTGTGCGTTTTCCGGCTTCCATGCCCTTCTTGCCACCTGCGACACCCCCATTCACCTCGATGTTTCTGGCTATTCAAATCAAATCTTTGCTTCAAGGCCCAGCCAGTTCCCATATCCTTCCTGAGGCTTGCCCTGGCCACCCAAGCTGCCTTCCTCACGTCTCCCCTAGGAATTCACAGATGCTGTGTTCTGCCCCGGGGGACTCTTCCATTTGATATTCAACAGAGATTGTAGGCTTCAACAGAGCGCCAGGTCTTAGGGGAAGGGATGAGGCGGTATTGGAATTCTCTGGGTAGCTAGCTTATTTAAAGGGGGGATATTAAAGGGCAGGACAGGTGGTCTCATGGACAGGCAGGGCAGGACTGGCAAACAATTGGGCCTCACTGAGACCGGCGATTTGGGAAGTCAGGACCTAAGTCTTCTCTCTTTGCCTCTCAGAGGCCGTGTGGCCTCCCCTCTTGTCTGCCTCTGAGTATCAGCTTCATTCATCACTTGCATCCAGCTTCCTACTTTGACATACATCTAGTTCTATGTTGGCGACATTAGCTTTCACTCTACATGACCTTATGAGTCAAGCACCCACAAATGATTCAGGGCTCCTTTGCCTGCAAGTGAAACAAAACAGTCAAATTGGCTTAAGCCAAGAAAAGGACTTTGTTGACTCAGGTAAATATGGAAAAGTACAGAGGAAACAGCTTTCAGGCATGGCTGGATCTAGGTGCTCAAATAATATGATTGGGAATCTTTCTCTATCACTGGGCTCAGCTTTTCTCTGGGTTGACTTCACCCACAGAAAAAATCCTTCTCTTGGTGTGGCAAGATGGTTATGGGAAAGTCCAGACAAACATCCCATCAGCTTAGCAACTCTGGCAGAGAAAACACTTCTTCTGGATAGCTCCAATAATATTCCTGGATAGAGCTGGTTCACTGGCTTAGCCTTGAACCAGACCCCGTGGCCAGGAGACATGATGCTTTGATTGGCAGGTTCGGGACACACGTGCTCCCCACAAAATATGAATGTGGTATTATTTCTATCAGAACCTACGTGGACTGAGATTGGGTGAGGAGGAGGCAGGCCCCTCAAAGACAGCCCCAGTCAGGTTGATGGTCACTTCTAACTAGTTGTGGTGGGGGTGGGGACTGGCTCACACACCTGCTGGCTGCTTAGGTTCTCTGAGGGTGATCAACTGCTATCTGTCTGCTCAATGCCCCTCCTTCTTCTGCAAATAACATCCTCCTTTGTTTGAGATCCTTCTCCTTCCCAGCCACAAGATTCTACTGGGGCTGCCAGTCACAGTCTGCTGGTCACAGAGGAGGACATGTGACCCAAGACAACCAGTCAGAGTCCTTCCTTGGGAGTTTTCATTATTTAACCAAAGGAAAAAAGTCTGCTCCTTTCTTTCTGGAGGTGAAGCTAGGAAGACAGGAGTAGGAGCTGGCCAACTTCCCAGTCTCTTGAGAAAAGCTGGTGGGAGAGAATAAGACCCAAACGCAGAGAGAAAAGGAAAAGGAAATGGAGAGAAACAGTCTTAATGAAAGTCCACGCCCCAGTTCCATCATTGCCAAGGCCCAGCAGGAACCTGCCCCTGTCACCATTTGGTTAAAGAAGCCAATACATCCATCTTTGTGCCTAACCTGGGCAGCTAGGACTTCTCAGGCACGTCCTATGTGCTGATACACTGTGCTAAATGATCTCTACAGGTGATCTCCTTTGATGCTTAGCACTCAGTGATAATTTCCCCATTTTACAGATGGAGGAACTGAGGTTCAGAGAGTTTGAGAAACTCATTCATAAAGCCAGTAAGTAGCAGAGTCAGGATTCAAACCAGACAGACTGTCTCCAGAGCAACCCACAAAGCTCCAAAACACCGGGTGAGGTGGGCGTGGGTGGGGCAGCATCTCTGTGGAATCAGCGCTTGGTACCTGTCTCACACCCAGCCTGTGCCTTCAAGCTCCTTAGACTCCGTGGCATTGCTGGGCTTAAGGTTTTATTTTTAACTATGAAATATGTACAGTAAAGCACATACAAGGTGTAGGCACTGTTGATGAATAGTTAGAAAATAAATAATCACCAGTGTAACTACCACCTAAGTTAAGAAATAGAACATGACCAGCATTTCAGGGCCCCCCCTGGGTTGCCTGTCCTCTAGAGCTACATCGCTGTCTTACGTTGTCCAAGTCTCACTCTGTGGTCTGATTTTTACCACGTATGTGTACAACTTATTTCCCCAGCTAGGGAGAGGCTGATGGGGGGGTGATGGTGGTAAGTACTGTCCCTTCCACTGTATTTGTTTGCCTTCCTCACTTGCCAGGCCAATAACAGGTGTCATTCACATTGGCTGACAGCTTGACTGGGATGGGCGAGCACCTACTATGTGCTGGAAACTGTGCCAGGTGTTTGACACATCGTCTCATTGAATTGTCACAAAACCTCCATCAGGTAGGCTTGATTATCCTGCATTTCCAAACAAGGAAACTAAGGTTCAAGGAAGGCATATATCATGACCAAGGTCACACGGGGAACACATGGTAGGACTTGGTTTTGAACCCAGGTCTGTCTGACTGAGGGCCCTACTTTTTTCATGGTTTGTTTTGATGGGGGCAGGGAAGGTGAAGAAGGAAGGAAGAGAGGTGGGCGTAAGAAGGGGATGGTAAGTGCAGCGACTGAGAAGGGCACAGAGCTGGATTGGACTGGCTGCTTTCAAACCCCAGCTCTGCCACTCGAGCCAGTTACTTACCTTCTCTATGTCTCAGCTTCCTACCTCAGTAGAGGCTTTGTGTCAGCTCCCTGAGATGACTTGTCAGATGTCTAGCATAATGAGTAATAGGGCTGTTGTGAGGAGCCAGAGGATTAAGTTTAGTACAGGGAGCTCTTAGAACAGTAGCCTGAATGTAGTAAGCACTTGACAAACATTAGCCAGGATGACTGGCACAGTTGTTTTGAAACTGCTGCATCTGTAGCCATTTGGCACGCTGTTTTCTTTTGCAGATTGACTCCAGTGAAGGGCAACTGGCTGGATGTCTTTGCAGAACTAGAGCTCGTGTTTTCTGGGGATTCTGAGGCCAATAGAATGGAGACCAGCCTCCTCTGACAGTGGCTGGCTTGAGATCCAATGACCCCACGTCTGAGCAGAGCTGAGCTGAGTGCCACCCTTCTGGGCTTGACATCAGAGCAACCTCACTACAAGATCAGGCTGGCTCTCAGGAGGCTTGGGGGCAGGGGGTGCAAAAGGGCTCCCACTGTGGCATTGCAGCTTTCCTTTCCTGGGCTTTGGAGTGGCTGAGGTTCAGAGTGGGACTTTTCAGGAACCAGGAGACTGGACATCTCCTGTATTGGGTCAGGAATATTGGTTGCAAGCAACAGAAACAAATTCTGGCCATCTCAAGATAAAAACAATAATTGTAGGGAAGGAATTTGAGGGTTCATTGAATCAGCCAGCGTCTCAAGAACCAGAGCCGTGGGGACCACCTGCTCTGTTGCTCCGCTTTAAGCGGTCATCTCCCCTTCAGCACTAGCTCCAGATTCCAGTTCTGGAAAAGATCGTATGACCTGTACCATGTGACTGCCTCAGGTGAAATGGGAGGTGAGTAGAGGAAAGACCAAGTTCCCCAGTTGGTGTAATGGTTGCTGGTGGAACTCTTTGTTTCTTAAACAACATAGCCTTATTGTCTCATAGAGTTCTGGAGGCTGCAAGTCTAAGATCAAAGCATTGGCAGGGTTGGTTCCTGCTGAGAGCTCTGGGGAGAATCTATTCCAGGGCTCTCTCCAAGCTTCTGGCCATTTTCTGGCCATCTTTGGCATTCCTTGGCTTGTGGAACCATAACCCTGGTCTTTGCTTTCACCTGCACATGGCTGTCTTCTTCCTACATGTCTTCATATTGTTTTTCTTATGTGTATCTGTCTCCATGTCCAAATTTCCCCTTTTCATAAGGACACCAGTCATATTAGATTAGGACCCACCCTAGTGACCTTATTTTAACTTGGTTATCAGTGTAAAAACTGTATTTCCAAATAAGGTCACATTCTGAGGTAGTGGGGGTCACAGAGGGGTTCAACATCTTTTGGTGGGAGGAGGACCCAGTTCAACCCATCACAGCTGCTTTGCACTTATTAGTTTTCCTTCTTCATCGAAGTTCCTTATCAAATAAGATTAAATATCCTGCTCAGTACCTGGCACAGAGCAGACCCTCAATAAATATTTGTTGAATAAACGCATGGATGAATCTTAGATTCCATGGTGTCCTGAATTCTCCAGAGTTTTCTACTGACCCAAGAAATATTCTCCTTTAAAAAAAAGTGAGTTTGGGATTAACAGATACCCATTACTGCATGTAAAATAGATAAATAACAAGGTCCTGTTATATAGCACAAGGGACTATATTCAATTTCTTGTAATAACATATAATAGAAAAGAATCTGAATCTAAAGTATATATGTGTGTATATGTATAACTAAATCACTTTGCTGTACCCCTGAAACTAACATTGTAAATCAACTACACTTCAATAAAAAAATAAAATAAAAAAACAGTGACTTCAAGATTCATGGACAAGAATATAAATTTCATAAGAATAGCTCCAGGCAGATTCAAAAGCTCCGATCTGATTTCTCTTTGAATGTGCTGCGCTGTTCCCATAGCCTGAGAGATTGCAGGAAGGACCTTCATTCCCAGAAATGTTTTCCATTGCCACAAAGAATTAATTGTTCCAGCAAAGATGGAAAAACTTCCTCCAATCATTTGAAAAGAGGTTCCAATGATGAACAGGGGCTGTAAGTTGAGATAAGAACATGGCTGTGGAACAGGTGAGCTCCCACAACCTACTGCCCCAGACTCCCACTCAGTCCCCCACCCAAAGGCTAAATGCAGTCTCTTCTAAATTTTTCACCCTTCAGACCATGGGGCCCGCATACCTCGAATGCTTACAGCATGCTGGGAATGCTTCATCTGATATGGCAAAGTGACTCAAAGTCTAAACTCTGGAGTTGTACTTCTGCCGTCTTCTCTTGGCCCCATCACTGCATCACTGTGTGACTGTGTGATCTTGAACAAGTTATGTAACCTCTCTGTTCTTCAGCATCCCTGTGGGCAATTTAGGGGTAATAATAGTACCTGCCTCATATATAACACAATTCACGTGGTGCATTCAAATCATGTTAGCGATGACCGTGTCCTTACACGGTTGAAGACGATGAAGCTGAGGCTGATAATGGAGGAGGTGAATTCTAGTGCCCAGGTTTTAATAAACTGCCTTATTAATACGATTGAATAAAATAAGATGAGTCTGTTCTCATTATTCCTGTTAGGGCTTTCTAGAACTCAACCCATCTTTCTCTCCTTGTCTATCCTCCCTTTTTACCGATTCACAATCCTAAGTGCTAGACCATGAATTACTTCATTAATTCCCCCAGCAACCCTATGAAAGATGTATTATAACCTCTGTTTCGTGAGTAAGGAGTCTGAGGCTCAGAGAGGCAAGGTGACTTGTAAGTGGTGAAGCTAGAACTCAAGCCGAGTGTCTGATTCCAAGGCCACAGAATAGGGAGATGGGGCTGATGGGGCTGAAGTGTGCACCCCCCCCCCCCCGGAATTCCTCTCCATCCTTAGGACTAAGCACAAAGTTCTGCACCGGATTGGCCTGCCCTGGACAACAGTTACACTCTGGACCGGCTTTTTCGCCCCATCGTCAAGGTCGACCCCCCTGTTCTCTGTCACACTGAACAGACCCCACGGAACCCAATCCCATGAAAGGGTCAATGATGATAATTAAAAGCAGTCTGTTAGGACATGGGATTCTCATCCAGGAGCACTTTGAATCCTCATAGAGGTCCTGGGAGGTATGTGGCGTCTTCTCTTAGTTTGCAGGTGAGCAAACTAAGTCTCAGAGACGTTCTGTGACTTCTGCTGGTCACGCACTGGGTCAGAGCCTAGCTTTCAGCCCTGGCTTGTCTCTTTGGTTTCTTCCACTCACATCCTTTCACAGTGCTGCCTGTTTCCTCTGCTCCCTTCTAGGGCAGAAATTGGCCTCTGGTTCTCTCTGTCCCAACACTGTCAGGGGCCAGCTGGGCTTCAGGAGAGTGGGACAGAAGTGTCCCATCTTTGCCCATGGGGATAGAGGGCACACTGGCTGGGGGCCATGTGTCAACACAGCTCCCCGCAGAGAAGGCTGGGCCTGGGGGGTAAAAGCCAGGAAAGCCATCCCATTTTATCATTCTCTTTTCTTCCTCTTTAGCATAGACAGCAGATTCTAGGATCTCCTGGCCTCTCTGAGCACTCAACTCCTGGAATTTGGAGGCTCCTGAGGTTGGTCTCCAGTTCTCCCTCACAAGCCCACAAGCAGCAACCAGCTGCCTGGTTGTTTGGCAGCTGCACACGAAGGAGGAAGCATGTTGGAGCAGAGAGAACCCTGGATTAATTTCCCAGGGAGCTCTGGCAGTGGCTGGCTGTGCATCCTTAGGTAGATGAATTTACCTCTCTGATCCTCAGTCTCCTTATCGGCAAGATGGTTTCTACTTCATAAAGTTACTATGGCGATTCAGCTAGATAAGATACAGAAAGCAGTTAATGCAGTGCTTGGCACATAGTAAGCACTCAGTAAACAGGAATCCACCATTACTTTGTAGAAATGGTGTTGTTAATAGCAACTGAAACCTAGGGTCCAAGAACTAGATGGAATAGTTGTGGAGGTGAGTGGGGAGAGAACGTTCTTTCCCCATCCTACTGGCAGCCATCCCAGACTGCACACGCCTGAGGCCAGCTCCAGGAATGCCAAACGATACTAGTCATTTATGCATGCTGGGGAGACAAGGTGTTCTCCAGGCCCACTTGGCCTTGGTTTAAAAGGACAGACACACGTACACCCAAATGTAAGTGTACGCGCTCTCTTCCATCACCAGGAGTTAAAAGGGCTGATAGCATGGGAGTCACAGAGTTGCCCTGGAAGGACCTTATGAGAAAAAAAGGGAAGTTTTTTTTTTTTTTTTTTTTTTGCAGATTGCAAGAACAGCTAATTGTGTAATACTGATGTCTTGATTTGTCTTTGTGTGACTCCACAGGTGATGTGGCATGAGTCCATTGTTCCAGGGCCCAGCAGGGCTTCAGGGGTCTTAGGAATAATCCAGCCCTCCTAGCTTATTTTGGGGAAATGAAACTCAGACAGCCAAAAGGTCTTACTCCATGACATGCACCCAATCACGGGGCCAGGGCCAACCCCACAGTGCTACGGTAGCAGCGTTGTCTCGTCCCTCCCTCCCAGACACAGGTACAGTCACCGTGAACAAGTATTCAACCTGCAGCTGTTGCCCTACCAGGAGGAAAGGGGCAGGGAGGGACAACGGATCGTGCTCTGTGAGCCCCTCTGACGTTTCAAGTCTGCTTCCCATTTATGGGGTCTTTGGAAGGAAATAAGATGGCATCTCCCACCTTTCCCACCTCTGCACTCCCACAGGTCCCCCCTTGGCTGATGCCTGACTCGGGAACCACAGAAGGTCGTTCCCTTCAGCAGAACCCACCTCTCTGTTATGGAGCATTAGTGGTTGCGAGAAGACACAAAAAGCCTTTCAGATGACTGTGACTCTCAGGGCGAGGTGGGAAAGATTGGGTTATTAGAGAGGACCGTTGCATTTATGGGTCTCTTATCTTTATGACAAAAACTCAAATGGGCATCTACATGCAATAAGAAAGAAAATAGCACCCATAAAGATGTGGTTCTAGGGTGTGGAACTGGCAGCTGGACCCGCTGTTGTGGGGGAGTCCTTGCAACCCTGAGATTCTCTGTTAAGTTAGGGTCTGATGACACGGAGCTGAGAAACTGCTGAGAGCAATTCCCAGACCCATCTGGGTGAGCCCCACCCCTCCCTAACTCGGCCAGCCAAAGGTGGGCCTCTCGCCAGCGCCAGAAGTACCACTCCACACCAGTTCCCCACCCCGTCCCTGCGGGCAGCTCAATGGGAGACCCAAGTCACCAGGACCTTTGGTGAGGTGGGATGCGCATGGGATGAGCAGCACCAGCGGGGAGCAGGAGAGGACTTTCTTTCCGCTCTGACTTCCCAGGAGGAAAAATGCAGAACAGCTGGAAGGATAAAAAAACGGCCCCCAACACACAAAACCAAACCAAACCAAAGCAAGAGAAAAGACCAGACACATAAATTGTGAAAAAAGGAATTCTGGTTCTATTTATTCAGCAATAACATCAATACCTGCAATACTTTCATCAGGATATAGAAAGAAAAACCAGGAGCATTGGAATAAGAGAAACAGGAGCCCCCCATGTAGCGTTCAAGTGGTCTGCGCCTCCTCCCCATCCCCAAACAGCTCAGCTGTGCTGCACCCTGGGCAGGCAGGCACAAGTCTATTGTCCAAGCACACAGCTCCTGACCCAAGACAGCCATTCTGGCTTCGGCTTGCGTCCAGCTGCCATTTAATCTCTGAAGGGAGCCAGTCTTATGTGTAGCCCCTGACCCTGTTCAGTGTGACAGTGAATGGGCGGCAGAGGCAGAAGTTGAAGCCCAACCCTGACTGCCTGATCGGAGCTCAGGCGATGGAAGAGATCTCATTGTGCTTCTGTTCTCTGCAGAAGAGAGTCCTGGGGGAGGGCCAGCAGCTGCCCTGGCTGCGGGAGTGACAGCAGAAAAGGACGGACAACAGCAGGGCCAGGGTGACGATGAGGCTGAGCACCCACCGGATGACGCCTGGGTAGATGACGGGCAGGATGAGGATGATGAGCAAGACCAGTAGCAGCAGGTGTGCCACCAGGCGCCGGGCTGCCACACGGTTGGCACTCACCGCATCCTGCTCCTCCTCTTCTGCTAAGCTCGGCGGCCCCACTGTCGAGGTGGCAGGACCCGCCAGCCCCTGAGGACAGAGCTGTACCTCCTGGCCTGGCCGGGCCAGCCGCCCCAGCACGGCCTCCTGGTCACGCAGGCTGCAGATGAGGCCCCCGGGCACGGCGGTGGCCTTGCGGCACAGCGGGCAGGTGACGGACCAGGTGCCGTCCTGCACGCACAGCAGCAGCTTCAGGCAGACGGCACAGAAGGAGTGCCGGCAGCCCAGCAGCTTGGGCAGCCGGGTGCTGCCGTAGGGCTCCCGGCACACCAGGCATTCCAGGTCTCTGTCCACGGAGTCGCGATGACCCCCCGCAGAGCCCACGGTGCTGGAGGTGGGGGCTCCTTTGGAGATGAGCTGGGGCTGCTGCGGGAACTCAGGGCAGGCCATTCTGGGCACGGGAGCCCCTGGGATGTGGCAGATCAGGGCCTGGGCATTGACGGGGACTTTCGACCTGTGTGGCTGGGACCTGGATGTGGCCTGACCTCAAGCTGGGCGTCTCCAGCCTCCTCTTCCTTCTTGCCACCAGCCGTCTGGCACCACTCTCCTAGGGCTGCTCAGCTTGCTTCTTGGCTAACATTGTCCTTTCAGTTATTATTATTTCTTTCCTTGAAACCTAAGGTTAATCAGTAACTCGCGGGTCTGGAGACTTTGAATTGCCTGATAGGAGGGCCAAAGGGGCAGGGCCAGTGCGCGAATCAGGATTTTCCTGTTGGGGCCGGGTGCCCACAGGATGGTGGCTTCTGAGCTTTGGAGTGCAAACACCCATCCCCCCACCCCACCTCAGAAGCCTTTAAAAATGCAGATTTCTAGGTCCCAAACCCAGACACAGAGATTCAGCAAGGTCTGTGTGGGGTCTCGGAATCTGCACAGGTAACAGACATCACCGTGATTCTGACACAGGTGGACCAGGGGACCGTGCTTTGAGAAACATGCCACAGGCAGGTCTCAGACCAAACCTTCTGGATGTCAGGATCCGTGGGGGAAAAAGTTTATTTGTGCTTTAAGTACATTTGCAAGCAGGTGGCCTGGTGAAGCAGACAGAAGTGATGGAAAAAAAGCAGACAGAAGTGATGGAAAAAGTGTTTTGAGTAGCAGGGGGAAAGAAAGCCCAGGCAAACATGGGGAAGCCCAAAGCGTCCATGGGTATTTAGCATCTGCTGCTGCCGTCAGTTCCTTTATAGTCACAACAGTTGGATTAACCACGCCTGATTCACCAGCTTCTCACTGCTACCCTGCTGTGCACTGCACAGATCTAATGACAGGTGCCCTATGTTGTGTGCTGGGCACACCGCATACCCAGTAGTAATAAAAACAGCTCCCGTGTATCTGGGCCTGCTGGGAGCCGGGCCCCATGATTGAGTCCTCACCTGCGTCTCCCTGCATCCTGGCCCAACCCTGGAAGGAAGGCATGGCCGAGGCTTGGCAGCAAAGGCAGGGTGTGGTCAGGGCAGGCCTGCTGGCTGCCTGCCAAGGGGCCTTCTGTGGAGGCAGGACCCGTAGAATCTACCAGCGTCCAAAGTCGGGTCCCAGCCCCATGAGTCCAGAAGCTCAACCTCGTCAGTTGGCGTGAGGGAACTGGCCTTCGGGCAGCTGACTCAAGCTAACAGCACTTATGTGGGACGGACAGACAGATGCAGCATGGTGGTTAAGAAAATGTGATTCCCCACCAGTAAGAACGGCCATCATTAAAAAGTCTACAAATAATAAACACTGGAGAGGGTGGGAGAAAAAGGAAACTTCTACGCCGTTGGTGGGAATATAAATTGGTGCAGCCACTATGGAAAACAATCTGGAGGTTCCTTAAAAAACTAAAAATAGACTTACCCTATGATCCATCAACCCTACTCCTGGGCGTATATCTGGAGAAAACTACAATCTGAAAAGACAGATGCACCTCAATATTCATAGCAGCACTATTTATAATAGCCAACACATGGAACCAATCTAAATGCCCATCAATGACTGGATAAAGAAGATGTGGTGTGTATATACACACACACACAATGGAATACTACTCGGCCATAGAAAAAATTGAAATAGTGCCATTTGCAGCAACATGGATGGACCTAGAGATGATCATACTAAGTGAAGTAAGTCAGACAGAAAGACAAATACCATATGATATCACTTATATGTGGGATCTTAAAAAAGATGATACAAATTCTATTTACAAACCAAAAATAGACTCATGGACATAGAAAACAAACTATAGTTACCAAAGGGGAATGGCGGGGAGGGATATATTAGAAGTTTGGGACAATAGATACATGTTACTGTATATAAAATAGATAAACAGCAAGGACCTACTGTATAGCATGGGGAACTGTATCCAATTTCTTATAACAACATATAATGGAAAATAATCTGAAAAAAATGTATGTATATGTATAAATGAATTGCTTTGTTATACACCTGAAACTAACATTGTAAATCAACTACACCTCAATAACAAATAAAAAGAGAAAAGAAAAGAAAATGGGACTCTCTCACCTTGTCCTGAATGTAAGAGGGCGGGGTGGCACAATCCACTTCCTCGAAATTATGCCAAGGCCGCGCCGAATCTGGAAGGAGGCCATGCCATCCTTTGCTGCCCCTGTTACCTGCTGAGGTCCCCAAAATCTAGCTCTTCTGATTCAGCCCCTTCCCCTACTCCAAGGAACAGGCTTTGTTCTCTTGCTTCACCTGCCCCCTGGGCCCTCTGTCTCTGAATCTAGTTCCCCACCCTCCACCCTCGCCACCACATCTCTTCTCTTTAGCCTTCAGCTTGACAATCAATTATTTCTTTCCATTGTTTTTTCCTCAGATCAAGCTGAAGGAGGCCTCAGATTTTGCACTGGGCATGTTTTCTCCCCATGCCCAGCATCCATTTCTCTTTTGACAGCTACCTGTTTTCCTCTTAGTTGACTACTGCTCGCCACTGTCATTCTGTGTGGTTCCCAGCTCCATGGAAGGGGAGAGGCGATGTGATTCAGGACAGACCCATCAGTGTATTCCACCCCACTGGCTGTAAGAACTGGTTCAGACATGGATTATGTGATCTAAGCCAAACCAATGCGATTCAACTCTGGGACTTCTGTTGCAACTACTGACAGGTTTCTCTACCTGCTGGGTTTCCAGGCTAGAGGATGGAATCCTTGTACTGCCAAGACCACAATGTGTAGCACAAAAGGAAGATGAGAAAAGAGTCAGAAAAAGGTCCAATGACACTGAATGCCTGGATCCAGCTATACCTGAAGCCAGAACTCTTTGGATTTTTTTTGGGGGGGGGGTTATAGCAACCTGTGAAAATAAAGCTGGCTTATTTTTAAGCCAGCTTGAGGTGGATTTTTG
Source organism: Camelus bactrianus (assembly GCF_048773025.1). Classification (NCBI taxonomy): domain Eukaryota; kingdom Metazoa; phylum Chordata; class Mammalia; order Artiodactyla; family Camelidae; genus Camelus; species Camelus bactrianus. Next base: position 66,154,119 of record NC_133551.1, on the reverse strand, counting down.
TCCATCTCAAGGGAAAGACATCTGTGTAACACAGCAATAGATGAATAGGGGAAATCCATGGGAAGTTATTTGGGGTTAGTATATAAAGAATAACCGTTTGATGTTGTTGGGCAACAACCATAACCATTAGGAAAATACATATTGGTTATAACAACCCAAATCTTACAGAAATATGTAAAGTAAAACGTGAAAATTCCTTTGAAAAAGTTCCATTTCCTGAGAAACGATTGCGTTTAACAGAGTGTTCCTTTGTGTTGCCTGCATCCTACCATCTTGGCTGGGGAACTACTTTGTTTCTTAAAGGTGCTTTGGTTTAACCATCGTCTGCACTGGCTTCGTAGTTTAGACATCCAGCTTCTGTTACTTTACTAGCTGTGTGACCTTAGGCAAGTCTTTTCAACTTCACTGAAGTTTGCTCTTCCATTTGATAAAATGGAGACAATAATACTATAGGAAATTGTGGGTGACTACTTCAGCCCCTTGCCTCCATCAAACCTTGCTCAGAGGAGACAGTAGTTTATACGCCATGCTATGTAATTGATCTCAGTGTAATTGACCTCACCTGGGGACACAGAGATAAGACACTTTGGACACTTTGGTGATCTGTTTAGATAGTGCTTCTTAAAGAGAAGTGAATGTGGGCTGAATCTGTTGCAAAGCCTGAAGCAGATGTATCCCAGTGGAAGAAAAAAAGTTCTCTGGAGCTTAAAATGTTAAATTTATCTAGGTTTCTCATTCTACACTATGTTATATTGGTGCTTGTGGTGATTTTAGGATTCAGAAATTTTGTCTTTCCAAATCTTCAAAAAATATATTAATTACTATACAAATGTGAGCTTGTTCATTCCCAGTAAACTTTTTTTTTTCCCCTTTTGAAATGCAATGTCTTCCGTCCTGTGCTTAACACAGTCCCGGGGTTGTAAGGAGTTTGAGAAGCAGAGCGTCAGTGAGGCTAGAATTTCACAGCCTGCTGCAGGTGGGGAAACCAGAGCCAGGTCTCTTGATGGACCATCTCAGAAATCCCACCACGCAGGTAACCACAGACCCATGCCTTATAGAGACATTTCTGATCTGAGCTTTAGGTTCTGCATAGGTTCACTGGGAAAGGAGTGAGAGAGCAATGATGTCATGAGGTCAAACTGTCTGATCCCTGCCTGGTCCCTGATCTTGGCCAGCCCATCCTTACTCCACACCCTAGTGGCCCCAGAGAGCCGTGTCCCAGCCAAACACCCCATCAGCCCTGTCCCCTCCTCTCCCCAGGCTGCCTGGTGTTTTAGCTCACTCTTAGTCCAGAATTTCTGCCTCTGTGCTCCTTGGAACCCAACTGGCTATGCCTCCACCCCTCTCAAAGGGTCTGTGTGTCTGCAGGTGGATAGTGGGGGGAGATAGAGGACCTGGCTTTGAAACCAAAATAACAGTAACAGGATAATGAAGATCAAGTTCGGAGAGAGAGAAATCATGCAAGAGAGAAAGTGAGCCCCAGAACCCCAGCTGCAGGAGGTTGGAAATGGCACTTCCCAGGCTCGGATTTCTAAAAATAATGATGTAAAAAAAAACCCCTGTTTATTATTAAAAAAAAATAAAGGAGTTATTTACTTTACTGATGAACATAAAGAAAATGACGTCAGTAATCAGTAATCTCTCAGCCCACAGAGAACCAGTTTTAATTTTGGATATCTCTCTTTAGACTTCTCTCTGCGCACAATTACACAAAAATTTTTTTTCCCCATTAAAATGGGATCTTGCAACAAGAAGTTGATACTGTATAGCACAGGGAACTATGTTCAATATCTAGTAACTTAGAGTGAAAAAGAATATGAAAATGAATATATATACGTTCATGTAAGACTGAAGCATTGTGCTGTGCACCAGAAATTGACACAGCATTGTAAACTGACTAGACTTCAATAAAAACAAATACATACAAAAGAAAACAAACACCCTCTATATTCTAGTAATCTGTATTTTTAATGAATAGTTTATCATACATCTTTTTCCATATTATTGATACACTTTGAATCCTTTGTGAAGGCTGTATTGTATTCTGTACTATTAATGTTTTATATTTTAGTTAATCAATTCCCATGAGTGGAATATTTAGGTTGTTTTCATTTTCTACCGTTATTGACAGTCCTATGATGAGCTTCCTGGGACGTGCACTTTTTATATCTGGCCCTTTCAATGTTGCAACATGTATGATACCTTCTCGATCTGCCTTTTTGGCTGAGGAGCATCTGCTGGTTCAGGTCCCAAACTTGGTTCTGTGCTGAGTTGTTTATGAAACTGATTTAAGCCATGAAGGTTGGAACTACCAGCTGATAAGCAATAGATGAGATCCCTTCTGTCTGAGTCAGAATTATCCAAATGCTTCTATCCCTTGGATTACAGAAATCAGACAGCAAGCCCCTAAGACCACATTTTCATTGCTTTTGGAATGATTCTAGGGTCCAGACCCAGTTCTCACTGCCACCTCTAAACTTCCTTTCCTGTCCCTCCCTCCCCCTAGCCAGATCCTGTTAGCCCCTCAACTCGGAATTCTTCCTTGACCTCCTTCTGACTGTCTCCTGGGACACAGCTGGCATGTCTTTGATCTCCAGTCCCTTAACTACTTCCTCCGTTCCATGCAGCTAAGCTGGCGGGCACAGGGAACCCCACCTTTGCTGTTGGCTCAGGCCCTCAGGGAGCACATCTGGTCCCCTTGGTGGAGAAGGAGCATCTCATAGGTTGTGAGAAGTTCTCATCTTCATCCTCTTGACCTCCTTTCTGTGTCCTAGTTGTTTGGACTAAGAATGGGAGTCTTGGAAAAGAGGAGTTGCAGGAAGAAGCATTCTTATTTCACCGTAAGGCTGTCAGAAAAGCTGAGGGGTGGGTCATGTCAGACACTGTTGTTTTAAACCATCAGACAACTAACTCTATCAAATGCCTGGCCGAGAGAAAATTGATTTGGAGGAGTTTAATTCATCTGCTCCTCCAGATCAGCATTACTCAACTTGCCTAGCTTTCTATGAGCTTCTAAAAGAGTTTCCTGAAAAAACTGGAGATGGGCGGGGAGGAGGGTTCCATAGACAAACACAGGAAATAAAACATCCTTCACCTGAACATGAGGATTCACATGGGCATTGGAGTATTAAGAGCTCCTAGAGCTCCTACAGTTAACAAATTTGCTTGATTTTGTTTAATCCTGATTTTGTCCCAAGCTTATTTCCCATGATATCCTTTTCTTACTGAACACTTATTTAATGCTGTATACAATGCCGGGGTTCCAAGGAACACAGTTTGGGAAAGGCTGTTGGATCAAGCTAAGCCTTTAGAAAGTTGCATTTGACCCTGCTTTCTAAAGGCTCTTATTGGGTAGGTTGTATTTTGGGGCTGTTTTGTTGGCTTTCTTCAGAGGATATTCTAAGAAATAGTCTTAGGAAACCCGTTACTACATGTACATTCAGGGATGTGGCCAGGGAATCCTGTGCATGACACTATTTGGTGTCATTTGTATACATGTGTGAAATTTTTCTTGTTGGGTTAAGTGCTGGAAAAAGCTTTGTTTCCTCCGAAGGCAGATTGTGTCTGTTCATACTACTCAGATATTCTGAACTACATAGTTATAGTTTCCCATTTTGCTTTGGCCACCAGGGAGCTCTTCCATAGCACCTATGGAATATCACATTTGGCATGTGGTCTTGCAGTCCCTTCTTACCCCCCAAGCCCAGTTAATGGTTTACTTAGTCCTGAAGGCTGATGTTTTACCTTTGTATTTATATGTTACTTTTATATATTTTTGGTAAATGATTCCAAAATGTTTGTAGAAAGAGGAGATGTAGAAAAAAGAAGAAAAGAAATGAAGATAGACTAATAGGGAAAGAATGGGTAAATCCAGGCAGACCTCGGAGATATTGTGGGTTTGGTTCCAGACCACTGCAGTAAGGCAAATAGCAATAAAGTGAGTCATATGAACTTTCTGGCCTCCCAGTGCATATAAAAGTTATGTTTACACTATACAGTAGTCTACTAAGTGTGCAATAGCATTATGTCTAAAAAAAGCTGTACATAATTAAAAGTAATACTGTTGGGAAAATGTTGCCAATAGCCTTGCTCTACGCAGGGTTGCCACAAACCTTCAATTTTTAAGAAACAAATTATCTGCACAGCACAATAAAGTGAAATGCAATGAGATAAGACGTGCTTGTATAGGACAGAAGGCAGAGGCGGCGGGGAGAGTGTGGGCATGGAACCTGGCATCCTTTCTTGAGATTAAACCCCTGGGCTCGTTCCTCCTTCGACTCATGTTGTCCTGGTTACTGGAGGCTTGGAGACGACGTGTGCCTATCAGAACACCTCTCACTTGTCCTCTGCCAGCCACAGTCCAGGGAGCATGGACCTGGACCATGTGAAAATTAATCCCCCCAAGCGTGACCTGTGACTCATTCGACTGCTCTTCAGGGTGATCCACCCAAGGTCACGGAGCTGCCAAACCAGCCCCTCTTTTCTCCCAAAGTGTTCAGTCCTGACCTTTGCAGAGACCCCCAGGGAGGGAGACCCTCGACTAGAAATAACAGAGGCTTCCGGGCACTTGGCCTTGGAGTTGGTGGTAGGATGGCTGTTTTGGAGCAGACTGGAATGTCAGATGGACCTGTGTTCAAATCTTAGCTGTGTGTCTCTGAGCAACCAACCCAGCCTCTCTGATTCTTAGTTTCTTCATCTGTCTTGTGGAGATCAAAATAGTGTCTATGCCAGGAATCTTTTGGTCGTAAGAGTCAGAAAACTCAACTCCAACTAACATAGCTCACAAAGAAAAGGCATTCCTTGGCTCATGTGACTGAGACGTCCAAAGGTGGTCTGGCTTTAGGTGAGCTGGACTGTGTGGCTTTCATGAGAACCATCATTTGTTGAAGGCTTTCTTGGATTAGTCATTTATTCCTCACAACACACCTAAGAGATGAATATTATTTCTGAATTATGCATGAGAAAACTAAGTCACAGAAAAGTTAAGTGGCTTACACGGCTGGCCAGGATGCGACCTGGGGGAGTCTGGCTCCTAAAGCAGCACTCTAACCACTACACCTTGCTGAGTTAGATTCCTTTGCCGGCAAAGCGTGACAGTGATCATGTGCCCCTTATGTAAAGAGGGAGCCCCCAACGCCAGCCCTTCCCTCCCCCAGCACTCCTGCCTCAACCCTGCCATCTGTCATGAGCCTCAAGACTCATCTTTAGAGGACCTTTATCCTCGTGTTTGTTTACAACCACTAGGGATCCAGATCTTGGGCTTGCTAATCACCAAAAGGCTCTATCATGCCCTTTCTATCCCCTTCTCTGCCCCTCCCCAGCTCCGGAAAACCTCTGGAATTCACAGTTGGTTATCAGCAAAAATCCCCATATCTTGACTTCTTCCCTGGAAGTTCCTGTCACCCATGTGCTCTAACAGGACCCTGGCTCCCCCCTGGGACACTGCTGTCCCTGCTGCCCTCTGGAGCCATGCCTGTTTTCCCTCCCACTGCCCTTGAGCTGCTGGACCTGGAGGTGGGCAGCCAACCCCTGCACTTGTGAACGAGATCCCATCCCCTTGGGTCTGGTCAAGGACACTGCACAGGCAATTCATTCTTTTCTACAACATCACATCTTTTGCTCTCTTCTGAATCATTCCCAGTAGCATAAAAACATCTATTATTTTCTCATCTTTGAAAAAGTCAAACTTATGTTGATTCCATTTCCCCAGTTAGTTGCCATCTTATTTCTTTACTCTCTTTTGAAAAGAATTCGTTGAAAAAGTCATCTGTAGTCTCTGTCCCTTGTTCCTTTCCCCTAACATTTTATTATGAAAAAAATACTGTGCACTTGAAAGAATTCACGGTGAACACCTGTATATCCACCACCTAGAGTTTCCCATCAACATGCAACTATACTCACTTCATCATATATCTAATCATCCATCCATTCCTCTATCCATCCATCAATCCATCTAATTTTTATGCAGCTCAAAGTAAATTGCAGATGTCAGTATACTTCCCCTAAATACTTTAGTATGCTTGTTATTACCTAGTATATATTTGTTCACAGTTTTTTCTTTTGTGGAAAAATTTGTATATATTGAAATGTACCTGTTTTAGACATATACTTTTTTTTTACTTTTAAACTTGCTTAAATCAGACTTTCATCCCCACCATTCCAACAATGACCTCCATGTTGCTAAATCCAATGGGCAATCCTTAGTCCTTGGTTTACTGATCTAACACAGGCAGCATTTGACCTGGTTGATTACGCCCTCCTTTCTTTACTTGACTCTCAATACTTACCTTTTTCTCTTATCTTACCAGTCACTTCTCAGTCTTTTTTGCTAATCTTTCTCATCAAGAGGTCTGGATCCTCTTCGCTTCTCATCTACACTCACTTCCTTGGGAATCTTTTTCATTTCTTGGTTACTACATCACCTTGATGCTACAACTCCCAAATTTATGTCTCCAGCCACGAAGCTCACTCCTGAGCTCCAAATTTGCATATCCAAGTGCTCACATCTCTCTTTGGATGTCTGATTGATAGCTCAATTTCTCCACATCCCAACCTGAACTCCTGTTCTCAACCTCTCCCTCTCAAACACCCAGTCTACCTGCAGCCTTCCCCCTTTTTCCCAGTTGATGGCAACTCTGTCATTCAAGTTGATCAAATAAAAAAAAAACATTGGAGTTGTCCTTGACTTTCCTCTTCTTTCACACTCACAGTCAATTGGTCAGAAATCTAATTTCCTCCGTCTTCAAACTCTATCCCAAATCTAACCACTTCTCACCATTGACACTTCCGCCACCTTGTCTGAGCTGCTGTCGTCTCTCGCCTGGGTTCTTGGTGCTAGCTTCCTGATAGGTCTTCCTGCTCCCATCCATGTTCTGCACATTCTCAACACACCAGCTACAGTTAAACTTTAGAAATGATTCTCATCTCATGTCTCTCCTCTACTCAAAACCCCGCAGTGACTCCCAGCTCACTCTGAATAAAAGCCAAAGTCCCTACAGTGGCCCACAAGGCTCTCCATGAGCAGCCCTGTTATCTCTCTGACCTTCTCCTATTGCTCTCTTCCCTCTCACCGCACTTGACACACTGACTCCCAATTCAGACCGAGGGCCTTTGCTCTACCTGTTCCTTCTGCGTGGAATTCTCTTCTCCCAGATACTGACTTGCCTTTCAAGTCTTTGCTGAAATATCATCTGCTCAATGACGTCTACCCTATCCTGTTCGTTACAACAAACTCTCTCCTCCATCTTGTACTTCTTATTCCATTTATCCTTTTCAACATACTATATAATGTGTGTATTTATTATGTTTATTGTCTTTTCCTCATTCTACTTGGATGTCTAATGACATCTCAAACTCAGCATGTCCCGAACTAAACTCCTGTCCCCCGACTCCAGCCACAAAGCCCATTCTGCCTGCAGCCTTCCCAGAGGGCAGGTATATCTTTGTCTCTTTGGTTCACTTCTGTATCCTAAGTGCCTAGAATAGAGCCGGGCCCATAGCAGGTGCTAAATATTTGTTTATGGACAGGTTTCTATAGCTCTGTGTGTCTCTGCGGTAGACCGTGTTTTTCTCTGGCTTTTGAACAGCCATGGCCTTCCCTGTCCTTTTTGCTTGCTGGCAAAATGCTAAATTACGAAGGGTTAAACAGCACAGAAGTTGTGTTAATCCGCTAGGATTGCCATAATACAATACCACGATGGAGTGGCTCAAGCAACAGAAGTTCATTTGTTCAGAGCCCTGGTGGCTAGACGGCTAAGATCAAGGTGTCACTAAAGTTGGTTTCCTGATGAGGCCTCTCTTCCTGGCTTGTAGATGGCTGTCTTCTCGCTGCATCCTCACATGTCCTTCCCTCTGTGCACGTGCAGGGAGAGAGGGCTCTGGTGTCTCTTCTTCTTCTCATAAGGACACCAGTCCTGTTGGATTAGGGACCTATTCCCATGACCTCATTTAGCTTTATTACCCCCCTTAAGGCCTTATCTCTAAATACATTCACATTGGGGTTAGGGCTTCAACATATGAATTCGGGACGTGCATAATTCAGTCCATAACAGAAACTTATTTTTCTGTCCCATGAAGTCTTGATTGCTGATGTGGGGATGGTATGACACTCCACAGTTCAAGGATGTCCTTCTTCTTCCTCTGTCTTTACTGGCCTCCATCTTCAAGTTCACCTTGTACTCCAAGTTGGCTTCTCAGGTTTGCATTTCATCCTTCAGGAAGGAGGAAAAGGAAGACAGAGTGCACTGGTCCCGCCACTAAGGACACTTCCCAGAAGCTGCACTGACCAATTCTGCTTACATCTTATCGGCCAATCCCACAGCCACTCCTCTCTGTAAAGGAGGGTAGAACATTTAGTCTTTCTATAAGAAGCCGAGTGCCCAGTTACAATCTCAGTTTTATTACTATCACTTACAGAAACCTGATCGAACGAATAAGGCCTTTACTTGCATGTAACCTTAAGAAAATTATTTAACCTCTTTTCTGAAAAATATAACAGAAACTAGTTTGTGACAGACACACGGTTTATTTATTTTTCCAGCAAATGTATATTGAGCATCAATTATGAAGCAGTCCAAGGGTGAAGTATTAAGGACACAGTGGTGAACAAGAAAGACACAGTCTGTGTTCTTGGAGACAGCAAATAGAGAAAAATGTCAGTGGTGAAGGTAATAAGGAGAATTAAAACAGGATGACATGGTTGTAAGTGACTGGGTGGCTATCTGGATTGGGTGGTCAGGAAGTGAAAGTTATATTGAGATCTGAAGAAACTGAAAGTGTTCAGTCAAAAAGTAGCCATTGTTTTTAGCTATTCCAATGAAGAAGGAACTGAATCACCACGAGTCAGTAGATCTAGGTCTGTTCCTGGCCCTGCCTTCGCTTGCTTTGTGTCCTTGAGCAAGCTACTTAGCTGGTCTGAGTGTTTATTTTCTTGTCTTAAAAAGAAAATTGTTACCCTCCACGTTCTTTTCTTGAACAGATTAGTTCCAAAATCACTGTGTAGGGGAAAGCAAGGTAGGTGTCTGCGCTGGAAGGAGGTGGGGTGGGAAGCTGCAATGACCTGGAATCGGGTAGGAGGGGTGTCCACACACTGGTGCAGCCTGGCACAAAGAACCAGAGGTCAGTAAAAGGAGAATATTTGTGTGAGGTATGACCCGGTGTGTGTTGTCAGAGCCCAGGAGGGGTGAGACGGATACTCTATCGTGGGGTATCAGAGCCTAGCGGGGTGAGGGGCATATCTGCACAGGGCCGACGTGGTGGCATGCTTGGGAGATTTGTGACATATGAAGACTGACCAAGTAAATAAATATTAATTAAAAGTTAAAAATTATGAGACCAAGTTGATGTCAGTGAAAATGTCAGAGTAAAGGCCGCTGAAATTCCTTCCCTTTATAAAAGTGAAGAGAAAACAGGCAAAAATAGTCAGAATCCATTCTTTTCAGAACTCTGGAAATTAACCAAAGGCTTTCAGCAGTGCAGGGAGCATTTACTCTAGAAAAATGGCTACATCTTGGTAAGAACAATCAGCTTTGTGGTATTTTAATGTGTGATTCCCACCAGTCTCTCCAGCTCTATGGCAGCCTTGAAAGTTAAGACGGTGAAAACCAGCAGCCAGGCAGCCAGTGGAGAGGCACAGTGGGGTTGGAGATCCCTCGAAGTATTGCCCTCAGAGAACTGTCATTATTTGACTTGTCTGATGGTTAACTGGAAGACTTCATTTGCAAGGCTATTTTTATTTGCCCTGACTTGCAGCTCACCCAGTTTGCAAAGTCTTTTTTTCCAAAGGCATTTGTCAGCAACGTTTAGAGGGAGTTGTTTAATGCTGAGGCTGCCTGAGGTAGTGGATAACATTTGGTGTAAACAAAAGGTTAACCAAAAAGCTTGAAAGGAGAAGTTGGAGAATCAAATATTCACAGGGTCTGTGAAAACCTCTGGCATATTCCTGGGAATCCTAGAAAATCACATGCATGTGAGGGCTGTGAGCATGTGGAGGGTTACACGTGTGCTCAGGAAAAACCTGGGAAGAGATATCACTTTGCATCCGCTAGAATGATTACAATTAAAACGAAAACCTGACAACTGTTTTAGGGGGGAAGATGTGGAGAAATCGGAACCCCTCTACATGGCTGGTGAGAAAGTAAAATTATACAGACACTTTGGAAAACACTTTGGCAGTTCCTCAAAACGGAAAACGTAGAATTACCAAATGATTCAGCAATTGTGCATCTAGGTAGATGCTCAAAAGAATCAAACGCATGTTCACCTAAAAACTGTAAATGAAGGATCATAGTAGCATTTTACTTACAACAGCTGAAAAAGTGAAAACAACCCAAATACCCATTTACTGGTAGGTTAATTTTTTAAAGATGGAGGTACTGGGGATTGAACCGAGGACCTCGTGCATGCTAAGTGTGTGCTCTACCACTGAGCTATTTCCCTCCCTGCCAAATTTCTATTTACTGGTGAGTAGATAGACAAAATGTGGAATATACATACGATGGTGTATTATCCACCTGCAACAGTGAACGAAGTAATGACACACTACAACACGGGTAATCCTGTGCTAAATTAAAGAAGGCAGGCAGAAAAGGTCACATAGTATTTGATCCCATTTATAGCATCCAAAATAAGCAAATATGTACAGTCAGAATGCAGGTTAGTGGTTGACAGAGGATAGAGAGAGGAGGGGTTTGGGGAGCGACTGCTAATGGATTTGGAGTTTCTTTTTGGGGGGTGACGAACATATTCTAGTCCTAGATAATGATGATGGCTGCACAATCTTGCGAATATTCTAAAAGTCAATCAATTGCACATTTTAAACTGGTGAATTTTACAGTATATGATTTACATCTCAAAGAAAATAAGATCTAATTTTTCACTGTTAGAGGAGAAAGATACAAGTATGGAAAGGGAGAAAATTGGAATAAACTCTGAGGTTTTGGGTTGGAACTGGAGGTCCCATGTGAGCTCATGGCTTTCAGTACATACAGATGAAAAGATAAGAGACATAAATATAGGTCTCAGTGTGTGTGCATGTATGTGCGTGTATGCGTGTGTGTTTGCACGCACATTCCTTACCTCTGTCCAATCAAAGGGCCTGGGAGCAATGATGTTCTCGTAGCAATGAGCACAACTAGCCAACTCAGATCTTGGTTTCTAAATATCGTTCTCCACTAAGGACTTTGCTAAGGAGTCCAAGGGATAAGGACATGTTGAGAAATGGCTGATTCCAAGGCTGGAGTGGAAAGACTACAAGCTGAGCCTGGAACATCGTGTGCCAGGGAGGAAGGAGGTGCTCAAAGAAACAATGTCCCACTGTCCAAATCAGCGACAATTTAGCATTAAAATAAGCAGTGATAATAACAGATTCAAATCCGTGAAATAAAATAGGAAACCATGAGTCATCCAGGTCTAAATCCATCACAGAAGAGCTTGAAAATGCCCTGAGAAACAGGATATGGACATAACTTCAAAGTACCTCTCCATGCAATACTTATCAATTACAAAAGGGAAAAAGAATAACCCCATGGTGGGAAAGCCTGGCAGACACCACTTGAATCAAGGGATTAAAGTGAACATCAATAATGGATGGAAGTAAATGATGCTCCCCTAGTAGGGGATAGGATTGCAATGGGAAGAACTCAGCGCTGCTTCATTAGCTTTCCTGCCAATGATGAAAACCTAGATAGAATCACGAGGAAATATCAGTCAAATCCTTAGCAAGGAACACTCTGTGAAATAAATGGCTTGTAATCTTTAAAAATGTCAAAATTATTAAAGTCAAAGTAAAACTGAGGAACTGTTCCAGAGTTAAGGCGTTGAGAGAGACCTGCTGTCTCAGTGCAACATGTGATTCTGAACTGGATCTTTTTTGGTCTAATTGTTGGGACAATTGGTGAAACTTTCATGGGGTCTTTGGATTAGAGGGTGTTCATTTCCTGATTTTTATAGTTTTAATGGGGTTGTGTAAGGGAATGTCAGAGTGTGGGAAATATATCCTTAGTATTTGAGGGTGATGCATCAGATTGGCAACTTATTCTCAAATGGTTCAGGAAAAAAAGTTGTCAGTGGTGTGCTGGAGATCATATGCTTATATTTTTTCAACTCTGCATTCAGTAACATCATGCTGGTAGCTTGAAATTGACTGGTGCATTTACACCACAGAAATTAGCAAATGTTACAACACAGACCTTTTTTTGCCCCGGGGAGCCAATTGTTGAACATTTATCAGCATACCATTCTTTATAGTATCTTTCCAACTTTTTTTGGTGAATATTTTTATGGTTACAAAAATTATCAAATTAAAAAAAGAGAAAAGATTTAATAAGTTACTGTTTCAACCCCTCCTTTGAGCAAGACTTGCCATAAATATAGAAGGAGCATTTGTATAGTATTTTATAGTTAACAGAAGTCTATTTCTATACTTTCACTTAATATTCCTGACAACATTGTGAAGTAGAAATTGTCACACCCATTATAGAAACAAGTAAATTGAGACCTAGATTAGTTACGTCCTTAAACTTTAGGACAATGACTCTTTTTCTTCATCTATGTACACTCAGCGCCTGGCATATTCCTTTGCGTATAATAGTTGATCAATAAATGATGGCAGAACATCTCCAAGTAGAAAAGACAAGTCTGAAATCTGGAATTTGTAGCTCCAAATCTCAAGTACTTTTTCTGTTAAATTAAACTTTTAAACATGAAGTTTAATTACACAAGGATCGCATGAGTATATACCCGTCCTAAAACTTAATATACTACATGTAAGACCAACTTCTCCTTGGCCACTTTACTGTCCCCTCCGTGGCCCCCATCCTATCCCCTCTATAGGGGCAGCCTCTTATCAATTTGTTTCCCTCCCACAGACCTGTTTCAATACATTTGTGTCTCCTCTGAACCACACCGGATAGCAAATTCATGGCTATCTTTGACAATCCTGGAGCATTTATGTTTTCCCTGAGATTAAACTCTGCCTGCTTTTTCCATCTCTTTTTTCTGCTGAACTTGATTTTCTGTCTCTCTTTCATTAAAAAAAAAAAAGCATTAAGTTATCTTGCCAGTAATCAAGCCACCCTCCTCTGTACAGAGGCCTCAGAAAAATGTATTTCCATCTCAGAGTAAAGTCCTGGTTTGTAGTCTTGGCCCCAGCACGTCACAGGAAAAATCACCAGGGTTGTTCAGCTGTTCCTTGACAATGACCTTGTGTTCTAAAATAAATGGCTGTGATCCAAAAACAGGAAGAAGGAGAGACGGAATATTTTTCAAATGTAAGAGTATGAGGGTGAGAGGGGGCAAAGGGTGGGGGTTTGGAAAAAATCTCCTTTCTCTGTTTGCCTTCTGTGGGGAATGTCTTCACACTGGGATCAGTGTTGCCTATTCATCTTCAAGGAATTTAGCTGACTCCTAAAACAACTGAGCCAGCAGCTAGGGAGACCTTCGTCCAGTTGGTGTTGGGACTGAGGTCAGAGCACGTGGTCGGCAGTGTATGTTTTCTGCCAGTGGCGCAGTTTGCTTGATTACAAATGGATCTTTTATTGGAAATAAAGTGAAGCTCAATCAGAACAACTCATCTTAAATCCTTGTGTAAGGAGTATAAAGGATGTACTACTGGTGTGGACACGATCGCGCCTTCCTTTTCTGGGTCTGAGTCTCCGTCCTGTGCCTGACTCCCCTTGGTTGCTTCACACACAGTTCCTGGACTCTCCATCCATTTCCAAATAGAAAATAAGATAAAATTGAAAAAGGAATCTAGGCTGTATGCCCCTGAATCCCAGCTTGAATGTTAGTACCTGCCCTCTTTTAAAGTCACCCCAGGAGCAGAAACTCAGTTTTGACTACCATCTTAGAAGCATCATTATAATAGAAGCTCTAATTCTTACAGCTCAGTGTCCCAAAGTGAATCCCGTGGGATGTTTTGCAAACAAGGGATTCTACTATCAAACAGCTTGGGAAACGGAGTGTTAAGCCAAGTTAAACAGAATTCGAGTCTGGTTTCTTTTATTATACAAACACATGTTTTTGAATTGTCAAGGGATGTACAGGTAGATGTATATGACATTGTCTCCCAAACTTATTTGATCATCAAACCACCCCTCTCCCTTTTAAGAACATCTTCCAGGACTAGGATTCAGCAGAATATGGTTTCAGAAACTTGGCTGAGGTTTCATTTAGTTGAAGACTAAATGTGCGCCCATGTGTGCCTGCAACCACCACCAAAGTGAACCTTGTCTCTGAAAATAGCAAAGGAAAACGGAGCCGATGTGCCTTCCCTCGCAGGAAAAGCCGCTTTCTTCACACGCAAAGATGATGGAGTTTGATACGCAAAGATGACAGGTCACTGTTGGACACTGCAGCTTCAGGGTTGTGAGTGATGATCGGAGCAACCTCTCATCTTACAGAAGGGAAAACTGAGCCCAGGAAGGGAAACCAACTTGTCCTCAATCACCCAGCCAAGACCACAGTCCCTGCAGTCCCGATGTCCAACATCAAGGGGTTAAACGGCATTGAGCTCCAGACACTTAACACACTTTGTCTTGTTTCACTTTTTTAAAAGGTATGTGCACAGAGTTCATACACTTTTCATTCATGGCACCAGTAACTGTTTGTAAAAGGTGGGATTGCCAGAGTAAATTCAGGACAACCAGTTAAGTCTGACCTTGAGATAAATAACAAATAATACTTGTAACAAAAAACCTGTTCATTATGTAACTGTATTTTTACTTGCTAAATCTTCCAATCTTGCATGAGTTCAAAGTCCTTAGGGAACTTTTAGCTAGTGCAGTGGGAAGCATGAAAAAGTTTTGATATTAGGTTCACATCCTAATTTGGCCCCTTACAGACTCTGTGACCTGGGGCAAGTTGCTTAACCTCTCTGAACTGCAAAGAGTTGTAGTAAGAGTTAATTGAAAAAAGTATTTGGGAAGGTTCCTAGTAGGGCCTGGCATGTAGTTGGCACTCAAAAATGGCAACTGTTACTATTATTATCATTTGCTTAGAATAATGCCCTTTCTCAGGCTCTTGTCCTGGCCAAGAAAGCATAAATGTGGATGCTGGGGGATTTAGTTGGAAATGCATACTTGACTTGGACAACCTAGGCACTCACTTCACTTTATCACCCACTAAAACCAGAAAAATTCAAAGCAGAAGGCAGAATGTGGGTTTTGACATGTGTGGCAGGCACTGCGAGATGCCTGCCAGGGATAGATGCAAGTTTTGTGGAACCTGAAGTTTATGCAATTTGGGAGGTGTGCTGTTAAGAAAAGAGAATATAAAGCTAAATATATAAAATTAGGTATAGGGCACTAGAAGGGGAGTGACAAATGAGATACCATAAAACTTCAGCTAAATTAGCTCTTCAGTAATCTATTCTGATGCCTACACAATCCCATTCTCTACTTCTTATTTTTTAACATAACTTAAATTTTGTTCAGGCAGTGCTATGGGCTGAAGGTTTACATTCCTCCAAAATTCATATGTTGACACTTGATCCCCAATGTGATGGTATTTGGAGATGGGCCATTGGCAGGTGATTAGGTCATGAGGGTGGAGTCCTCATGGATGAGATTAGTGCCCTTAGAGACCCCAGATTGCTTCCTAGTCCCTTCTGCCTTGTGAGGACGTAGTGAGAAGATGGCCATCTGTGAACTAGGAGGCAGGCTCTCACCAGATACTGAATCTGTCCATGCCTTGATCTTGGACTTTCCAGCTTCCAGAACTGTGGGAAATAAATTTCTATTGTTTATAAGTCACCAGTCTATGGTACTTTGTCACAGCAGCCCCAACAGATGAAGACAGGTAGACATGGTCTCAGATGAAAAAATAACAGCTTCCTTTTCTAGATTCTCTTGCAGCAAGGCATGTCCATGGGACCTACTTCTTGCCAAGGAGATTTAACTTGTAGAAAAATAATCGTTTTCCTGATTAAAAGGCATAAATTTAAGTGACATACTCCTTAGCCTTTGCTCTTTCCCTTTTCCCTTCTACTCCTTGGAATGAGGACAGATTCTAGGAGGTGCAGCAGCCACGTTGCAACCATAAGGACAAAAGCCACACATTAATATGACTGATCAGAAGGATAGAAGACTCCTTCATCCTTGGTGGCACCATGGCACCACCACTCCTGTACTGGATGGTTTGTCTCTAGGATTCTTGGGATTCGAGAAAAATAAGCACTTCCAGCCACCATAGCCTGGTTTTTGTTATATGGAGTCAAATACAGTCTTAACTGGCACAGCATCCGACATACCTGAGTGGATTCAAATCATAATCCCAACATTTACTATTTGGGTGACTTTGGGCCATTTACCCAAATTATCATCATATTTTTAAAAACAAGGGTTATGGTGATAACTAAATATCAGAACAGAGAATTAGAAAACAGATTGTATATATGGGACATTGATATATGATAGACGTGTCTTCACAAATGAATGAAGAAAGAACAGATTATTTAGTAGGTGGTGTTGGGGAAATCAGCCCACTCTATGAAAAACGTTGCATCTCTGTTTCCTACAATATGAAAAAAAAATTCTCCAGTGGATTTAATACCTACCTATGAAAGATAAAAATTATAAAGCTAATAGAAGAAAAGTGCCATTGTTTATCTTGGACATATTGGCGTGGGTATGGATTTCAAAAACAAGAGCATGAAACACACACTTTAGAAGGAAAAAAATGGATCCAGCTACATGTAAATTAAACATGTTAATGTTTTTTAAACAAAGGGCATCATAAACAAAGTTAATAGATGGATGAACCAGAAAAAGATGTTTTTAATCTTAAACCAACACAGAACTATGAAGTAGGGTCTAGAATCTAGGCTTGCACTGTTCAATATACCACTAGCCACATGTGGCTATTAAGCACTTTATATGTGGCTACTAGAAATTAAGATATATTATAAATGTAAAATACATACTGGATTTCAAAGACCTAGCATATTCAAAGGAATGCAATATATTTCAATAATATTTATGTTGAGTACATGCTGAAATGATATTTTAGATATATTAAAATAAGTATCTTACCAAAATTAATTTAATCTGTTCCTTTTTACTTGTTAGTATTAGAAAAATTTTAGTTACATATGTGGCTTACATTCTATTTCTATTGGACACAACTGTTCTAGACTATATGAGAAACTCCTATATAGCTGCAGGAAAAAAGAGTGGAAACCCAAGAGAAAAATGAGTACAAGTTATGAACAAGCAATTTGTAAATTTACCCCCCAAATGGGGAGAAGGTATCAACAGGAATTTACAATGAAACCAAAATGGCTAAAAAGTGTATGAAGAAGTGTTCAGCCTTACTAATAACCAGAGAAAAACAAACAAGTGTAACAATGAGAGTAACTTGACGCCCATCAAATCAGCAAAAGTCAAAAGTTAAATAGTTTCAAATGGGGACAACATGTGAGAAAAAAAAAAAAAAAAGAGGCTCTTCATGCACTGCTGGTGGGAATGTAGACTGGCAGAGCTGTTCCTGAGTAAGTCGAGTGGCCTGATGAAATTATGTTTGTGGCTATTCAAGGCAGATACTCAGTTCGTGGGCACCAAGACGGCTTATGGGCAGTGTCTGTTCTGAGTGACCACTAACTGCCTGCATCTTGATGGTTGTTAAATATTGAATATCACACATGTGTATAACCTATAAACCAGCTGTCCCACTCCTAATGAGCCCCAGAGAAACTCTCTCTTGCATGTCTGTAAGATAATCAGAGAAATACAAATAAATACAACAGGATTGACTTGACACCTATCAAATGTGCACACAGTTTGACTCAGAATTATTTGTGGAACAAGGAGGTGGAAGCTACCTAGGTGCCCACCACTGGGAGTCTGTTAGTTAAAACCTGGTCTATGCATTCAATGAAATACGATATAGAATCCAGAACTAATGATCCAGTGGTATATGTAGCAACATGGATAGATCTCAAGAAGAAAGTGTTGCGGAAACAAACAGGAATAGAGTAAGATTATAGTATAATTCCATTTGTATGAATTAAAAAATCGATAGGATACAACTGACTATAACTCAATAAAAAAAGAAAAAATCAAAAGGATACAGTTTCAAATTTATATTTATATCAAAATAAACATATGGAAGGTAAATTAGATGGACTTATCTTAAATAAAATCAATTTGGATGCCTATAGTGGGGAATAGAAGAAGAAATGGAAGATGAAGGGAAAAGGAAAAAATAGAGTAAAATTTAAAATGGGGGCTTTAACTAGGGTTGCTCCATATTTCACAAATAAAAGTACAGGACACCCAGTTAAATCTGAATTTCAGATAAAGAACAGATAACATTTTAATATAAACATGTCTCCATAATTAGACATATGAGTATATCTATAATGTTGACAGTGGTTAAATAAAAAGTTAAACTCAGATTCAACTGGACATCATGGGTTTTACCTGGTAGTTCTAGACTCAGTACATTGGTAGGTTCTCTCCTCTGCCTAGCTGAACCGTCCAGGCAATCATAAAAGTATATAATCAGATTAGAGTTCTTGGCAGCTTGGTTTCTGCTTCCCACAGTGGAAACCCTGGGTGGACCCTAGCACTGCCCACACCTTTCCGGTTGGATCACTGGATATCACAAAGCTATCTCCTTGGCAGAAAGGCGGAATGAATCAAGAGTCTCTGGCTGTTTATAGCAGTCACCATACGCTACACGGGTTTAACCCTTTTACTGTGTTAAACGCCTGTCTTTAGGACCCCCTGGGAACTTTCAGTCCATCACTCCTCACTCACATCCTATGGTGAAGAAAATCTGGGAAGACAGAGAGACGGAGAGACGGAGAGACAGAGAGAGACAGAAAGAGATGAATGGGCAAAATCATAGGCATTACTGCCAGACTAACCTTGACTCAAATCCCAGCCCTGTCATTTAATTAGCTCTGTGATCTTAGGCAACTTACCTCCTGAGCCTCAGTGATTTCATCTGTAAAATGGAAGAATAAGTCAGATACCTCACAAAATTTTGTGAGAATTATAAGAAATAAGAGCGGGAATAATGATAATAAGAAAACATAAGTAAAGAATTTAGCACAACTGTTGGAAATATTTATGTATCATGTATAGAAAAAAAACTTGGAAGGAAATCAGAAATATGGGCAGTGGTTAGTTAAGTAAATGACTAAATGAGGCAGATCCTGTAAGGTGCTGAACACGTGACAGTCACTCAAAGAACTGTTAGTTATCATTTTCTTTTACTCTTTCTTGGTGATGGGCTCATGAATGGTGGTTATTTTTTCCCTTTATACTCTTCAGTCTTTTTTGCCTATTTTCTACAGTGAAAGCATAACAATGTTTGAAGCAACAAGCGTTTGCGGGGCACCCACCATGTCCTGGGCACTGTGTTGGTTGCTTGGCATAAATTCAGAACAGATGAGGTCTTAGTGGAAAATCCAGGCTGAGGTGACGGGATGGTATCTTTACTGTTGCTGTTCTCCCTCCTGCCATTTTGTGTTGCACTGTTTGTAGACTAGATACAATGCATGGAAAAGCAACATAGCCTCACGGCCTTAGCATTTTCATTTAGGCTTTTGGATCACTCTTCACCATCACATACCCTCTTTCTTCTTCTCCCCCTACTTTTTTTTTTTTTCACTACTTTCCCATAGTAAAGTACTAGAAAAGGGCATTAAAAATCATCTAGCATTGCCCATTAACTTTACAGATGGAGCATCAACCTGCAGCTTCTCTCCTCTCTCACCATCTTTTCAATTTCTTCTGTTTTCTTTTCTTTTCTTCTCCTGCCACTCCATTTCCACTTTTCTCCTAGTTATACACATTCTTGATGAGCCTGTGTTGGTGTAAGATGTGTCTGGTTGGTGCTTGTTCCTCTTACTGGCTTGCTGTGTGCTCTGTCTCCCCAGGCTGCAGGGAATCTTGCGTGGAGGTGTCTACTACCTCTCCGTCAGTGTTCTTGCTCTTTAGGAGACAGAGTTGGGTGGTATTAAAATACTCTAGACCAAATACTAGGAGTCTCCAAGTTCAAGTCCCCACATACCAATAACACCAGCTGTAATACATCCTGCAATTGCTCTGTGCCAGGCTCTGTACTGAGCCCCTTTGATATGCCTTCTTGCTGATGCTGAGACACCCAGAAAGATGTCTGAAGAAAGACAGCTTCACAAAGTAGTTTATTCTAAAGAATGAATGAATACTAGCGAGGCCAATCACCTGAATTCACTGGTTTTAAAAACTGTTTAGGTAGACTGTTCTAGGAGAACATTTTTGAGATGTATGTCAGATAATGTTTTGCCTATATTTTCTTCTAGGAGGTTTATTGTATCTTGTCTTATGTTTAAGTCTTTGATCCATTTTGAGTTGATTTTTGTGTATGGTGTAAGGGAGTGTTCTAGTTTCATTATTTTACATGCTGCTGTCCAGTTTTCCCAACACCATTTGCTGAAGAGACTGTCTTTATTCCATTGTATATTCTTGCCTCCTTTGTCAAAGATTAGTTGACCAAAAGTTTGTAGGTTCATTTCTGGGCTCTCTATTCTGTTCCATTGGTCTATATGTCTGTTTTTGTACCAATACCATGCTGTTTTGATGACTGTAGCTCTATAGTGTTGTCTGAAGTCTAGGAGAGTTATTCCTCCAGCGTCTTTCTTTCTCATCAGTAATGCTTTGGCAATTCTAGGTCTTTGATGGTTCCATATAAATTTTATTATGATTTGTTCTAGTTCTGTGAAATATGTCCTGGGTAATTTGATAAGGATTGCATTAAATCTGTAGAGTGCCTTGAGAAGTGTGACCATTTTAACAATATTGATTCTTCCAATCCAAGAGCATGGGATATCTTTCCATTTTTTAAAGTCTTCTTTAATTTCCTTCATCAATGGTTTATAGTTTTCTGTGTATAATTCTTTCACCTCCTTGGTTAGATTTATTCCTAGATATTTTATTACTTTGGGTGCTATTTTAAAGGGGATTGTTTCTTTACTTTCTTTTTCTGTTGATTCATCGTTAGTGTAAAGAAATGCAACTGATTTTTGAACGTTAATCTTGTAACCTGCTACCTTGCTGAAATAAAAGCAAGAATAAACAAATGGGACCTAATGAAACTTACAAGCTTCTGCACAGCAAAGGAAACCATAAGTAAAACAAAAAGACAACCTACGGAATGGGAAAAAATTTTTGCAAATGAAACCGACAAAGGTTTGATCTCCAGAATATATAAGCAGCTCATACGACTTAAGAAAAAAATAAACAACCCAATCCAAAAATGGGCAGAAGACCTAAACAAGCAATTCTCCAAGGAAGACATACAAATGGTCAATAGGCACATGAAAAAATGCTCAATATCACTAATTATCAGAGAAATGCAAATCAAAACTACAATGAGGTATCACCTCACACCAGTCAGAATGGCCATCATTCAAAAATCCACAAATGACAAATGCTGGAGAGGCTGTGGAGAAAAGGGAACCCACCTTCACTGCTGGTGGGAATGCAGTTTGGTGCAGCCACTGTGGGAAACAGTATGAAGATTCCTCAAAAGACTAGGAAAAGGCTTACTGTATGACCCAGGAATCCCGCTCCTGGGCATATATCCAGAAGGAACCCTACTTCAGAATGACACCTGCACCCCAATGTTCATAGCAGCACTATTTACAATAGCCAAGACATGGAAACAGCCTAAATGTCCATCAACAGATGACTGGATAAAGAAGATGTGGTATATTTATACAATGGAATACTACTCAGCCATAAAAACCGACAACATAACACCATTTGCAGCAACATGGATGCTCCTGGAGAATGTCATTCTAAGTGAAGTAAGCCAGAAAGAGAAAGAAAAATACCATATGAGATTGCTCATATGTGGAATCTGAAAAAAACCAAACAAACAAAGCATAAATACTAAACAGAAATAGACTCACAGACATAGAATACAAACTTGTGGTTGCCAAGAGGGCGGGGGGTGGGAAGAGAGAGACTGGGATTTCAAAATTGTAGACTAGATAAACAAGATTATACTGTATAGCACAGGGAAATATACACAAGATCTTATGGTAGCTCACAGAGAAAAAAATGTGGCAATGAATATATATATGTTCATGTATAACTGAAAAATTGTGCTCTACACTGGAATTTGACATAACATTGTAAAATGATTATAAATCAATAAAAAATGTTAAAAAAATTGTTTAGGTACAAAAGCACCTTTAGTCATAGTGCTCTTTTGTGGAACATTATAAACTTTTATATATACTGCCTCCAAAGAACAAATGAATACAACTATGCTATATGCTCAAGTCTTTAAAAAAAAAAAGAGAGCAAGAAATTGGATAAAACATGGCTTTCTTTGAGCCTTCTCTTTAATTTTAGGCTGCTACTTATTTATTTGTTTAGTCACTTTTGAGCATTTATCAGACAGTAAACAGATACTATACTTATTGGGGGTCAGATTCTCAGCAGACAAATGGTAGTAAGTTCCAAAAGTCTGGGAAAAACATCTTTATGTGAGAAAAAGATTAAGATTCACAAACATTTAGAAGCCTTCTGGGAATGTTTGCATTTTGAAAGAGGTTTCACTTCTTATCCCAAAAGCTTGACAGCTCTAATTGTGAAACGTAAGCCAGTGTGATGTGTCAAGATAAGACGTCTATTTGGAGGCAGGGATACGCTTCCAAGGCCACTCAGCTCATGCAACTGACACAGCACTTACCTTGTCTTGGAGAGGCCTTTCCAATGCGTGGGCCTTGGGTACCAAAACATTCCCCAAGCTTTATCCTAAGATAAGACAGGAATAGGGATCCTTGGGCTCCCCCTTGAAGGGACTTGACCTTTGTACAACTCTGAAGAAGTGAGAAGAGAGCAACGACTGAAAGAGCATGACCCAAGTGCCACTTGCCCCATCTGGGTGGTGGAGCAGGTGTTTCCAGGTGTGTCCAGGTTGCCATGTCAACAAGCACGTCAGTCTGCACCCACACTGCTGTTTTCAGAAACCCTCTCCTCTTCCTGGTGTCCTTTGCTCTGGGTTTTAGCTGCCTCAGCCATGACTCTGAGTGAACCTGGGCCCCAGAAAAACTCTCTGTCCCAACTCTGTCTGTCAATATCTAGAAACACATCTGTAGATGGAGAAGGAGAGGCTATGGAAGATCACTGACCTCAGAGTGTTGAACCAAAGGCCTGCTGCTTCCTAACCAGATGGCTGTGACAAGTGTCCTAACCTCCCCAGAATTCAGTTTTCTAATCTGAAAGTGAGGATCATGATAAAATCTTCATCACAAGGTTGTGTGAGAATTAAAATAATGTACGAAGAGGCTTTAACACAGTGGTGATGCTCAATTCGTAGTAACTTGGATGGTTATTAATGTCCTGAAAATTCAACATATGGGATCATTCAGCCCTTTCGGAGACTCACGGACCCAGCATCCCTCTGCCTGGCAGTCCAGAGTCTACTTTGCATATTTCCTAGAAGACAAGTGGCTTTCTCTTTGAGAGTAAAGTCCCCCAGGGCAAGAGAGAATTCAAGGGGGTGGAATGGAGCGGGTGTTGGATTCTGATCCCTGTGGATGACTCACCTGCTTTGACTTGAAACCTGCATTTGCAAATGGGGACAATAAAACATTTTCCCCTTCACTGCCTCACCCTTGTCTCCTAATGTATGAGGCTGACGGGAGCATTGATTAGCCTGTAAATTGTCTGGTCTAACCTGGAGAATAACATCTAACAGAAGCGATGAAGATGGTTGCAGTTTACAGAATTGAAGACTTGTTTTCAGAGCACTACTTCCTGATACCTGGAACTGAAGACTTTATTCTATGTAGACTCAGGCATGTGTAGGTGGAAATAGCATGGAGATTAATATTGGAGAACCAGTAGTCCTAGGACTGATATTTGTTCCTGAATCAATATGGTAGGATAAATGATTCTCAGACCCTTGGCAAAAGGGAAGTTTTACTTAAAACCTCATGGTTAGAAGCACATTCTGGAGTTGGCCTCTCAGGTTTGAATCTCAGCTCAACTCCTGCTAGCTGTGTGGCTTTGGGCTAATTTACTTAATCTCTCTGTGCCTCAGTTCCTTTATCTGTAAAATGGGAATAATGGTAGTACACAACTCATAGGATTGTTGTGAAAATTGAATGAGTTAAAAATCTAGTTTTTAGAACAGAGTGTCTGACAGAATAGGGGCTTGATACATGTTAGTATCTATCTGTCAATCTATCTATCTATCTATCTATCTATCTATCTATCATCTATCTATCATCTATCTATCAATATCTTTATCATCTGGACTGAGCAGTACAATGTAGAAGAAAGAATCTAGGATTTGAAACAGATATACCTTTTGTTCCAGATATACCTCTTGTCCCTGCCTGTACTACTGAGAAGTTTTGTGATCTCTAGATACTTAACCATTCTTAAGTTTCTGTATTCAGTAATGGCTGGAAGCTGGAGATACTTACATGAGCTGTATAAAATACAGAAACATCTTAAAACTAGTAAATAGCTAACAAGATAGTGAGGAGAACCGGTTGAGATCTGGGAACACCTAGGATCCCAGAGAATTCGCCTTACACTCAGGGCCACTTTTGCTCAAGAACATTTGCTGATATCAAATAGGCAGCTCTTTCAGAGATAATAGAACTAAAGGAGGATTTTGGGTCTCATCAAGGGTAATGATCCTGGTAATTTTCATTTTTAGCTGGGACTCAAAAGCACTGTACCCCAGGAGAAGGGATGAGATGGAAATAAACTAGCTCTTGCTCAGACTGTAGCCAGTCTTTGAGTTATCAGGGCGGTCCAGAAAACCTCAGTCTTTTGAGTTTGGTTGGTTAAATCATCCTGGACAGTTCCTATCCTCAGGTATTTAGTAGAAGCTAATGAAAAGTCTCTTTTGGGAGAACATAGCATCTTGCTAAGTCTCAAATTATTTTAGCAAACATATTTTAAAATACAAAATCCAACAACTAATTAAAGATAACCAAGCACACTAAGAGACAAGGCACCATGAGCAGAAGTCAAGAGAAACAACAGACAAGGGAAACAGATCCATAAGGATCACTGCTGTTGGAATGACCAGAAAACAACAATAAGACAACCACACTCACTATGTTCAAAGAGATTCACAGAAAACTGGAAAATTATGTCAGGAAACAGGAAGTGACAAAAAGTGACACAGCAGATTTGAAAAAAGAACCAAACAGAAATTCTAGAACTGAAAAACATAAGAACCAAAACTAAGACTGCAATGGATGGTTTTAACATCAGATTTGACCCAGCTAAAGAAAGAATTAACATCAGAAGCTGTAAGACAGATAAAAAGAAAATCTCCAGGAAAAAGCATAGGGAGTCAAAAGACATGACCTATGGAAGAGAAGTGACACAGAATGTCCAATTTAGGATTAACTGAATTTGGCTTTTCCAGAAAAACATTATTTTTCCCAGAAGAAAAAAGCAGAACAGAGCACAGATTATATTTGAAGAAAATAACGGAAACATTTCCAGAGATGAGGGCACATCTTTTCAAAGACACAAGAAACCCAAATATTTCTAGGCAGAATAAACAGAAAGAAATTCACTTGGGAACATCTAATGGTAAAACTGCCTCAGTGGTTCCCTATTCCTGGAACCTTCTTCCACAAGGCCCATTCTAGCTAAATCCTATTCACAAGTCACATTTTATTTTCTGTCTAATGTAGATTAGAACACTTCATGTCCATCCTCCTTCCCCCACTTCTGAGTTAGGTGGCCCTTCTTCTTTGTTCCACAGCATCCTGGGCTTACTCAGATTTTCTAACTTATCATACCTGAAATTGCCTCGTTCTCTGGCTGTCTCTCACACCAGGCTGTGAGGTCCATGAGCTGGAGGAATGTGTCTATGTTGCTCATTGGTGACCCCAGCACCCCAGCACAGAGCCTGGCACACACAAAAAAGCACTTAAAAATGTGTGTCAGAAGATGAAAATCATCTAAACTCTTTGAGCTTCTGTTTTCTCATCTGGGTACAAATGGGTACAATGATACCAATTTCACGCAGTCTGCATATGGTTATAAGAATTAAGTTAGATAAAACAGGTACCAGACCTCGGTTGATGCAATAGTGCTATATATTTGAACTCCTTAAACCTCTGTTTTCATATTTGTTCAGTGGGAAAATAGTATCAGTTAGGTCATTTTTAGCATAAGCTGAGACAAGCTATCAATCACGTCGTAGTTGACAGTGAGCTAACGGCAGTTAAATGAGCCAAAAGAGGGCCAAGCCCACTTGTTAAATTCCTACCACATGCCATTTGCTGTGCTAGGAGCATCATATTCTTTATCTCATTTCAAGGTGGATGACAACATGAGACATACAGTTCTCCTCTTCCCTTTTAGATACTCGAGAACTAAACGCCTTGCAGAGATCACATCCGAGAACTTTCTTAGAGGAAGAGGAAGGAGAGAGAGAGAAAAGATGCTTTAGATCTTGGGGAAGCTCTTGATTTTCAACTTCCACTGCAAACTCTGAGCTTGAGGAGGAGAGAGTTTACTTTGTTGAGCAAGATTCTCTCCTCCTGCAACCCCAGGCAATTAGAAAAACTTTTTTTGACAAATCAGCAAGGTCCTAGGATCCTAATATTCCTTATCTTATAGTCACTAGCCTTCTCAGAAATAAATATCCAGTATAGTAAAAACCATCACCTTCTGGAAAGGTGAGAGGGACAAGGGGTCAAAATCCCATGAGGCTGATTTCAAAGGATTCAAAGGATTCAAAGCCCTGGAGTCATGTTCAGCCAGCAAGCACTTGGAATAGGCACTGCATGACAGACTCATCCAATCTTCACAATGCTTTAAGATTGCATTAGTTAGTATAATCCTACTAGATGCTATAACATGTTTTTTAAATTTTGTTTTATGAGGGGAGGTGATTGGGTTTATTTACTTACTTATATTTGAAGGAGGTACTGGGGATTGAACCCAGGACCTTGTGCATACTAAGCATACGCTCTACCACCTGAGCTATATACCCTTCCCTCAGATGCTACAACAAATAAAACCTAAAATTTCAGAGGTTTAACACAAAGTTTGTTTTTTTCCCTCACTTAACAGTCCAATGAGGTTATTTCTGGTCAATGTGTGGTTTTCCTCCATTTGGTGACTCAGGGACCCTGGCCTGGAAGGGCCACACATCACTTCCGTTCACATCTCAGAGAGAAAAATTTGTCTTTGGCTGCATCCGGGTGCAAGATGGGCTGGAAAATGGAACCTATGGAAGAGGAAGCATGGATTTTTGGTGTAGAGCTAGACATCTCTTCTGTAAAAGTGTCATCATTATCATCATCCCCATTTTTGGATGGGGAAACTGAAGCTCTGGTACTGAAATAACCTACCCAAGGTCTGTAGCTGATAAGTGGCAGAGGCTGGATTTGAACCTGGGTGGTCCATTTTCAAATCCCGTGTACTTGCTATTGTAATCTGCTAGCTCACAGTGATGAATAAAAGAAAAAGAAAATGTCAGACACACCTTTGGAATTTTATTTTCAAAAATAAAACACTTGAAATAAACTCAATAAGCACTTGAAAAGAGTCACTCAAAGTAGCTCAAATGACACCATCTCAGAGAAGCCTTCTCTGCTCTTCTTTTCTTCCAAACACCCTGCACCCCCAGGCACTCTGTTTCATGTAACCTTGTGTATTTTCTCCACAGTGCTAGCACTGTTGGAAATCAGGCACATGTTTCTTTCCTGTGGATTGACTAACTCCCTGACTAGAATATAAGCTTCCTGGAAGCAGGGAGCTTGCCTGTCTTTGTATCTCAGTTCCCATCCCAGAGCCTGGTACACAGCAAATACTCAATAAATTTTTTGTGAATTTAATGAGTGGGCGTATCTACAAAGTGCAGATGCATTCATTTTCATTCATTCTCACATTCATTCACTCATGTATTACTCATTCATTCATTCGTTCATAGACTCTTTCTCAAATGACAGAGCCTAATCTGAAGATAGAGAGATGGTAGTCCTTGGTCTAAGGGTAACTTGTGAAATCCTGGAAGGCTTCCTATAGGTGGTGGTATTAGAGCTTGAGGGACTATTTAATTGTAAGCTGAGAAAGGGGTATCGTATTACTTGTCTTGACACTTTTACATTTTCACTTGGTCTGTAACCAAAAGCATTTCTCCCCTGGGCTTTGTTCACTACCATTGTTCAGCAAAGACACCAGCCTGGCCACCACTTCATGACTGCAAAGCTCCTGAACATTATAGACAATAAAAAGAGTAGAGAATGGACTCACAATGGGACAAGGTGGGTACCAAGGCAGGTTCTAGGTTCATAGCAAAGGGCTGGCAGCTTTCTTTAGCCTATAAATAAAATGACCCAGCCATCAACAAGATGGCCAGTCCATCTCAAATTCTGATGCCACAGCAATGCCAATGTCACAGCTGTAAGCATGAGTCCCCAAGGAGAGGTTTTCATGTTTTTCTTAAAAATCTGAGTTCCTATTCTCCAGTTTTCTTTTTGGGTAAGCCACGCCACTGGTATGGTAGCTACTCCATTCCCGATGCAATGAATATGCTTAGACAACGTCACGGGTGACATGCCTGGCATGAATCAAAGTTAGAGTCAGATGCTAGAGAATGATGTATTTGACCTTTCCCCATAAGAGGCTGCTCCAGTCCTGGCACTGTGAGTTCTGTTGCCCTGGGAAGCTTTAGGGAACAGGATACGAGCAAAGAGAGGTGTTCCAAGGACTACTCACATCTTTTGGGGGAATGTTTTTCTTATTTCAATGTCCGAAAGCCAGAAAAATACAAGCATGCAACAATGCAAACAAATGGAAAATAAAAATCACCTCTAGTTTCAAGGGCCTAGAGGTAATCAACTTAGCATTTTGATATCTATTCTTTCACTCTTTCCGTGCATGCTTTTTTTTTCCCTCACGAAAAGAAGATCCTTATCACTTTGCGAACTGCTTTTTCACCTAATAACACATTGCATACATTATTCCATTCCATTTCATTTGATCGATCATCTTCGATAAGACTACTTGGAATGGCTACAGATTTCTATGATAGGACCACATCCTAGTTTATTTGGAAAATCCACTATTGGTGGGTATTTAGGTTGTTTACCATTTTCCCCATGATAATGCTGTAATGATTATTTTTGAGGCTAGACATCGAGTCAAATGGTGTGTGCATTTTAAAGGCATGATTTGTTCTTCACCAGCAAAGTGGAGAGATCCCAGCCGCTCTAGCTGAACAAATTAAAATAAAGGCTGATTTAAATAAAGTATGTGTGTGTGCGCGCGTGATTAACTGTAAATACAAAAATTATATGCTCATTTCTTTGAATAGATCTACTCCAAGGGGGTCATTTTGACCCCAATTCCTTTTTCATCTAACTGGGAAAAAAAAAAAAGAGTTATTTGCCTGGGGATGAGAAGGTGTGGTGGAACCACCAGATTTTTTACCTCCTTTCAGGATGCTTCTGAGTTTGTGCTTTTGCACCTGGAGATTTCACAGAGGGCTCTTAGGTGAGCTGGGGACACTGAGTTTTTTGGAGACTCTCTCTCTAGGTAAGGATCTCTCCTGAACTTTCCTGATACACACCCTTTGATTCCCTCCATCTTCTCCAAGAAGAGAAATGGACACAGAACCGAAGCCAGCCTCCTGCAGTGTCAGAGATGTACCTTCTTCAAGGGACAGACATGTTCTTGAGGAGGGCTGAGGACAGCTATTTCCAGCACCGGTAGCTGGCAGCAGCCGTCACTCCGAGCTTCTGGGTTTTCATAACCATGTCCAGTTTCAGGTGTCAAAGGCAGTTCCCTGCCAACCCAGCCTGCCAATAAAAGTCGCTCCCATTTATAGAACTCTTGCTGTAGATCAGGCAGTTTAGACCCATCAACTTGCAAGGCGGGCGTTAAAATCTCTATTCTGCAGATGAAAAGACAGAAATCGAATGGTTAGCTAACTCACCCAGCATCACACACTCAGGAAGTGGGAAAGTCAGGATTCTAACTCCACTCTGTCTGATCCCAGAGCCCCTAAACTCTTGCCGCTATGCCTCATTGTTATTCTGCTTTATTGTTATCCTTGGGTTTTGCAGTTCATTTTACAGGTAAACTTTAAACTCAGTCAGGGCTAGGAAGATTTTGGCTACTAAAGGAACTGGATTTTTTGGTTGCCTGTGTTATAAGGCTCCACCAATGCCATTTCCTATCAAACATAAATTGTGATTGTCTGAAAAAATTGGAGATAAATTCTCAAAGAATCCTGAGAACATGTCAATGCTTTTATCTGAAACTGTGGGCTTTTGGTTGCCATGGTGACAGGGACCCCTCTTTCAGGAATAGACTCAGGACCCTCTGGAAGCTTTGCCTGATGCTCCTGCTCTGCCCCCTGACTTCTGGATGGGATGTCCTAGTATCCTAAGTCTGGCACTAGAGAGGTGACATCACAGTGAAATGTTCAGCTTTGATGTCTGGCTTTCCCAGACATGAGAGCCTTTCCATCCCCAGTGCTCTCGGGTACCCAGCAAAAGGAGCCTGGGCTTTTCTAGCACAGTAGTCCTCACTCTTTCACTTCCTGCATTTTTCCTTTAATGGACACTCAACACCCATTAATGGAGCCTCTAACGCCATAGATAACTAAACCAGAGTTCCAGCACGGGAGAGCCAGTCTAATGGAGAGAGGCAGATAGCAACTCTGAATATTTAATAGCAAAAGCTTGAAAACGAATCAACAAAAGCTACACATATCAACATAGATAAATTAAAAATATATAATATTCGGTAAACAAGTCACAGAATGATACATTCGCCTTGGTATCATTTACGTAAACTTAAAAATGCTAAACCATACTGCATGTTGTGTGGTAATACAAATCTGTGCATGGTAAGCACCAGATTTATGAATGTGGTTACCCCAAGTTACTAGGGAGGGGGCAGCTGTTGGGGAGCAGTGTATGGGGGGCTTCTGTAGTATATGCCATATTTTATATCCCAAGAAAGGAGTGTTAGTCATGTTAGTGTACAGTGCATTATTCTTTATCCATATTTGTAATTGTTAATATTTAATTTCATTTTGAAAGTAGTTTTACAAACTGTGGTTACCCAGGGGAAAGGGCGGGGGGTGGGGGAGACGGACTGGGAGTCTGGGAATTGACAGATACACATTACTATATGTGATAAGAAGCAAGGACCTACTGCACAGCACAGGGAACTATATTCAATTTCTTGTAATGAGTTGTAATGGAAAAGAAACTGAAAAAAAAAGTATGTATATGTATAACTGAATCACTTTGCTGTACACCTGAAACTAGCATTGTAAATCGACTACACTTCAATAAAAAATAAGAATAAAAAAAGGTAGATTTAAAAAATACACACACATATGCACATATAGTCCCATCTCAATTTTGTATTTAAAAATGGACTTATGTTCATGGTAGAGAAAAGATGGGAGGAAACAGTAGGTTAAACCACAAGAAACTATCATTTGTGCTGGTTAAAAAATGCTCGATTATCAGCAATATATGGGTCAACCTAACACACTAAAATGGCAACAATCACTGTCTCCGAGAGTGGGATTAAGGGGAATTTAAAAAAATTCTTTCAAGTCTTTTCAGATTTTCTCCCATGCATATATTTTTCATATTAGAAAAATTTCGCTGCAGATTGTAGGAGAAGGAAGAGAGAAAGCTGTCTTTCTGCTGCCCCCTTGTGTGCCCTGCAGCACAAGGCTCCCCTTCCCTTCACCTGCCGGCTTAGTTAATCTGCACCGCAGGGTGGCGTCCCGGCACAGGTGCCCATGGTGCAGTTGCGGGTGGTTTACGCCGGATGTCTGTAACAGCAGACACTGTGAGCAATTAGGATCTTTCGCACAGAGGCACCAAACAAAGAAATGGTTATGGAGCTGTAAAGACAAACCCTGCAGCTCAAGGACTAATAAAAGTCATTTTGAATGAGTATAGGCATCGAGATCAGGGACAGGAGCCCCCATTCCCTTAGGCAACACTGTTTTCTCTCTTCAAGGGTCATTGATGAAATGGAAAAAAATCAAGTGAGGGTCACATGAAAACAAAAACTGATGTCTTTTATTCCGCTGGAGAGCAGGGTGATGTGCTAGTCAGTTGCTAGAGAAAGTAACAATGGAGGATATTGAACTATTCACTTCACCCATATAAATAATTTGGTATATGTAATAGATTTCAGTTTTAGAGCCATTTAAGGGAAAGTGGGGAGAATGGGCAGTGGTGAGGTAGAAAATAAGGAAGTCAGGGAGAGAGGAGGAAGGAAATGAGTATTTATTGAGTCAGATACTTGGTTAGGGTCATGATATCAATTCCCTAGAACAACTCTGAGGAGTCATGATTGCTTTCATTTCTCAGACAGGGAAACTGGAACTTGGAAAGAGCATGGGAAATACTGCTGATCATAGAAGCTATGGGCAGCAGAAATGGGATTTGGACTTAATTCAACATGACTACTCCAAAACTCTTTTCTTTTCAGTCCACCATATGCTGAGTGGGTGAAACCAAAGAGGTGCTGGAAATCCAGAGAAAGAGGATAAGAGGGAAAGCAGGACAGACTGGGGTACATAGTGGGGCCAACCAGCACCAAGAACAGGAGCCACAAATGAAGAAAGTGATGGAGAGATCAAGCTTCACGTGTGCGTGCATGCACATATGCAAACACACACACACACAAATACACCCCCCCCCCCCACAACAGACACAGAAACAGAAAATGCCTGAGAGAGAGAGAAATACTTTTGGTGACTACCATTCTCCCCTGTGGTCTACTAGGAGATGACACAGAAGATAACTAAACCATGTTGCATTCTCACAACATTGGATACAAATGATGTAATCAGACGTGGCCTTGGTACTCCCTGCCCTGAACTTTGCTTTCTCAGAGACTCTCAGCCAATTAACTGCACTGAGCACCCATCCAAGGGAACGTGCAGAGTGGGTGTGGGTGGTGGGGTGATGTGATGCTCTTTGCCCTGAGTGTTTGACGTCTATGTGTGTGCTTTCTGCCCATCAAATAGAACGACTTATCATTAAGTCAAATTTCCTACTATGGAATCTGTGATGGTTTAGACACAGCTGTGTTGATATTTAATTTTGCTTAGGAACACTTGCCCTCCCTGGAAGAGCCAATTAACAGTAAAACAAGACTGATCCGAGAGTGATATGGTGAGAGAGGCAAGAAAGCAAGATGCCAAGAACTCTTTTCTTTTCAATTTTAATTGGAGTACTATCAGTTACAATGTGTCAACCTCTGGTGTACAACATAATGTCCCAGTCATGCATATACATACGTATATTCATTTTCATTTTTTGAAGAACTTTTAAAGACTTAGGAAATACTTCTTGGGAAAAGCAATATGCTTATTACAAATTTGTGTTAGCTGATAAAGCAGGTCCCCAAAAGAACTCTATGGGCTTCAATTTGCAGGAAAGAATAGATTTTATTAGTCTAGTAAAAAGAATTATATTAATTTTGTTATATACACAATACATTATCATATTGCCCTCATGAAGAAAATATGTATAAAGGTAAGTTCACTTTCACTCTTTCTTCCCTCCCCATTCTTACCAATTTGGTGTTTATCTTTCTGGACCTTTTCCTACATATGTGAGAACAGTTGATCCTCCGTATCTACGGACTCCACACCCACAGATCCAAGGTTGGCTCAAGCACAATCCAAGGTTGATTGTATCCGTGGATGGGGAATCCTGAGTACAGAGGGCCAGCTGTACTACACCATTTTATATAAGGGACTTCAGCATCCATGGATTTTGGTATCTGTTAGTCTTGGAACCAATCTCCTGTGGATACCGAGGGGTGAACTGTACACACTGCAGAAAACATACAGTTCTTCTGTCTTGTTTTATGTTGTTGTTGTTGTGTTTTAACCTAAAGTCTACATGGAATAGATCTCTTTGCCATGTGTTTTTTCATTCCCCCTCACATCCAGGAGAGCTTTCCATGTGAGCTCATCTAGACCAACCTCATTTCCCCTTCACCATTCTTTGAAACGGTTGCCTAGTATTTAACAAATGGCTCTTGCATAATTGAAGAAGGCGTTTTCCCATTGATGGATACTCACACTATTTCTAATTATCAGCTTTTACACAGCACTACGCCTTAAATACCCTTGGAAAGAACTCCTAGTGCATGAGTGCAAGATTTGTTTAAGATAGTTAATAAAATGAGGTATTTCTGGGTCACTGGGCATTTAAAATGTTACCAGGGACTGCCCAAATTGCCCTCCCAGTGGCCAGACTAGTTTACCTCCCAGCAGCAGTGTGTGAGACTTCTCATTTCCCCACACTGTCATTGGTATGTTCTTGCAAGTCTTAAAGACGCATTTATTTCTTCACGAAAGTTCTACTCATCACGCTTTTTTACTAAATTGAACTTAATGCCGCTCATTGAGGTTTCATGATTATTTTAATGACTTCTGGTGATGCTGGCAGAGCGTTCATTTAATTCACAAGTACTCCTTCCTTTTGGCCTTTAGATGTAATTTATAAGCAGTATTGATTCGCACTCAAAGGGAGACATTGTTCAACACAGGCCTCTGATGACAGAAGAGAAACTAGCTCATTCAAGATTCTGGGCATGGCCCGACGGGCCAAGGGCTTATGAAAGAAAAGATTTTAACAAGAAGGGCAAGTGTTTGCATTTCTGTCAATATTTCCACATTTTTAAAATCGAAGTATGGTCAGTTTACAATGTTGTGTCAATTTCTGGTGTACAGCATAATGTTTCAGTCATACATGTATGTACATATATTTCTTTACATATTCTGTTTCATTATAGGTCAGTACAAGATATTGAATATAGCTCTCTGTGCTGTACAGTAGAAACTTGTTGTTTATTTATTTTATATATAGTAGCTAGTATCTGCAAATGCCAAACTCCCAACTTATCCCTTCCCACCCTCTTCCCCCCTGGTAACCATAAGTTTGTTCTCTGTCTATGAGTCTGTCTGTTTTGTAAATAAGTTCATTTGCATCTTTTTTTTTTAGATTACACATATAGGTGATATCATATGGTATTTTTTTCTCTTTCTGGCTTACTTCACTTAGTATGACAATCTCCAGGTCCATTCATGTTGCTGCAAATGGCATTATTTTATTCTTTTGTATGGCTGAGTAGCATTCCATTGTATATATATGTACCACAACTTCTTTATCCAGTCATCTGTTGATGGACATTTAGGTTGTTTCCACGTCTTGGCTATTGTATATAGTGCTGCTATGAACATCGGGGCACATGTATCTTTTTGAATTAAAATTTCCTCCAGACATATGCCCAGGAATGGGATTGCTGGATCATATGGTAAGTCTGTTTTTAGTTTTTAGAGGAATCTCCATACTGTTTTCCATAACAGCTACACCAAATTACATTTCCACCACAGTGTAGGAGGGCTCCCTTTTCTCCACACCCCCTCCAGCATTTATCGTTTGTGCCTTTCCACATGTTTTGTGGTGACAAACCCTTCTTCCCCGGTTTCAGAGCCCAGGAGTTTTCCACAATCAGAGGAATGATTCGCACAACTCCATTAAGCTGGTACTTACCGCTGGCCTGGAGTTTTATATTTTTATATAATCTTTACAACTCTCCCTCCCATCCTTATGTTACCGTAGTCATTTTACAGAACAGAAAATTGAGGTTCAGATGTTAAATAACTCACCTGAAATGAAACCAGGATGGAAACCCAGGCCTATGGGCTCTAAAGCTTTGTGATCCACTTTAATGCAGGGACAGTTAACTAGAAAATCAGCCAACAGTGGTATGTGACAACAGACATGGTAGGAAGGTGTATCAGCAACAAATATGGGCAGTGTAAAGGAGTTCATCATGAAATAAATTCAGGTACTTTATAGGGTACACTGCATAGAGTAGTTTATGAAAAAAATTATACATGTAGTATAACATAGTGGTTAAGAACATCCACCCTGAAGCCAGATGGCCTGTCTTCAAATCCTGCCTCTGCCACTTTCCAGCTGTGTGACTTTGGGCAAGATACTTAACCTCTCTGTGCCTCAGTCGTCTCGCCTATAAGGTAGGGATTAAAAATAACACATATTTCCTTCCATTGTCATAGTGATTAAGTAAGGCAGTATTTGTAAAGCAATCAGAATAGTGCCTTGTACACAATAAACATAGTAAAGGTTTTATTATCATCATTTTTATTGTATTTGATCTTCACTGTTGTTACTCCCATTTTACAGATGAGAAAAAGGAAACTAGGGAGGTTAAGTAACTCACCCACGATCATGGAATCAGTCAGTGATAGGCTCGAACCAGAACCTGGGTCTCTGCCATCCTGTTCAGAGTTTTTTTTCACTCCTTGCACTGCCTATCAACTTAACTAAATACAAACAGAGGGGTTGTTGCAGGCCTGGCAATGTCTGTGCAGGAAAAGGTGGTGGCCAGGCATAATTTACACACATTCTTTCTAAGCAAAAAATATGGCTTTGTAGAGGAGGAATTTCAGGAACTTCAGAGAAGTAAAACATTCCACAGTATTTCAGTCCAATTCTGTTTCCTGAACTTTTCCTAGCATGAGACTCTGTTTTTCCAATCTACTTCTCTTCCCTTCCATCCCAGACCTGGCATCACCATCCCCATCTCTGTCTTTGGATGGCTACAGGAACTTCCCACCTGGCATCCTGCTTTCAGCCCATTCTTCTAACTATAGCCAAAGACATATTTCTAAACATAAGCCTGCTCATGCCATCTCCTGATTGAAATGCTTCCATGGCTCTAAGGACTTGGGCAAAAACCCTTCATATGGCCTACGAGATGGGGCCAGAGCTGGACTTTCCTTCCATTTCCCGTCTCATAACTCAAGCCCCCCCCGCTCCCATCAGAGTGAATTTTCTTAAATACCGATCTCTGCTTTTGGACACACAATCCCTTCTCTCTTGACTGTCTTCGTCTGGCCAAGTCCTACTCATCCTTTAAGCTTCAGCTTAGAACTCAGCTCTTTCGGGCATCCTCTTTTTGCATTTTTCACTCCACTTTTTGCTCCATGGCACCCTGTACCTCCTCCATCATAGCATTTGTCATGCAATATCATAATTGCTGTTTCCTTGCCTGTATGTCCGACTGGAATGTGGGCTCCTTGAGGGCAACTGCCATGTCTCCTGGGTTCAGTGTCACATCTGGCATCTAACGCAGGGCCTGAAACGAGAGTTATTTACACCATGAAGATAAATACACACACTAGTTGAAATTGAGGAAGTGGAGCGTCAGAGTCAGAGAGAGAGGGAGACAGCTCACCATTTTTGGAAACCTGCAGAATGAGTCCCCAGATAGACTGAAGCTTGCTTTTATGTTGCAGGCTTGATATTTATCCCCATGGGTAGGAGCTGATTGGTGGGTCCTTACGCAAATGAGGGATACTGAGAGGTAAGTTTTGATTGGTGGGTATACAGAAAGTGAAAGGGGTGTGTCTGAAAGAGAGAGGGCCGGGGATGAACTTTCCCGCCAGTAGCTTTCACTCAGGTCTCTGGAGGCGGAAGTTGCTATGCAGACGAGGTATGCCGAAGGGTAAATCCTGATTGGTGGGTTTTACAGAAGGCGGGAGTTGTTACTTAGGGTCCACTGGGCTTGTCCCGAAATAGTGGCGGATCCGGGAAAGGAGTGGTGGATCACGAAGGGGAGGTTGGTCGTGTCTATCATGGAGGCTGTTCCCAAAGGGGAACTTGGAGATAGGGTGAGAAAATAAGATTATTAAGGGCAGAAATGTTAGCAACATCCCCATAAATGGTGAAAGAGACTGGTTTGAGGAGCAAGAGGTGGAGGAGACAGTGGCATCCTTGTGGGAAGAGAGAGAAAGAGGGGTTTACGGCAGGTGAGAGGGGATTACTGATGGAGTTAGTTTCCAGGGTAGGTGGATGTGGATTAGGGTTACCAACTACCCCGGTTTGCCTGGGACTGTCCCCATTTTAAAAGTAGAAGTCCTGCGACCCAGGAGAACGCTTAGACCAGGTTGAATCAAGATTACCAGAGGAACCAGTGGTTTTGGGCAAGGACTACCTCTCCCTGAGTTAGGAGGGAAGGTAGAGAGGTAGAGAAGGGGAGGAGTAAATAAAGTGTATGGGCTTTGGAACTAGGGCTCTCTTTGACCTTACCCTGCTTTGTTCTCTCTGTCGCACCAGCCCCTCACTTGGAGTACCACCCACCGCTAGGGGGCGGAGTGGATCAAAGATCGGTGCCCCTCTAGCTCTGCCAGGTGCACCCTTTATGGCGCCTGTCAGCCGAGCCTGGCGGAGGGGGCGGGGTTCCGTCACGTGACAGGGGAGCTCGGCGCCGGCGCAGGCGCGGTGGCCGCCTCGCCGTCGCCGGGCTCGGGCTCCCGCGCCGCTCTTCCTTCTCGCCGCCCGGCGGTCCTGCGGCTTTCCCTCCTGCCGCTGCGGGCCGCGGGGCCAAGGCCATGTCCCGGAAGCAGGCGGCGAAGAGCCGGCCGGGCAGCGGCAGCCGGAAAGCCGAGGCCGAGCGCAAGCGGGACGAGCGGGCGGCGCGCCGGGCCCTGGCCAAGGAGCGGCGGAACCGGCCGGAGTCCGGCGGCGGCGGCGGCTGCGAGGAGGAGTTCGTCAGCTTCGCCAACCAGCTGCAGGCTCTGGGGCTGAAGCTGCGGGAGGTGCCGGGGGACGGGTGAGGCGGGCCCGGGAGCGCGGGGGGCGGCGCCGGGGGACGCGCCGGGCACGGCGATCGTCGCCGGTTCTCGTCCACCCCTTCATCGGGTGGTCCTGAGCGCCAGCCGCGAGCCAGCCGCTTCCCAGTGCAGGAGGTCCGGCGGCGAGCGAGGCGGCCAGGTCCTCCCCTCGAGACGCTTGAGTAACCCCCAGTTCCTCTAATCGTGGCAAAGGCCCCAAGCAAACTATGAAAGGGTCCTCAGAGAGAATAGTGGAGCAGGTCTTCCTTAGATCGGTGCCCAGGAAGACCCCCTGAAAGGTGACATTTAAGCTGAGACCTGAAGGAGTGGGATGGAGCCGCTCAGTGAAAGAGCAGGACGGCACGCAGAGCTGTCACAAGGACGCTCAAATAGAGGCATAAGCCCCACTTGGTATAACGCTTGGCCTTCTTTGAGTCCTTTCTGTTGGATATTGGACTCCTTGTACACTTGGGAAATTGGGTCTGTGAGGGCCTGTTGTTTGCTGAGCTGAAGGCAGCTTCTCTAATTCTTACTTCCATGGGCTTCAATTTCTCCTCTAAGCAATGGCGCTTACCCAAGCTTGCTTGGGGCTTAGTCTGGAATCTAGATCCAGCTCTTTTAGGGAACACGGGATGGGAGAGAGTGGGGTGGGAGGGAGAGAATGGGTGAAGGGAAGGAAAAATGGCCTCGGGAAAGGGGGTATGGATCCAGGAGCATGGAGGAAAGAAGGAAAAGGGTAGGGGAGAGGGGAGGAGATCAGTTAGCATCCCACTGCAGGGGTAGGTAAAAGGGAGTCTGATTGCCAGGGTTTGTCCCTCTAAAAGAGACAGTATTAATAACAGCCTTGCCATTGTTGTTCCTCCCTTCATTTGGGGGATCAGATAGGGCAGAGGGAAGAAAAAGATGAAGCTAAAGACCGTACAAAATTGCCTTAGGTATTAATGGTAGAAGAGGGGAAGAAAATGTTTTCTGGATGTCACATGATGACATTGAAGCTTATTAGTCAAGACTGTTTCTGAACTGACTTTATTTACCTTTCCCACCTTTCCTATATATGTGCAGTGCTTCAGGCAAATTGGATTTATAGCAATTTATTTACCATCACCCGGCACAGTGCCTGGTACACAGAAGGCATTCAGTGCATTTTTTGTTGAATGAATGATAAAAATATCATAGAGGGAGGCCAGCAAGACTCTCAGCAGGGCCTCTCAAAGGGGCATTTTCTGAGTGGGATTGCTACAGTTAAAAGCTTACTTTGCTGGGTCTTGCTTTTAGCCTAGTAGCTTGATTTTTGTCAAATATAGTTTATTAAATATTCAGGGACTTACTTATCCTAATCATACTCACAAGCACAAGACGTTGCTATATAAGCCAAAATACCAGTTGAGTTCTGTGAGATTGGCGTGAGGCTGGCAGTTCCTTGCAAATGATTGGATTGCTTGTGTCTGCTAAACCGGGTGTGATATTCCCACTGTCGGCGTGTCCAGGAAACTAAAAGTGCTCAACAGAAGGTTGCTTATGAGCAGGAATGGCAGCATGGGGAGTTGTAAAATCCTGAGGGGGTTTTCATGATGTTGTGGGAAACTTTGGGAGTACTGCCTCTACTCTCCTGCCCCCAAAGAGAGCATTCTTCTTTGGTTAATTCAGCGAACATTGGTTGAGCAACGTGCTGGGAATACGTTGGAGACTTAGGTACTTAAGGAGTTCATGGCCTAGTAAGAAAGAAGCTTGATGGCAGATCTCAAACATTTTGGTGTTAGCTCCCGTTTACACTCCTAAAAGTTACCGAGGACTACAAAGAGCTTTTGTTTATGTGGGTTCTAGTTATCAATGTTTACTATATTAGGAAGTAAAACAAAAATTAAAGATGTAATACACAAACACACATTCCATTAGCTTTCAGAGTGATAACATCATACATATCAGGTGGCCTCTAGAAAACTCCACTGTACCCTTGTGAGAGAATGAGAGGGAAAGAAATGAGTAACATCTTAGTTTTGGACTCGTGGATTACCTGAGAGGGTCTCAGAGACCGCCCCCCCCCAAAACTGGGCCACACTTTAAGAATGGATGCTATAAATAATTAAAATTCAGGTTGATATATTCTTAACAGTGACTGATTATAGCTGTACTATTGAGAAGGAAGTGGCCAACACTCCCTGAAATGGTCAGGGGAACCTCATTCATCCAGCAGATGTTCACTGAAACCTACACCATGCCAGGTGCCTCTCAGAGGAGGTCACACTCAGACTGGGTCATGAACGAACAACAAAAATATGCCAAGAGAACATTCCAGGCTGAAGAGTAATGAATGTAAAGGCACAGGAGCACATTATTTTTGAGAGACCTGCAAGTTGTTCAGGGCGACAGGAGTGCAGGGGGCCAGAGGCCAGAGGCCACCGTGACTACAATGCTCATGTCTCTCACTTCTGAGGTCCCTGTCCAAAATAAATGATAATGATAATTCCACCTTTGTAGGCTCTGTGAAGCTAATCCCTTCCTGTTTACAAACTCTTCCCATGGGTGCCATGAGGTGGACTGTTCAGCCCTCTTTAGCGTTGTTGCTCTTTCGGATATGGGGAGACAGGTTTTATCACTGTGCAGTGGATGGCGTTTCCTGTGTATGTTATGGGTTAGTAGGTATCAACAGATTCTTTGTTAGTAGCTTATTGACTACTCTTGGTGAAATATAAAATTGTGGCAATAAAAAGAAAAGTTGACCATCTCCACTCTTCCATCTTTCCATTCTTTTCTGATCACAATATTGTGTAGCCGGAGAGAGCACCTCACTATAGGTATCCATTGCTGGTAGTATATGATACTTGTAGCATCCTGGAACCTTTGGGTGCTTGGGAATAAATGAGCAAGTGTTCTCTAATGTAACCTTTGCATGAGTTGAAACAGTGTAGCATAGATTAATCAGGGAGTTACTTATGGGTCTTTGTAATGCATCATCGCCTTCATATTTGTTGTATTGTCTGGAGGGTAGACCCACATAAATTGGATTCAATTTCAAAACAAGAAAGACATATTTTAACCTTGATAAATTGTCCTTAAAAACATGATTGGCTGTGTCGTGAAAAGAATCTCGAATTGGATTAGGCAGTACAATATTAACATCTCTCTGAACTATATCCATTTGTATCTTACTAAATGTAGCCTCAAATTACATTACTAATTAGTAGTGTTCTAAAATTAAGACATTAAAGAATCACTAATTTTAGCCATGTATTTTTGTCTCAAACAGTTTTATTTTTAAATTTTTATCTTATTTTTATAATTGTAGAATCTTAGTGATGGAAAGGCATTCACACGTCATCTTGTCTAATTGTCCACTGGTACCTGCATCCCTGTACAGCAGCCTCATTTTTTGTGTCTCGCTCAGTGGTTTTCAACCTTGAATCACATGGGAAACTTTGGAAAAATAAAGTGCCTGGGCGCCCCCCCCCAGATCAGCCACACCAGAATCTCAGGCAGTGGGGCCTGCTTATTGATCTTTTTAAAAAATGTCCACGTGTGATTCTGATGTGCAGCCGCAAGTGAGAACTGCTGATTTAGAGCCTGGAGTCTCGGCATACAGCAGAATCTCCGGGAGGACTAATTAGACACTTGGAGGGACTAGATTGCTGGGTCCCAACCCCAGGGTGTCTGACTCAGTAGGCAAGGGGTGTGGCCTCAGAATTTTCATTTTGAGCAAGTTCTCAGGTGATGGTGATCTTGCAAGTCACGAATCATACTTTGAGAGTCCGTGATGTAGACCAGTGCTGTCTAATAGAGATAAAACGGGAACCGCATTGGAGTTAGCCAAGCCGCAAGGTTTGGGGACACAGTTTTACACGAGACTTCCCTGACTTCTGACACCAGCTGCAGTTTGTGGTTTCCCAGAATCACTCTCAGGTTTGATAATTTGCTAGAAGGACTCAGAGAACTCACTGAAGGCTGTTAATACTCACAGTTACAGTGTATTACAAGGAAAGGATACAGATCAAAATTAGCCAAAAGGTAGAGTCTGGGAAGATTACACAGTGCACAAAGAGGGTTGTCAGCCAGGCAACCTCACCCAAACTTCAGTGTCCAGAATTTTTATGAGGGCTTCATTATGTGAGTGATACTGAATGACTGCCTAAGTGGTTGAACTCAGTCTCCAGCTCCCCAGTCCCCCAGGTCTTTCTGATATCACATGGCCACATGGATTAAACACAGTTAATACATAAAAAGTATTTAGAACAGTCCCTGGCTAAGTGATGGGGGTTTCAGTGCTTTTTCTTTGCATACGTTTGTGTATGTTTCTCCGTCTATGTATATAGTATGCAGATGAACACGATTGAGCTCATACAGTGTACACAGTTTTATACCTACTTTTTTGGCTTACATGGAGAACATTTGCCCATTACTGAAAGCATGTTACTTTCCGTAGAACAGCATTTTGATATATCAAATATAAGATAACTAAAAATGCAACTTTGTGCTAAATCATACCTTCTTTTAAACTGGATTCAAGAATAGACTAGTGGTGGCAGATGTTAAAGGTTTAAGAAAAGTTTGAGAGAAACACTTAAAATTGAGAACATTTTCTCCATTAGCTTACTTCTTTTTACCCTTGTGGTTGGAAAAAAGGCTGCTATTGTTAGATATTTAGCAACAGACATCCCATTCTAGTGTATAGAACTATTATGTTCCAAACTCTTCTAGAATCTTGCCCCAGATTGATATCAGAGTTTCTTGGATTCTAGTTTATAGAATCAGTCGTCTTTAAGTTCTCTTCTCCCTTCTGCAAAAAAAGGTATAAATCCTTATACGTTTTGAAGAGATTCCTGCCTCTCTATAATTTTCTATTGAAAACTCACTTTTCTGAGTTGAAAACTGAAAATCCTCCATCATCTACACATTTAAGTATCCGAAGTCTTTCCAGAAGTGATGAGTTTGAATTTTGGAATTAGAATATCATAGATTTTCATTTAGAAGAGTAAACAGTTTGGTGCAAAAGTGGGCTATTGTTTGGCTTCAAAATGGCTGTTTCCTTGGTTTTGAGGTTACCAGATTGCACTTGTCTTGTTTCAGTCTCTGTGTTTCTGGGCCCTGTATTTGTGATATAGTTCGGAATTTTAGAAGCCTTTAAGGGGTTTGAAAGTAAAGATAACACTTAAAATTTATTACCAGCATTTTAATTTTTGAAACAGAACAAAACAAGAAGCAAACTTGCAAAGAGTTTATTTGGCAAGAATGACAACAGCACTGTGGCTCCTCAGGTGAGAGGTGAGGAGCCATGCAGGGAGAGGATGCTTGCGCGGGGCACCTTGCACCTGCCTGTTGTCCAAGTGCTCTCCTTCCGTGCCTTTCTCCACTGTGCTCTTAGGACTCAAACAGGATGTTAAGTTCAGTTATTTCTGTTGGGAGCTCTACAGATTGCTGTCTTTTGGGTGCTCTTTGTCAGGTGAATGACTGGTTAGCTGGGCAGCTGGAGTGAAAAGGGTCTCAGAAGAGAGGCAGTAGATACAATTTATCACTTTGGAAGGGGGTCTGGGAGCTACGGCCCCCAGGCGTGAAATGGCCAGTAGTGTCTGGACCCTGTCTGAGGTGGACAGTTATCACCAGCTTCACCTGTTGAAGCAACTGAGACCCAGAGAAGTCCAGTAGCGCTCCTGAGTCAGCCAGCTGGCGAGTGGGGAATAGAATCCTTGTTTGCTGCCTCTCAAGAAAGTAATGTGGTTGAACATCTGCCCTGGTGCTCTCCCCCTAGTATCTGGGAAGAATCCTGGGCTGTCCACAGTCGAGGCTTTGTCTTGTCTCTGGGTGAAAGCTTTCCATGGGTGGCCTAGCAAGAAGCATCACTATTTTAGATGAACCAAGTTCATTTCTAAAAGGCCTTGACCAGTGTTTCTGTTTCAATAGCAATTGCCTATTCAGAGCTCTTGGTGATCAATTGGAGGGACACTCAAGAAATCATCTCAAGCACCGACAGGAGACAGTGGACTACATGATAAAGCAGCG
Organism: Camelus bactrianus; assembly: GCF_048773025.1. NCBI lineage: Eukaryota > Metazoa > Chordata > Mammalia > Artiodactyla > Camelidae > Camelus > Camelus bactrianus. The sequence continues at coordinate 66,109,497 of NC_133551.1, read as the reverse complement.
GGAAGATTTTGAACCCTTTGTAGAAGATGACGTTCCTTTTGAGAAACATGGTAGGTTCATCGTGGGACACCGGATCCTCCAGGAGTAATGCATTGGGTAATTAAATCCATCAGCATCCCCCACCTTCCCAGCCAGGGATTGGATTACATCAATTATAACGTTCATTTATTCAACAGATATTTATTTGCCTGCTCTGTAATAGGCAGCATGCTAGACAGGTCAACAGTTTACATATTAAATGTGGGTATATGGTACCCATTTTGTGGTTTAGTGCTATGTAAAATGAGTTGTGTCATTGATCCAGTTAAAACATTTTAGGTGAAGTGAGTTTTTAGTTTGAGACTTGAAACTTTGAATATCTTCAGTGTAGATCATGTGGTAGATCTGGGGGTATGGCAGGACCTTAGACGTACAGTGGGAAGGTGTTTCCATGAAATGTCACTGTGCCGGCCTGATGGTTGGTTGGTGCTGCGGAAGAGTTTGTATTTAAGAAGTGAGAAGTGGCTCTGACAGCAGAAATGAAGAGAAACCTGGAAGTCTGCTCGTGCTACTTGTGTGCTGGTTGAAGACTAAGCTTCCTGCATTTATCACCCTTACCATTATGTGTCCTTAATGTCTGTCTGCCGTGTCACACCATGAGACACTTGAGGGCAGGGGTTCTGTTCCCCAGCGTGGCGATGGCTGGGCACATGGTAGGCACTCATTTTTGTTAACTGAATGAACGAATGGCTCACTTAACTCCTCAGGACCTCGTTACCCTTGAGTCTGGCTGTATCTTTCAGGATGATTCCTTTCCTTTAGACTGTGGCTTTGTAGAATCAGCACCATCTTTTCCCTAACTATGCAGATACCCAGATCAGAAACCTGAATGTTCTTCATGCGTTCCTCCTCATACTCAGTCATTCAGTAAGTCTTATCACTTCTACTGCAATACTTTTTTTCTCGTTTCTAGTACCTCATCAGATCAGGCCTCTATGGCCATTTGCCTGGATTTCTTCAGTACTCTTTGGGCTGGTCTCATTGCCTCCTGGTCCCTTCTGTTTATTTTCCAAATTGCAGCCAGAGTAGTGATCTAAATGTATATCTAGTAGGTGTTCCCCTGCCTAGCGCCTGTAAAGTCCAAACTCTAGCCCTTTAAGATCTATGATTTTATTTCCCTACCCTCTTTTCTTGTCATTTCCCAATATATTTTCTTGCTCCCCAAGCTTGCCATCTCAGCATTCTAAGTTCCTGCCGATACTGTGGAGTCCACAGGCTCATCCTGTTCTCTTTCTCACCTCTGCTTGAAACATCATCCATTCTTCTGTCTGTCTCCTACCTGCCCTCTGGGAATCAGCGTAGTTGTCTCAGGTGAGAAACTTACCTAGTACACCTTATCTCCCTCTCCTCACTGATCAGACTGGCTTACGTTCCCCTGCTAGAGTTAGCCAAGCTACAAGGTTTGGGGACACCAGCTGCCAGTTCGTGGTTTCCCAGAATCATTCTCAGGTTTGATAATGTGCTAGAAGGACTCAGAGAACTCACTGACGGCTGTTAATACTCACAGTTACAGTGTATTACAAGGAAAGGATACAGATCAAAATTAGCCAAAATGTAGAGTCTGGGAAGGTTACACAGTGCACAAAGAGGATTCTCAGCCAGGCAACCTCACCCAAACTTCAGTGTCCAGAATTTTTATGAGGGCTTCATTATGTGAGTGATACTGAATGACTGCCTAAGTGGTTGAACTCAGTCTCCAGCTCCCCAGTCCCCCAGGTCTTTCTGATATCTCATGGCCAGAGAGGTCCACCATGAGTTGCCTCATGCATAAACTTAGTATAAACTGTCAGATGTGCTGAGGGGCCCACTATGGATAACAAAGACACCCCTGTCACTTGGGAAATCCCAAGAGTTTAGAGGTTATATCCCAGGAGCCAGGGGTAAAGGCCAGACCTCTCTTTGGGTAAGGCCGAATTCTTCACTACACATTTCTTTCTGAAAGCACTTACATATCAGCAGTGTCTGTTTTCTTGTTGTTTGTCCCCCCACTGGTTGTAAACTCTTGAGGACAGACTGACAGGCTGTATAACGGAGTGGCCAGGAGCCAAGGTCTTAGAGTCAGGCTGCCTGGGATCAACTCAGCTCTGCTGTGTACTGACTCGTGACCTTGGGCACTGTTACAAAGTACCCTCTGCCTCAGTTTCCTCATTGATAAGGTGGTGTGCATGATAATACCTCTTTCAGAGAGTTGTTTTGAGAGTTAAAAGTGATTTATCAGAAGAAATTATAAAATCTGAATCTATGAGAAGTGAGTGAAGCAGTGCTGGGCACGTAATAAGCATTCATTAATGCAAACTATAGTGATTACTGTGGTAATTGTTACATTTCCAGTGTCTTTCAGAGAGTTAGGCATTTCTGAAACATTCAGAAATTATTTATTGAAGGAATAAATAAATGAATCCTTTCTTTTGAGTGATTGGTGCCCTTCCGAGTAGCAGTCTACGTATGGTTCAACCAGCTTATATTCCTAGACTCTGACAAAGCTAATGGACTTTTTCAGGTATATACCCTTGTTTCTCATTGTTTGGAGCTAAATAGATATCAAAGCGTGTTACTATTTGGATTTTTCCATTATAAAGACTTTTTTTTTTCACTCCTCTATTTTCATGCAGTGGCCAGTTTGGCAAAGCCTGGAACATTTGCTGGCAATGATGCTATTGTAGCCTTTGCAAGAAATCATCAGTTGAATGTGGTGATTCATCAACTTAATGCCCCTTTGTGGCAGGTAGGTCACCTATGCAGGAATTTATGTTAAGCTCTTATTTAGGAATTAGCTGTGGGGCTGTCCTAAGGTGACTGGGCTTGACTACTGAACTATGCAGGGTAACTGTGAGCCTAACCGAAGACAGGAGGCTTGTGGTGGCTTGGAATTAAATAAGCCCTACATTACAAATGGGGTCTGGAGTATAATTCAAAAACCTTTAAAATGCCAGAAATATTATTCAGCAGTCAGTTAATTGGGTAATTTGAGACAGAGGGCCTAATGGGGAAATAATTCAGATAATTTTGCAAAAATATCTAAATGAGACTTTAAAGGATTTGCATACAAATTCTAGTTTGACATTTACCTGTGTCATGGGTATGTTTTTAGTTTTTAGATGGAGGGAAACAAAGACTAAATTCACTGGACTAACCATTGCTAAAAAGTATGTTCTGAACAACAAAACTTACTTCATGGCCTAAGCTGTCAAGCTTTGTTTCTGTGCTCTGTCCAGCTGTACAGAGCGGTTCCAGTGGCTTTTCTGTAACAAATAAGATTCTACAACAGACGTTCAGTTTGTGCTGTTGGGCCGCCTAAGCCTTCCCTCCCCCTCCTCACCCCCACCCCCACCCCTTTGCCTCTGGTATTCTAAATTAACCTAATCTCCCAAATAATGCATCAAACCAAACATTGTGGAGGATGGAAGGTCAAAGGGCAGGTGAAAATGTGCGCAGACTACCACCCGCTACTCTTCCTCAGTCCTCCGGGTGCTTTTCACGTTGTGGCCCAGCTTCTAAAGACTGCTCGTGTGCTTGCTGCCAGTCCTCCCCCCTCTCCCTCCACCACTTCCCTGTTTCTAACTTTTCTTCTAATTGAAAGTAGAACATAATGATTATAGAACAGTTTGGAAATTCCAAAAAGCGCATAAAGGCAAATAAAATTACCCAGAGCCGCACTCCCCAGAGGTAATTACTGTTAACTTTTTAGTATGTATCCTTGTTATTCCCACACACTGTTAGCTGTAAAAATATTCTCACTTCACTGGGAAAAGATGTCTGGTGAAGTCACGTGTTTTAAGCACGTTTAGACACACAGATACATCCGTATGTATGTACACACTCACTTACCTATCCCTATGTATTATATTATTATAAAGGCAACAGTGGCCTTTTTCTCGTCATTCTCCTGTACCTACCACTTGCATTTATATTCCTTTGTAAATTGATTGTTCCTAGCCTTTGCTCATTAAAAATAAAGTCAACTTTATCGAGATAACGATTTACGTAAAGCAAAATTCACCCTTCTCTGATGTACAGTTCTATGTGTTTTGACATAGCCACGTAAATACCAATATTATCAACATATAGAATATTTCCCCTATCCCAAAAACTTCCCTCGTTCTCCTCTGCAGTCACTAGCCCCCTCCCCATCATCCCCAGCCACTAATCTGACTTGTCTCTTACAGCTTTGCCTTTCCAGAATGTCATATAAATGGAAGTATATAGCTTTTTATGTCTGGCATAATGTCCTTTTAACAAAATTACACGACAGCAAAATAGGTTAGATACTGCATGGTTGGTGAGGACTTTTACCTGACAGGGACACAGCGGGCAGCATGGGAACGGTATCTGTGTGTGTTGTTCTTTGGGGCCTGGTACTGACACCAGGGAGAGCTATCATGTTTTTAGTGAGGCTGTCTCTGTCTAAGGATGTCTTTGAGTCGAGAATACTGGTTACCTCCTTTGTTGTCCCAGTTTTTGTCTTTAAATCTTTACTGCTTAGCAGAAGTCATCAAAATTAGCGTAAGTCATCAAAATCATTTGAATATACAGCATAATGATCCTATCCTTGAAGGAATGTACTCAATGCCAATTTAGTAATTGTAGCTCGCCTTTTCTTCCATTGATAACTTTCTTAAAGTTTCTTAATTATCTAGGTAGTTGTGGAAGATAATTCTACATAGTTAGAATTTTTTTTTCAGATACATGTATTTCTATCGTGTCCTTTTTCATGGATTGCTAAACACTGATGAATGTGTTTCCTGTAAACTGGCACTATTCACTAGGTTTCCCTCATCTCCCTCCACCCCAGTGAAGCATCTTAGTTTGAGAATTGAAACTGGATTGGTTGCTGCTGTCATGGGTAAGAGTGCTTGCATTAATAGTGAGTAGGTTTATATTCACAACCTACACTTTTCTAGTTACGAATGGAACATTTGCTTCTGTAAACAATATAGATGTGTGTAGCAGAGAAAGCGAAAGTCCTCTGTCATCTCCCTCGTCGTGAACTTCACGCTTAACAATTTGGTGACTGTTCCTCAAGTTGCTTTTCCTACTCATGATGTGCGCAGAGTGTCATTGTTATTTACGTACGTAAGTGTGCTAGCGATCATGTCATTGAGAGGTTCCTTTCCCCGGAGTCCTCCTGGGAGGTGAATGGGTCCCTCTGTTGTGCATGTGTCAGAACCCTCTGCACCTTGACACCTAGCATTCTCCCTGGAGAAAGCTCCCTCCGTTCTGACTTCTAGGCCTCTGTGGTTCCTGTTTGCTCCATGGTTTTGCTGTGTTTTTAGACCGCAGTTATTGTTTAATAATAGTACCTTCCTGCCTATGACTTTCAGCAAAAATGAGAAGGAGGTGCTGCTATTTGGGGGTTTTAACAAAGAGACAGTTACTGGGCTTTCTGAAGGACCGATTAAGAATTACCTTGGAGTTTCTGTGGAGGTGGTGGTTTTGGGGGGTATACGCAGGTTCCACCTTACTTAGGGCATCTGTATTGCACAACTGCAGGGAGCACTGTTCTTGTTGGGCTGTGCTCCAGGGGGACCATTCACACAGAACAGCTTGTGAGTAGCACCTCCAGGCTTGTGCGGTGCAGTGGTACTGTTTGACTGTATATAATTTTGTTTTGAAATTGATACACGTGGGAGATTTTGAGTTTGTTAATGATTCTCAATATGTGGTTGATGAAGAATGCTATTTTTGTTTTAAGGACAGGGGTGAATTTACTGTGAAGCCAGGGAAGCATGTGTTAGGTTCCTCTTTTTTATGGCCCCCTTTCAAGGGCTTGGGAGAGCTTCTAGCAATTTTGTATTTTTAATTTTATATTCTTTTTCTCAAAGAGGGTCCCAAATTGTTTGAACTTCAAGCCCAACAAACCTACGTCTGCCTCTGGCCTTCCCTCTTGGAAGGGCCTGTGCATTTGAGGGGCTGAGAGATACTGACACTCCTGAAACTTCAGCTTATTTAAGTTCATTGTAAATCTTCCCCTGGTTTTTGAATCTGTATTTTCATGTGGATTTATTTCCATATAGTTGCAGATTAAAGCGCGTTGAAGCATATGTGCATGAGTGGGAGAAAGGTAATTCAGAAATTGCTTAGGACATAACCCAGTTATCTTCCTAGTCTGTCCTGTATAGAGCCCGTTGGCTGGGCTTCCTGGGCGTTCCAGGTGGCGGCTCCCTTCCGAAAGTGACAGTGTGCAGATCCTGGCTGGCATCTTCCCTTCCTCTGCCCGCAGATCCGCGGTACAGAGAAGAGCAACGTGCGGGAGTTGCACATCGCGTACCGGTGTGGCGAGCACTATGACAGCGTCCGGAGGATCAACGACAACTCGGAAGCACCTGCGCACCTCCAGACTGATGTGAGTGAATCTCTATTTTCTTCTCTATTCTCAGCCCCGCAGGAACCAGGTTGAGAGCCGAGTGCCCTGGAGCTAAAAACCGGTGATGTTTTTATAGAAAGTTGCCTCTCTTGAATCTGTAGGCTTGATTTTTTTTTTTTTTAACTGTTAGCTGAGAGCAACAGTTAAAATTGTTTGTCATTCTTTGGCTTTGCCTAACAGCGGAGGCTTATGATTACATGAGTATAATTTATAAAAATATTTTAGATTACTTTTGTTTTAAAATTAATCCATGCTTCATATCTAAAATTTGGAAACTATAGAGAAGGTAAAGAAGAAAATAAAAAATACATAAAATCAGTAATTTTTGTTATTGTTTTGATACTTATGTAACTTTGTTTCCTGCTTTTTTTTCAATTAGCATGATTTCATAAGCCTTTTCTTACATTATTAGACATTTTCATAATTTAAAAAAATGTGAAAGTCACTCTCTCACCTTTGTTTTACTTTCCTGGATGCAACCAGTGTTGCTAATATATTGTAAAATTACCTAGAGATATTTTACATACCAAGCAGATGTATGGGTATGTGCATGTGTTCCACTTTTGCTGGATTACATTCTCCCTGTGCACAGGGGTGGCATCCTCTACATACTGCTCTGCACCGTGATTTTTCAGTAGAACATATCTTGGAGTTTAATTCATAGCAGCACATAAGGAACTTCCTTAATCTTTTTAAATGTGCATAGTATTCTGTTGTATGGATGCATCATAGTGTGTTTGAATAGTCCCTTTGAGGGACTTTTAGATGGCTTTGCCACTTTGCTTTTGTAAATAACATGCAGTACGTATATGCATATCTTTTCACGCATATGTGAGTGTATCTGTGGAATAAATTCCTGGAAGTTTCTTCTTACACATCAGAGGATGCGTGCATGGTAATTGTGGTAGGGATTGCCACCTCGCTCTCTGTAGAGGTTTCCCAGTCTACACTCCCACTTGCGGTGTGTGTCTCTTCCTGTACCTTTGCCAGCACAGCGTGTTATCAAGTTTTTAAATGTTTGTCTCTATTAGGGGAAAAGTTGTTTTCTTAACATAGTTTTAATTTATATTTCTCTTATTAGTTAGTTTATGCATCTTCTGTGTCTAAAACCTTTTTGTATTTTTGTGTGTGAACTGTATGCATTTTCTTTGTCCATTTTTTTTTCCTGTTCAGTTTTCTTAACGATTTTTAGGAGATCTTTATATAGTAGGGAAATTAGCCTCTATCTGTGGTATAAGTTGCGAATTTTTTTCACAGTCTGTCATTGTCTTTTTATTCTTTTCCATATGGTCTTTGCTATGAAGGAATTTTAGATTTTTATGTGGTTAAGTTTATCAGATTTTCTTATGTGTCTTCTGAGTTTTGGGTCATAATTAGGAAGCTGTTTCCCACTCTGAGGTTAAAAAAGAATTCTCCCATAGTTTATTTTAGTACTTCTATAGTTTCATTTTTAAAAAGAGAATTAGATCTTGTCTCTATTTGGGATTTATAGTCACATAAATGTGTGAGGGTATGGATCCAACTTTATGTCTTTCCTTGTGGTTACCTAGTTGTGCCCAAACTATTTATTAATTATAAATTTTTCCCCACTGATTTAAAGTGCTGCTTTTTTCATATAGTAAATTTTCATATGCAGTTGGGTCTATTTCTAGACATTGATTGTGTTCCGCGGATTTCTCTGTTCATATGTTAGTGTGTTCATCATTTTAATTAAAGAGTATATTTTAAAATCTAGTAGTTTTTCACTCATCATTACTTTTCTTTTTTTATAATTTCCTGTATACTCTTGCTTTTTTTTGTTTTATATATGAATGTTAGAACAAGTTTGTCCAGTTAAAGAGAAGTCCTGTTGATTTTTGTTTTTATTGGGATCTCATTAAATTAATAGATTAACAGGCAGAAATTGATATCTTTATGATGTTGAATATTCCTAGCCAAGAACCTGATAAGCTTTTTATTTGTTAAATTGACTTTTTTGGTCTGTAGGAGCATTTTCTTCATATAGATCTTTTCTCATTTTTTTCTGAGTTTATTTTTAGGTGTTTTGTGTTTTCTGTTCCTGTTGTAAGGAAAGGATCTTTTTTCCCTTTATATTTGTATGTATGAAAGTTGCTGAGAAAATGTTACTTATGTACATACCCAGCTATTCTCCAGAATTCTCTTTGTTTTTAATTGAGGTAAAATTCACATAACATGAAATAACCATTTTAAAGTGTACAGTTCAGTGGCTCTGAGTATACCCACCACGCTGTTCCGGAACACTTGCAGCACCCCAGGAGGAAACCTGCTTCCCATCAAGCAGTCATTCCCCATTCCTTTTCTACCCCTTCCACCACCAGCCTACTTTCTGTCTCTATGGTTTCACTTATTCTGGATGTTTCTTTTAAGTGGAGTCCCACAACTGTGTGGCTTTTTGTGACTGCCTTTCGTTAGTGTGATGTTTTCAAGGTTCATCCATGTCATAGCATGTCTCAATACTTCGTTCACTTTCAAGGTTGAAAATACTCCATTGTATTGCTCTACCACTACTTTTGTGTATTCTTTTCATCTCTTGATGAGCATTTGGGTTGTTTCCACTTTTTGGCTATTGTGAATAGTGCTGCTGTGAATATGTGTGTATAGTATTTATTTAAGTACCTGTTTTCAACCTTTTGGAGATACAGTTGACCCATGAGCAACGCGAGGGTCAGGGGCACCGACCCGGCACAGTTGAAAATCTAAGTATAACTTACTGTTGGCCCTCTGTATCCGAGGTTCCTCCATATCTGTGTCCATATCTGCAGTTCCACATCCTCGGAGTCAGCCAGTCGTGAATTGTGTGGTACTGTAGTATTTACAAATGAAAAAAATTTTGTAAGTGGACCTTCCAAAACCCATCAACTATATACCTAGAAGTAGAATTGCTGGGTCGTATGGTAATTCTATCTTTAACTTTCTGAGAACGTGCCACACTGTTTTCCACAGTGTGTAGCTGCACCGTTTTACGTTCCCACCAGCAGTGTATGCGGGGTCCACTTTCTCCACATCCTCACCAACACCTGTTGTTTTTCTTTCTTTCTACTTAAAATGATGGCCAGCCTCCTAGATGTGAAGTGGCGTCTTGTGGTTTTGATGTTCATTCCCTAAAGTTTAATGATGTTCAGCATCTTTCATTTGCTTATTGGCCATTTGTGTATCTTTGGAGAGTCTATTCAAGTCCTTTGTGTGTGTTTAATTGGGATATTTTTGATTTGGTTGTTGAGTTCTGAAAGTTACGTATTTTGGACACTTGATTCTTCTATAAACACATGATTTGCCAGAGCTCTTTTTGCTTGGAGTAGTTTTTTTGTCGATCCTCTCTTTTTTTAAGGTATAGAATTCTATTATCTGCAAATAGGCAAACTTTTCTTCTTCCTTTTCAGTGTTATACTTCTAATTTTGGGGGGGTGGCAATTGCATTGCTGTTACCTCCAAGACATTGCTAAATGATAATGGTGGCTGTGAAAATCCTTGCTGTGTTCCTTACTTCAGTGGGAACGAAGCATTGTTCTGTGGATTTACCACAGTTATTTAACCATAGCCACGCTGTGAAACCTCTAGGTGTTTCCAGTTATTCACCACTGTTAGTGGCACTGGCATGAGCACTTTTACATACATCGTTTCTACCCTTGACATTCTTTCCTTTGGATGAATTTCAAAGACTCTTGATACACATAGCCAAATTGTTAGGGTAAAATTTTAGAACAGGTTGCTTTATATTAACATTCTAAGGCATATACCGCACATTGCTGGATTCCACTTACAGTTTTACATACAAAAAGTAGAAAAGTCCTTGCTCATTTCCCATCTCCCTGCATCAATAGGAAGCAGAGGGAGGAAGTGGTTGGGAGCCACAGAGGGATGGTTTTGGCTGTTCTGAAATGGGCTTAGGTTGTAAAGGTCTGTGGATACCAAGTGAGCTGCTCTTCACGTTTTTAGAATTTGGATTGGCAGATCCCCTTGGGTGTGGAAGCACGGGAGGTTGGATGAGTCATGCTCACTGCGATAATCTGGTTGGGACAAGATTGTCAGCACACTGAGCTTGCTGATGATCAAACAGGATCTAGGGAGCCAGATGACAGTGGTATACCGTGTTTATTCAAGACACGCTGTCCGCTGAAAAAGCCCGTCGGGTGCCAGTGCCAAGGACTGATTCTGTTCCTAAGCTCACAGCCCTGGAGACCTGCTGAGACAGACGTGTGCTGTCCGAGTCAGCAGTCATTGCCACAATGTCGGTGTCTAGAAACTGTCAGTGCTCTAATGCCGTTTTCACTGAAGAGTCTATCCCATGTCGTGGGCCCTTCTTCTTAATACTTCAGCTGTGGCCTGTAATCTCAGTGTCTGGATGAAATTTAGCCTGGTGGTTGCCATTCCTTTAAGATTGTTCCTGGAACCTTTTCCCATGTATTTGAATGTTTTTGAGCTTAGAGTGTCTCCCTATGTTGAAGATTCTGAACAGAGTTTGCTAGAGTTCTGTGATTCTTCCTCTGCATCCTTTAGTTTCAGATGCTTCATCAAGATGAATCAAATAAAAGAGAGAAGATCAAGACAAAGGGAGTCGACTTTGAGGACGACCTGAAAGATGAAGTAGAAGACGCCGTCCAGAAAGTCGGCAATGCAACTGGGTGTTCAGTTAGTGTCTGTCACGCAGCAACAGTGGTTCACAAACTTGCTCTGCCTCGTTTACCTGCTAGCTTTGTGCCAGCACTCTTAGCGTGCCAGCACCCCATGGGCCAAGATAGGTCCAGGATCTTTAGAGTTTGATTAGGTCATGTGATATGACTTAATGAGAGCAGTTTATTCATTTCTCTCTCGTTTGCCAGACTTTACCCAGTACCGTTCAAAATCCTGAGGAAGTATGTGAATTTATTCTTTTTTTCTGACTAGTGCAGTTTTATAAGAATTAATTTTATTAAATGGTTATTTCAGATGACCAGTTTTACTGAAAATTAAGACATTTTCTAAATGGAAGGTCTTGAAACCTTACCTCAATTCTCACTATCGCATCCTTTTGTTTATAGCAAATTGCTGAAGCCGCGATAGGTAGAGAAGTATACGCAGAGTCTTGACGTGGTCCTTTGTTTCTTGCGTAGGATTTTAATTTGATAGTCCAGAACCTGGAAGCTGAAAATTACAACATTGAATCTGCGATAATTGCCATGCTCCAGATGAACCAGGGGAGAAGAAATAGTAAGTCCATGGTTAATATGGATAAGCTCTCAAAATGGATGTGTTGGTGACTTTCCAAATATTTATTTTTAATCAAGTGACAGGTAGCAATTATGTTGTCACCTATTCTTTCAGCAGTTGTTTACTGAGTACTTTGTATGTGCAGGCGATTTTACCAGGTGCTAGCCCTGCATTAGGGAGGGGATAGTCTGGGGGGGGGCAGGGGCGTGGTGGAGAGTCATAAGTAAATTAGTGTAATACGTAATGGAGGGGGTACAGGATGCTAGGCGAGCGCATGAAAGGGCCTCCTAGCCCAACTTTGGAAAAATGGAAAGTGTCAGGGAAGGCTTTATCCTTTTAGAAATTACATCTCATTATAATACAAAATGGATAACTGACAAGGAATGGAGAGAAAAATTATTTTTCTCATGGAAATATTTAGATTACTAGCATCTATCAACTGGTGATAATTCGGAATTTTTTTGCTTGAACTGAATTTAATTCTGTGATTCAGAGGAGGGAAAAAAAGATGTTAACATCTGTTTTCTCAAGTTACTTATTTTAAATGGTTTCAGTACTTCTTGCCAGGCATTATGTGCCAGGCCCTGTTCCTGGCATTGTAGTTTTCTGATGGGGTATTTTATTTTCCTCTTAAATGTTTGCTGTCCAGTATCTGTGCTGTCCCGTATGATATGTACTTGACATGTGGCTGAGACTGAGGAGCTAAATGTAGAATTTTATTTAACTTCATTTGATTTTAATTTGGCCACATGTGGCTAGTAGCCACTCTATTGAACAGCACAGCTTTAGAGCCAGTTTCCTTTCTAGTTTTTGGGTACAAGTGAAAGATTTCCCCATAAAAATTCATGTTAAAAAATGGTTAATCTAATAAAACACTCTTCTGGTGGGAAGCTGATGATAAGACTGGTCAACAGGTTTTTAAAAAGTTTATCTTCCAAATTTTACCAATTGTTTTTTTCCCCTATGTTCACCACTGTATCGGCTTGATATTAGAATTATGTCTTAAGGAAACTTGCTCTTCAAATGGCAGTGATCTAGGGACCCAGGTAGTTTTGGAGTCATTTAACAGTAATTGCATTGTGTAACTATCTTAGGTTTTCGATTTTAATAAAATACTTTTCTTTGGAAGATGCAGAGGAGAACCTTGAGTCCAGTGGCCGAGTCCTGAAGCAGTGTGGCCCTTTATGGGAGGAGGATGGCAGTGGCACCAGAATCTTTGGGAATCAGGGCTTAAATGAAGGCAGGACTGAAAACAATAAGGCACGGGCCAGCCCTACTGAAGAAAACAAAGCAAATAAAAACCAGCTCCCAAAGGTAGGAAAGATGGGGTTGCCAGGGCGAGTGGTGGGGCTGCTGTAAGTCGGGGGCAGTGGAGGGAACCTGGAATGCAGTTTAGTGTGCAGTTTTCTTGTGATTTATAAAAGTGGTTATTGTAGGAAATATGGGGCGTGCATGAGGGTATACTGTGAAGCAGAGCGAAGACCTTGCGTGTCCTGTTTGGAGTCTGCAGTGATGACTGGAAGGAAGCACACCCTCAACTCCTGCTCTGTCCACATGGATGGGCCCCTTTTCCAGCCTCACCTTACTGTGTGCGTGGCTGCTTTCCATGCGAATCCATGTGACAAAAACCCCATTTTGTATAAATGCCATCATTTTTGGTGAACACCTTTGTGTATAAACTTTGTATTTTGCATTCTTTGTTTGTCTAGAGTCCCAGAAGAGGAATTAATGGGTTAAAGGGCATGGATATTTGAATCTTTTTTAAGGCCTTTTGGTAAATTGTCAAATGCTTCCCAGAAGGGTTGTACAGCTCCCTCTCTGCCTCCACTCTTAACAAATCATATGTGGCACCATTTATTTTACTGAATTTGGAACTTATTTTAAAGACTTTCACCAAGAAATTCTGAGCTCAAAAATGCAACATCGTGTAAAAAGCCACAGAGGCTAGGATGCAATAAGCTTCTGAGGATTTCTTTAGGATGGCCTGGGACGTTGAATTATGTCCAGAAAGGCGTCCTGTGCATGTTTGAGTGTTGTCTCCTGCTGGACTGGGGTTCATGTTTCTTTAGGTCATTTTGAATTAGTTTATGAGGGGAGTGGAACTGATTTTGTTTGCCATTTAAGTGTGAATTTGAGCAGTAAGGAAAGTAAATCATTTTTGGTCTAGTAGGTGGCTATTCCCTGTTCTTGTTGAAAGGCTGCCTGTGCCCCTTGCATCTGTCGGGCCCGCGTCCCCCTGGAGCTGGTGCAGCGGGTGCCAGGCCGGCGACTCAGCCGGCAGTCTTCTCTTTCAGGTCACAAACAGGCAGCGGCGCGAGCAGCAGCGGCTAGAGAAGAAGAAGCGGCAGGAGGAGCGGCATCGGCACAAAGCCCTGGAGGGCAGGGGCAGCCACGGGGACGGCAGCAGGAGCGAAGCGGATGCGAGCGCTCAGGTCACCTTGGTGAAGACCTTCGCCGCTCTCAGCATCTGACTCAGGCCTCCCGGGAGACGGGAGGGGCGAGGGGAGAGTGGAGTGGACCGGCTTTCCAGCGAGGCTGTCCTTTTCCAAAACGGAACTCATCCCACAGTATCCACACGGCCGCTCCCACACCGAGTTAGTGTCCTTCAAGCTGCCTCTTTTTTGTTCGAAGTTTTGTTAGTGCTGTGTTTTATTTAATGAAAGTGCAGTGAAGCCATTCATGTTCTGTAATTAAAGTATCGAGTTTTAGGGCTGGATAGTTAGGTCAAGAAAAACTTTGTAAGTGTGGTCTTTTTTGCCCTAAAAATCAGAGTTCAGTAACCCTGGGATCTTTCCTGAACACTTAGGGTGAGTTTTGCTGTAACTGGTCATGAACTAGTTTAGATTAATTGCTAGGAATTGAGAATAACAAGTTTCCTTTGTTTTGCTTTCATTCTCAAACAGATATTAATATGCAGGATAGTCTATAAGCGATCTCCAACTCAGGTACCTGTTCAGAATTAATTTTCTTCTAATCCAAGTTAATGAGAAAATAATTCAGGAAGTGTTTTCCCAAAGTAATATGATACACAGGTTGTGGCCTGTAGTCGGGGTGGAAGTTAAGTTACCGCATTTTTCTTCTGGATTCTGATGTTATTTCAGATGGGATGCAGGTGCTGTTAGTTCGTTTGCTCTCAGGCCATATGATAAATGGGCCTGACTGTTACTTAGGCCTGGACTTTGCTGGAAAGTTGATAGTGTTGCTGAGTTTTGGGTACTTGTTTCTTGACAACGAGAAGACGGCATGTTACGGCTTCTGATGGCAGTTCTGGGCTTCTGATAGTATGGAAAACGGAGTCCATAGTTGTAAAGGGAGGAATCAGGAGAGTCCTGAGTTTGTGCTCAGGAAGAGTTTTTATAGGGGGAGAGTGTCTGGAAGAATGTCTGAGGCTTTTCATGTTCCCATGTTAAGTAACTGTCTTTTCTTCCCTACCATTCTAGATTTAGAAAGATGCCTTCAGAGAAATAAAAGGTAACTTGACCTGTTACTCAATTTTCTTAGTATCGTGAAAATGAAATCCCATGAAATGCTGCACTTACCTCTTTTTATTTAAGCCCTGTTTGGGATTTTGATGTTGAAAAGCTCTCTAGCACCCTCCGGAAGCTGTCAGTGACTTAGGTCACACCAGCAGGCCAGAGAACGTACTTTGGCTGAGGCCTTTGAATGACTCCACAGTGCTGAGATAGGTGGACCCGGGCGGTGGAGAGATGTCACTCCTCGTACTGAATTAGGTGGGTGTGAGCTTTAGAACTGTAAGGTATGCAGTGGCCAGTCTTGGACAGTCTTTGCCTTTTGGGGACCTAATATTTGGAGAAATAACATATGCTGACTCAAAAGGTAAATTATTAGTTACCTCCCCCATCTCAAATTTCAAAATTTTAAGAGTTCCGAGACAAAAGGAAAATTATAAAAGGGTTTTGACATGTATACACATGTCAGTGTAGGCTGACCTTGGAGCCATTGGGTTGTCTTCATCAGGTGATTTGCTTTCTTCGGTTTTAATGATGTGTTTTAATTTTTTGTTTGGTGACTTTTTGTGGTTGCAGCATCAGTGGTCTCTTGGAATTGTTCTCAGGACATCCTGGAACAGGACATTGTAATATTTAGCAGATTTAGAAAGTGCACGGCGGTTTTTCTTTGCACACTGTGAAGTCCTGAGTGAGAGCCTCTAGTCCAGACAAGTGAAGGGTAGGTCTCTGTTGCCTTACTGTCTCCTAGGGAGTGAGAGCCAGTGCTTTAGGATCTGCTGTCTCGTGACTTTCCGCTCTGGGCACATTCTGACCGTGGCCGAGCATTTCTGAGGGAACACTCTTTCTCGCCTGCTTTGTCCTGTGAGAGTACCGGAGACTGGGTGCTCCCAGAAAGATCAAGATTGTGTAGCAGACATTCAGCAGAATTCAGCGTCAGAAACGGCTGAAGGGAGACCCATTACCCGAAGTAGTAGAGCTGCTTTATTGACTTGGTTAAATGAAGGTGGCCTTGGGCCCTGTTGGGTTTTAGAAGTTGCTAAAAAGTCATTAAAGAATATTGGGCACATTTATTTATAAATTACCTAATTCTGATGCTAGGCTTCCCACATTTCTGGGGTAAAATAATAGTGGTTTTAGAAACTAATCAAATGGCTTCAGTAGTTTTCTTTTATTACCATGGCATAGTTTTCCAGTTGTAATTGTCTGTGTTTAGTATGTTAACTGTTAGGAATGGGGTACATGTATCCAGTGTTAGTGATGCCTTCTAGCTAAAGGCACGAATTCAGACCTCGCCGCCTCAGCCTCACCCGGGTGTGAGGTGCGTGGGCACTTCCCTGCCCGGGCAGGCCCTTGAGGCTGACTTTCTCGACAGCCGAAATGGAGGCCCCGCGTGTGTAGTCCTGGGGTGGCCGTTGTCAGCGGCGGTCCCTGGTACAGTCACTCACATGCACACCGTGTCAGGGAGTGAGTCTCTCTTCACTTCCGTGGCTGTTAGAGGTCTGTTACGTGGGATTGTCTCGGTGGCTTTGATCAGGAGAAAGGGGATGGGGCAGTGGTCCATAGCTGCTTACTAGTCTTATAAACTGTATATAAAGGTTTTATGGATAAAAAAAGATTTTTTTAAAGGTCAAAATAAGAAATACAATTTTAGTGGCAACAGCTTTGTGCTAGAGAGTATTAAAACAGCATAGAGCCATGACTTCTAAATTAATATAATTGCCACCAGGAGATATTAGAGAGAGGGACTGTATATGTATATTTAATTTTTCAATAATAGAAAACATGTTTTCAGGAGCAAAGTGTGGTTGAAGAATTGTGGCAGAAAAAAGAATCATGTTAGTTGCAGTTGTCTATAGTTGCTTTCATAAGCTTTGAAAACACTTCTAAACCCATTTTGATTCCGAGGGCTTGTGAAGTGGGGTCTCCCTCGTGGGGCAGCTAGAGCTGGGCTTCGAGGGGGCCTTTGTGGCGGCTCTGTCTAGCACCCTGCCCTGCTTCCCTGGGGAGCTTGGACGATGGGAAATGATATGGTCCTGGGTGGGAGGAGGGCCGCGCTAGCGGGGGAGAGCTAGCGACCAGATGGACTTGGCATTGAACTGTGCTCACAGTCAGTCCCTGCTGTCAATGTGCAATTTCTCTCATTCTGAGAAACTCTCTAGACTGCCTGGGTTTTACTGGGTCCACATAGAGTGCTGTCAGTTTACCTCTGTGAAATGTTCAACTCGAATGTGCAGTCGGTTGAAGGAAACTTGGACTCCCTGTCAGAGCTGACACTCACGCCGACCAGAAAGGTCTGCGAGGGTGGGCGACTGGATCTTCCTGGTTTCTGCGTCACATCTGTGGCCCTCTCTGACTCCCATTTTGGGTAGATGCGTAGCTCTTCACCTTTTTACCTCAAGGCTCTTGTCTATCTATAGCAAACCTTTTAGACTCAGAGTCCAATGCAGTTTTTTTGTTTTGACATTTTCACGATTCACTTTTATTCATCTCAGCTTTCAGAACAGGTGTTGCTCAAACTCTGGGGCCTTCCAACGGCTGTTCTGAGGAGATTTAATAATGGCACTTTTTACGAGGTGTGTTTTTCTGACTGTAAAGCAAATTGTATTTTTCCACTGATGTCGTTAAGTTGCTGATCTCGATGGCATGTTTAAATTATAGCAAACCTTCTGGCATCACATATCAGCAGGGGAAATGGATCGTTGATTTGAAGGGGAGATACTGAGCACCAGTCACGAAGTGCGTGCTGTGCGGAACTCAGAATGTGTGCCACAGAGCCGGGCCCCGGGGAGGAGTGGGGCTGCGTGGGCTGCCTGTCTCCCTTCTGTCCAAGGTCACGTTCCCTGTAAAAACCTCAGGCTCTTCACCATTTCTTCTGAGGGATTACTTTCTAGAGCCTCGCTGTTCTAGTTGGAACTAGTTTGTAGCTCGATTTAAATGTTTAGCATCCTTGCAAAGTTACTTGAGAAGGGGCTGGTACCAGTAAAGAGTAATTTCTGTAAAAGCATGAACTCCCCTTGGTGACTTTGTTTTAAGCAGGGCCTACCCGTGATCCAGAACTACTTCTGCTCACCGCGCTGGTGGTCATGGAAGGTAAGGACCATGGATGAAACCTCGGTGGTCTGCCCTTCTTCTTCTGTATGTCAGCATCCACCAGGTCACTGTCGCCAGCTGTCTGTGACAGCCGTTTGAGTTCAGTCACAGACCTCTGCCTGTGGTTTGATCTGCTCGACTAAAGCTTGAGGAATGCTGGCGTGGGCTCCTCTCATGTTCATCTTCCTTGGGGAGAAGGGCCCTCGGCCGCCCTGGCTACCCTCCCAGCATCCTCCACCAGCGCTGCGCTCAGTGAGAAGAAGGAAGGAGCCAGGAGTCAGACTTCAAGCTGCGTGTTCCTCTTGCTGATGTCGGAGTGCTGGGGGGTGTTGACCACCTCAGTGAAGGGGGGCGCTTGGGTCTGAGGGGAACGCAGGGGCCTCCACGGGCTCAGCCGCCTTCTCTATTCTCTAGTTGCACTATACATGTTCTCGCTGCAGTCTGGAGATAATACTTAAGACCTCCCTGGGGTCATGATCCGTAGACTTGGCAAGTCTTGCCTCGTCTATGGAGCTCGACTGTCTGTGGAGAAACGTGACCGTTGTCTGATGTCCGCAGTTCATTTCCCCTAGGTTGTTTCTTTCCTCAGATTGTGTTACTCTGAACCATTTTGTTTTTTATTTACTGAAGTACTGTACTTGGCTATTTGCAGTGTTTTCAGAACCAAATGTTTCTTTTTTGTGTTTTTAATCTCCAATACTTGGTGCAATAGAAGCTGCAAAGATGTGCCACTTTATCTACAAAATGGCATTTTGTATACCAATAAATTCTAGTTTAAAGACAAAGCTTCAAGTTGTTCCTGTCACTGTCTGACCACCGTTTGAGTGCACGTGTCAGAGAGCACGTGGGGAAGTGACCTTTTTGGAGATGTTCACGTGGAAGATGTGTATGTTCTTCTGGTTATGTAGCCGTTTGGGATCTTTCTGAGCTTAAACAGCTGATTGTAGCTTCCGTTCAGGTGAGTCCGGCCACCACACCCCCTGGCAGGGCCATTGTTACGATTGTGGCTTGATATCTAAGAACGTCTCTGATGATGGCTAATTACAGAGCAGCTGTCTGTTGGCCGCCACCTTGGGGTTTCTCTTGAACTCTGAGGGTTGGTTTGACCCCGTCCCAGGAAGAGCCACCTCCTCCCGACACACATGGGCGGCAGTGACTGCACGACTCACCTGAAGGATGTCCTCGGGGTCCCTCAACGCAGGCGCCAGGGCTCCAGTCAGTCCCTGGGGCAGGATTGGTCTTACTGGCCTCGCCGTGTCCTCGTGACTGTGGCCTTGAGGTTCCTGCTCTCTCTTGTTCTGTTTGTGCTTATCAAGCAGCCTTTGAATTGGCTCTGCAGCACCATCCAGCACCACCCTGGATGAGAGAGGAATTCTCCAGCTACCGGCAAGGCCGTTCTCTCTCTGTCACTGGCCTCGTGTGATTTTTTTATTTTTGCCTCCTTCCGTCACTGAGAGACGACTGGGTGCACAGACACTCCAGCTCCTGAGCCCACGAGGCCCAGATTCTGGACCCTGTTAACCCAACTGAGACTCTGAGAGCCTCGGACCAGAGGACTAGAGGGCTGTCCCGGTTTACGTGTTCCCATCCCCAGCTGGAAAACTCACGGCCTCCTTAACTCCATCCCCGCAGTGATTCAGCGGAGGCCACGGCCGCCTGCTGGGCGGGGGTGTTCCGGGGCTTCCCTCCTGGGTCTTGGTGACCCATGAGATCAGATGAGTCTAAGGACAGCAGCGTCCTCAGGCCAGGCAGGGAATAATTAGAGAACGCAGTTAATTATTTACATTTTCCTCCAGGCTGCAGCCTTGCTTAGTCTGGGTGAGTGACAATTTATGATGCTGAAGACTGAGGTACCATAAGGGGAAAAGTGGCTGTTCTGTGTCTCTCTTCGGTAACTGCTCGTGGTTGCCTAGGAGAAAACAGGGTTGCAAACCCATGTTTATAAAGTTTGCCAGACACCCCACAAGGCCTCCCCCAGTGCACAGAAAGTGTATGGTGGCCTTGAGATACAACCAAAATTTGATACAAAAATGCTCTGCTCCAGTATGATTTTGGCTGGACTGCTGGACAGAATGGCCACTCTCAGACCATAGTGATGCAGCGATTTAGAGCTATTTTGATTGAATAGGATCGAGACCCATCCTACCAATTCATAGATTCTGGCTTGGCAGAAGGAAAAATTTGCCACCTTGGAGAAACCTGTCTTTATCTCCCCATGGTAGAGAGACTTAGATATCTCCAAATGTTCAGGTTTTAAATTTACTCACCAATCCAAACATCCGAGAATCCATTCATCATTTACTGAACAGATTCTGTCTAAGAGTCTTTACTTCTGGGCGTTGAATCAGACATGGACTCTGTCCTAGAAAAACTGTTCAGTCCAGCAGTGACAGTGGCCACGTAACCATGATCCAAGAGAACACAGGCCATTGAAGGAGGTACTGATAGGAGGGGCTATGAGTTCAGAAGAGAAATCAAGGAAGGCTGGGTGGGGGAAGTGACATTTGAACAAGGCATGAAAGGGGAGACAGGAGGAGGAAATAGGGAGCTAAGGTATTTGGGCCTGAAGGGCCAGCATAAACAAAAGCCCAGAGTGGGGGAGTGGGATGCCCCACGTGTTTAGGACAGTTTATCAAGGGTATATCATTAGTTTGCAGAAAGACTAGGAACTCCTTTTTCAAGCACTTGCCACATGCTTTTTGCTTCTGGAAGAATAATGATGTGCTTGCTGAATGAATTCCGAAGATCAGGTGTGCCTGGTCCCTCATGACCGCATCCTACGGTGTCACGAGTCGGCCTGTGTGTGCGTTTTGACCTTGGAACACATCCCCGGTAGCAGCCCTGCACAGCGTCTCTCTGGCCAGTTTTGCCTCATTGCCTGTGTGGGACCGCAGTTCAGGGTACTGAAAGGTAATCATTTACACTTGTCCATTCAAGATAAATGAGCACTCAGAGCAGTGAACTAGGGGGGCTATCAAATATATTAGTACAGTATTTATCACGTGTATGATGCCCGTCCCCTAAAATAATTGTAATTATCACGTATCCGTGGATTCAGTTGAACAGATAGCATCCACTTAATGAATTCAACAGGGCAGACAAAAACTCAAAGTGACCTAGCCAGGCCCTTTGAATTCATTGTCTCACTTAAACCTTAAAACCACTCCACGAGACTGATGGTCCCACCCCCCATTTTACACATGGCGGAATAAGTAATGGGTCCAAGATCACAGCTTTGAATCCAGGGCAGTCTGTCCCCACCATCTAGGAACCCAAAACAACCTAAATACTGCAGTTAGATTTTCCTGGGAAGGTACAAACATTGCTGGCCATTCAGAGGAGGGTGAAGTCTTCTCCAAGGGGAAAAGCATCTTGGAAAAGGTGGTATTTGAGATGTACCTTAAAGCACGTGGATGTTAACGTGATGAGGAGCCTGTGAGGGAGGCTTCTAGACTGAAGGAAGCTATTGCACAGAGGGGTAGAGACAGGTGGGTGTGTTCTGGCAGCGGTGAGGAGCATAGGGAAATATATATGGCTGGATGAAGGAGGCCGGGAAAGCAGATGATACCAGGCTTGAATGTCAGGGGTTGCTGGATGATGGGGAGCCACTGATGGGTTGGGGGCAGAAGAATGACATAACTGGAAGTCAAACTATGGGAAGGTGAAGCTGGCGCTGGTGGACAGGATGGAGAATAGGGGGCTGAAAAACTTTTGGTCCTGACAGCCCGATCTTAGCTCTATTATAACACTTCCTGGTGTGCAGTAACTGGTGTCTGGCTGCAGACTGACCACATCAGGTTTGTCTCTATCTCCAGCATTCAGCAAGGGGCCAGGAGCATAGTTTGTATAAAAGTGTATTGAAGGAAAGAATGAAATTTAATACAGTATTCAGTTCTCTCCCAGTGACACTGCCAACAACCCCAAAGAAGCAGACAAATATGTGTGAAATCATAATTGGACTCAGGTTAACTTGGGAATTCCAATGTGACTTGGCTTCTAATCACTTATTCAGCAAGTTATTTAATTGAACACTTGGTTAATAGCTTTTCTTAGGGGCTAAGTGGGAACAAAAGCAAAAACCATCCAAATCCTGTCATCCAAACTGGAGAGGCCAGCTATGAAACATTCAGGTAACAAAGTCCCTTCTCCAGCCTTGATTTAGTCCCCCTGCTGCATTCATTCATTCATTCATTCATTCACTCGTTTCATTCATTCAATGAATTAATAAACAAATCGTTTAGAACAGTGCCTGGGGAATGCCAAAGGCTTAATAAATGTTAGCTACTATTGTCATGAAGATTATCATTCATTCATTTACAGGACGCTTGTGTGCTAGGCGTTATTTTGTATACATTCACACATGCCAAATTAGTAAAACCTTGCTACAACCAACCTGCCAGGAAAATGTCATTGTTCCATTTGACAAATGCAGAAACTGGGGCTGTGGCCATTTTGCAGCACTTTTTGGATTGTAATGTGTGCACAAATCCCCTGGGGGTCTTTTAAACCAGCAGGTCTGGGGGCAGGTCCAAGAGTCTGCATTTCTAACGAGCTCCCTGAGCAGTAAGGTCTGGATCCCATGCACTTCTGCTAACTGGCAGAGCACGGAGCTCTCCCGGGAACCTCCGACAGCAAGGTCAAGGTTTTCCTTCCTTTTTTTCAGTTCTTTCCACCAAGTCTGCAGATGGAAATCAAGTGTGTATCCTACAGACACACACTCTGTATCAGGATTTAGACAGACTCATTCATTCACCGAACATTTACTGATGCCTGGGA
The DNA here is from genome assembly GCF_048773025.1 of Camelus bactrianus. NCBI lineage: Eukaryota > Metazoa > Chordata > Mammalia > Artiodactyla > Camelidae > Camelus > Camelus bactrianus. Next base: position 66,086,550 of record NC_133551.1, on the reverse strand, counting down.
AAACAGATTGCACCAGGGCTTGTTCTTAAAGTTCTGATTTTCACCCTGTCAGGTGGTTAAACAGCTGTAACATCGCCGGGTACTCAGTCCATCGCTGCCTTAAATCCATCATGCCCAGAACACAGCCTCTCCCCATCTCTCCCAAGTCAGTTACTTTTTCCTTTATTTCTTATCAATGTAGTGGCACCATCACTCTAAGATGTTTGTAAGGACTTACTGATTATTTCTCAGCATATTTGTTATTGAAAATGGGAGGGGACAGATTTCACTAGCCCAGGAACACACTTTGTCCCCCATGAAGGGAAATCCAGGTTTAAGCCAGATTTGTTTCCTCCTTGTAGCTGAACAAAATAGACACCAGAGGGCGCCTCAGGACTACTCTTCCCAACAAACACCCTCTTCCCTGCAGACCCGCTCGTGCTTTAAGAACTGGTCTCCTGGTGCCTCTTCACGGAGGGTTTGTCAGTCACAGCAGCCAAGCATGAACATCTGTTGTCTCCTGTTTTTTGTTTTTGTTTTTTTTCCCTAACACAGAAATTCACCGTTTAAAGTTTATGATGATCATCCTTTTGATTGCCTCAGGCTCTTTCCTGCCCTCAAAGTCCTGAATGTTGTACACACGCCATGAAAAGGACGAAAGGAGTGGACATTTATTACCCGTCTGCGGTGAACTTCGCCTGTGCGATGCTTTTTTACACGCTTTATCTCATTGAATAGACTCATCCCAATCCTGGAAGATTTTTATCAGCATAGTACGGATACTGGAGATATTATATCCATATTTAGAAGGAGAATCTGCTGAAATACACTGCTTCTAGGGGAGGCTGCATTCCATTTGATGGGAATCCTTTGGTGCATTAAACTGGCTCCAGAGTTGGCCCCAGGATGCTGGATGCTGCCATCTTTCCTCTTCCCCTCCCTGTATCAGGAGCCTGACCTGGCCCGGGCATCCTTATGGCTGAACTTCCCTGGGTACTCTGGGGTGTCTGAGATGACAACCAGAGGGGCAGAGTGTCAGTGGCTGAGACTGACTCACGAAGAAATGGAGGCATCCTGGCTCGGGAGTGAGGACACCCTCTTAGGCAGAACTTCCGCTCTCTGAATCCCCAGATGCCCCTCTGTCAAAGGAGGGACTTGAATAAGATGATTCGAGAGCTTCTTCTTACTCTTAGCCAGCATTCTGATGGGAGGGGTTTGAAGCCCGATAACATAGTGGGGACAATATTTTTAGGCTGATATTTCACATGCCTCTCAGATTACGCCATACATCCAGAAATGTTCCTTCCAGAGACTGCCATTGTTGTCTTGGATAAGACTGTAGAATGTTAGAAAAAGAGAATCCCCCAAACTTACTGTAATGGGAAATTAAAAGAGCAGAATGTTGGAATTGTGTGTTTGGGGCCACCCATGTCAGACCAATGCTGGGCCCCAGTGCTTAGCACTTTTTTTGGCACTTGGTAGGGGCTCAAAACACAAATGAATGAATGAAACTGTAGACTAGTTAAACCCATAATAGAGTCTGAGATCAGTACTGGAATAATGGGAAAACCTTATCACATTCAGAAGAGGAAACAGATCCCAGGGGTGGGTTACAGAGCCTTCTGGGTGCTGAAGGGCCCCAGGGGCATGGCGTTTCCTAGGGGGAGATGTGGCCTGGGAGGCTAGTGGTGGTCCTGGCCAGACAGAGTCTGGGAGCTCTCAGGGAGTGATGGGTTTGCAGGAAAGGAATTTTCCAGAGGGAGGGCCTTGGGTGCCAGTGTTCCTGAGGTCTGGGGCAACAGCCGCTGGAGGCAGGGGCCGCAGGGAGGAGGCCGGAACACAGACTTAGCAGGGCGGGGTGGGTCCAGTGCACAGCTTGTTGGGGTAATTGACATATTTGCGGTCGAAGGTGCCCAGGTTGTGGCGAAAGCAGAGCGCGGCCCTCTTGTCACACTCACAGGTCCATCGCTGGCAGGTGGTTCTGCCGGCTGGTTGGGACGAGGCGAGTCAGGGACTAGGCACCTCGGGCCTGCCACTCTCGGACCCACAGGGGACTGCACTGGGGTCCCTGTTCTCAGCCCCATTCTGCTGGAAGCCCATCCTCACCAGGGAGGGGCATGTTTTGGGGATGGGTGAGAGAAGGGGCAGGCACAGTAGGGCCTGCTGGGACCCGGGATGCTAGAAACCTGGAAGTTTGTCCTCACTGTTCCTTCCTCTCCCAAGCCCCCTCCGCTGCCTGTACCCCACCCCCCCACCATGGGGAGATCATCTTGTCCACTGGCTCTCCTCTGCCCCAGCCCCAGGTTGTGTGTGTGGGGGGTGCTTCTAGGCAACACCTCCCCCTATGTGATGCCTTGCTGCTGGTGGAGGGCGGCCATCAGTCAGAAAGGAAAGCTATGAAATGAAACCGCTCAGTCCCAGACGACCTGGGTGTGCCCCAGAGGGACCGAAGCTGGGGGCCTGCTTGGGCCCATGCCCGTCTCCCGCAGGGAGACAGAGCCCATTTTTCTGGTATTTCCCTGAGGGTCTCCCCTCCGCGTATGCGCCCACACCCGGCCTGGGGATCAGAGCCGGCGTCAGCTCTGCGGGCACCTGAAGCCCCAAATCCTCCTCTTCTCTCCACTGCGTCTGCTCTGAGTGGCTCTGGCCCCTATTTGTCCCCATGAGTTCATCCCACAGCTCAGAAATGTCCCTGTACCTCATGTTCTCTCTAAAAGCTCGGCCTCCAGCTCCCATCAGGGTTCTGCTCACACCTGCCCTTTCAGCAACACTCGGAGTTGGAAGGGGCCTAAGCGCCACGTCAGCTCCTTTGGGCGGCTCTTGCCAGGAGCCCGACTAAGCTGGGGAAGTGAGTGATCATCGCCATTTTCCAGATCGGGAAGCAGAGGCTTCTGAGGGGTTACATCCCTTGCCCAAAGTCACACAGGGGGTAGAAGGTGAACCCCCCAGCCTGTGTCTCTATTCACCTGGCACCTCCCCTCACTCATTCTCTCGATGCCGTCCCTGATAGGTGGCTGTCCCAGTCTTGCATGACCCTCTTCTCATGACAGGGAGCTCACTGCCTGTCAAAGCCGCCTTGCTGAGTGGATGGTGGCAGGAGACAGAAACTCTGAGCCAAAGATGCTCCCAGTGGTTCTGGTCCTTGCTCCACCGCTCCCCCAGATCAGGCCTGAGAGATCTGAGTTGAGTCGTCTTTGACCTTCCCAGCTCCTCCTGCTGTGCCCTGCACTGGGCCTGCCCTCCCTGCAGGCTGCTGCTGGTTTTGCAACAGGAAAAAGGTTGCATTCTCTGATCTGAGCTTCCACCACACTCTCAATTAGTTCAGTTAGCTTCCCTGGGCCTGGCACCAGGGAAGCTAATTGTCCCAAGTACCCATTGGACCTGGCAAAGAGGAGTCAGCCTGCGGGAGCAAGGTCTGCTGTCCCAAATCCAAGCTCCAGCTCTCTCTTGTCTGGGGCAGTGCTCTCAAGGCTCTGTCCTGGGGGCCTGTCTCTAGCTGCCGCCCCAGCCTAGGGGAGGCCAGTGTGAGAACACAGCTCCTCTGGCTCTCGCTCAGCTCTGCCCCCTTCCTTTCTCTCCCCAGAGGCTGGAGCTGGGAGGCCTTTGGGTCGGGGGAAGTGCCTGGGGCCAGGGCAGGAGCTGATGGGTCTTTAGACTGGGTGCCACGTGAGCATCTGGGTGGGTGGACAGGACTCTCCCCAGTTCCCTGATGATGGAAGACCCCACCCCTCCAGTCCAGGGTCTGACCCTGACAAGGCCCAAGAGTCACCACCAGGACGAGGTTCCTGGCTGAAGCTCTCCCCCTCCCAACATCTGGGGGTCTCTAGGGCTATTCACTCACCACAGAGGATTTTGTGCCTACTGACAGAGAAAAGATACTTTTCCAGTTTGGGTTCACATCCCAGCTTCTCCAGACACCCATAGCAGCAGTCATGGGCATGGCAGCACCTGCAAAGGTCATGGTCAGCCTGGAGGGGCCTGTGGGCCAGGCTGGGCTGGACCAGGGGCTGCCCAGGGGCCCGGGTCCCTTAAGAGCTCAAGTGAGCCCCCACTTTCCAGGTGTCCCCAGCTCCTCCTTCCCCAGGATGCTTCCCCAGCTCCTTCCTCTTCCCTATTCGCTCCCCCCAGCCCCTCCATCTCCCAGAGAGGCCCCGCTGCTGGACCACCTGCTCACCAGTCTGTCTGGTCCACCGGCCAGTGGGAACCGCCAACTCCACAGTAACAGCCATAGTCATTGTATTGCAGTGCAGGCTTCCCCGTCATCCTCTCAATCATCACCCCGAACTGGACCAGGTTCCCGCCAGCCAGGGCTACTGCGGGGAGGGAGGGTGGAGGACATCAGGTTCCCCGGGGCCCCACCTTCTGCAGCCAGCTTCCCCTGATGTCCCCTCAAATCTGAGTCAAGACCTCTCTAATTGTCTAGGTAATCTCACCTCCCCAGGCACCTCGCTCCCAATAATAACAATGCTAATCAATAATGACATCACGATAGCATCGCACCTCCATCCTGGAGTCCTCATCCCCATCGTGTCGGCACACTCAGCCCCCCTCCCACTCTCCTCCACCATCTCCCAGAGCACCCCCCACCCATCCTCCTGGCTGCTTCCCAGTGTCTCCCACGGGGTCCTGATCATCTCCCCAGCTGTCAGCCCCATGCCCCCAGGAGCACTCTGTCCCCGCCATGTCCCATAGGATGCCACTGGATAACCTTCTGAACTAACTGGATTTCCCTGGATTCCTCCAGATCCTGCTGATGCAGCAATGGGGGGTGGCCCACCCAGGCAGGTTGGAGCCCAAGCTCAGGTGATGGCTGGAGTGTGAGTGGCAAGAGCCCCATGTGTGCTGTCTGAGATCCCTGCCAGCCCCTCTCCTATGCCCCCTGGGGCCTCCTGGGCTTCAGTCGTCCCCCCTCTCTGCTGGCCAGTGTTTGCTTAAGCAGAACTGGCTTCAGAGGTCCCACCACGCCCTCCCCAGGGACCGGCTTAGGGACCTCCAGGGAACTGGAGCTGGGGCAGGGGAGGGGTGAAGGCAGGAAGGTTACTTACCCAGGAGGCAAAGTGAGGTCAGAGTAGGGGAAGGCTTCATCCTGGGGGGAGGGGAGGTGAACAGACGGCAGAGAAGCTGGGCTGCAGGAGAAGGAAGTGAGCAGGGACGCCTCTGATCTCAAGGCACGTCCCCAATTAGTTAAATACCTGGTCTTGTCCACTCCCCTTCATCAACCCCCATTGCCCAGTGATGCAACAGTACTTCCAGGTCTGACACTTGGGCCAAGTCCCCAAGGGAGGGGCCAAACTGGGGCCCATGCGCTTTGCTTTCAGGCAGTTTGGGGGAAGTTCGGGGGTGCAATCTGTGGGCTTTGATCGCACTGCCTTTCCCATCACACCCTCCTTTCCCCAGATGGCTGCAATAGCTTCCGCCATGGAGCTGTGAGCCTAGGCTGTTTGGTACTCTGGACTCTTAGTATCTTTTTCTCACCCCCATTTTACTGATGCAGCTACTGAGGCCCAGAGAAGCTGAGAAACTTAAGTTCACATGGCCTGGGAGTGCCAAGTGCAAGTCTGTCCTGTTTCCATGCTGCTAGCTCCTTCAGCATGGCCCCTGCTCCCTGCCCTGCCCCTCAGCCGGCCTCCGGGAGGCCCACGGGGAGAACAGAGACGGCAGCCTGAGTGCACTGCAGGGCACCAGGGCCCGGGGGCCATTTGTCCGAGAACCTAGAGTCCAAAGGCTAGGAGCTCAGCCAGCTGAACTTAGGGATCTTTCCTTTTTGTTCTTTTCTGGGCAGGCTCCTGCTTGTTGGACTGGTAGCAAAAACACCCCCAGATGTGAGTTCTGTCTCCTTAAATCCTCGAGCAGTGGTGTAGTCTGGCTGCTGTAGAAATAGGCTCTGTCTGAGTCAGCTGGAAAAGCCACATTCCAGCATGGACTAGAAGCTTCTATCCTTTTAATGTCATCTTAGGGCCTAGAGAGGGGAGACAGTAGTCTCCTGGTCCAGCTTGGCCCCCAGAGAGAGCTGCTGTCCCCGAAGTCAGGTCAGAACATGGAGGCCCGGCTTCAGAGTGGGGCTGGAGGTCAGCGGGATGGAGGGGAGGGCCTGGCTCTGTCGTGCTCAGAAACGTCGAGGTCCCACTAGCCGTGCGCTCACAGCGGCCCCCTTGGCTGGTTGCTGCCCCCTCCCTGGAGTTCACTCAGGCAGAATAGAAGGCAAGACGCCCTGTCCTGGCCTGAGCCTTCCTGCTGTCCCTGCCCTCCCTGGTCCCGGTCTGCAACTGGGATAACTTGACCAGCCACTTCCATCAACACCCAGGCCTGAGAGCTGCTTGGTCTGTGGCCTCAAAGTCCTGATTCCAGGGCATACTACGTGGTCTTGGGCAGGTCCCTTCCTTTGCTAGATCCTCGGTTTTCCTGTCTCTGCTGTGGGGATAAGAAGGCATCCCGGCCTTGTCTCCTTCATGGGATGGATGGGGTGCTCCCCTGCAACTAAGCAGTACCTGTACCCAGTACTTACATGCGCCAGGCCTGTGCCAAGCTCTTCTCGAGCAAGATCTCAAGGAGCCCTCAAACAACCCCGTGATGCAGGAGCTGCAATCATCCCCATTTTACAGAGAAGCAAAGTGAGGCACATGGCTCAGTGTTTGGTGAGCTAGAATTTGGGCTCAGGCAGTTCAAAGGACTTAGCTAGTACCAACAGTATGCAGGGTGCCAGGCACCCATGATAGGTTTAGGGGCCCTCAAAATATTTTTTTTGAGGGGGGAGATAATTAGGTTTATTTATTTATTCTTTAAATGGAGGTACTGGGGATTGAACCCAGGACCTTGTGCATGCTAAGCAGGCACTCTACCACTGAGCTATACCCTCCCCCCAAATCCTTTAATTTCTTTAAAATCAGAGTGACTATAACCCAACTTGGATTAACATTTTTCTTCTTATCAATGTGGTCCTAACATTTGCTTTTCATTTTTTTTTTTTAATGGAGGAAAGGGCCCACAAAAGCCCAAGCGGACAGAGTCCATGACAAAAATCATGCTGCGGCCTTGAGCTTGACCACCATGCCTAGGGCCTCCCCTTCAGGAGCTGATTCGGGGTCTGGCTTTGGCCTCCTTTCCAGGGCAGGCGGCTGGGTCTCACCGCAGACAGGGAGGATTTACAACACGACTTCCCCGATCCTACCCAGTCAGGGTTAGAGTCTCTGGAGAGGTGACACTGGGGTGGGGTGGGCGGGCTGGTAGCAGAGATTTGGGATTAAAGGATTTTTAGCACGCGAGTAAAGCTGGGTACACAGTGCAGCGTTGTGCTGTGGCCCTGCCTCCTGCCCCTCCCGGTTCCTGCTCCGCACCCCTCCTGGGACTCTTCATGCTCGGCTCTGCTCACCACTTTGGAGAAGACTTGGGGGAGGGGCCAGAGTGGTGAGTTCACCTGGCCAGAATCACCCAGCAGCGGTGAGTCATGGTGTCCAGAGAGAGGGGTCCCCTTTCTCACTTTTGCCTTTTGATTTTAACGAGGGTGCCTCCTGGCAGCCCCTGGCTCCTGGCCTGGGTCATGAGAGTCCAAACGGTGAGTCACTGAGAAATTACCTCCTAAACAACTGAAAATTAGCTTTGATTCCTGGGGAGGTTTGGGCCACAGCCCTTCCTCCAGCAGCATGAGAGTGTTTTCCAGGAAGAGCCAGGTTTCTGAGACAACCCCTTTGCTGACCCACTTTGAACTCTGGCCTGGCCAGGATGGGGCCCCTGTGAGCCCTGCCAGTGTGGACTTGCAGCAGAAAACCAACTACTGTAAGTAAGGCCAGAGCCAGGCAGGGAAATCCAGGCAGGCTTCCACGCAGAGGTGTCCTCAGCTGAGGTTTGAAGTGGGAGCTTTGGGAGGACTTGGACTTGGAGGAGAATTCCAGGCATTCAGGAAATGGGGTTAGCTTTTTGGTTTTTCTCGCCTGTGGCATGATGCAGCCAAAAACACTGGGTCTCCATCACCAAGCCACGGACTTGAGTGTCAGCTCCACCACTTAGGGGCTGTGTGACCTTGGCCAGTCCTGTCACCGCTTAAGCCTGGCTTTGTTATGTGTAATAGGGGGATAATTAGACCTCCCTTTTAGAGCTTGGGACCAGATGAAAAGGAAATGGAATGTTTAAAGCTCTTTGCAGAATGCCATGCCCACAGGAGGAACCCGTAAACACTGGGGCCCTCCTTTCCTCCCTCCTTACCTGGCAACACAGGAGGCAGCTGCTGTCCCAGAAACTCGAAGCCCTCCCTCCACTGGAGTAGCGCCTGGAGCTGGGTGGGCCCCCAGCATCTCAGTGGGATTATTGCCCCTACTTGACAGATTTTAACTTCCACGCTGGAGGAAGATCAGAAGGAAGAGAACCCAGTCTCTGCAATGTCGTCTTTCTCTTGGTGTAAACCAGTCCCTTGTAGTTTAGAAAGTATTCATTGCTGTGCAGTCAATAAAGTTGATTGAGGATGTACTATGTGCTGGGGCTGCACTGGGGAGGAAAACTGGACCTGATTCCTGCCCTCATGTGGCTGGCAGTCCAACAGGGAGACCGACATAAGGAATTATGTACTGAATGGCAACTTTTAAACAGGGATAGGTAGCTTGATAGAATGTTCTAGGGGTTATGAGAGTACTTAACGGGGGCGTCTGATTTGTGCAGGGGGCAGTGAGGGCTTCTCTGGGGAAGAAATGATTTAGCAGGGATCTCAAGAAGTTAATTGGGTGAAGAGGGATGTGGAGAGAGTTTAAGTGGAGGGACAGCCTGTGCAAAGGCCCTGTGGTCTGAGGGACATGGCACCTAGATGGGGCTGAAAGGAGTCTGCGGTAGCTGGGCTGGTGGTGGGCGGGCCTTGAAGGGTGTGATTCACTGGGAAGCTGACCATGACCTCGCATTCACCTCACAGTAAGCCTTTTGCTTGAGCCTGATGGGCAGGTGGCCTAGAGCTTGCAGGAGGCTGGAGAGGGCCCGGTGGTCCCCCATGAGAATGAGGCACCTCTCTGAAAGAACTGGTGACGTTTTCATCCCAACAAGGAGCCTCTGTGAGTAACCAGAGGACAGGGAGGCTTGTCCCCCAGCAGGAACAGGCTTTGTGCAGCTGTCCTTCCACAGCTGGGCTCTCCCACTTGTGATGGAGGGTAAAGAGAAGCATCCTCGGTCTGGGTCTGTCGTCATCTTTTATAAGGTTGCCAGCATCCTTGTAAAATGGCACCGCCGTGTCTTGCTGATTTCTGTCCAGGGAACCATGGGACGCCAATGAAAGGTCTGAAACCAGGAGGTGTCCTGCTCAAATGGTTCTGGCTGCTGAGAGGAGAATGAATAGGAGGGTAGCAGGGTATCCCAGGCTCCAGGACCCCATATCAGGTGATGGGGACGGGCCCTGCTGGGATGTACTAGGTGGGTGGTGGAGCCTGAAGAGGGATAATTAGAGCCTCAGGCACCGCCCCCTCCCCGCCCCTTCACTGAGCATTCATGGGTGCGAGGGTCATGGGGAGGGAGAGGAAACCGAGGATCCTCATTCCACAACAGCTTCGGTCCTCAAGCTGACCCAAGAAGGGAGAGGCAGGGGGAAGGTGCTGGGGAACAGAGATGCTCACACACGTACGGGCAGGTGTACTGCATGAACACCTTTGCGTGTTGCTTGGGGTGTGTCTGTATGTGCCTGTGCGTGGGTGTGGGGGGGGTGGGGTCGTGCAGGCTCCGCCCACTGTGAGGGGCCCCTTTGATCCCGGGTGCCCCAGGGTCCTGGTTCAGACGGTACTCTGGGCTCTGGGGTCAAGCTGCCTGGCTTTACCACTGGCAAACTGGGTATCCCTGGGCAAATGACCTCACTTCCCATAGTCTCCGTTTCCTCACCTGTACAATGGGGATATGAATAGTACCCATCTCATAACGGTTGTTGGGAAAGTTCATAAAACAGTATTTACAAAGTGCATGGAAGAGGAGATGGCAGGTACAATATTTAAGATTCTTCTTGCTGTTAGTGGCAGTCATGCTAGTTAACACAGATTTGGGGGCCTCCCCTGCAAAGCCCCCTCCTGCCTGGACTCCTCCCCTCTTTCCTTGAGGCCTCAAGACCCTGTCCTGGTTGGTGGTGGTGGGGCTCACCCTAACATTTTAACTTTAGTGAGGGCTGGGAGGTCCTCTTGCTGTGTGTCTAAATATTTAAAAGTTATTAATCAAGCTGACGGATTGAGAAATAAAGCACGTTCTGTCATTCTATCTGAATATACTTTCCTGACAACAAATTAAAGAATATTTGGAAAACCACAGTTTTTAGAAGACTGAAAGTCAGAAATACGTCCAGGTCGATTGAGTTTAATTATTATTGTGTGTCTGGGTGTTCTGTTGATAGGCTGGTGATGTTTGAATGACTTACAAAGACATACATACTTCACAAATTATTGTACATTTATTCCATAAAATGTGTTTCTTTTGCTTTCATTTCAGCAAAATCTCCAATTATGTTATAATCAAAATCTTCTGTAATTTTTTGTTCCTCTGACAGTAATGATCTAAAAGTTTTAAAAGACGTAATTGTATATGAAGTATATGCAATTGAGTTATGTTTCATCAAAAAGCAAATCTAAAGAGAAAAAATTAAAATTATTTTAATACATGTTTTTTAAAATTTTTTCTTCTAAAACACTCTGAATTCTCTATTAAAATGAATAGGCAAAATATAAATGATAGCTGATGAATACCAAAAATTTTAAATAAAAGTATTTGAATAAAGTTGAATCTTTGAAAGTTTTTCTTTTTGGTTGAAATTTAATCACGCTTGCCAAATATTTTAATAAAAATAAAACTATTTGTAATTCTAATGCTCAATGTCATTTAGTTGCCAATGTAAAGAACTACTATTGTGACACAGGGTTATGTGCAGACCTAGGTTTATTTTTATTATTTTTTAAAATTATTTAAAAAAATTGAAGTATAGTTGGTTTATAATGTTGTGTTAGTTTCTGCTGTACAGCAAAGTGATTCAGCTATACATATATATATTCACATATGTATACAGTAGGTCCTTGTTGTTTATCTGTTTTATGTATAGTAGTGTGTATCTGCTAGTCCCAGGCTCCTAATTTATCACCCCACTTCCCTTTTGGTAACTATAAGTTTGTTTCCTATGTTTGTAAGTCTGTTTCTGTTTTGTAAATAAGTTCACTTGTATCATTTTTAAGATTTTTAAGTGATATCATATGATATTTGTCTTTGTGTAGACCTACATGTATATGAACGTACGAGTGATATGCACTGTTTGATCTTGCCAAATGTTCCTCGGGGGATACCCCACTAATTCACGAGCCCTTCCAGACCTGTGAATTGGAAATGAACAGACACAAGAAATAGATATTTGAAACCCATGGGAACTGACACTCTGTTATGCAAGAACCAGTTCATCCACGTCCTCCGAGAGGAAGGATCTGAAGGGCTGGCTCACCCTAAGCGCTCCTGCTGCTCCCAGCCTCCCTGTGAAGCAGCGTCCGTGGACGGTGTGGCCACAGCACAGCCTGCAGCCTTCGTGATACTTTGATGCAGTTGCCTTTTGTTTTGAGGACACAAGGCAAGAGATGTGAGGAAGCAGTTCACTGGGGCCTGAGCAAAGTTAGATGTGAGAGTGAGTGTTGGACGCTGGGGACTGTCCTGCCAGGAGTCGCGCACTCTTCGGGGGACAGAGGCACTCCTGGGCCTTGGAATAAGTTTAGTGTGTGTGTGTCTGTGTGTATATGTCTGTGTCTGTACGTGCCTGTGTGTCCGTCTGACAGGGTGCATGCATGTAAGTATGTGCATGTCTGCGTGCCTGCGTGTCTCTGTGTGCACGTGTGTCTTTGTGTATTTAAGTGTGCACGTATGCATATGTGACTGTCGTGTCTGTACATCTCTGTGTGTACCTATGCGTGGCTTTGTGTGTCTGTGTGTGTGTGTCTATGTGTGTGTGCGTGTGCATGTGTGTGACATGTGGGGTCCTCTGGAGCATGGAGCCCGGGCAGGACCTCCTTTGCCTGCATCTCAGGGCAGTGCTCTTCACAGTGACGCCACCATCCATCCGTTCAGCGCCTCCTGTCTTGTTCTAGGGGCTCTACATGTGACCTTCACCACAGCCCTGTGGAGTGGGCATTATTGTTTCTGTTTTATAGATGATGGCACTTAGGCTCAGTATCCTTCCGAGGAAATAATCAGCCAAGGCCACTCAGCTACCCAGGATGGGCAGGGCCACAGGATGGGTCGGACATCAGATGCCTGCTGCTGTTGCTCCACGCTGCCTCCCAGTGGTGAGTTTGGGCACAGGCCTGATATCCCTTGCTCGCTCAGAGTCCCCAAGGCCCAGGGTCCCAGGAATTGGTGGTAGTTCGGTGGATGCACTGAGGCTGACCTCAGCAGCCTCCTCTCACCGTTTGTGCTTTGATCTTTCAGAGCCTGCAGCTCTGCCCTCCCTGCAGGTGCCCTGCTACTCAGAACCCAATCCTTGGAGCTTCTTTGGCTTATGATCTGGATTTCCTGAAACTCTGCAAATTTCCTCCCTCCCAGAATCCATCACCAGATGTCACCAGTGCCCTGATGCTCAGGGATGCTACTCGTTCAGCACTTAAGCAGCCTGAGACACAGGCTGGAGGAGAGAACCCCAAACGGGGAGGTGAGACATCAGGCTTTGGGCTTTGCACGTAGCCCCCAGCACCTCCCGGGCCAATGTTTGTTCTGTTTTCTCGCTGTGCCACACCACATTCGTGCCGTGGCCCTGGACCTGGTGGGACTCTTAGCAAGGGATCCAGATGTGAAAGATGTCCACTTCCAGGTATCTACTGCTGGTGACAAGTCACCCCAAAGCACAGTGGCTCAAAGCAACAGCAATTTACTCTTTCTCATAAATCTGGGGGTTGGTTGTGTGGCTCCTCTGCTGGTTTCTGCTGGGCTTACTCACGAGGCTGTCGTCCGCTGGCCGGCCCACTGGGCTGGGAGGTCCAAGATGGCCGGACTTCCGTGTCTGGTAGAAAGAGCTGGCTGTCAGCTGGGACCCCTCAATTCTCTTCCTCCCCTAGGATGAGAGAGGTGACAATTCGTCTCCACTTGGCTTGACCAGCTTCCTTACATGGGAGTCTTGGCGTTCCAAGGGGGCCACGGCAGAAGCTCTGCCACCTCTTGAGGCTCCGGCCCTGGAACCCCCCACCCCTACTCCCCTGGCACACCTTCTGTCACATTCTACTTGTCAATGCAAGTCACAGAGCCGGTCCAGATGCAAGGGGGTGGCGGGGGGGGGGGGGGAGAAAAAGATTCCACCTCTGAATGGGAGAACTGACAATGTCACGTTATGAAGAAACCTACACACTAGGGTGGGAGGAATTTGTGGTTATTAAATAATTTATCCCAGACTGATAGCACCATCCTTGGGGGTAATTTCAGATTAACTTATACCAGGGGTTGGCAAATTTTTCTCTAAAGGGTCAGATAGTCTATATTTTAAGCTTTATGGGTTATATGGTCCCTCACTCTACTTACCTCTGCCCTTGTCGCTCAAAGGCAGCCATAGACAATATGCAAACAAAAGGGCATGACTGTGTGCCAATAAAGCTTTATTTACAAACACAGGCAGCAGACTGGGTTTGGCCTGTGGGCTGTCGTTTGCCAACCCCTGACTTACACACACATAGATGATTACCCCGGAAGCATCTTGAGGTCAGGGACAGCGTTTCATGGAAGTGGTTCCTGCTTTTAGACACAATGAACTCCTAAAACCCATGTCACTAACAGTACCGATCAGATTACTTTCAGCGTATTCATTCATTCTGTAAATATTGCTGAGCACCAGCTAAATGCAAAGCACTGTTCTAGGCACTGAGCAAGCAAGACAGAGGTTCACTTGTTTTCATGGAGCTTACTTACATTCTACTGATTGTAAGGAACAGAAAAGAAAAAAAAGAATTGCTCACACATTACCACGAATTTTGGCTCAAGTAAATGATGTTATGCAATGGGGAAGGGGTGGATCCCCAAAGGGAAAATCTGGGTTCTGTTAGGAAAGTATTAAGAGGGCAAATGGATGCTGCAGAAACACAGAGCATGTCCCTTTCCCTACTGTGTTTCCAGAAATGGGGGCATTTCTAGAACCACTTAGAGTAAATCCAGAAATGCCTATTTAATTGGAGGTAGGTAGACAGAAGGGCCCATTATCATGAGGTTGGGGAGAAATATCAAGGCCAAACTGATTCAGTAAAATTGTGGAGCTGAAACTACTCCCAGAGGAAAATCTAGAAGAACCCACACTGGATTTGGGCAATTCTGGAGATATTTGCTCTAAGCCCTAGAGTCTTAATCTAAAGATATGATGTTTGATGTTCTAAGGTTTTGGAAGATGCATGAGTTATATTCAGGACGTCAGCACACTGAGGATGGCCCAGGTGCCTCCCTGTCAGCCAGAACACAAAACAAACAATTGGATTCCCTTAGACAAAGAGAAATGAGAACCCTAGGACAAAAAGCCAGAAAGATAAAATGTAAGAACAAAGAGCACATCTCAAAAGCAAAGCAAGGCAGCTCTAATGCTCCCTGCAAGTCTTAGAGCACAAATAAAGGAGCTGCCAGAAGTCAGAGAGAAGATGCCAGAGCAGCAGCAACCCCCCAGGGTTGCCTGGAGATACCCAAAGTAGGTGCAAATCAATGGTTACCAAGTCCTTACGAAGAGAGAACAGAATTCAACACGTTCAATTTAGTGGACATTTAGGGTTCTAATGCTGTGTCGATTGGCAAGATGAAAAGACTCCCGCTGACCTCAGTGGACAGATAAGCAAACGTGTGAATGGCTAGGACAGAGTGTGGAACAAAGCACAAGGGAGCCACAGAGGAAGGGATAATTCATTCTGCCTGGATGGCCTTTACGGAGAGCTGCAGAGAGGAGCTGTCAGCTGCAGTGGGGCCTGGAAGCATGACCAGGATGCAGCTGACAATAGCCCCAAGGAGGGAAATGCAGCAGGAGCCATAGGGACGAAAGCCCACGAGCTCGGAAGTTCTGTGGATGTCTTAGCTTCTCTCTGCTCAGAATCCCTTCTCCTCTCCTTTGATATTGTCACCCCATTTTTCTCTCTCTCATTCTCTGTGGTCCTGGTGGAACTGCCAATCACAGTGAAGCCCCACCCCAGAGGCAAGGTCATAACCCAAGCCAGCCAATCAGACTCTCTCTTCAGAGTCTACATCTTCAGCAGAAGGATGCACTAGCTTAAGGCAGATGGAACAGAGCCATCCGGTCCTTAGTGTCCTAAAGAGACCATTCATGAGATCTTGTTACTGAGACTCTGTCCTGGACCAGCTCTTCTATTTTATGAGTCATCCAGTTTCCTTTCATCAAATTCCTTTTAGGCTTTGATTAACCAGAATAGATTTCTGTAACAATTCATTGGGCTTGCAAACAAAGATCTATATTTCATATTGAAATTGGCACCAGAAAGAAGGTTGTAAGCAACAGGCCCTGAGGGAAATAGGGAATCTGGGATGAATTATTAGGCAGAGATGGGACCACGATTTGGGACAGGAGCTGTCCATGGTATTCAGGGTCGCTAAACAGCCACCTACTCCCCAAGGGCAAAGCTTGGGGCACTGGGTGGCTGTGGACACAACAATTTAAAGGGGATGAGGAATGGAGAGACATCATGATGGGGTGATGGTTTTGACAGCATTTGGTTAATTAAAGAGGGAGATATTTATCCTACCCCAGAACTACCCAACATATTAGATGTCAGGTTTCTTTGTTTATTTCTTCTGTTCTCCTGTAATAGCATATGAGTTCCTTGAGGGCAGACACTTTGTCTTGGGCTTGGCTCCATCCCCAGTGCCTAGAACAATGCCTGGTGCACAGTAGGCACTTAGAGTAAGAAACTGAAGTGTTATCCCAGAAAGAATCAAAGGAATTTGTTCATTCATATAATAAAAGATCTAAGGAGACACTGTGAGGATAGATGTTGAGGCTCCTCCACCAAGAATAATATGTTGGGTCAGGTTGAATTCATTACTACGGATGCCCTTGCCCAGGTTTCTACAGTTCAATGTGCTAATTTGGGCAGCTCTGTGAGTCGAATGTTGCCTGGGTTGGTGAATTCATACGCTGGTTCACAGCACGTGGAAAGCCACAACTCATTGCCTTAACATGGAGCATCAACCAAAAAAACTGCAGAAGGCTACAAATGAGAAAAGTTTATTTGGAGTTTTAAGAATTGCAATTTAGGACACAGATTCTAGTAAAAAGGAAAGAGTGTTCTGGGGAAGAGGAAGAGTGAGGGGCTTATAAAGGCAGAAGCCATGAGGCTGTACTCTGAAACAAGAAAGGAAATATTTGTCCTTTAAGGGATGGCTAGCACGAGTTGTTTTAGGGTAAGGTCCAATCAGTATCTTGAGTTTCTGGCAGATGTTCCAGGTGCCTTTGTTAGGACGATAAGTGGTCAAAAGGTCAGAGTCCACTGAGGCTGAGATATGCCTAATTTGTGCTTCTTCAGTGGCCTCCCCCCTTGTTTCATTTTAGCGAGCTCTCTTAGCAGTACCAACTCCATTTTGGTTTTCCTTTCACAGTGGAGAGGAATGAAACAACGCTGAGGAGACATGAGGTCCTGGTGGTATCTGTTCTGTGCACCCTGCTTCCCCTCCACCCTCCTACTGTCCCTCTGAGAGGGTCCCGATGTCTTCCTGTCACTTTGAGAACCTGATTGGTGGGGGGAGCATCAGAACTTTTAAAAAGTTTGTTCTGAGATTTTCTTTCTTGTCTGACAATGCTAGTGGGAGGGGCTCCAGGTAACATTACTTCAGTGGGGTTGAGGGATTCCTGGGTGGCCCAGCCAGGAGGCAGCAGGCAATCACCAGGGGCAAACTGAGTGGGGTCATCATGGCAGGTAGTTGGTGAGTGAGGTGATCTCAGAGCATGGGCTGAGCTACATGAAAGTCATCAGAAATGAAATGGGCTGGTATCCCACTGAGGTCTTATTTGATTTGAGTCATTGACACACTTGAATGACAAGATGGTGAACAGATAGCATCTCAACATCAATGAGGTTCCTTAGGGTGCAGGAGCCTATCAGAATGTCTCTTCTAAATTAGAAGGAGACTCAGACTGTCACAGATTTTCATGAGGCACAGCTGTTTTTCATTCTGGAACTTTCTTTTATTATCTTTATGAGTTTGATGCCCTGTTTTTTTTTTTTTAATTTTACATCTTTATCTTAGCTTACATTCTTATTTTTGTTGGAGTGCATCCTCAGATAATTTTCTAGAAAAGAGAAGTAAACTTCTAAATCCTTCCATGTCCCCAGATATCTTGGTTGCCTCACACTTTCTCTGGATTTAGAACTCTAGTCCGGAGGTTGGCAACTATGGCCCATGGACCAAATCCAGCCCTCTGCCAGATTCTTATTCCTTTGTAGATAAATCGTTTGTTTCCCTTTTTCATCTTACTGTTCTAACATTTTACAGTGATGTGGCCAGGTGTGAGTGTCTTCCCCATCTGATTTTCTAAGCACTCAAAAGTTGTCATTCAATGTGAGGGCTGTTATTCTGCAGCTCTGGGGAATTCTCATGTTTCTTTGAGAATTTCTTTTGCTCTGTTTTCTCTTTTTAGATTTCCTGTAAGCTGACTGTTGGACTTCCTGGATTGATTCTCTGAGTCCCTTGTCTTTTCTGTTATCTTTTCTCTTTTATATTCTTTTGGTTTTACTTTCTAAGAATTCCCTTGTCTTTACCTTCCAACTCTTGATTTTATAAATTCCAGCAATCATCTCTTTTCTTAAAACTTCTGTCTTGTTATCCAATTACTGTTTTAACATAACTTCCTGGCAATTTATGAATGCATTATTTCCTTGAATCTTTCTGAGGGTAACAATTAGAGGTTTAAAAAATATATATCTTCTGTTCCTTGAATTATCTCTATTTCTTCCAGGTCATCTCCCCCACCTTCCCTCACTTTGTCTGTGTTGGCCTCCTTCATTTTACATTTTTGTTTTTTAACATTTCTGGTGGTCCTTGATTGGCTGCTGATATTTACAAACAAGACAATAAACATCTCCATGCATATGGGTGGGGCCTGCCATCCAGGCTTTTAGATGGATGCATAGGGAGCCAGTCTTCATGCCAAAATGAAGAGCTCTTTTATCTTAGGCATGGAAGTCCACATTACTTACCCTAATTATTCCTGGACAACTTTTTGAAATAGAGAAGTCCTCTGAATTTTTTATTTTTGCTTTGAGTGTGGTGGTGGTCTGACAGGGGATGGGGAGATTGGATGCCCAGCCACTAGACTTTCTACGTGTGTATGTGTGTTTATGTGTGTGTAGTGGAGAGGGTTTGTGTTAACATCTCCTTTCCATTTTGTTAGTAATAACCAGTTTTTACCTCAGAAACCATCTCTCCTCTCTATTTCATAAGATCCTGTAGGATTATCTGTCATGGTGCCCTGTATTTTCCATCACTAGTGTAGACTTGTGACCCAAGATGTCCAAGCACAGGTTGTTTTTCCTAGCCACAGGGATATTTCCAGGAATAGGCACCCAAACTGGACCAATCAGAATCTTCCATTAGTTTTAATTTATTTCTCTGGGGCCCTCAGCAATAAAGACCATGTACATCTGGAGCCGTCAGTGACCATGTTTCTTGACTACATGGAAGAAGCTGCCTCGAGAATGAAGCCAATATGCTGATGGAGGGAGAGAGAGTTAGAGACTGAGATTCTTGGATCCAACATCATTTGACTTCTACTCTGAACCTTCAAATTATGTGAACCAAGAAATTCTCTTTGTAACTTATGCTAGTTTGACTTGGGTTCTGTTATTCGAAACTCAGAAGAATCCAGACTAACCCAGGAGGTTTCCATGGATAGCAGAAATCTGGTCCTACTTGTTTTCAGGAGATCCCCAGGATGGAGGTGTCTGGGTGGTACATGGAGGTGAGGCTGAACACCAGGTGTGGAGGTTAGAAACCTCATCAAAGATCCATGGGTGCAACCATGGCTTAGAGAGAGAAGAGCCCGAGTTTTTCAAATGGGCCAAGTGACCACCAGGAAGAGCAGCCATGGTGAACCAAGACCCTTTCCAGAATGTTCTGGGCTGGATAAATCCTGAGGACTATTGGACAGCTTTAAGGGAATGGGAAGATATTCCTCCAAAGCATGACTTAAATTTCCCACCAACCTGCATCAGGTGAGCCAAATGGATTTGACTCGGAAAGTTAAAGCAATTTCATGTACTTGAGTGTCATGGAAAAGACCATGCTGATGACTCTCCCTCTTTATCCTTATCATCATCATCATCATCTACCTGTCACCTTCCCCATCATCACATCTCCCAAGTCTACACTGCTCGTGTTAAATGACACCATGTGTGAAATGCCAACAGCCAAGCTCTGGCCCATCCCTTTCTCATTTTCCCTTACCAAGGATTAAAGCAGCTTCAAGTCTGTTCCTACCCAGGGTCACCTTGCTAAACTTTGATGTTAGACACAGAACATTTTCAGATCAAGACCTGAAATTGCCCCTCAGATCCTTAGCTGCTGAGATAATGGAACAAGAACAGATGAAAGCAATTAAACGTTTTCAAACATTAACAAAAGGCCAGAATGACACAAGGAAAAAAATCCATCAGTGAGTTAGACAACATGGCATAAGATCTGCAAGACACAGTTTCAGAGTTCTGATATGAGGGAGGAGGTCTGGCCAGGCTCTACATCACGTCTAAAAGGAGTTGAAGAGTTAATTTATTATAAAACAGACTAAGGGGGCAAAACAGTCACGATCATTAAATAAATGTTGATTATCTCTTACATGCAGGGTTATGTCCTGGTACAAGACCAAATCAGATAAGTAGCCTATCCTCCAGGTCTATTGTCCTAAAGAGGAGACAAGCCGGTGCAGAAATAACTTTGACTCAGTAGAATCTAGTAAGTGCATTAGGAGCGATAGAGATAAAATTCGACAGTATTTGTGTTAAAATGTTTCAAATTGTTAAAAAAAAAAATGAGCCAGGTCAGATAAGATGTTCTTCTGGATCTGGGTTAGTAGAAGACAGGATTTGAAGTTCACTACAAAAGCTACTGACGTGGGAAGGGAAAAATATTATTTAATGCCCTTCTTCCAAAACTCACAGCTAATGTCTGCAAGGAACATAAAAAAAAAAAAAAAAAAAAAAAAAGGAATAGAACTAGGGAGGCAAAATACAGGTGGCATTTGAGGCAAGCTGCTGTTCCCCTACAGGTGGGGCTTCAGGTGACACTGTTAGCAGACATGGGCAGGTTTATGGGGAGGGACTTAGTAAAAGCATGGACCATGCAGGCCTTATTGTATGGGCTACTTCACCTTCACCTTGAACTAGGAGCCGGCCTTAGCACATGTCCGTGGGATAGCAGACATCTTTAGCAGATGCCAGAGAGCTGTGGGAGCTTTAGTTGGTGTGCACAGCTGAGGCAAGGACTCATTGTGGGAGGAACGAGGCTTCCCGTAGGCACACCCTACAGACACTGGGGGCAGAATGATGATTTGCTGGATTTCCTGGGTTCATTCAGCCAGGTCCGGAAACCAGGACTCGAGCTCCAGCTAAATTTGAGTACGTTTTTACAGGACAGCGGTTCTCAACCTTAATGGGCATATAAGTTACCTGGGATTTTCTTAAAATGCAGATTCTGATTCACTTAGTTCGAATCGCACTGGACTTTGAGTACAGAGGTGGGTCCCACTCCAGGCCTCCTGAATCAGGATCTGCATTTATAAAATGAAGTAATTATTTTTAAAATTGAAGTATTATTGATCTACAATACTGTATTAGTTACAGGCGTATGACATAGTGCTTCATTATTTTTCTCGATTATACTCCATTTAAAGTTGTTACAAAATATTGGCTGTATTTCCTGTGTGGTACAGTGTATCCTTGTAGCTTATTGATTTTATGCATAGTAGTTTGTCCCTCTGAATCCCCTACTTTTTATAGATGCCCCCCTCCCCTCTCCCAACTGTTAACTACAAGTTTGTTTTCTATATCTGTGAGTCTGTTTCTTTTTTGCTATATTCACTAGTTTGTTTTGTTTTTTAGATTCCACATATAAGTGATATTATACAGTATTTGTCTTTGTCTGACTTATTTCACTAAGTATAATACCCTCCAAGTCCATCCATGTTGTAAACGGCAAAATTTTACTCCTTTTTACGGCTGAGGGGAGTATTCCGTTGTATACATTACCACATCTCTTTATCTGTTCCTCTGTTGATGGACACTTAGTTTGCTTCCGTATCTTGGTAATTGCAAATAATGCTGCTATGAACACTAGGGTGCATGTATCTTTTTGAATTAGTGTTTTTGTTTTCTTCTGATTTATACCCAGGAGTGGAACTGCTGGATCATATGGTAGCTCTATTTTTAGTTTTTTGAGGGACTTTCAAACTGTTTTCTACAGTGGACCTAAATGTAAGACCGGAAACCAGAATCTGCATTTTAACAAGATATCCTGGGAGATTTTCAGGCATTTTGCACTTTAAGAAGAGTTGCTCTGGAGCATGAGGGCTTTAGCTTTTAGCATTAAAGTCCTCTGTAGAGGGTATAGATGGACCACGCAAATTCCTTTCCATTTAATTTGCTTTGAATGACCTCAGAGACAAGGCACTAAACTGTAGAGGACTATTCTCAATTAAGGGTGACTTGGACCTGAGAGGACATGTGGCAATGCCTAGAGATATATTTAGTTGCAATTGGGAGGATGCTACTGGGATCCAGTGGATGCAGGCCAGGGATGCTGCTAAACATCCTACCATGCCCAGGACAGCCCCTACAAGAGTTAGTTAACCTAGCCGCAAATGTCGATAGGGCCGAGGTTGAAAACCCTGCTGCAGAGGGATCAGCCTTGAATTTAGATGGCTTGTCCAACATGGTCAATCCCACATAAAGTCTCAAGTTAGCTCTGGATTTATTAAATACAGAAGTCAAGCCATGGTCAACTTTGAGATCCACCCATGGAAAGATAGTAGATTTTATAACAGAGAAAAAAATAAAAAAGGAATGGACACTTTTACTACAAACATAACATGCCATCTACCTGTGGTGAGGTATAGAAATAAATGATGCAATTAAATCATTGTCAACTTGAGGGTTAAGAAGGCAATTAAAGTGGCCTGCGTTTGTAATACTCTGTCTCCAGGTGTCCAATTGCTCAGGAAATTTAAAAAAGGAGCTGGAATTATTTGACAAGTATGCTTCAGGGTTTTTTGTTTTCAGTCTGAACAGGAGCAGTAGAAGGAGGAAAACAAAATAAAAGAAACCAGGCAGGTTAATTTAGGGGAGAGATTTCTTTACAATAGTAGTTCTCAAAACGTGGTCCCCTGCGGGGCGGTGGCAGCATCACCTGGGAACTTGTTAGAAACGCAAATTCTCAGGCCACACCCCAGACCTTCTATACCAGAAGTTCTAGGGGTAGGGCCCTCAAACTCATTTTTATAAGCCTTCCAGGTAATTCTGATGCTCCTTGCAGTTGGAGAACCACTGCTTTAGGAGAAAGGCTAGATACTGGGAGGCTCCCTAGAGACATAAAAGGAAAAATGAGATCTTGGATCCTTTAGCTGAGACCAAGCCAATGGAAAATTAGGGAGGATAAATTCTGAACCATAATTCCCTTGGATGTTAGCTTGGAAGGTAAATTAATCTCCTGTTTAATCTAATATGCCCTGATGCTGGTTTTTCCTATCTGAAGTGGTCAATAGAAGGTTTTTACACAACTAGATGAAGTATTCTACCTGTCAGTTGTAAAATGATATTGATTTTAAGATGTTTCTGGATCGCATTAAATCTGGATACTTTAAAAGGAAGGGGGAAAACGTGCATTTTTTTTTTCTCTTGACAAAACAAAACATCCGGCCACACTGGGCCACATTCTTTTTTTTTTTTTTTTTTTAACATTTTTTATTGATTTATAATCATTTTACAATGTTGTGTCAAATTCCAGTGGAAAACGTGCATTTTAGAATAAATATTTTGGGTTACTTTTCAGATTTTACTTTCTTCCTGGGAATGTGATTATAGGAGAGCATTCATATTCAAATGAGGGGCACTTTACTGTTGGAATTTGCCATTAGAGTATCTTTCTGATGTCATTTGAGCATCTCCCAGGACCTCTAATAGGCTGTGCTGGACAATGAGCCTGAACATGAAACAGGAAACAGAACATGAAATGGGTTTTCAGCTTTGGTTTTGGGGTGGTGAGTCAGGATTAGGTTCAGCTGTGACTGATAAAACCCAAAATAATGGTGGCTTAAACAACACGGAAGTTGATTTTGCTCTCACAGAAAAGAATTTTGGAAGTAGGCAGTCTTGAGTGTGAAAATGAGTTTACAGTCATCAAGGACTGGGTATCCTCTGTTTTGCTGATTGGGTTTTCTAAGTGTAGTTCCTCATGTTTAAATATGGTTGCTTGAGTGCCAACCATTGTGTCCATATTCCATGTAGAAGGCCCAGGGCCAAGCCCAGGGGAACTCTGGTCAGTTAAAGGAGGAAGCCTACAATGGAGATGGACGAGTGGCCAGTGAGATGAGAGAAAAACCAGGATAGTGTGGTTCAGAATGGAGGGGAGAGAGTTTGAGGAAAGAGGATGAGGGCATCTGGGGCGCTCTCCTTGTTCACGCTGTCGAGTCTGGCCCTGTAGTCATTCAACAAGCATTTGTTGAGACATGCCCTGCACTGGATGCTGAAAATACAGGGGGACCAAGATGGAGAGAAGCCTGAAGTTTAGATTCTAAACACATGCTGTCTGATACGGTCGCTGCTAGCTACACGTGGCTGTTTAAATTTCAATGAATTAAAATGAAGTAAAGTTAAAAATTCAGTCTCTCAGCCGCACCAGGCACATTTCAAGAGCTCAACAGCCCCGTGTGTCTAATATCTACCTACCATACTGGACAGTGGGGATATAGAATGTGTCCATCACTGCAGAAAGTTTTCTTGGGCTGTGCTGGTCTGGAGCATTCTGAAAGAATGGACTCTATGGCAGGGATTGGGTGGGCGGGGAGAGTGAGTGGGGAGAGCCTTGGGGAGCCAGGGTTGGCCTTGGGGGAAGCACGCAGGTGCTGTTTCAAGTGTGACTGTTGCTCGGGCCATTTGGAAGCAAGTGGGTACCAGCCCCAAATCCTGAAATATTGCTTTAGTTTCAATTCACGCTAAACAAATGTAATTTATGTGTGGTAAGAGAGAGTCCACTCAACCTCTTCATTTATTTGGTGCACATCGGCCAAGCTGATGTACTAGTGTGCAATTGCTCTTTTGCTGACAACTGGGTGGAGACAGATAAATATGACACAGCCCATGTCCTCAAGGAACCTAGTCTAGTATTGGCTTCTTGATTGACCCATGAATAAATTAAAACATACTGAGTGCACACAAGAAAGCACATAGTGCAGTGGGAGGAGAGAGGATCTTCAAACCCTGTTTGGGAACATCCAGGAAGCCCTCCTGGAGGAGGAGGCTCTTAAAAACTGAGTCTACAAAAAGAATAGTAGCAACCTAGGGGAAGAAGAGAAGGGTTGGGGTGACAGCAAGAGCAGAGGCAAGAAGATTTCCAGGTTGGAGTGACAGCAAGAGCAGAGGCAAGAAGGTTAAAAGAAACAATCCTCTGGACCAGAGTGATGGGTGTAAGGCAGGTGGTGCAGGGACAAGCCCGAGGCCTGAGGCCAAAGAGGAGACCAAGGCATAGACCTTGGAGGTCCCAGAAAGAGGTTTGCCTTTCATCCTTGAGATATGTCTGAAGGGTTTAAACCAAAGGATGACCTGGAAGTAGGTGTTTTCTTTTCCACATCATCCTGTTTAGGTCCTTCTTGGCAGTTACTACAATCTTGAGCATCTTATTTATCCATATATGTTTTATTATTTGATTAATGAACAGACGGATGAAAAGTGGAGCTTGGTAGGCTTCTTGGCTAGGGGAAGCGTCAAAACCTTATCTCGTTTTCTCCACTCCTCTTCATGCTTTCCTCCTGAGAGGAGGCCTGTGTGTTTAGGTCCTCTGGAAGCAGATGCCCAGATGGAGTTGGAAGTGCAAGAGATTTATGGAGAGAAAGAGCTCTGAAAGACAATGGGGAGAGAGAGGGAGAGAAGTAAGGAGAGAGGGCATTCAGATCCCAAAGTAGATCTGACACCTCTGAAAGGAGAGAGGGAAGGAAGGAGGATTGGGCAGGAAGAGCCTCAAACTGCAGGGCAGTTCTGAGGAAAGTCTCAGCTAATCTGATGGGCGTCCCCAAATGAGGAATGCCCAGTAGAGGAGTCTTGCAATGGTAAGAGTTGCCTGGCTCTAGTCCCCTGTCATCTCAGGGATAAGGTCAGCTCAGAAGAACATGGCTTGGTCATGAGCAGGTGGTGGTTCCCAAGGGTGCAGGAGTTTGGGGACTTGTCCACCGACTACACTCCTCAAACAGATTCTCATTGGAAGGGAGCAATGAGGGTGCACCTCCAAGGTTGTCACTGGAGGGGTTACTCTGGATTGGTCAAATGCTTGGACACTTGATTGGACCATTTTTGCTGGTGGAAGGGTCTTCAGGCATTGAAAGGTTATGTGCCAAAGGTCAAGCAACAGAGCTCTCGTACATTGCTGGTGGGAACGTAAATGGGACAGACATTTTGTCAAAAGACTTTGTCTGATCTTTATAAAATTAAACTACCCCTACCATTTGACCTAGCATTTCCACTTCCAGATATTTATCCGAGGGAATGAAAAACTTATGCCCACACAAGTACTTGTATAAGAATCTTCAGAGCAGTTTTATTCAAAATATTCCCAAACTGTTCACAACTCAAATGTCTATTGTCAGGATGATGAATACACAAATTGTAGTACATTTCTACTCTGGAATGCTACTCAGCTGTAAAGAAGAACAAATGGTGACAGACACAACAACATGAACGAATCTCACAGTTACTGTGCTGAATGGAAGAAGCCAGACACAAAGAGTACATACAATATATGATTTCCAACTAGGAAGTTCTAAAGCAAATTAATCGAATGTGGAATTGGTAAGAATAGTGGTTTTCCCAGAGTTAGGGGCTGAATTGTGTCCCCGCCCTCCAAATTCATGCGTTGAAATCCTAGCCCCTAGTACCTCAGAAAATAAACCTCCAGCTTTGTTCTTTTGTCTCAAGATTGCTTTGGCTATTCAGGGTCTTTTGTGGTTCCATACAAATTTTAGAATTATTATGACAAACTGGAAATGTGAAAAATGTCCCGGGCGTTTTGAGAGGGAACGCATTAAATCTGTAGATTGCTTTGGGTAGTATGAACATTTTAACAATATTAATTCTCCCAATCCATGAACAGGGGATACCTTTTCATTTATTTGCATTGTCTTCAATTTCCTTCTTCAGTATCCTGAGTTTTTAGAGTAAAGTCTTTCACTTCCTAGGTTAAATTTATTCCTAGGTATTTTATTCTTTTTGATGAGATTTAAATGGGATTGTTTTCTGGATTTTTCTTTCTGGTAGTTCATTTTTAGTGTACAGAAATGCAACAGATTCCTATATATTAATATTGCATCCTAAAACTTTACTGAGTTCATTGATTAGTTCTAATAGTTTTTTGGTGGCATCTCTGGGATTTTATATATATAGCAAATAGTGACAGTCATACTTCTTCCTTTCCGATTTGGATGGCTTTTATTTCTTTTTCTTCTCTAATGCCGTGGTTGGAACCTCCAATACTATGTTAAATAGAAGTGGCCAGAGTGGGCATCCTTATATTGTTCCAATCGTAGAGGAAAAGCTTTCATCTTGCACCATTGAGTATGTTAGCTGTGGGTTTGTCATAAATGACCTTTTAAGTTGAGGTGTGTTCCCTCTATATCAACTTTGTTGCGAGTTGTTACGATGAATGAATGTTGAATTTTGTCAACAGCTTCTTATGCATCTATTGAGGTGACAGTGTGATTTTTAGCCTTCCTTTTGTTAATGTGGTGTATCACATTGATTGATTTGTGGATACGGAATCATTCTTGCACCCCTGGAATAAATCCCACTTGATCATGATGTGTGATCCGTTTCGTGTATTGTTGAATTCAGTTTGCTAATATTTTGTTGAAGATTTTTGCATCTATGTTTATCAGTGATACTGGCCTGTAATTTTATTTTTTTGTGTGGTCTTTGGTTTTGGTGTCAGGGTAATGTTGGCCTGGTGGAATAAGTTTGGAAATGTTCCCTCCTCTTCTGCGCTGGATCCCCTATAATATGAATGTTAGTATGCTTGGTGTTTCCCCAGAGGCCCCTTAAACTAGCCTCATTAATTTTTTTTTCTTTTTGCTGTTTTTATAGAATGATTTCCACTATTCTCCCTTTTAGATCACTTATGCGTTCTTTTGTAACACCTGATCTGTTCTAATTCCTTCTAGTCTTTCAGTTTTTGTACTCTCCAGCTGTGCTTGGTTTTTTTTTTTTTTTATATTTTCGAATTCTTTGTTGAAATTCACACCGTGTTCCTCTATTTTCCCCCGGGTTCAGTGAGCATTTTTATTACTATTGCTTTGACCTCTTTATCAGATAAATTACTTAGCTCCATTTCATTAGGGTTTTTTTTTTTCCCTGGGTTTTTACCTTGTTCTTTCACTTTGAACATATTCCTCTGCTTCTCATTTTGTTTCACTTTCTCTCTTTGTCGCTATGAAATTAGGTGAACCAGTTACCCGGCCTTCAAGGCGTGTCCTTGTGTAGGAGTGTCCCTGTGCAATCTGTGTGTGCCCAGTGGCTTCAGTGGAAGAAATGGATCCGAAGAAATCACGAGCTGCCTTCTCCTGGGGTGCACTGGCAGCCAACTCCTTGGTGGGAGGTAGGGCTGGAGCTGGAGGGGTTAGAGCTGGAGCACAGAGTGAGCTGGGGCTCCCCCCAGGCTCAGTGGCAGTCACTGCTCTATTAGGGGTGTGTGTGTGTGACTGGACCCTGAGGGACTGCGGCAGGAGCCCTGAGAGGGCTGGCCTTCTCCCTGGAAAGAGGGAGGTTTCCGCTTTGATTGAGGGCGGAGGCCAGGGCAGGGCCTGAGGGGCTGGAGCGGCAGTTCTGAGCTGGCCTCACTTCTCCCTGGTGCAGGCGATGGCGGTTACTGCCCTGGGTGAGGGGCTAGAATTGCACTTCTGAATTGGCTCTGCTTCTTCCCATTGTGTGTGACGGTGGTCTCTGTCTGGGTGGGGAGCAGGGCCAGAGCAGATGGGGCTGGAGTAGGAGTCTGCTATGGGGTGGGGTATGCACTGGAGTGGTCCGGGCAGGCCAACCAGAGCACCAGGCGGTTTTCAGTCTGCTGCCTCTTGCTAAGACTGGGAGCAAGCAAATCCTTTGCACAATCTTCCAGGGCAGAGTTTCAGTTTCTTACAACCCTCTGGTAAGCCCCATTGGCTTTCAGCCCAGACAAGGGTTCATCTTCCCAGCATCAGACCCCAGGGCTGGGGGGCCTAATATGGGTCTTGACCTCCTCAGTCCTTAGGGAGGATCCCTGAGCCCCTGATACCTCCCTCTTCTTCCGAGTCACTCTCTAAGGGTGTAGGTCCTGACTAAATGGCTTCTCCTCCCCTCCTATCAGACTCTGTGCGGTTCGTTCTTTATAACCTTGGTTGTGGAAGAGCCATTCTTCTGGTCTTCATATTGTTTTCAGAGAGAGTTGCTTTATAAGTAATTGTAGTTTTGATGTGTTCACGGGAGGAGGTGAACTCAGGGTCTTCCTACTCTGCCATTTTGATTCCTCCTTCAGGATGCTTTCAATACAAGTAATAGGAACCCCAACTCAAACTGGTTTAAACAATTAAAGAAATCTATTGTGCTTGTGTAAGGAAAAGACTAGAGGCTTTCAGGTAAGGTTTGATCCAGAGGCACGTCCTTATTATTACTATTAATTCCCAAAGTTTTCAGCTAGCTATGCATTTTTCCCCACATTTTATTCAGACCTAAAAGACCTTGCTTCTTCTCCTTCTCTTCTTCCTTCCTCTTCTTTTGTCTTGATTACCTGCCTGAGAAGAGATTTCACACATAGGTAAGATTAATTATCCTCAGGGTGACGTCTTATACTCTTCTGCTTGCTAACTGCACCTTCTTTTGGTTCCTTCTGTTTCTGTTCTGAACCACAGTCTCCTTCACTCTGTCTGCAAATATGCCAAGCTTGGTCCTGCCTCTGTGCCCTTGTCTTAGCTGCTCCTTCTGCCTGGACCAGTTTCCTCTTTGATTGTATTAGGGCTGACTTCTTCATATCATGTGCGATCTCATTTCAGATGCTTTATCTTATGCAGCACTTTCCCTGGGCACTGTATCCCAAATACATACCCCACCTGCCCCCTCCCCTCTCTTAATCTTCTATTTTATTTTCCCATATATCATATACTACTATCTTCTTTCCCCTTGCAATTTGTTTATTGGCTGCATCTGTCTCTTCCTGGTAGCTTATAAGTGCCAAGAGGCAGGGACCTTGCCTGACTGGCTTTTGCTATAAATCCTTAGTGCCTGGTTCTGTGCTTGGAACGCTGAAAGCTCAATAAATGTCCTGTTGAATGAATGAATGGAAAGTGGGAATAACAAGATTATCTACCTTATAGGCGTGCTAAGAGATTGAATGAGAAAATGCATTTAAAGTGCTTGGCCCGGGACCTGCCTGCTGCAAATTAAATGCCAGTAAGTGGGAATTTTGAGACACATTGTTTTTGCTGATGCTGTCATTGTGTTGTCATTATCCCGGCTTCTGAGCACCTTTCTCCATCACACTCTCATTTGGATGGAAATTATTCCCAGGCCATGACCCAGTTGAAAAGTGGGAAAGTCCCTCAGCCAGCCAGCTGGCTCTCATCGCCTCTGTGCTGCACAAAGCAGTTGGTGTGATTTGTTTCCCTTCGGGGATGGAGTTCAGCAGCGGCTCTGCCCTTGAAATGCCTCCTGGGCTAGGTTTGAACTAAATATGGGAAGCTCAGATGGTTTAAATTTGATTTTCCAGGTCTTCAGAGACCAGTGGAAGCCTCGTCACTTCACTGGCCAAATAAAAGCCATGGAAATAAAGATATGCCTTTGGGAAGGTGACTAGAAAAAAGGCTGATTTTTTTCCCCTAAAAGTTCCCCTTTCCTCTTCTTTGAGACAAATCATTTTTGCCGAGTCCCTTCCCAGAGTTTCTCGAGGCACGATGGGCAGCAGTACCACTATTCGACCTGGGTAGCCAAGACCCCTGCCCTGGGGTGAGGACTCTGCAGGCCACGGAAAGCACCTGCCGAGAGCCTGTGGGCCTCCTTCTGGACCACGATCGGGGTGCCTGTGACTCTGGAATGTCCTTGCCCGAGTGGCCCTGAGTCACCGCCTGGACCTGTGTGGGTCACTTGCCCAGGTTCGTCCTCTCCAGTGAAGGTGACATTTGCCACATGAGCAAGAAGTGAGCTCACGTGTTGGCTGGGAGTGAAGGAAATCTGCAATGGGCTTGGACGGGCATGGGGAGTGTCAGCCAAGACCTTAGAGGCAGCTGAAGCAGCAGGGACTGTGACTGTGATTTCACCAACCTTCTTGATGGAAGTCTTTTGGGAGATCTGGGTTTGGAGAGCTCTGTGACCCACTGGCCTTGTACCTCCCTCTCAGTGTAGAAGTGAGGGCACCTTGTTGTTACATGATTACAGAGGCCTCGTGTTGTAGAGAAGAAGCAGGGTCCAATGGAAAAGCGTGAGCGGAGCTGCATGACTCAAGGGGTGAACTCTGTGAGGAGCCATTGACGTGCCCCCCCAGATTCTTGCCGCCCCGCCTGTGTCCTGGACCCGCAGCAGTTGCTGCATCCGGGCCAGGCCCCCAGGTGTGGCTTCTATCACTGACTTGTGATCATTCACTCCTTTATTTACTTAACTAGTGTCCCACTGCATCATGTATAGAAGATTTGCAGTCTCAGGTGGTCACCTTCCTGCCACTCAGCATGGACCTGACTATTCCACCTGCTCAGGCAGTATGTGCCATTTTAACTCCATCTTAAAACTGAATACAAAAGCAAAATGAAAATGAGTTTTGGACTGTGTACGATTTCTGTTAAAATAGCCAAGAGAGAGCCATAACTGAGAACTGAGTGTTTCATTTCACTCTGGCTGGATGGTATAAATAAGAACCCAGAGGCCCAGCTGGCCTGTGTGTCACCTGGCACTCACACCAACATCCCAGGCAAGGCTTCCTAAAGTCATGAGCAGTGGAAGGAACAGACTTTGGATCAAGATAGATCTGGATTTGAGTTCTCATTCCATCAATTATATGCTGCACGTGCATCACTCTGTGTGTGCACGCAGATGTGTTTATAGGATACATTTCCAGAAGTGGGGATGCTGAGTCAAAGATAAGTGCTTTTACAAAAGACCAATTGTCCTATGATTTCTCCTCATAGCATGCTGTTATCATTGGTTTGTGCATTGGTTTATTTTATTTTCTTCATTTTTTTCTCTTCTTCCTTCATTTCCACTACCAATTATCCTTCATATGTTTATTTAGATCAATGGTTTCCTTGAAAAATATTTAGTGATTCTGCTGTGTGTGCTTTTCAGCTATACACAAGATTCTGCACTGTATTTTTCCCTTTTTCTTCTGCCAAGATTGCAAATTTGCAGAGGCTGCTGACTCCCTTTGCCAGATCCAATCTGGCAAAACTACAGATTTGAGGGAGAATCTAGGATTTGAAGAACTGACAAAAGAACTTACACAGGGACCTACAAGGAGGTCTGAAGCTGATCTCCACAGCTGGGAGTGGATGTTGAAAAGGGACCAGCTGTGCCCTGGAGCAGAGGATGGCCAGTTTGGGCAAGGACTGGATAGGCTAGAAAGAAGCTTCTTAAGTTCTCTTATGCCTCTCCCTTTGTCACTTCATCCTAGATGCCAGAACTGAGATGCTCAAGTTCTAGAGGAAATATTAGGGCTGTCCAAAATCCTGCTGGGGTGAGTAATTGTTAAAAACAATACAGGTTCTTCATCTACCCTCAGGCATTCATTTTTTTCATTTCATCCTTCACTAATTCCTCCTCCAGCAACTCCCCAATCCCGGGGATGGCTGATTTCAACCTCGGGATGCAGCTTCCTGCCAGTGCTGCTGCTTCCCAGGTGTTTAATGAGGAAATCCTGCCCGGAGCACCTCTCTTCTCGCCCTAAATTACCTCAAGGCACACAGACCACACCCACTAAAGGAAAAGAATTTTACTTGACAAAGTATACCGTCTGAACAGAATTGTCAGAATGGATGAGCAGGAAATTAAAATAAGCATGGTAAACACATGTATGTAGGTAGGGGAAGATATTAGTTATAAAAGCCAAGAATAAGAAATTATTCAAACAAAATCTCAGTGTAAATGTTAGTCATGAAGAATATAATTGTTGAAATGGGACGGCTAGCTGCAAAATGACACAAGGGTCTTAGATCGAGAAATCCTTTAGGAGAAAGTGTAAAGATAAAATATTGAAAATAGAAAATAAAATCTAAGAGATACAGAGGATAAATGTGCTAACTATCTGGATAATAGAAGTCTCAGAAGGAGAGAGGGAAAATGGAGGAAAGGAAATTTTCAAGAAAATATTAAAGAAAGCTGAAAGGATCTAAGAATGCACACAGAACGGATAAAGGAAAACTGACAGCTAGACACACTGTAGTGAAATTAAGAACCTCAAAGACAAAGAGGGAAATTTTTTTTTAAATTGAAGTACAATTGACCTATAACACTATGTTAGCTCTAGGTGTGCAACCTACTGATTTGATATTACTGTGCCTTATTACTAAGTGATCACTGTAAGTCTAGTCACCATGCAAAGTTATTACAATATTATTGACTATATTCTCCATGCTGTATATTTCATCCTCCTGCCTTATTCGTCTTATAACTGAAAGTTTGTACCTCTTAATTCCCTTTACTGTTTCACCCATCCCACCACGTACCTTCCCTCTGGCAATTGCTCGTTTGTTCTCTGTATATGAGTTTGTTTCTGTTTTTGTTATATTTGTTCATTTGTTTTGTTTTTTTAGATTCCACTTTTAAGTGAAATCATACAGTATTTGTCTTACTCTGTCTGACTTATTTCACTTAGCATAATACCCTCATGTTGTCACAAATGGCAAGGTTTCATTCATTTTCGTGGCCAAGTAATATTCCATTGTACATATATACCATAACCTCTTTATCCATTCATCTGTTGACGGGCGCTTCAGTTACTTGCATATCTTGTCTATTGTAAATAATGCTGCAATAAACATAGGGATGCATATATCTTTTTATTTTATTTTATTGAAGTATAATCAGTTATATTGTGTCAATTTCTGATGTACAGCATAATGTCCCAGTCATGCATATGCATACATATATTTGTTTTCATATTTTTTTCATTAAAGGTTATTACAAGATATTGAATATAGTTCCCTGTGCTGCTATACGGAAGAAAATTTTTTTAAATTGATTTTGATATATAGTGGCTAACATTTGCAAATCTCAAACTCCCAAATCTATCCCTTCCCATCCCCTTGCCCCAGGTAACCATGAGATTATTATGTCTTTGAGTCTGTTTCTGTTGTGTAGATGAGTTCATTAGTGTCCTCTTATTTCTTTTTTTGAGATTCTGCATATGAGTGATATCATATGATATTTTTCTTTTTCTTTCTGGCTCACTTCATTTAGAATGACCATCTCCAGGTCCATCCATGTTGCTGCAAATGGCACTATTTTACTCTTTCTTATAGCTGAGTAGTATTCCATTGTATAAATATACCACAACTTCTTCATCTAGTCATCTGTTGATGGACATTTAGGTTGCTTCCATGTCTTGGCTATTGTATATAGTGCTGCTATATTGTATATACTGCTATATTGAGGTGCATGTATGTTTTCAAATTACAGTTCCTTCTGGATAAATGCCCAGGAGTGGGATTGCTGGATTGTATGGCCGTTTGGAAGAACCTCCATATTGTTTACCATAGTGGCTGCACCAACTTACATTCCTGTCAACAGTGTACAAGGGTTCCCTTTTCTCTATGTCCTTGCCAACACCTTCATATTTGTCTGTTTGATAATAGCCATTTTGCAAGTGTGAGGTGATATCTCATTGTGGTTTTGATTTGCATTTCTGTGATGATTAGTGATGTTGGCTATCTGCATGTCTTCTTTGGAAAAATGTCTATTCAGTTCCTCTACCCACTTTCTTTTTTTTTTTTTTTAACATTTTTTATTGATTTATAATCATTTTACAATGTTGTGTCAAATTCCAGTGTTCAGCACAATTTTTCAGTTATTCATGGACATATACACACTCATTGTCACATTTTTTTCTCTGTGAGTTATCATAACATTTTGTGTATATTTCCCTGTGCTATACAGTGTAGTCTATTCTACAATTTTGAAATCCCAGTCTATCCCTTCCCACCCTCCACCCCCCTGGTAACCACAAGTCTGTATTCTCTGTCTGTGAGTCTATTTCTGTCCTTTATTTACGCTTTGTTTTTATTTGTGTTTGTTTTTGTTTTTGTTTTTTAGATTCCACATATGAGCGATCTTGTATGGTATTTTTCTTTCTCTTTCTGGCTTACTTCACTTAGAATGACATTCTCCAGGAGCATCCATGTTGCTGCAAATGGCTTTATGTTGTCGGTTTTTATGGCTGAGTAGTATTCCATTGTATAAATATACCACATCTTCTTTATCCAGTCACCTGTTGATGGACATTTAGGCTGTTTCCATGTTTTGGCTATTGTAAATAGTGCTGCTATGAACATTGGGGTGCAGGTGTCATCCTGAAGTAGATTTCCTTCTGGATACAAGCCCAGGAGTGGGATTCCTGGGTCATATGGTAAGTCTATTCCTAGTCTTCTGAGGAATCTCCACACTGTTTTCCATAGTGGCTGCACCAAACTGCATTCCCAGCAGCAATGTAGGAGGGTTCCCCTTTCTCCACAGCCTCTCCAGCATTTGTCATTTGTGGATTTTTGAATGACGGCCATTCTGACTGGTGTGAGGTGATACCTCATTGTAGTTTTGATTTGCATTTCTCTGATAATTAGTGATATTGAGCATTTTTTCATGTGCTTTTTGATCATTTGTATGTCTTCCTTGGAGAATTGCTTGTTTAGGTCTTCTGCCCATTTTTGGTTTGGGTTGTTTATTTTTTTTCTTATTGAGTCGTATGAGCTGCTTATATATTCTGGAGATCAAGCCTTTGTCGGTTTCGCTTGCAAAAATTTTCTCCCATTCCATAGGTTTTCTTCTTGTTTTATTTCTGGTTTCCTTTGCTGTGCAGAAGCTTGTAAGTTTCATTAGGTCCCATTTGTTTATTCTTGCTTTTATTTCTTCTAGGAGAAAATTTTTTAAATGTATGTCAGATAATGTTTTGCCTATGTTTTCCTCTAGGAGGTTTATTGTATCTTGTCTTATGTTTAAGTCTTTAATCCATTTTGAGTTGATTTTTGTATATGGTGTAAGGGAGTGTTCTAGCTTCATTGTTTTACATGCTGCTGTCCAGTTTTCCCAACACCATTTGCTGAAGAGACTGTCTTTATTCCAATGTATATTCTTGCCTCCTTTGTCAAAGATGAGTTGACCAAAAGTTTGTGGGTTCATTTCTGGGCTTTCTATTCTGTTCCATTGGTCTGTATGTCTGTTTTGGTACCAATACCATGCTGTCTTGATGACTGTAGCTCTATAGTATTGTCTGAAGTCTGGGAGAGTTATTCCTCCAGCCTCTTTCTTTCTCTTCAGTAATGCTTTGGCAATTCTAGGTCTTTGATGGTTACATATGAATTTTATTATGATTTTTTTCTAGTTCTGTGAAATATGTCCTGGGTAATTGGATAGGGATTGCATTAAATCTGTAGATTGCCTTGGGCAGTGTGACCATTTTAACAATATTGATTCTTCCAATCCAAGAGCATGGAATATCTTTCCATTTTTTAAAGTCTTCTTTAATTTCCTTCATCAGTGGTTTATAGTTTTCTGTGTATAATTCTTTCACCTCCTTGGTTAGATTTATTCCCAGATATTTTATTACTTTGGGTGCTATTTTAAAGGGGATTGTTTCTACACTTTCTTCTTCTGTTGATTTATCGTTAGTGTAAAGAAATGCAACTGATTTTTGAACGTTGATTTTGTAACCTGCTACCTTGCTGAATTCTTCAATCAGCTCTAGTAGCTTTTGTGTGGACCTTTTAGGGTTTTCTATATATAGTAACATGTCATCAGCATATAATGACACTTTTACCTCTTCTTTTCCAATTTGGATCCCTTTTATTTCTTTCTCTTGCCTGACTGCTGTGGCTAGGACTTCCAGGACTATGTTGAATAGGAGTGGTGATAGTGGGCATCCTTGTCTTGTCCCAGATTTTAGTGGGAAGCTTTTGAGTTTTTCACCGTTGAGTACTATGCTGGCTGTAGGTTTGTCATATATAGCTTTTATTATGTTGAGATATGTTCCCTCTATACCCACTTTGGCGAGAGTTTTTATCATAAATGGGTGTTGAATTTTATCAAATGCTTGAAAAGGAGGGAATACTCCCAAACTCATTCTATGAAGCCACCATCACCCTGATACCAAAACCAAGCAAAGACACTACAAAAAAAGAGAATTATAGGCCAATATCACTGATGAACATAGACGCCAAAGTCATCACCAAAATTTTAGCAAATAGAATCCAACAACACATAAAAAAGATTATACATCATGACCAAGTGGGGTTCATCCCAGGGAAACAAGGCTGGTTCAACATACGCAAATCAATCAGTGTAATACACCACATCAACAAGAGAAAGGACAAAAACCACATGATCATCTCAATCGATGCAGAAAAAGCATTTGATAAAATTCTACCCACTTTCTAATCAGTTTGTTTATCATTTTTAAGCTGAGTTGTATGAGTTCTTTGTATATTTTGGATATTAACTCCCTATCAGATATATCATTTGCAAATATATTTTCTCATTCAGTAGGCTGCCTTTTCATTTGGTTGATAGTTTCCTTTGCTGTGTGAAAATGTTTTAGTTTTATGTAGTCCCATTTATTTATTTTTGTTTGTTTCCCTTGCCTCAGGAGACATATCAAAAAAATATTGCTAAGACATGTCAAAGAGCATAGTGCTTATGTTTCCTTCTATGAATTTTATGGTTTCAGGCTTACATTGAAGTCTTTAATCTATTTTGAGTTTATTTTTGTATATGGTGTCAGAAAGTAGTCCAGTCTGATTCTTTTGCATGTAGCTGTCCAGTTTTCTCAGCACCATTTATGGAGGAGCCTGTCTTTTCCTGGTTATATATTCTTGCCGTCTTTGTTGTAGATTAATTGCCCATAAAAGTGTAAATTTATTTCTGGGCTCTCTATTTTGTTCCATTTGTCTTTGCATCTGTTTTTGTGCCAGTAGCATACTTTTTGGAAACACACAGTGTTTACCATACTGTAGCTTTGTACTATAGCTTGAAATCAGTGAGCATGATACCTATAACTTTGTTATTCTTTCTCAAGATTGTTTTGGCTATTAAGGGTTTTTTTTTGTGTGTTTCTACACAAATTTTAGAATTATACTAGTTTTGTGAGCAAAATTTCCTTGATATTTTGATAGAGATTGAACTGACTCTGTAGACTGCCTTGGGTAGTACGGTCATTCTAATAATATTAATTCTTCTAATCCATGAGGACCATATGTTTTCCCCTTTTTTTGTGTTGTCTTCAACTTCTTTCATCAATGTCTTATAGCTTTCTGAGTACCAGTCTTTTACCTTGCTGGTTAGATTTATTCCCAGGTATTTTATTCTCTTGATGCAACTGTAAGTGGAATTGTTTTCTTAATTTCTCTTTTTGATAGTTCATTGTTACTGTATAGAAATGCAATATATTTACGTACATTAATTTCATATTTTGCAACATCACTGAATTCATTTATTAGTTCTGATAGATTTTTGGTGGAATCTTAAGGGTTTTCTATATATAGTATCATGACATCTTTGAACAGTAACAGCTTTACTTCTTTTCCAATTTGGATTCCTTTTATTTCTTTTTCTTGTCTGATTGTTGTGGCTAGGAGTTCCAATAATGTGTAGAATAAAAGTGGTGAGAGTGGGCATCGTTGTCTTGTTCCTGATCTTAAGAGGAAATGCTTTCAGATTTCACTATTGAATATGATGTTGGCTGTAGGTTTGTCATATATGACCTGTATTATGTTGAAGTATGCTCCTTTTATACCCACTTTGTGGAATGCTTTTTTTAAAATCATAAATGGATGTCGAATTTTAACAAAAACTTTTTCTGCATTTATTGAGATGATCATAGGTTTTTATTCTTCAGTTTGTTAATGTGATATTTCATGTTGATTGAATTGCAAATATTGAACTATCCTTGTATCTGTAGAATAAATCTCACTCTATCATGGTGTATGATCTTTTAAATGCATTATTGAATTCGGTTTGCTAATATTTTTTTGAGGACTTTAGCATCTATGTTCATCAGTGATATTGGCCTGTAATGTGCGTGTGTGTGTGTGTGTGGTGTCTTTGTCAGGTTTTGGTATCAGGGTTATGCTGCTGGCCTCATGAATATGTTTGGAAGCATTCCCTCCTCTTCAAGTTTTTGGAATAGTTTGAAAAGCATAGGTACTAACTCTGCTTTAAATGTTTGGTAGAATTCACCTATGAAATTATCTGGTCCTGGAAATTTGACAGAGTAATTTGATGTTCATTGAATCAAATAATAAAACACCTGGGTTGATATTTTGTATGTATTTTATTTCGCAAAAATAGTGATCTGAAGGAGGGAGGGTATAGCTCAGTGGTAGAGTGCATGCTTAGCACGCACGAAGTCCTGGGTTCAATCTCCAATACATCTATTTAAATAAATAAACTAACTAACTAACTAATAAATAAATAAGCCTAATTACTCCTTAAAATAAATAAATAAATAAATAAATAAAAATTTAGAAGTAGTGATCTGCGTAATCAATATGCCTTCATAGGGTGCATTGCCAGAAGTGAGGCTGTTGAGCCAAAGGATAAATGTATGTCTAACTTTTTTTGGTGGAGGGGGAGGCAATTAGGTTTATTTATTTATTTTTAAAATGGAGTTACTTGGGATTGAACCCAGGACCTCATACATGCTAGGCGAGCATTCTGCCACTGAGCTATACCCTTCCGCAGTGCATGTCTCATTTTGGTCGATATTGCCAGTTTGCCCTCTGTGGGCATTCTACCCTCCCACCAACCACCTCTGAGAGGCCGGGTTCCCCGTGCAGCCTTGCCAAGAGAGCAGGTTGTCACTCTTCTGGATTTTTATCCATTCTGATCAGTAAAAATAGTATCTCAGTGGAGATTTAATTTACATTCCTCTTATCATGAGAGTGAGAATGTGATCAGGGCTACTGCTAGCAACTGAAGCATCTTTATGCAGAATTAGAAAAAAGTACCCCTTCCAGGATGAATTACAGAAAGGCACCACTTCTGGGTGGATGCAGAGCTTGCAGCTCCCATCCATGCTCTGTAAGCAGGGTACCTTTCTGAGATCCACACCCAGCAGCCCTGATGATAATTATTAAAGAATTGGGTGGGCTGTAGCTGGTCCAGGTAAGAACATCTCAGCAGAACCCTGGATGATGGGAGGGGAAGTAGCATCCACGTGAGGGTAGGACCAGCGACATAATTTGTGAGTCCCAGTGAGAGACAAAATGCAAGACTCCACATCATTAAGAATTCTGAGATGGCTGAGGCAGTGCATTCAACTAGGTGCAGCGCCCACTGGGACTCTGCATGGGTTGCAAGTCCAGGGAGCCAGCCCTGGGTGAGGGGACAAATGCCCTGAGAATCCAGCTGATGGCCAGCATTACACTGACCCACCTTCACCAGGCTGGCAACATACAAGAAAAATGTACCACGTGGAAGACATGAGCTATAGCTGCCCAAACATCAAGAACCACATTCCTGTTTTCCCTAACAGGCCAGCAGGAGCTGCTCTTGCCCAGGGAAGGAGAGGGTATTATTATTGTAATAATAATAAAAAATTCAGACATGCTTTACAGTGCTTTACATTCATTAACCCTTTTACTTCTCCAACAAGCCTGTGCACTTGGTTATCTCCATTTAGATGAGGGAACTAAGGTTTAGGGAAGTGATGGTGGTGGGGATTTGACTCAGCCAGTCTGACTCTAAAGTCTGTGTTTTTAACGTCTTATACTATATTGCCTTGTACTGTGAAGGAAAAGCCGAGCTGGGCCTAACTCGTAAATCTAAGTGTAACAAGTGTCGGGTTACTGATCTGAGTTCTGCTGGGCTGACTCATAAATCTAAGTTAATAAGTGTTGGTTTGCTGATTCCCTGCTCATGTTTGTTCTCGCTAGCCAGCTGGATTTTCAGAGAGGCATATCTGGCCTTGGAATGTCTGTTTGCTGCCTTCCTGCCTCTGCATTTGTGATAATGATGCTGC
This sequence comes from Camelus bactrianus, assembly GCF_048773025.1. Lineage (NCBI taxonomy): Eukaryota > Metazoa > Chordata > Mammalia > Artiodactyla > Camelidae > Camelus > Camelus bactrianus. Next base: position 66,046,206 of record NC_133551.1, on the reverse strand, counting down.
TAAAGCTGTTCCATGTCTCTTGGCTGAATACCCCAAGCTTGTAATTAACCCTATAAAACCTCATGCACACGTTTTGCAGGTGCTCAGAGCTTCGGAGCAGAAACCCCTCTGAGCCTGCGGCGTAATACATCTGAGTACTCCAACCCTCCGAGTGGTGCTTGTTTCTCGGCTGGCCTGTCGATTCCGTAACAGTACCAGTTTATTCTCACACTGAAAGTGCCTGGAGCAGTGCGTGCACACACATACACACACTCACATCTAGCTTGCCAAATGGATTGCTTTATTCAGAAGAGCCCACCAGAAGTGTAGCTGCTACGCTAAGCATGAAGTCTGACTTAAAAGAGCATGGAAATGGGAAAATCCCCCGCTGCCCAAGGAAGCAGAGGGAAGGGGCCAGGCATACATGCTCAGGCTTTGGGCTTCTCATTCCAGATAGACGGCTTCTGTCTGGGAAGGGAGGGACTCCTGGCTTGCCTCTAGGATGTGAAAGAGGGTTTCCTTCATTCGCCAGGAAACTTGGCTAGGGGAGGGGGGCAGGTGCTGGAAAAGGAAACTCAGCACTGAGTGGCAAGGCTTCTGGGATCAGGGGACCTTCAGCACTTGGGGGCACTCCCACTGCACAGCAGGTTACTATAGTATTGAAGCCTTTTATTATAGGTCTTCTGGTTTCTTGCAAAACAATCGGCAGCTTTTTTATCACACTGACACAGTTCTCTCCTACAGTATTCCTGTTTGTCTGAAATCACAAGAAAATAAACACAGGATGAGGGGTTTGTTAATATTTTACGGTTTCTTGTGGGAAGTCAGGGGGAGAAGCCCCCCTGTCTTCCAGGGGCTTCTAGCCTGGGAAGCATCTATGTTCCAGACATTTCTGACTGATGGGGAGACAGAATTCCTGCCCTCAGAACCCTTACCTCCAGTATGATGGGAACACCAGCAGCCATGCACTGGTATTTTGTTAAAGGCCTTCCTGTGTCTTTCTCCTTGCTAGCAGATGCATCCAGGGTGCAAAGCCCCTGGCCCCTGGGACCATGGAATGGGTCATGATTGGTGTAAACCCACCACAGTCATCCCTTTTTCCTTTGTAGTGATTTGGTTTCTGGGTAGCCTGTGACCTTGCTCTGACCAATGAGCCACACGGGAAAGTCTGCTGGGGGCTTCTGGGAAGTATTAATTTCCTCCCTCAGAGAGACATACAAAAGGAGAGCCTCTTTCGGAGAGTAAAGCCATAATGCTTGGAGCTGTAGCATGTCTTGGCATCACATTGCCAACATGGCAGAGCAGAAGGTTGGGAGAAGGCTGAGTCCTTCAAGACAAAGTTGAGAAGCTGCCCCAGCCCTGGCACTGCCCCCTTCCAGACTTCAGTTATGTGAGAGTCAGAATTTCTATGTTTGAGCCTCTTTTAGTTGGGAATCTTGTTGCTTGCCACCCAAAGCCTGCGAAAGACGCATGACCTTATGGAGAGGTCATGATGGGGAGACGTAATTTCTGATCTTTCAGGCTGTTGGGCAAGAGTCCACGCTTTCTCAAAATCCCACTCGTGGGTCTACTTCCCACTCGCTGCCTCTGCTTCACCTCCCACCCACCTTCCAATCTGCTCTAATCTGGCTTTACCCTCACCAGCTCATGGAACCAGCTCCCACTGAGGTCCTCAGTGGTCCTCCCGCCTTTAGATCCGAGGAGCCTTGTCAGCCCTCATCCTGGAGGACTCCTCTGTTAAGCTGGCTGCCATTAATCATCTCCTCCTTGCCAACTCCCTGACTTTCTTGATTTTTCTCCTCTCTCTCTGATTCTCCCTCCTCTGTCTCTTTTCTGGGCCTTTTAACATGAAATGGGTGAATATACCCACCTCTCTGCTGCCACCTCCTGAACCTGTGCCCCAGTCCAGACCCCTCCCTTGAGCTGATGAGTTCCTTCATCCGGCTGCCTGATGCACATCTCCCTGGGTGTTCTGGAAGCCTCCAAACTCAACATGCTCCCAGTAGAACTCCTCCTCCCCTCACCCACCAGGACCTCCTCAGTTACACAGCCCACACAGTTGTAGAGCCACTCAACAGCTCCCTATCACCCCAGCCAGTCAACTACCAAGCTGGGCAGATTCTATCTTAAATGTAACTTAATGTCGCTCTCCACCCCTTCCATCCTGACCACCATTGCCATAGGTCAAGCTCTTACTGTCTCATGTTCTGTCTTATGGCAACGGCCTTCTCACTGCTCCCCCCTTCCATCTGTCTTCGTCCACCCTCAGCCAGCGTGAGTCCTCTGAAATGCCAGTCTGATCATGTCACTCCTTTGCCTAAGAGCTCCCTACTGCTTTAGGACAAAATCTAAACTGAATATGGCTTTGGAGTCTTGATCTAGCCCCCTCCTATCTCTCCAGCATCATCCCTCACCGCTCCATCTTATCCTCACATTTCCCTTCAGCAGCATGGAATTATTGCCGTTCCCTTGGGTCCCTTTGACCTTGCTCTGTCCTCCCATTGTGGTGCCCCAAACCCTCCTTCGGCCTGACTTCTCACTGCCTTGAAGACTCAGCATGGAGGTCACCACTCTCAGGAAACTTCCTTGAAATTCAGGCTGTGTTCAGGGCCCTGTCCTTTTTCTTACTTCCTCCTGGAGTCTGCCATGTTTATTTTCACCTTCTTCACTTCCCACTCAACTGTGAGCATCCTGACGCAGGGACACTGTCCCTTCGTATCCATCTCTGGTGCCCGGCGCAGTGGACACTCAGTAAAATGAACAAAGGAGGCTGGGCGGGGTTGTAGGACTCTTTCTTACCACAAATGATTTGGCCCCAGAGGTAAGCAAACTTGTAACTCAGTAACATGGTGCCGCAGCCGATTGTCTTCAGACGTCTGTAGCAACAGTCATGCGCCATGCAGCACCTGTGACAAGACCACGCTATTGGGGCTGTCCCCCTGTGGCTCCAGGGAGCCTGGCGCTCTGTGGTCTTACCTCTTTGACCCTAGGCAGGGACCCAAGGATGTTGCAATAGTTTAAAGTGGAGTTTCCTCTGCTCTAGGGGAGTCCGGTCCCCAGTGTTTTTCTTGAGAACTAAAGCAGCACCCTCTCTTTGAAAGACTTTCCACCCCTTACACATTTATATGCATAAACAAAAAAAATTGGCTGCTTTTTCAGCTGGGGTTCTGTGCTGATGAGACAGCAGCATGAGGCTTACAGCTCCCAGCCCCGCTGGGGCCACAGGCGGGCAGAGGGAAGGGAGGACTGGGCGTGGCCTCACCGATCTGTTGCATCCTTGGGGGACCCTTTGCCACCCAGGCCACAGTAGCAACCATAGAAGCCATAAGTGGACACAGGTTCCTTTCCTGTCGTATACTGGATCATTTTCCGAAAACCCAGCAAGTCTCCACGGACCTGCAGCAGGCCTGGAAGGAAATCACTTGGTGTTGGGGGCTGCGGCCCTGGGTCCTCCCTCTGCTTCTCTCTGCTACTCCCCCTCCCCCTCCCTATAATGGTCCCTCTCTTCCTCCCACTGAGGGCATGACGCAGTGGGAAGGGAAGCTGGGGGATGAGGGTGCTTCCCTCCCCCTTGCAGCCAGAAGTCAGGGTCCACTCTTACCAAAGGCCATGATCACTGCCAACAGCAGGAGGGTCTTCATGTTGGGATCCTGTGTGGGAGAGATGCAGATAGCCTGGCCTAGACTCCTCTCCCAGGTGGTTCCGTTCCTAGACTCTTCCGCCCTGGCCCCTGTTCTCCTGTTCACACTCAACAACCCTGGTGAAGGAGTCCTCAAGGGAGCACACAGACAGGCTCCTCAATCCCAGGTGGGGTCCAGCGTGACTGCCTTCATCACACACAGAGTGTACAAGTAATGTGCGCACGCACGACCTCCAGGTCCTTCCCATCTTCGGTGAACGTTTCACACATTGAGACCCATTCCCCCACCCATAATGCACTAATGAGAACTCCATGCCCCTCATCAGACTTACAGTTCCTGGAAGGTTGCAACCAGATCATCCTAACAAACCAGGAGATCCCTGAGGTCCTAGGTTGTGTGTCCCTCTCTAGACATATCCAACTCGCCTCCACCCAACACTGGATTCAAAGCTTGGGAGTCTCACCCATGGAGTCCGATCCCCAGTGTTTTTCTCCAGAACTAAAGCAGCAGTCCTCTCTTTGAAAGACTTTCCCGGCCCCTTATACACCTATGTGTGCAAACACATACCTACTCACACATGTGTGCACACATGTGTATACACACACACACACTCGAGTTCATCTCCTAGAGCAGACATCCTTTGATATAATATACTCATGTGCCTACACAACACATTTGTGCACACACACTCTCTTGTACAAACCAAATCATGCCTGTGCAGGCTTGTGTTCAAGTGTGCCTACATACACATGCACATATATGCACACACACACACACACACACACAAAACATAGCCACACTTGAAGGCAGCCAAGGAGCAGGGACCGGGCATTAATTTCTGGGTATTTAGTTCTCAGAGGATGCTGGAGTTGATACTTCCAAGTGACTGCCTTGTTTATTCTGAACTCCAGTTAAATGGCTGCTCCCATTGGGAGCTTGGGAGTTGGGCTGGGAGGGGAAGGGAGCAGGGGTATGGCCAGTAGGGGAACTCAGAGTTCGGCACACCTGTGCCCCTAAACAATCCTCTTTTCTTCCTCGCATCAGCTGGCAGGACAGAGCTGAGGATGGAAAAACTTTGTGCCATTAGCAGATGCCAGAATTTTAGATTACTTTCTATGGGCCTCTTGGGCCTCTCTCCCGAGTGAATAAATTCCCAGAACTGGGTCTGGGGATGGCCAGCAGTCACCTCCCTGCAACCACTTCCAGGAGAGGGCAGGGGCCATCAGCGGGTCACAAACGACTGCCCTTTCTTCTGCTAAATGTGACATTCAGTAACAAGAAAAAGGGCATTTAGTGTTATTCATTCATTCAATCAATCAGTCTTTCCCAGGTAGCACATACTAAGCCTCTGCAAAGGGCCAGGACCCACGTCAGCCTCTCAGGAGGTGATGAGGACTTGTCCTGCCCCAGGGACCCCAGGGACTGCAGCACAGAAAGACATACAATGGGGCAGACGGTCCCTTCCCACTGACTTGGATCAGCGCCTCCACTGCCTTTTCTTGTTCCTCTTTATCTCGCTCCCCTTCTGGAAAAAGCCAGAGACCGTCCTGGAGACTCCCCCACAAGTTCTGCTTCCGCCTCATCCCCAGTCCTCACCTGTTTGGAGACGGAGCTGACCAAGGCTCCTGGGGTCTACTGCTCTTTCTTCTTCAGCCTCAGGGACACAGTGACTCCAGCTTTCATTTCTAAGACATGTGTTTTATCCTGGCCCATCAACACTAAGAATTTAGCTTCCACGGCCTTACCACTCCCCAACACCAGTCCCCTCAGAAGCAAGCGAGGCAGAGGATGTGATCCTTATCACCATTCTGTCTGCTCCCCACACTCTCCAGGTAACTGGGCCCCGGAAATAGCCTGGCCAGCAAAATGTGAGCATCCGTGCTGAGGGCCACTGCCAGGCTGAAACTAAGTAAAAACTCCATGCAATGCCCTCGTCTTTCTCTGCCCCTCGTGCTGGAAGCAGAAGACGGAAACAGCTTGGATCCCTGAGTCACAGCATGGAGGAGAGTGTCCTGGAGAGTCCCGCAGAGCCTCAGCGGTCTTGGTGTAAGCAAGAAATACAATGTGGTTGTGTTAAATCACTGATGTTGTGTGTCGATCTCAGCCTACCAATAACCAGTGTTGTGGCTGAACCAGCCCCTTATGGTTCTTGTGTTTGCAAGATGCCCTGCAGCAACAACCATTAGAAAACTTTGACAAAAACAAAGGTTTACTACTTACAGGACCTGGAAATGACAATACACACCTGGGTCCACATAGCGAGGTCGCGGGGAGAGAGAGAGCCTGAGATCGTGGGCCTGGGGTTCTGCTTTTATTGGCTTCCAGGCAGAGAGGGGGGAGGCAGGGAGTGGCTAGGGTTTTGTGTACTCACTCTTTATTGATGAATTTAAAACAGAAGAGCAGGAATTAAAAGCAGCAAGAAGAGAACAAACAGATGGCTTCATGGTAGAATTAACCAAAATTTCGAAAACAAAGGAGCCTCAGTGAGAGGAGGCGGCTTGGTTCTTTATGTACTTGTGTGGCTGTTACGTGTTTATTCAAGATAGCCTTTAGAGTGGGTACGTCGGCAATCCATCAAAGGCTAGCAGGCACTAATCAAAGGTTGGCAGGCACTTACATTAGAAAGAAAATGAACAAACCCCCTAAATAGCTGTCAGGGTTTACACTACAATAATCTAATCTATACTAACAGCCATCCAGGCAGCTTTCATCTTGAAGATACAATTTCCTTGAAGTGCTCAGCTTGTGCTTTGGGTTGAATTGTGTCCCCCACCAAATTCCTATGTTGAAGTCCTAACTTCCAGTTAAGACCTCAGAATGTGACTTTATTTGGAAACCGGGTCTTTGTGTGAGTGAGGAGTTCAGATAAGGGTATTAGGGTGGGCCTTAACTGACAACATGACTGATGTCTTTATAAAAAGGGGAGATCTTGGCATAGAGATACACACACATCTTCACTGGGAGAATTCCATGTGAAGAAGAAGGTGGAGACGGAGGGGGTGTTTCTATAAGCCAAAGAAGGCTGAAGATGGTGGGGAAACCCCTACAGCCAGGGGAGAGGCATGGAACAGACTCTTCTCATAGCCCTCAGAAGGAGCCAACCACACTGGCATCTTGATGTTAGACTTCTGGCCTCCAGAACTGTGAGACCATACATTTCTACCATTTAAGCTGCTCAATTTGTGGTACCTTGTACCTGGTACAAATTCTTAGCAAATTAATCCAGCCTCCAGAGATCTCTGTGCGTCTCTGTAGTGTGGGACTTGTGAACAAAGAATGTCACCAGCTATATCAGTAAACAGAAGACATTGCAGCCATCAAGCCATCACCCCTGCAGCCACCCACTATGGTACACCCTGAGGGGATTCGAGATGGAGAAATACAGGATACTGGCCCTCCATAGTGAAGGTGCATATCGAAGGAATAGTTTCCTTAAGCCCAGACTCTTGTATCTTCCCCTACAGAGAAAAGCACTAAATTCATTAACTTGAGATGTCTGCGTTCTCTTTAATTAGCAGTCATCTTTTGATGTTTGACCACCTTTTTGTTTTGTTTTGGTTTTGGTTTTTTGCAAAAACTCCTATAGATGTTGTCCCCTCCCTTACCTTTCCAGGACAGTCCCACAGAGCTATTTCAGAGGCTGTGTCCCAGGCTTAAGTCCTCAGTAATGCCTCAGATAAAATCTCATTTTCAACTTTTAGGTTCTGCATTTTTTTTTTTCAGTTGCTGAGATTCCTGCTCTCATGTCCATTTGTTTTAGGCCTAAATGAAGGTTCAGAGGCGATGGGCTAGATGTTGACCTTTTTTAAAGGCCTCGGCTTTTGGAACACTGTCATTTCTAGGACAGGCAAACTGCCACCCCCTCTGTGTATCCTGGTGGCATCCAGGCCCCAGTGCCCAAGGACTCTGGTGATGTCACACACTGCCTCTCCTTTTTCCATCTTTTCAGAATTTCCCACAAGAATTCAAAGTCCGTGATTTGGCTCCTTGTCCAACCTTCTTCATCAAGGATGAATTTAAGCACTTAGAGTGTGTCAGTGAACAAAACAAAAATTCTACTCTTGTGGGGCTTGCATTTTAGTGGACTGAGACAGACAATAAACAAAAGACACAATAAATAAATGATTTACAGTTGACCCTTGAACAACATGAGCCATCAGAAATCCGTGTGTAACTTTGCAGTGGGCCCTGGTATCCATGGCTCTGCAGAAATAGATCCCACCAATCTGCGATTGTGTAGCACTGTAGTGTATACTTATTTTGAAAAATCCATGTATAAATGGAACTGCACAGTTTGAACCTGTGTTGTTTTCAAGGGTCAACACCTTGACCCTTGAATGGTGATAAAGCCAAGGGGAAAGAGGCAATAGAGATGGATAAGGGAAGCAGGAGTGTGTCTGGAGGAAGAGTGGACTGGTATTTTCCGTTGGATGGATGTCCTCAAACCAAATGTTCTTTGAGCACAGTCAGCACTCAGAAAACTTTTCTTCAGTTATTAATAATTAAAAGAGTCAGCCTATTACCAGTGTTGTTTTCAATGTCAGGATTATGGTTGAAAATGTTTCTGTGTTCTCTGTTTCATAACATTTCCTTGGTGAGGAAAAATGACTCATTACTCTTCTTTTTAAAAAAAAAAAACCTTCTAATTTTGAAATATTTGTATAGGAAAGTTGTGTAAGAAATAATAAATGATAATTACTATATATATATAAATAGCTTAAAAAACAAATTTCTTCTGTATAGCACAGGGAACTATATTCAATATCTTGTAATAACCTTTAATGAAAAAGAATATGAAAATGAATATATGTATATATATATGCATGATTATGACATTATCCATTACACCAGAAACGGACACATTGTGATTGACTATACGTCAATTAAAATAATAATAATAAACAGAAACGTCAATGAAATAGAGTTAGGTGACCAGAAGGGGGAGCTCTCACACCCTGTGAGAATAGCCGAACCCAATGGGAGAAGAAAGACTCTTTCCCGGTGAGGGCTCAGCCAACGAAAAGCCATGGACTCTGTAGCCTATAGCCCTCCCAACTTCCTTTTCCCCTCTATAAAAGAGTTCTTCTTCCCTTCCTGTGGAGGGACTTGCACGTGGCTCATTATGGTTGCAAACCCTAAATTGCCATTTTCTTCTGAATCCAAATAAACCTGTCATTGCTAGAAAAATATCTGGTAAATATCTAGATATTTGTTTCAGTTCAACAGTTGCAAAAATAGTACCCTCCCATCTATTGAATGTTAACATTCTACATGGTATGATTATAGAAACCAGGAAATGAACATTATTAATGAATCTACAGACCTTATTTGAATGTCACCTGTTTTCCTACTAAAGTCTTTTTTCCGATTCAGGATCCCATACTGCATGCAGTTTTCACATCTTCTTTGTCTCCTCTGGTCTGTGACAGCTCCTTAGTCTTTCTTTGCTTTTTGTGACCTTGAGACTTCTGAAGAGCTCTGCTCAGGTTTTTGTAGAATGCCCCTCAGTTTGGATTTGTCTGATATTTTCTCATGATCAGACTGAAGTTATGCATTTTTGGCAAGAATATCACAGAAATGATATTGCACCCTTCTCGGGAAATCTTATCTATGGTACATGATAGTGCTAGATCTCATTGCTATTGACATTCATTTTGATCACTTGATTAAGGTGGTGTCTGCCACGTTTCTCCACTGGAAAGTTACTATTTTGTCTTTTATAATTAGTAAGTATCTTGGGGGGAATTACTTTGAGACCAATTTTCCTAATCTTTTACTGACTAATTTTAGCATGAATACATGGTTTTTGCTGGCAACAATTTAATAATTGGTGTTTTTTAGTTCCCTCATTCCTTCTACATTAAGAATTTGAATTCTACTCTAGGTCAGGGTTTTTCCTTACATTTATTTATTCAGTTATTTATATCAGTCTGTATTCATTATTTTCATCTATGGATTAATACCACCATTATTTATTTTCTTGCTCAAATTGTTCCATCTTGGCCATGGAGAGCACCTTCAAGTTGACACCTATATCCTTTTGGCATGCCCTCATCATTTTTATTTTCTTAGCATTCCTTTCTGGCCCCACAAGGTGTTCCAAACTTATATTTTATCTTTCCAAGCCCTGGAATGGAATCAGTCATTTCTCCAAGAAGCCCTGGTTCTTTTCTTTAATCTTTCTCTCTTTCTCTCTCTCTCTTTCTCTTTCTTCCTTCCTCCCTCCCTCCCTGCCTCCCTCCCTCCCTGCCTCCCTCCCTCCCTGCCTCCTTTCCTCCCTCCCTCCCTCCCTCCCTCCCTCCCTTTCTTTCTTTCTTTCTTTCTTTCTTTCTTTCTTTCTTTCTTTCTTTCTTTCTTTCTTTCTTTCTTTCTTTCCTTTCTTCCTTCCTTCCTTCCTTCCTTCCTTCCTTCCTTCCTTCCTTCCTTCCTTCTTTTCTCCCCCCTCCTTTCCTTTCTTCCTTCCTCCCTTCCTTCTTCTCTCTCTTTCTTTCCTTTTTTTTTTTGATAACAGTATTTAGAAACAAAGATCTGGGAGCTTTAGATGCTCACTGCTAGTGGGATGTCTCTGCTTCTGGGCCTTCTCAGCAAAGTTGAGAAATCTCACACACACACACAATGAGTTTATACTGATGCCTCCAATTCCGATCCAACACTACAGGGTTCATTCTAACCTTCCGTTTTTCCCTATCTAGAACTCTTTTCTCGACTAGGAATAGACTTACTGTATGACCCAGGAATCCCACTCCTGGGCTTGTATCCAGAAGGAACGCTACTCCAGGATGACACCTGCACCCCAATGTACATAGCAGCACTATTTACAATAGTCAAGACATGGAAACAGCCTAAATGTCCATCAACAGATGACTGGATAAAGAAGATGTGGTATATTTATACAATAGAATACTATTCAGCGATAGAAACCGACAACATCACGCCATTTGCAGCAACATGGATGTTTCTGGAGAATGTCATTCTAAGTGAAGTAAGCCAGAAAGAGAAAGAAAAATATCATATGAGATTGCTAATATGTGGAATCTAAAACAAACAAACAAACAAAGAATCAAAGCATAAATACAAAACAGAAACAGACTCATAGACACAGAATACAAACTTGTGGTTGCTAAGGGGGCGGAGGGTGGGAAGGGATAGACTGGGATTTCAAAATTGTAGAATAGATAGACGAGATTATACTGTATAGCACAGGGAAATATACACAAAATCTTATGGTAGCTCACAGAGAAAAAAAATGTGACAATGAGTGTGTATATGTCCATGTATGACTGAAAAATTGTGCTGAACACTGGAATTTGACACAACATTGTAAAATGATTATAAATCAATAAAAAATGTTTAAAAACAAACAAAACAACAACAACAAAAGAACTCTTTTCTCTAACTGAAGCTTCGTTATTAACAACATATTTACTTATTTGTTCAATTCTAGGACAAATAAGGTAGTTTCCAAATTGCAAACCCTAGACTCTGGGAGAAAAAAGTTTTATTAAAACTTTAGTAAATATTTTCTCCCAGTCTGTCCTGTCTTCCCATTCTTTTGACTGTGTCTTTTGCAATACAGAAGTTTTCAATTTAACAAAGTCCAGTATACTTAAAAGGTCATTACCAAACCCAAGGCTGTCTAGATTTTCTCCCATTTTATCTTCCAAAAGTTTTACAATTTTGTGTTTTGCCTTTAGGTCTATGGTCCACTTTGAGTTAATTTTTGTGAAGCATGGAAGGTCTGTATGTAGATTCTCTGTTTTATTTTCCTTTTCTTCTTCTTCTTCTTCTTCTTTTTTTTTTTTTTTTTGCATGTGGAAGTCAAATTGTTCTAGCACCGTTTGTTGAAAAGACTATTCTCTCTCTCGAGTTGCACTGCTCCTTTGTCAAAGAGCAATTGATTATATTTGTGTGCATCTATTTCTGAGCTCGTGATTCTATTCCACTGATTTATTCTATTCTTTCGGCAATGCTATATTGTCTTGATTGTTCTAGATTTATAGTAAGTCTTGAAGTCAAGTGGAGTCAGTCCTCCAACTTTGTTCTTCTCCCTCAATATTGTGTTGGCTATTCTGGTGGATTTTTTTTGCCTCTCCACAAAAACTTTAGAATCAGTTTGTCAATATCCTCAAAATAACTTGCTGGGATTTTTATTGGGATTGCATTGAATCTGTAGATCAAGTTAGGAAGAACTGACAGCAATATTGAGACTTTCTATCAATGAACATGGACATCTCTATTTATTTAATTATTTGATTTCTTCCATCAGAGTTTTGTAGTTTTCCTTATGTAAGTCTTGAACATATTTTGTAAGAGTTATATCTCAGTATTTCATTTTTTTTAGTGCTAATGTAAATGATATTATTTTTAACTTCAAGTTCCAATTATTCATTGCTAATATATAGGGAAAGCAATTGACTTTTTATTGAGTATGATTGATTTACTATATTAATTTTAGGTGTGTAGCATAGTGATTCAATATTTTTATAGATTATACTCTATTAAAAGTTATTACAAGATAATGGCTGTAAGCCCCTGGAAAAGCAATTGACTTTTGTATATATTAACCTTGTATCCTGAAATCTTGCTGTACTTATCGGTTCCACTTTTTTTGTTTTTTGTATTTTTTGCTATTATTGATTCTTTAGGATTTTTCTACATAGACAATCATGTCACCTGTGGAAAAAGATAGTTTTATTTCTTCCTTCCCAATCAGTATACTTTTCTCTTATTACTGCCTTAGCTAGGACTTCCATTATGATGTAGAAAATGAATGGTGAGAGGGGATATTTTTGTCTTGTTCCTGATCTCGGTGGGAAAGCATCTGGTTTTTCATCATTAAGTATGACTTTAGCTGTAGATTTTTTGGTAGATGTTCTTTATCAGTCTGAGGAAGTCCCCTTCTCTTTCTAGTTTTCTGAGAGTTTTATCTCTATGAATGAGTGCTGGATTTTGTCAAATGCCCTCTGCATCTATTGTTACGATCATGTGGTTTTTCTTCTTTAACCTGTTGATATGATGGAACACATTAATTGATTTTGAAATATTGAAAAAACCTTGCATACCTGGAATAAATCCCAGTTGATTGTGTAGTATAGTTTATTTATTTATTTTTTAATACATTATTGGATTTGCTTTGCTTTTTTTTTTTTTTTTTGGAGATTTTTATATCTATGTTTATGATAGATGTTGGTCTATAGTTTTCCTTTCTTGTAATGTTTTGGTCTATTTGGTATCAGAATAATATTGGCCTCATAGAATGTGTTAGGGAATTTCTTAAGGAGATTTCTGGAAGACCTGTAGAAAATTGGTATAATTTTTCCCTTAAATATTTGGCATTCACCAGTATAATCACCTGGGCCTAGTGGTTTTTGTTTTGGAAGGCTATTAATTATTGATTCAATTTCTTTGATAAATACTGACTTATTCAAATGATCTATGTCTTCTTGCTTGAGCTTTGGTAGACTGTGTTTTTCAAGGAATTGGTCCATTCCACCTCGTCTAGCAAATTTGTGAGCATAGAGTTGTTCATAATATTTCTTTATTATCTCTTTAACGACCATGGGATCAGTAGTAATAGCCCCTCTTCCCCTCTTTCTTCTAAGATTTGTGTTTGTATATTGATTTTTTTTTTAGATGCCTGGCTAGAGGTTATTGATTTTATTAATCTTTTCAAAGAGCCAGCTTTTGGTTTCATTGCTTTTCTCTATTGATTTCCTGATTTTAGTTTCTTTAATTTCTCTAATTTTTAGTATTTCTTTTCTTTTGCTAACTTTGGGTTTCATTTGCTTTTCTTTTTCTATTTCCAAAGATGGAATCTTAGACTATTGATTTTAGATCTTTCTGCTTTTCTGATGTAGGCATTCAGTGTTATAAATTCCCCCCAAACACTGCTTTCACTTTATTCCACAGATTTTGATAAGTTGTGTTTTAATTTTCATTTAGCTCAAAAATATCTTTTAATTTCTCCTTCTTTGATCCATATGTTAATTGGAGCCATGTTGTTTAATCACCGAGTATTTTGAGGTTTTCCAGCTATCTTTCTGTTCATTTCTAGTTTAATTTTGCTGTGGGAATCTAAATTGGTGCAACCAGTATGGAAAACAGTATGGAGATTCCTCAAAAAACTAAAAATAGACTTACCATATGATCCAGCAATCATATTCTTGGGCATATATTTGGAGAAGACCCTATTTTGAAAAGATACATGCACCCCAATGTTCATAGAAGCATTATTTACAATAGCCAAGATGTGGAAACAACCTAAATGTCCATCAACAGATGACTGGATAAAAAAGTTGTGGTATATATATACATGGTATATATATGTGTATGGTATATTGTATATATAATGTGATATATATATATATGAGAATATTACTCAGCCATTAAAAAGAATGAAAAATGCCATTTGCTGCAACATGGATGGACCTGGAGATTGTCATTTTAAGTGAAGTAAGCCAGAAAGAGAAAGAAAAATACCAGATGATATCACTTACATGTGGAATCTTAAAAAATAAAAGTCACAAATGAACTTATTTACAAACATAAACAGACTCACAGACACAGAAAACAAACTTATGTTTCTAGGGGGAAGGGGGTGAAGGGATAAAATAGGAGTTCACAATTTGTAGATACTAACTACTATATACAAAATAAATAAACACCAAGGTCCTACTGTAGAGCATAGGGAACTATATTCAATATCTTGTAATAGCCTATAATGAAAAAGAATAGGAAAATGAATATATATGTATATATATATAACTGAATCACTATGCTGTACACCAGAAACTAACACAATATTGTAAATTGATTATACTTCAATTTAAAAAAAAGATTCCATGTGTTTTAAGATTCTGCCTATCAGAAAGATATATTTGTTTGAGATCTGAATTCAGAACTGAGTGAATGGGAAAAGGGGCAGGATGTAAGGCATCAATTTACAGTGTTGTAGTGGAGGCATGATTCTGGTCATGGAAGCTGTGATGACAGCTTCACAATTTGATGAGCAACTTCCTGTTGTGGCAGAAGCAGCAGCTCCCTTGGCAAGCTAGTTCTGTGATGTGACAGTGGGAGTCTTTTTGGGAGACTCAACTTGCTTTTCCAGCACTTTTCCCCTCAGTGATTCTGTAGGACGCACTGCCCTTCTGTAAAGAGTTTTCTTCTAAATAAGGCAGACCTCCAATCCCGAGTGGAGCCCTAGGGGTAGTTTGTTGGGGCCATTCTAGGTAGAGGAAGCTGTAAGTTTTATGACTTGTGTACAGAAGGAAGAGGAGGGAGTGCGTTTTTGGAGGAAGACAGAAGACCCATCGGACAAAGTGCAGATAGTAAAATGAAGGTGGAGAGGTCAGAGGGGGCCAGGTTACTGCAGGCCTTCTGACCTTCTTGGGTCAGCCAATGGCACTTTGAAGCTATGTTATAAAAGATGGAATTATTGACCTACCTTTATCTTCAATCAATTTAGTATTTCCAAGAAAGAGAGATAGTACAGGGGCAAGTTTAAGCTAGATGTGAAGGGAAACTCATTTTGGAGATGGTTTTAAGACCCAGAGGCAGCCAGAGGCTAGTGCTGGAATGATCTCTAGAAAGAGGGCAAGAGTCCATTTAGGAGCTGAATAAAAGCAAGCCTTTCATTGGAGCAGGGGCTGGACTTGATGACCCTTCATGGACCACACAACTTGGTGATTCCTTAACTCCTTTCTGGGTTGGCTGCATCTCTCCATTGCTCAGACTTCTCTCTGGAATTTGATCTAGGGACACAGATCAAATTACCTCATCTTACCCAGAGAACATGTTTCATTCTGTTTTCCACTTTAAAAACTTGGCATTCAGCATGGCCATCTCACATCTGCTCCACCTGGCCTGCCTGGTGCACTCATGTCATAAATCTCTCAGCACAACTGCAAATGTGGGGTTCTCCTTCCTCCTGAAATGAGTAGGGCCTAAAGGAATGCTGCTTTCCATATATCTTAGTCAAAGAGCATCTCCTAGGGATAAGCCACCTCCCTTCCTTTCCTCAACCATAAGCCAGCCCACTGCTTTTTTTTTTTTATAAGGTATTGCAAATCTTTGGATATTAGTATTTACATATCCAATCTGCCCACCAAACAAGGAGCTCTTCGAAGTCTGAGAGCTCTCCAAGCATAGAGCTGTGTCTCTCCCTGCAGACTGAGAACTCCTTGGGAATGTGGAATGGTCCTTCCTATCAGACATGAAACTCCCTGCATCTCCTAGTCCTGTATCTCCCTGTGTCATGCTCCAAGGAGGTGTAGGAAGCTCGTCCCCTCGGTTCAAACCACGTGGAGAGTGCCAGGACACCAGAGGTGAGCAGAGAAGCCCTATGCAGAGGAAAAGCTCTGTCAGCATCAGGGGGACCAAGCTGAGTACCCCCGCCTCTCTTGTGCTAAAAACTCAGAGGGGACTTGCTATGGGCTGACAAGGTGAGATGGTAAGCTGCTGTGATCTCACCCCCCTACACATAGCGCGGGGCCTGTTGAATTCGGCTCCATAATATGTGTCGAGTGAGTGAATGAGTGAATGAAGGGTAAATTTGTAGGTACAGAGGACCCAACACCAGGTAGGAGGGCAACAAGGTTAATTCTAGGCCCCACCCCTGAGGGAGGCTCTGTGCTAACTGTCAAGATGCTTGTCTGGGTCATAATTGGCTCACAACTGGGCAAAACTGTGGTCTAAAAAGTTTCTAGAGACCCAGGACCTGCAGCTGAGTTGGTCCAAGAAATGTTCAGGAAAATGCCTGCTCATGGCTTTTTGAAGAGTTTGTGTTTGGTTTAAATCAAGAGTTTGATTTCCCCACAGCAAATAAATGCTCTGGTTTGTGCTGGCTACTTATATAGTCATTTCCTTAGTTGACTTTCTGAATCTACTCAATTGTAGCAAAATCTTCTTTGGCTCCAGGATGGAGCCAGGAACTTCTCCAGCCAGATCTCCCTGAGGCCATCCGAGGTCAGTGGAAACTAGTCAGGGGTGTGGGGAAGAGGGGTTCTATCTGTGATCGGTGTCCTGGGGTCTTCCCAGGAGAGGCCACTTGCTCTGGGACTGGATTCCTCTTGGCTTTGAGTTGTGAAGTCAGGCATGTGGAAGGCCAGAGCCTCGTATGACTACTGCTCAGTGGACCAAAGTTGGGACGAGCGTGGTGGTGGTGGTGGGGGGTGATCATGGCGGGGTGGGGGCGGGTAGTGAGGCGGTGGGGCAGGGGAGAGGGTGCCATTGGAAACTTGAAACTTTGCCCTGGAAAAGGAAGAGTCAGGTTCTTATTTGGAATGAATGTACTCAGAATAAAAGGAAGGAATGCAGAGTTAGAAAGACCCTTAACTAGAATGGAGCTCAACCATACATTTTACAGGTGAGGGTTAGAACATTTAGGGGCAGAACTTTGCAGTGCACCGCGGCTGTCTAGAGGCATGAAGAGGTATAACATAACCACCTCCCTCTCATCATGTTTGCCATCTGGCTTAAAGTCTCTCCTTCAAGTCAGTAGCATGTTCTTACTAGTCCCAAAACAGCCACTGTCCAGGCGACCCCAGCAGTGACCTTCACAGCCTCCAGAAGGAGACATGCAGCTTGACTTGTACAAACACAAGTATCTGGTGGCTCTGTTGGCTGTCATGGAACTTTTGCTGAGTTTCACTCAGATATGTGAACTTCCAATCTCAGCTGACTCATTTGTTGAAGTAAGGAGTTCCAGTGCCTTTGGAAACAGACACTGAACATGATTCAAAAAGAAAGGGCAGTGAAAATAGCCCTTTAAAGATGGATGAAAAAAGTAACCACAAAAAACCCTGAGTAATCTTGTCATGAAATTCAATATTTCTTCCCCTTCTGTTTAGAAACCAGATTACAGAGGGCAAAGACTTCTGGTCTTGTTTATTTGTCTGTTTGCATGTCCTGCTACTCAAAGTATGGACCACAGGCCTGCAGTATTAGAATTACCAGAGAGTTTGTAGGTAAAAATCTCCAGCCTTACCCAAGACCTATGGATCAAAACCTGTACCTTAAAAAGATCGCTGAGTGATTTATAGGCACCATAAGGTTTGAGAAGCATTGCCCAAGAGCGTGAAAACCAGTCCAACACAAACAGGCTCTGAGCAAAGAAAGAAAACACAATCTTTGCCATGCTTGCTTTGTAATCAAATACGTAAAGTTATCATCAATCATCGTGGAAATGCAAATCAAAACTTCAAGGAGATACCATCTCACACCTGTCAGAATAGTTATCGACAAAAAAAGACAACAAATAACAAGTGTTGATAAGGATGATAAGTGTTGAGAAAAGGGAACCTTCCGGCACTGTTGGCGGGAATGTAAATTGGTGCAGCCAAGCAGTGCGAAGGTTCCTCAAAAAATAAAAATGGAACTACCATATGATCCAGGAGTTTCACTTCTGGCTATTTACCAAAAGAAAATAAAAATACTAATTCAAAAATATATAGGCACCCCAAGGTTTATCACAGCATTACTTACAATAGGCAAGATGTGGAAACACCCTAAATGTCTATCAACAAATGACTGGATAAAGAAGTTGTGAGATACACACACACACACACACACACACATACACACACACACACACAATGGAATAATACTCAGCCATAAAAATGAAATAATGCCATTTTCAGCAACCTGGATGGATCTAGAGGATATTATGCTAAGTGAAATAAATCAGACAGAGAAAGACAAATATTCTATGATCTCACTTATATGGGGAAAGTAAAAAACAAACCACATGAAGATAAACTCATAGATACAGAGAACAAATGAGTGGTTGCCAGAGGGGAAGGGTTGAGGGGTTGGATGAAATGGGTGAAAGGATTTAAGAGGTACAAACCTCCAGTTATAACATAAATAAGCCACGGAGATGTAATATACAGCATAAGGAAAATGGTCAGTAATACCGTAATAACTTTGTATGGGGACAGATGTTACCAGACCTATCGTGGTGATCGTATCATAATGGATATAGATGTCAAATCTCTATGTAGTACACCTGACACTAACATAATATGGTATGTCAAGTATATTTTAATTTTAAAAACAATATATGTAACCATGTAAAAGCACTTATTGCAACAATAGTTCTTTTTAAGTTAATAGACTTGTTTTTTGGAACAGTTTTAGATTTACAGAATTGTACAGGATTTCCATAGACCTCCTCCCAGTCTGAACACAGACGTAGTTTCCCCTGCTGTTAACATTCTGCATGAATGTGGTACATCTGCTGCAATGAATGAATCAGCATTGATTTATTATTAACTAAAGTCCATAGTCTGCATTAAGGCTGAGTCTTTGTGTTGTAGATGCTATGGGGTTTGACAAATGGTAATGTCACGTATCTACCATCACCGGTGTTTTACAGAATAGTTTCACTGCCGTAAATGTCCCCTGTGTTTCACCTACTCATATGCTCTTTCCATCCCAAACTCTTGGCAACCACTGATCTTCTTACTGTCTCTATAGTTTTATCTATTCCAGAATGTCACATAGTGGGCATCATTTAATATGTAGACTTTTCAGATTGGTTTCTTTCACTTAGTAATCTACCTTTAATGTTCCTCTATGTTTTTTTGTGACTTGATACTTTATGTCTTTTGTTGCTGAATAATACCCCACTGTATGGTTAATTCACCATTTGTTTATCCACTTACCTACTGAAGGACATCTTGTTGTTTCCTTTTTTTTTTTTTTTTTTTTTTTTGGCGATTGTGAATAAAGCTGCTACAAACATTCATGTACAGTTTTTTGTTTTTTTTTTTTTTTTTTTTGTGGGCGTAAGTTTTCAATTCTACTGAGTAAATATCTAGGAGTGCAATTGCTGGATGGTATGGTAAGATGATGTTTAGTTTTGTAAGAAACAGCCAAACTATCTTCCAAAGTGGCTGTACCATTTTGCATTCCCACAAGTGATGGATGTAAGTTCTTGTTGCTCCACATCCTCCCATCCTCGATGTTGTCAGTTTTTTGGATTTTAGCCTTTCTAACTGTGTGTAGTAGTTGTTATAATTTGCAATTTCCTAATGACATAATAAGCATCTTTCATATGCTTATTTGCCATTTGTGTGTCTTCTCTGTGAGCTCTCTACTCAGATCTTTTGCCCACTTTGTAACTGGATCGCTCCCTTATTGTTGACTTTCAGGAGTTCTTTGTACATTTTGGATACAAGTCCTTTATCAGATCTGTGTTTTGCAAGCATTTACTCCTAGTCTGTGTCTTTCACAGAGCAGAAGTTTTTTTTTGTTTTTAAAAAATTCCCACTTAAGAGTTCTTTCCCATTTCCGCATTCAGTGGTGTCATATTGGTAGCTTGAAATTAGCCATTGGGTATATTTACCCCAGAAGTTGGCAAACTCTATAAGTCAAGGTTCCCCACCCACCCTTCACTACATTGGTTGTAAAACATTTGGCAGCCTACCACTGCCTCCTGCTAACCTTCAACTGAATCATCTCAGCTGGTCTATTACTGATAGTGATAGAAATGAAAGTAAAAATCATTTACTGATGATTTTTTTACATACCAGGGAAGTTTTTTATTTTGTATATGAATGTCAAATACTGGTATTTTCTTTTTCTTTTTATTTAATTGCTCTTATTTTTCACATTTTCCCCACTCACTTAGGAGATATGGTTATAGACCTTTTTCTTTTTTTAAGTCTGAGTAGGAATTCCTAAATAATACAAATAGTTTTCTCTCAATTATGACCATGTTATTTATTTATAAATGACTGATATTTATGATTAGACAAAATCCTGACTATGGATAGAATTTCTTCACAAATTATCTGAGAAAGAAAAAGCAAGCTCATATCTGAAATTAATAATTGTACATGATTTAACTGAACCAATTCAATAAAGAAGATTAGAAGCTTTTATAATTTCAGACAACTGATTTTTTGAAAATATATAAATCATTCAAAGCATAAGTAATAATTACATTTTGTGCATTTTTCAGAACCAAATGCAATCTGACATGACAATAACCTCCTATTTTGTTTTATTGTGTTCTTAGTAAGGTAACTGCCATACAGTAGGCACTCAATAAATACATGAAATAATGAACTGATTAAAGTCAAAAATAAGACAGAGATACCTGCTATCACACCTGGAATTCAATATCTTATCAGATGTCTTAGACAATGGAATAAGACAACAAAAATAAATGGGTGTAAAATTTAGGAAAATGAGACAAAATTGTCATTTGCAGACACAATGATTTTCTTTGTAGAAAATCCAAAGAGACAATTACCATTATAAACTAACAGAATTTGTCAAAGTTATTAAATATAAGAACACACAAGAACCTAAGTCATCACCATATGTCCCAATAATCAATTAGAAAATGTAATGGTTAAAAAGAAAATGCCATTCACAATAAGAACAAAAAATATGGGATTTCTAGGGAAAAAGTCTAAAAGATATATGTGAAAACATTTTTGAAGAAAAATCATAAAGATATAATTGAAGAACATTGAAGAAGACCTAAATAAATACAGCATAAGATCATGTCTTTTTCACAGTTGGCAAGACTATCATCAAATCACCTATAAAATTCAATGAAATTTCAGTAAAAATCCCCGTGGGAGCTGTCATTGAAGAACTGATTCTAAATTTCATATGGAGGAGTAAGGGTTTAAGAATAATTTCTAAAGAAAAAGGAGGAAGAAGAGGAACTTTCTTAATATATGTAAAGACTTAGAAAGTCATAGTCATCGGGCTGAGTGATATTAGGTCAAGGGTAGACAAACTGATCAAAGTAAAATGAAGAAATCCCCCAAATAGATCTAAGCATAAGTGGAAACTTAGGTGATAGAAAGAGTGTTAAAATCAGAGGGGAAAGACTGGACTGTTCAACAAAAGGTGTTGAGATAACTGACCTTCCCTATGGAGACACGAAATTAAATTCTCACCTCCCTACCAGACATATGAAGTGTTTGTGTCAAAAATGTTTAACCTCATCACCATGAGGCTACGATCAGGCAAATTCAAATTGAGGAGGGTTCTGTGAAATCACTGGCCTGATTTCGAAAATGTCAATGTCATAAAAACCAGCAAACAAAAAAGACTAAGGAATGTTCTAGATTAAAGGTGACAGAAGAGGCACAACCAACTGCAACCAATGCCTGATTCTTGTCTGGATTCTGGATTGGAAAAAAAGCAAACAAACTGGACATAAAGGGCATTACTAGGACAAGAGGGGAAAATTGGATATTAGACATTGTTACTATATACTAGATAATAACATTCTATGAATGTTAACTCTCTTGAGTGTCATAATTTTATGAAGCTATGTAGGAGAATGTTTTGTCTTTAGGTGATAGATGTTGAATTATTTAGGACGAAGTGTCTGCAACTGACCCTCAAATGTGTGAGAGAAAAGTAAAGCAATGAAAGCAAAATGTCAACAATTGGTGCACTGAAGCGTTTATGGGTGTTAATTGCATGAATCTTATAACTTTTCTGTAGATTACAAATTTTTCAAAATAAAAATTTGGGGAAAAATGTGGATACCCTATGATGCAATATTGCCCCTATCAATATATATCTTAAAATAAGTTAGTTATATAGGGATCAGTATGGATAGAGTGAAAAAAAGCAAGTTTCGAGATGTTATGTTTCACTATCATTCCATTCCTGTAGAAACAAAAAGAAGGAAATAATGTTATATATTGTTTATGGACACACATCAGTCTCATAATCTGGTAACCGAGGGGCAGAGGAGGAAGGCTGGAAATAGGGCAGGAGAGGGGACAAAGAGGAATTTAATCTTTAAGGCTTTAATTCTTAAAAAAAAAAATCTGAAACAAAAGCAAAAGCCAATATGGTCAAGAACTAAAAGAAAGAGCTAAAAAGTTATTCTTAATCATGGTTATGTTAAATATTCTTCATAGATTAGGAATCATTCTGAAAGTGTTTACCTTTGGTGGATTATGGAAAAAGTTCACTTTTAACTTCATACATTTCTGGATTGCTTTTGAAGACTTTTATTTCCCTGCACTGCTCATGAGGAAAAAAAGACTTAATATCTGTATTGTGCTCCGGATTATATCAGTGAAGCTAGGGGCTGCCAATCTGAATAAACAGAGTCCTTCTAAGCTCACGGGAGGCTCTGGTTAGCTGTGTGACCCTGGCCAGGTTCCTGGACCCCCGTCTGGATAGGATTTTCCCCCATAGAGTTAATGTCTGTATTAGGCGGGATAAATCATGTGTTGCACTTAGCATAGTGTCTGGTGCCCAGTAAGCACCCCACAGATGTTAATTCCAGCATTATTGTCGTGGCAGCTGAGTTGTTATTAGTCCCCAGCCCTTGCTGGCTGGGCGGGGCGGCCCTCTCCTTGCTGCTGCTCTGGGCCCATCTGTCCCTGCAGTCCTGCCATTTTTGGTTGCAAGTGCTGCCTCCACCATTGAACTCTGAGCTCTTTGAGAGCAAGGACCTCCCCCGGCACTGCCCCCTGCATTATTCATCTTTCTGTCTGCCTCTCAGCCCAGCAGCTGTCACACAATAGGTGTTCAGGAAATCACTTCTGAATGAATGACAGAGTCGCATTTCTGGCCACTGGCCCCGACTCTCAGAACTCACTGCATTTGCTTCCCTGGCAGCTCCAATACCTCGCACTTGGACGGCTTTCCACCCGCCCTGTCTTCTGGGCATCCCATCCCCAGGCGCTGCGCTCAGACTCCTGCCTCTGTCAAGACTGAGGACCCAGGCGCTAAAACAGTCAAGATACTCAGCAGACTGTCAGGGCCTTAAGAAAGTTCTGGGCTTAGGGCCGAGGGGAGGGTGAGCACTCCAGGCTGAGGGGATTAGCGAAGCCCGAGAAGCCAGATAAGGCTGTGACCTGGATAATTCAGGTCTCAAATCCACCCCCGCTGGAATCCTCTGGGTGACTGCCCAAGGCTCCTTTGGCAGGAGAGCTGGCCCCAGGCTCTGGGCTTTTGCTGGACTCCCTGCATCTGCCAGGGCAGCTGGGGCCTGAGCAGGGTAATGCCTGGCTTGGTCCAGGCAGAAGTGTCTCCTCACCACCCCCAGGTCTGTCTTCACTGCTCACTGTCCTCGGCTTTAAGATTCTAGAAGCCTAGAATCTGTTGGCATCCACAGCCCGTGGACGCCAGTGTTGCGGCTGGAGGCCAGCAGGGCCTGGGGCTTCCGGCCCTGCCTGGTGAGGCTGCTCACGGGAGCAGGAGCTGAAGCCAGGCCAGAGAGGTCAGTTACGGGCATGGGGGCTGCAGGAAGCAGCTGGAGTGGGAGAGGCTGGAGACTGTGGGGTCTGGGGAACCAAAGAGGGGTCTCTGGGAGGGGTGGGCAAGGCACAGAACATTTCAGAGGAGATCCCCTGGGCTGTGGGGTTCTTTACCCAGAAAACATCAAACCTTGTGAGCTGTGTCATTCTTAATGAGCCAAGGCCACATGTAAAGGGAAGATGGTGGTTACCCAGAAGATCATTCCCAAGATTGGGGGCAAACCTGGGCAGAGGTTGTCAATAGGGTTTGAGCTGGGACTTGGGATCATGTTAATCTGAGGCCTTGCCAGCATTACTTTTTAACTTGAACCACACGAAAATATTCTTCTTTGGGATGAGGAATCGTCAACATCTATTTAACATTCCTTAACTTGCACTGAACATCCTCTGTGTGCCAGACACTTTGGTCCATGTGGAAAGAGACAGAGCTGGGGAAGATGCCATTGCAGGCGTTTAGAAGGAGGTCATCCTCCTTTCCTCTGTCTCTCCCTGGCCCTCCTCCCCCTCCACTCCTAGTGTTGGGGAACTCAGGTTTGCTCACAGGCAGCTCAAAACTCAACACCAGAAAGGAAAGTTGCTTTTAATCAGAATGCTGGCAATCTGGGGAGATGGTGGAAAAGCCAACTCTGCGGATTCTGCTCGGCCACGAAAGTTTTAAAGAGAAGAGGGGAAGTGATCTCAGTTAATCATTCAGATGAGGGTCAAAGTTGCCGCCATCCCCCACGGCCTGCAGGCTTGTCGACTTCTCGTGATCTTTTGTTTGGATTCTCTCTCGTTCGTACAGTTTGTTGGAAAGATTATTGATGGGGAAGCTAGGGAAGAGATCTGGTCATCTGTTAATTACTGATTCTCCATTTCGACTTCTTTCATCTATGAAAAGAACCGACAGACTAAGCAAGATATTGTGTGATCACGATTTGAAGGATGAGCTTGGGCCAGGGATGTATACAGCATGGGAGTGTTTGCTTTAAAGTTAGTGACAAGACGAAAGGGGTTTCCTGCTGAGGGCAGTCTCCTGCAAAGAGCTGCTTACACCAGGCCCCCATTTCTGGAAGGCAGTTTAGCTTTGGGCTGAGTAGACGTGGCCTTGGGAGTCAAACTGATCAGGTTCAACTTAGAGCCTTGCCACTTACCAGCTGTGCGGGCCTTTTCTTTTCCCAAATTTGAGCCTGGCTGTCCTAATCTGCAGACTGCATCTGACAGTGATGCTTCCCTCATGGGATCACATTAAGGATAAAATGGGATAAGCCACATAAAGAAGTTAGCATGGTGTCTGTGCTTAATAAGCATTAGCTATTTCTATTAGTCATTTGACAAACTTTTTTTTCCCCTAAGGCCCAATCTGTGCCATATCATATACTAGGTGCTGCCAGGGGTAGAGATGAATGAAACATCCTCAGGGACTCATAGCCCAATTTGATCATTCATTGATTGATTCAGGTAGGAAGTCATTAGATATGTATTAAGTCCTACGCTGGGCACTGGAATGTCAAAATGAAAGCCGCAAGTTGCTCACAGTCCGGGGAGGAGATATTGTAATATAATGTTATTGATGCTATGATGAGGGCACTCACAGGGTGCTGGGAGAAAACAAAGAAGGGGAACTTACCCAGCTGGGGGCAAGGTTCAAAAGAAAGCTTTTTGGCAAAGGTAGACCTAATTTCCTTATTGTTTTCTCCAACTCACAGGCGTGCTTCTGTTCCAGGACTGCTCCCCTGCCTAGAATACCAATACTTGGCAAGATCTGTTACTCTTGATTCCTCATCCTCCAGATCTCATCGTAAATGCCACCTCTTCCAGGAGGCCCTCCCTGACCATCTAGCCAAGGTAGCTCCTTCTCCTCCCCTTGATTCCCTATCATTCTGTTTCCCTCCCCCACCTGCACAGCACTGACTATCATCTTTAACTCTCTTTAATGGGTTTCTTTCCTTGTTTATGGCATCTGTCTCCTCCTCCTTCCACTGGAGAGCAGGGAAATTGTCATTCTTGCTCTTCATCCTGTTAGTCACTAGCACAAAGCCGAGTATGTATTTGGTGGTCCATACGTATTTGCGGAGTAACAGAACGATTGGGTGGATGAACTACCCAAGTCCAGAGGGAGCAGCAGCCTCACAGGATTTCAGCCATTCTGTAGGCTGGCAGCTGGCTCTGTAGATGCACACAGCCAGCCCTGTCTTGGTCTCAGTCCCTTTGTACTTAAATGACAGGCTCAACTCTAACTTTCACCAAAACTTTTGCTAAAAATGCAAATGCAAACACCTACTTGACAGCAAGTACATGTTTTGCTTTATCTTTAGGAAAAATCAAACTGTTTATTCTCAAGAAACATTCCCTGAACTAGTCTTCCTTTCTGTCTCGGTTGCTATTGCTCCCTCCTTCTGGAATGTTCTTCACTCTCTTTTTCACCTGGTAAAAGCCTACTTGTTCTCCCATACTGTAACGTCACCTCTTTTTTTTGGAGGAGAGAGAAACCCTAGACCAGCCCATTGCTCTGACCGGCAAGATCCAAGAGCCAAGATTCAAGGTTCAGAGCTTGTAATCCTGAGATACTCACAATTCTAGGACATTCCACTTGTCTTCAATCCCAGTCCAGCCCAGCGATCATTTCCTGAGCAATTCCTGTGGGCAGAGCTCCAGTGAGGCACCCAGGAAACAAACGCAAAGCTAAATCAAGAGGACATTGGAGGGTGGCTATAGCTTAGTAGTAGACCTCGTGCTTAGCATGCACAAGGTCCTGGGTTCAATCCCCAGTACCACCATTAAAAAAAAAAGATCACGGTCAGATCTGCCTGTTAGGTTGGGGGAGATGAGAATAGGCCACTAGCATGCCTATGGCACCTAGTAGAACATTTGTGCTCCTTCCCGGGGCCTAAGAGGAGGTGCCACCTCTTCCAGATGCCTTCCCTGATACCTGCCCGGCACAGTTCCACTAGAATACTACTGTCTACACCCTCAGCTACCCTATCTGTTTGCAGTCCCTGGAATGGGCCATTATAATGCATGCCCACGAGTCCTACACAGGCAGTTCCTTCTACCTGGAATGCCCTTCCTTGCATTCTTGTGTTGGTGAACTCTAAAATCCACTCTTTCTCTTTAAAAAAATATTTTTACTATAATAAAATACACATAACCTAAAATTGACCATCTTAACCAATTGAAGTATGTAGTCCAGTGGCATTAAATACATTTATAATGTGCAACCATCACCACCATCAACTTTCATTACTCTTTTCATCTTGAAAAACTGAAACTCTCTGCCTGTTAAATATTAACTCCCCATCTCCCGCACCCCAGCCCCTGGCAACCACCATTCTACTTTCTGTTTTTATGATGTTGATTGCTCTAAGTACCTCATGTAAGAGGAATCATACAATATTTGTCTATTTGTGACTGGTTTATTTCAGAATTTACTTCCTATTTAAGGCTGAATAATATTCCATTGTGTGTATGCACCACATTTTACTTCTCCGTTCACCCATCAGTGGACGCTTGGGTTGCTGCCATGTTTTAGCTTTTGTGAAGAATGCTGCTGTCAATTTGGTTGTACAACCCCTTTGAGACCCTCCTTCCAATTCTTTTGGGCAAACATCCAGAAGGGAAATTGCTGGGTCATATGTTAATTCTATTCCTAATGTTTCGAGGAACTGCTATGCTGTATCCAAGGCAACTATACCATTTTACAGTCCCACGAACAGTGCACAAGGGTTCCAATTTCTTCAATTCGCTTTTAAAAATTCAGTCCAGGTGGCTCCTCTTCCAGAAAGCTCTCAGAGACCGCTTCATCCTGGAATGGGTTCCATTCACGTGCTGATACAATATTTACTGAGCAACTACAATGTACTAGATTCTGAGCTTGGCACTTAAAACACAAGTTTGCAGAAAAGAGGATTTCTGCTTCAAGACAGAAATCTCACTGTCCTGTTCCTGATGAACAGGTTGAGAGGCTCGAACTCAAGACTGGGTTCTATGGCAGGCTACTGGAGAGCCCTGCAAGCAGGGAGCCCCAGTGAGGCAGGGTGGGCATAAGACTGCAGGAGTGAGGGAGATTAGAACAAAGCTAAACACACATCCAGTCTATGGGTGTAGCTCATCAAACAGGAATTCAGAGCCAGGATTGCGAGATTTTTTAAAGAGAAGCTGGAAATTTGGATTTCTTCCTGAGATCTCTTAACGTTTATACATTAGCTACTAAATCCATTTTTTAAAGGCAATCTGGAGGACAAAGAAAGAATTTCCAAGGGCCGTGTATTGCCCTAGGGTGAAAGCTTATAACCAATGATGAGGTTGACTCATCAGTTACATTAGCTGTAACTCTAACTCAGTTTCCACTTCTCTATCTTATGTATAAGGAAATCATGTGACCCTCTGGTCAGATGTCCTGGGAAAATCCCAATCATTGTGTCTTTATTGGATCTCTACCTCTGTGTGTAGTGGAAAGAACATGAACTTGGATGACAGGTCAGGCTTAAGAGTCTGGGTTCACCTTTTACTAGCTGTGTGGCCTTGGGCAAATTGCCTAACATCTGCCCCTTACTTACTTACGGAAGTAAGTAAGTAAGTTTCCTTACTTACAGAATGGGATCATAGCGCCCCATGAGATTTTGTGAGCACTGAGGTCATAAATGCTGAAGTTGCCTTTTGCTTGTGGCAACCATGGATGTTCACTGAATACTGAGTTCCTCTCTCCTTCCTTCCTGAGCTATCGGCCTCATAATCTCCTTCAACAGGAAAGGCCAGAGTGTGCAGTATGTGTGATGAGTTCTATAACATTCCAGAGACAGGCGTGCTTCCTGTGGAAAGAGCAATCAGGGAAAACTTCCTGGAGGAGGAAGACTCAGTGTAGGCTCTCTGCCAGTGAGCCCTAGGCTATCCTGTTCTAGGTGCCAGCCTGGGGGGCATCAGATGGTTTGATAAGGCCAAGGGAGTTTCAGCCGCCCAGGGTCTCAGGGCGAGAGAACATCCAGGTGGCAACGGCTGCCCTCAGCAGGGCTTCAGCCCTGGGACGAGCCTGCACGAGACAGCCACAGCAAGTGCCAAAGAACAAGCATGCTTATGGGATTTTAATTCATTTCACAGATATTTCTGGTGGACCTCCCACAGGTTAGATGTTGTTCTAGGTGCTAGGGTCAGAAAGGAACTAGAGGAAAATCTTACCCTCAAGAGTCTCCACTCTGCTGGGGTTGGAAGTGGTTGGGGTGCTTCAACTGCTGATGTGTGAATGATTGGATCCTTCACCAAAGACAAGGGAGCTGCGAGGGGCTGGGTTGTAGGGGAGACAGTGAGTTTAGTTCTGGGGTTCTTGTGAGACATCAAGCTAAAACATCAGGCAGGTATTTGAATTTTAATTGTTATATTTATTTAAATATATATTAAAGTCTATACATTAAAAATATATTTATTATATATTTTATTTATATAATTAAATATAATTGTATAATTTATATATAACTATATTATATAAAATTATATAAAGTATATAAAATCATAAATTATAATTTATATTTATACATATTAGTGAATATAAATTATATAATTTATATAATTATAAAATTATATTTAATAATTATATTTGAAGTGTGGGCTGGAGGAATGCAGCGAGAATGAAGCTAAAGCTGGAGGAGTTATGTATTCATTCAACAAACCTACCTGAACATTTACTATGTGCCAGGTGTGGGTTGTGCAGAAATGAAGCAGACCCAGTGCCTACCCTCGTGGGGCTCTCCATTTGGTGGAAAGACATAATAGCAATGATATTTATAGTAGCTATGATGCAGTGAACCCCTGCCAGGTGCCAGGCACAGCGCTGAGCCCCTCTGCCGGCCATCTCATTGAATAATCATGATTACGAAATGAAGCTGGTTCGATTACCGTCCTGCTTTACAGATGGTAAAACTGAGACCTGATGAGGTCAGGTGTCATGAATAGTCAGAGTCGGTCTGACTTGAATCTCAGGTTCTTTGACCTGACACTGTGCTTTCTCCTCATCCGGGTATTCAATCATTTATTCTCCACTCAGTGTTATTGCTGAGTGAGGGTTAGTGCCAGACACTGTTCTGCCAAGGATATCTCCAGGACAATCTGCATGGAAATAAGACCTAAATCCCTGAACACGGACAACTCACCCCTAGAGAGGGGAAGAGAGGGAGGAACAGGTCCCTTGAAAACACCTGCATTCGGGGCCAAGAGAGATGGAGGGTGAGCCACAGGAGGGCGGACGGCAGACTCAAAAGCCAGAGGGAAAGAGTTTTGAGAAGGAGGAGGTGGCCAGTGGGATGGAGTGTCCAAGAAACTGAGGGGGTGAAGACCAAGCCTGAGCAGTGCCAGGTTTTGGGGGCTCCCTGGGAGCTGATGTAGGACACAGCCAAAGGCAGGCATCAAGGGGTTCAGAAGAGAGCAGGTGATGAACAAGAGGAGGCTTCTCTGCCTCCACACTTGGCTTTTAGAGGAAAAAGAAAGCTGGAAAGAAGTAGGCAGAGGCAAGGGATGTTTTCCTTTTTTCTTTTCTTTTTCTTTTTTGGGCGTGATTTTGTTTGGTCTAGGATGGCCAGGCTCGTGTATACCTGTAGGCAGAGGAAGAGATTGGTTGATAAAGAGCAATGAAAATACAGAGCAGAGAGGATTTTTCCCCCACAGCAGTTACTGCCCCTGGACACACTGCATACTTATTTGATGCCTTTCCTATCTGTGTCCCCAACCAGAAGGGAAGCTGTCTTACTCACAGTGGAGCCCTGGCAGTGCCTGACAGAGGAGATACTCAATAAGCACTTTCCGTTTTGAAATGAATTCACAGGATTCCGAGGGGGCCCCGGTGATTAGGTCCTGGAAAGATAAGGGTTCATGAGGGCACAGGGAGGAATTTCTCTCTGATGCTGCCGTGAAGGGGGAGACACTGAGAAGGAAGCCAAGGGCGAGGAGAGGAAGGAGCTCACACCCACATCTTCTCAGAAGAGTGGGGGGGGGGTGTGCATCAGGGAGGAGCCATCAGTGGAGAAGAACCTTGACCCTGGCTGGCCCAGGCCAGATCCTCCTTAATGTCTTTCCCGAAAGCCACCCAGGCACCTGATGCACTTCCGAAAATAGCTACTTTTGAACACAGAAAAGAGAGGAAAAAAATCCCCAGGGGTCTTGAGGGGGTGAAGTAAGACTTCCTGTGTGAGTTCCCAAGAATCCTGGAGCTGGTCCAGGTGGGGTGTGGGAGGCAGGCAGGGGGCCTTTAAAACCAGGCGCGCCCAGCCTGTTCTCCAGCCCTGAGGACGAAGAGAAGGTGTCACTGGTGAGGAATCTCATTCTGGGGGCTGCCTTGCCTGGCGTGAGGGGAGGTGGGGGGCAAGGTACACACAGAGCTGGGCCCCCTCCCCTCCACCCCCAGATGTGGAGGCGGTCTTAGCAGCACCTTCTGTATAGAAGGAGCTTGGTGCTGTCCATCCTTTCGAGCCAGGAGACGTGAACTGGAATGGGGGGTGGAGGATGGTCCTGGGAGCAGGGGGTCGGCTGCTGTATGTGGACTTGGAGGACCTGTCCCTTCAGTGACCCTCCACTCCCTGGCCCCCACATTTCAATGCTTCTGTCTGGATGGCTGTCTCCACTCTCCCCACTTCTCATTCCCGCAGCCACTGCTCTACTCCACAATTATCTTGTGGCCTCACTCATTTCCCTCTGCTGTTTGCTTGATAAAAATAGCCAACCCACATCCCTCTGGGAGCCTTCTTTGGGCTCCATTGATGGTCCGCCTTCCTAGCTCCCAGAACAGCTGTTTCAATGCTTCTGCCACAGCCCCCGTGAAGCTCCTTTTGTGCACTTTCAGACCTCTTTGCGTGGGGCCTCGTGCTGCTCCTCATGTCAACAACCATGTCCTGAGGTGCTCTAAATGCCACCTGGGATTTGGGTTTTGTTGAGGTCTGGTGAGGCCAACAGATCAGGAGATGAATGCTGTGTAAAAGACAGTTTGTTACAGTTTTCAAGAGAAGGGGACACACCACACCTTGCAGGGCCTCATGGGGAAGCACCAGGGTTGATCAGGAGGCAAAATAAATGAGGGCAAGCATGGTCAGGAGCCTGTGTTGTGTTTTCTGTGGGGAAGGCAAGACAGGGCAGGGGACAGCCTAGGACTAGCCAGCTTGAATAGCTTCAGCAGACTCCAGGCTGCAGGGGTGAGCCCGGTTTTCTGTTATCTGCCTGGCCTCGCGATGATTTAGGCCAGGGGGAATGTTGGCTTGGAGTGTGAGAGCTATACAGAGGAGGAGGTTGGGCATGTGAGTTTAGGATTGGTTGGTTTGCATTTGAAAGGCACGTTCACAGGGGAGGCTTTTGCTTTATCTGGAATTAGCCAGTCCTGGAGAGGCTGTCTCTTCCCAGCCCAGCAAGGTCCCCAAGATGTCAGAGAGTCATAAAATATAGAAAGTGCACAACATGGCTGGTACACAGGGGCTGCTCAGAGGTAGTGGAGTAGCATCAGTCAAAGGAGGAGATTCACAGTCCTGGGCTGAATCCTTGGGGCAACTCACTTCCCTTTCTGAGACTCAATTTCTGCATCTGTGAAATCAACAACTGTTATTCACTCAGTTAGCAAATGACTGTCAAAGGGCAGGTTTAACAATACCTGCCTGTTAAGGGGCCATTGGTAGATTTAAGAAGACAGTGAACAGTGTCTGGTATGTAAGAGATGCACAGTGCATGATTGCTGGTGTCTTCTGCCTGTCACACTCCAGGAAGCAGTAAGAAAGATTGGTGCGGAAGGGTAGGATACAGGACCATTTTCCTTGGCTGTTTAGAGCCCTCAGAGCAGAAGCTGCGGGTAGACAGAACCCTCAGGAATGTTCTTGGAACTCAGAGGAGCTGCTGGATGAAGGATGGCATGGAAAGGCCGGCCCAGTAGCCAGGAACTCCAGGGAGCTGGAGGCTGTGTGTTTGGGGCCAGGTCTTGGGCGGTGCCAGGGGCCCCGGGGCAGAGCTCTGGCAGAGTGACCACTGAACTCAGGGGCCGGAGACCACAGGGTGTTGGAGCAGAATCCTGGCAGACCATAGGCCAGCTAAGCAGCTCTGGATGAACAAGGAATTTGGGACCCACAGAGAGAAGGGACGCAGGCAGCCACTGGTAAGGAACCTCTAAGAGGCCAAGTTAGAATCCATCACTGGCCCAAGACACATGGAATTCCACCTGCTTTTTGGGTGTAGATTTTTTGACTCCAAGCTGGTGATTCATGTGTTTGCCAAAGGCAGATTCTGGGGAGGGAAGCTGGGGCCTCCAGCCTATGGGGAAGAGCATGGGAAGGAACCCAGTCCCCTCAGCTCAAAGGAGAACACATCCCTCTGGGGAGAGAGGCTGTGTGATGCAGTGAGGGTTGCATAGGTCCCGGGTTTGAACCCTGCCTCCACTTTTTACTGGCTTTGTGACTTCTGGCAAGTTGCTTGAGCTCTCTGAACCTCCATTTGTCCACTGGCTAAATGGGAACTGTTGAGGGCAGGGAGAAATTTGCCTCTACCCTTCTAAATTCTTCTGGTTGGTCTAAGATTTATATCGACAAGAGATGGACTAACAGGAAAAAAATCAAACAAAAGTTTAATAGCATGTATACATGGGAGAAACCAGGAAAACTGAGCAACTCACAAAAATGACTCAACCCTTACTTTAGCCATCTTTGGCTAAAGACCAAAAAGGATATTGGGAGTAGCGGTTTGGGATTTCAAAGGGGAGGAAAGTAATTCACATGGAGGCGGAAAAGCAAATATTTGGTAAACAAATGTTTGCTGGGCCAGGAAGAGACAAGGGGACACAGAGTGGACTCTGATCTCTAGGCCCTGCCTAGTGTCCCCCACCACACCTGTTCTCGTATTCCCAGCAGGTATTTTCTGGTAATAGCTCTATTCCAGGAACAGACCCTTTATCTACATTCTTTAGCCAGTTAAGGTGGAGGTAAAAAGAAAGACTCCTCAAATCTTCAGTTTCTTAAAAATAATCAGCCTAGGTTAATCCTTATGCCAAAGAGACACATTTTAGGGTGCAAATTTCTCTCTCCTGTGGAACAGTGATACCTACCCTGCAGAGCTGTTGTGAGCACGCGGGACTGACTTATTTTTTAGGGATACCTAGTGCCTGGAGCCCGTGAAAATGTTTTGATCTTAAATTCTTTGAAAGCCAGGAGAAAAAAATGAATATGATATAATGAATGTATGAGAATGAATCCAGCCTGGATTGTGTTGTTTTTATACCAAAGCAGTTGTAAAATAGAATTGAAAAAGATTTTTTTTTTTTTTTTTTTTTTTTTTTGGAGGATGGAGCAATTGTGTTGGGGGCTTCTGTGGTGGGAAAATTCTCTCCCATCTCTACTGGAGACAATGCCCCGAAGGATGCCCCTCTCCCCTCAGGGACCCCTTGGGTCTGCTCCTTGAGGTTTTTGCCTTGTCTTTTCCAACTGCAGATCTCAGTTTATTGCCCGGCAAGAGAGGGTGGGGCCTGGTGGGGAGCCAGGGGTGGGTCTGAACAGGCCATGATGGCCCCACCAGATCGGCATGCCATGGGATGTGTTTTCTTTTCCAGAATCCTGGAGATGAAGGGCGTTCTCATACTGGCCTGGTTCCTGGCTTGTAGTAAGTGCTTGCCCCAAGACCTCTGAACTGGTGCCCTTCCAACCCTTGAAACAACAGGGTCGGGCGAAGGAGACCAGCCTGGGAGACTTGACTTTGAATCTTGGCTCTGCACTCACCATGTAAATTTCAGCAAGAGCCTACACCTCTCCCAGCCTCTCTTTCTTCATCTGTGACACAGGATAAAGGTGGACGGGCTGGGCTGTGGCAGGATGCTTAGAGGTGATACGTGAAGGCTGTGCTGTGTGCAGGACATGGGGCTTGCAGATGTGGGAAGTGGGTTTTTCACTTAGACGCAAAACAAAATAAAGCTAAACTAAAACAAGACCCTTATATAAATAGTCTCTGCTCAAGGCTGTTCAGGTTTTCTACACACCCTGCCTGCTGTCACCTCCCACCTGGAGCCAACTACGCAGCATCAGGGGAGCCGGGCTCCAGGCCTCCCCTGCAGCCCCGTAACCATGTACACCACCCCTGACAGGCTGTCCTAATTTTTGGTGTCTGGCCAGGTCCCCTGGAGACCCGGTGCAGGGAGGGCTTCTGGCTGCGTGTGAAACCCTGGGAAAGGCGCACCTTCCCCTCCCTGTCACAGCATCTCAACTGTAAGATGAGGGAGCTGGCTTTACTTCTCTAAGATTCTGTGCCTTCTGTTCCAAACAGGGTTAGTTTTGGGGAGAGGAGAGTGTATCACCAGGAGAGACAGGAAGAGCCTATCTGCCTGCTTCACACAGATACCCCATTAATTATCTCTAATATTTCTTGGTCACTTACTATGTGTCTGCTACTGTGCTCAAAGTTTACAAACTGTACCTTATTTCAACCCCCATGACAACTCCAAGAGGTCAGTGGTCACTTTAGGCGCCCCCATTCTGCAGATGAGGAAACTGAGGCTCTGTGAGATCAAGTGAGCTAGCCAACACCATACAGTGAATCAGTGGCAGCACCGGGATTTGAACCCGGTTGCTCATTCTCCACATCCAAACTTCCAACCCACCTCTCTATACTTTTGGCCCTCAGCTTTCTCATTCCTAACCCACTAATGGGGAGAATGAAAAAGAGACACCTTGGTCCCTCTGAGCCCCAGGGTGAAAGGAAGGGCAGAAGCATCCTGGGAACGGGAGTCTGGAGCAGGTGCGCCTGGGTTTCATCTGGGGACACTGGCTGTCTTTCAGGTGTGCCTGCTGTCCCAGGGAGCTTGCTGGACCTGAGTTCAATGATTGAGGATGTGACTGGGAAGCCTGCCTTGGAGAGCTTTGGCTTCTACGGCTGTTACTGTGGCTGGGGGGGCAAAGGGACCCCTGTGGATGCTATTGACTGGTGAGCTAATTATCACGACTGCCTTTTGTGCCCTAGGCTCAGCACCCACAATATCTCATTTAATTCGATGTCAAGTCTGAAATTTTCAAAAAATGTTTTATTGAAGTATAGTTGATTTACAGCGTTGTGTTAGTTTCTGGTGTACAGCAAAGTGATTCAGTTATACATATATATTCTTTTTCATTATAGTTTATGATAGGATATTGAATATAGTTCACTGGGCTATACAGTAAGACCTTGTTGTTTATCTGTTTTATATATAGTAGTATGTGTCTGTTAATTCCAAACTCTTAATTTATCCCTCCTCCACCCCCTTCTCCCTTTGGTAACCATCAGTTTGTTTGTATGCCTGTGAGTCTGTTTCTGTTTTGTAAATCAGTTCCTTTGTATGAACGATGAGTCTCAAAGAGGTTAACTGTCTTGCCCAAGATACATCTAGTAACTCCCCAAATCTCAGTGGCCTAATGTAACAGCTGATCTTTCACTACGTGACAAACCACCCCAGAATGTAGTAGCTTAAAGCGATGACAACCATTTAACTTGCTAAGATCCTGCCACTTGGGCAGGGCTTCGTTGGGTGGCTGGGCTCTGCTCCTCCCAGCTTCAGCTTGGGCAGCTCCACCGAGACTGGGTCATCCGCCTTCTAGAATCCTCACTTCTATGGCCGGCAAGCTGTCACTGCCTGCTGGCTGGGAGCTCAGCTGAGGCTGCAGACCTCAGTTCCTCTCACTTCAGCCTCTCCAAGATTGTCTGGACTTCCCTACAGCACCGTGACTCTTGGTTTCCAAGAATGAGTATTCTAGAACTGTAAGACGAAAGAGTACGGCATTTCTGTGATTCAGCCCCATAAATTCTACTGCGTCACTCCCACTGTCCTCTTGGTCAAGGTAGTCACACAGGCTTTATGAGGGAGGGGGCCTAGTTCCCACCCCTTGATTGGGAGGTGTCAGCATTCTAGAAGGACATGGGAGATGGGAGAGATGGTTCTTGGAAAATGCAACTTTCTGGGTTGAACAATTCTTACATGGCTAGATGCGTATAATAGAATAGAGGCACTTAAACAGATGGATGGCATGTGGTTGGAGTCAAGCTTCTCACTGCTGGAGTGGGAGTTTACAGACCAGACAAACAAGGACAGGAAGCTAGAATGATCTATATGGTGATGGATTAGAGTTGGAGACTTCAGTATGAACTTCTGTTTAGCTTAATATAGATGAAGATGGTTACATAGAGAAATATGTAGAGATGCGTGTGTATACACGGGTTAATATAGACAGTTTTTTTTTTTTTTTTTTGCTCTGTCAGCTGAGAGGTCCTAAGAGAAACAATACCTCAGAAGCAATAAGCAACACCTAGTGCCAGATCTGGTTTCTGATACCATCCTCCAAAAAGAGGAACCCAGCCTTCTTCGAGAAATGGCTGATTCTAGGGCAAGGGCAGGAAACATACAAGAGGTGCCTGGAGCTTCTTACAGTGCCCCAAAGCTAGGAAGGGCTCCAATAAAACCAACCCAAACCAAAGCCCACATTGATGGGGATACTTCGAGGAACCAACTGAAAAAGTTCCCAATGGCCAAAGCTGGCACAACATGAGCAAGAAAATAAATGCACAACCTGTCTTATCATAAGAAAGACATCAGAGAAATACCAATAGTACAGCAACTTACAAAAGACTTGACCACCATGCCTCAAAACTATTAAGGTCATCAGAAACAAGGAAAGTATGAGAAACTGCCACAGCCAAGAGGAGCCTAAAGAAACAGAACAACTAACTGTAACATGGTGTCCTTCACTGGGTCCTAGAATAGAAAAAGGACATTCACCACAAACGATAAATGCTGGAGAAGGTCTGGAGAAAAGAGAACCTTCCTGCACAGTGGGTGGAAATGTTTGGTGCAGCCATTAGGGAAAACAGTATGAAGATTCCTCAAAAAACTGAAAATAGACCTACCATATGATCCATAATCCCCATTCCTGGTATATATCTGGAGGAAACTCTAATTCAAAAATATACATGCATCCCAGTGTTCATAACAGCACTATTTACAACAGCCAAGACATGGAAGCAACCTAAATGTCCATCAACAGATGACTGGATAAAGAGGTTGTGGTACACACACACACACACACACACACACACACAGGAATACTACTCAGCCATAAAAAAAGAATAAAATAATGCCATTTGCAGCAACATGGATGGATGTGGAGATTGTCATTCTAAGTGAGGTAAGCTAGAAAGAGAAAGAAAAATACCATATGATATCACTTAAATGGAGAATCTAAAAAAAAAGACATAC
This sequence comes from Camelus bactrianus, assembly GCF_048773025.1. Taxonomy (NCBI): domain Eukaryota; kingdom Metazoa; phylum Chordata; class Mammalia; order Artiodactyla; family Camelidae; genus Camelus; species Camelus bactrianus. The sequence continues at coordinate 66,008,137 of NC_133551.1, read as the reverse complement.
AAATGAACTTATTTACAAAACAGAAACAGACTCATAGATATAGAAAATAAACTTACGGTTGGTGAGGGAGGGGGAAAGGGGGTAGGTGGGATAAAATGGGAGTTCAGGATATGAAGATACTAACTACTACATATAAAATAGATGAACAGCAAGGTCCTACTGTATAGCACAGGGAACCATATTCAATACCTTGTAATAGCTGACAATGAAAAAGAATATGAAAAGGAATATATATATGTATAAGTGACTTACTATGCTGTACACCAGAAATTAGCACAATGTTCCGAATCAACTATACTTCAATTTAAAAAAAAAGGAAAGAAAAAGGACATTTAGGTAGAAACTAAGAAAATCTAAATAAACTATGGACTTTTTACAATTAAGGAATCAATAATGGTATGTTATTATTTAGTAATAATGTTATTAACAATTTTTTAATAATGTATCAATATTGGTTTGTTAGCTGCAACAAACATATCATGCTGATATACAATGTTGACAATAGAAGAAACTGGGTTTGAGGTAAAAGGGAGCATTCTATATAATCGTCTCGATTTTTCTGTAAATCCAAATAAAAAAACCCAAAAAACAGTTGTTCACACCTCTCATACTAGAAATTTAGTTTTCGCTCATTTAACAATGTGAATCACGTATTGATTCCAGGATCCAGGTTTCTCCCATCTTGTGGCTCTCCCTATGGCCTCAGAGTCCTTGGCTACAGCATCTCCATCCAGCTGAGATGGAGAAAGAGAGAGTGAAAGAGTGTGGGAGGTTTTTATATGGGTTGGTCTAGAAGTGCTGTACATTTCTCTGGCCACCAAGCTAGTCATGTGACCACACATACCTGCAAGGGAGGCTGGGAAATGTAGTCTCACTGTAGGTCCGGGAGGAAGGAGGCCAGTGAGCTGGTACGCACAGCAGGCAGTCCGAGTAGAAGAGTAGAAGGACTCAGCCGTGTTATTAGATTCTTTCTTGGTCAGAACTCACCTGCCCTGGTGGCCTCTGCTCAAGGGACAGGCCCCTTCTACTCGGGATCTAAGTCGCTTGCATTGACAGGTGCTGTTGGTGGCATGACGTCTGCTATGCGGAGCTGGAGAGGAAAGGCTACAACGTCTTGACACAGTCGTACAGATACAGAGTCAGACAGGGCCTGGTCACCTGTGGTAAGGCTGGGGCTTCCTGTTTAGGCCACTGGGAGAGGCTGGGTCTCTGCTGGCTCTGAGGTCAGTCAGTCTATCTCTTGTGGGGGAAGCTGGGGGCCAGAGGGACAGGAGATTGTAGGATTGTAGCTGGATCCGACCCCCAGGGGAAGGGCTGACGCATCTTAGACTCAGCATGTACCTGGCGCCAAGACCTCGCATACGTCCTTTTGCTTGCTGTGCGGTGGGTTCAGTGTCCACATTTCACAGATGAGAAAACAGACTCAAAGGCTTACCAAGTGCAAAAAGGTAATCAAGATTCAAGCTCAGGTCCGCTTGAGTTCAAAGCTAAGTCTAAAAATAGCATCTCTCTCCTATATGAGAACTGGAGTCCCTCCAGAGCAGGGGCTGTCTCCACCATCAGACTGGGGACTCCGGAGGGGAGGGAATGTGTGTCCTCCATCTGGCTGGGGACTCCCTGAAGGCAGGAGCTGTGTCTCCCTGGGCTGAAACCTCACCCTGGGCAGCAGCTGTGCCTCTGCCATCCGATTATGCACTGCCCCTCCCCAACGTGTAGAAGCTGTGACTCCCCCATCAGACTGAGAGCAGGATGCAGACCGGGGCGTCCGCTCAGGCTAGCAGCAAGTCCAGCCTGAAGCAAGCCCGGAGTCTGTCACGGAGCACATCTTCCCTTCCTCATTTTCCATTTGGCGTCCTGTTTGCAGAACTCGGGTCCCACTGCCAGATGGAGCTCTGTGCCTGTGACCAGAAGCTCGTCCACTGCCTGAAGAGAAACAGAAGGAGCTACAGCTCTCTTTACCAATACTTCCCCAACTTCCTCTGCATCTAGTTGTCCACTGAGCTCCTCCTGGACCACGAATTTTACTCCCTTCTTCTCCAGCACGGAGCTCACCTATGCTGCTGGGTTCCTCAGAGAGACTCCCGGGTTCTGTGAGCTCCTTCCTTTTCAATGGTCCACGGGGCTTGAAGGAGCCCCACAGCCACACCTCACCCTCCAGAGAGTCCCATGGGAGTGACTCTGGTCATCGGACTTGGTAAGGTCAGGGTCTCTGGCCGCCGGATGCAAGGTCGGCTGCTCTGGTGCCGAGAGCCCGCCCCTCGCTCCAGGCCAGCCGTATGTCTCCTCGCCCCTGAAGACAGCCCTGCTTCTCTACGAGGAAGACTTTCTTGGGATGCATTCACTTTTCAACTCTTCAGTCGGAGGATCACTGCTACCCTGTAGAGAAGTTTTGCTCAAGTAGAAGCAACATTGACTCCATACATCTATCATCTGGATTTTAAATAAAATTCCTTCTTAAGACTAATAATAACCACACAGGCATTTCACCTGCTGTGGGGGACTGTCTGCACCTCCTTCTTTGCTATTAGGGCACTAAAGCCAACATTAGCCACGTTCTCTCAGGGGCCAAAGGTGCGATTAGTGACTAGAAGTTTTCCTGGGATGAGTACCAAACCTTCTTCAGGGCTCATCTCCTTAAACCTTGGGCATCCTCTTGAGCCCAGCGCTGAGACTCAGTCTTCCTCCAGGGGGTGGGGAGATGATTGGCAGTCATGCCACCTTGGGCTTCCAGGCCAGAGACGGCTGAATTCAATCCCAGCTTGGCTTCTCCAGCTGTGTGGCCTCAGGCTCATTACTGAACCCCTCTGATTTCTGATCTCTTGAAAAAAGAAACTGTTATGTTTCTTGCATTTCCTGCGTATAAATTGGGAATCCCAAAGCTGCATTGATGCTGACCTGGGGATGCTGAGGCTCTGGGATTTCACAGAGCAAACATTAAAAATGGGTTTTTTAATGTCCTTCCTTGGTAAAAATAAGGCCCACCTCATTTATCAAGTCATAAAAGAAAGGGTGTTCTAATACCCAGGCTGCAGGAAGAAAGGACACGTCCCAAAACAAAGGAGAGTCCTTTCCAAGAAAGGACCTTTGACTTCCTTACACTGACAAATCCTCAAATAACCGCATGATAAATGGCATCTATATTTAAAAACCTCCAATGTTGAATATTTTCAAGATAAAATTGAACTTTATGAGAATACTCTGAATGTACTAGTGTTTTAGAAAGTTTGCTATGGACTTATGCCTAATTTGACAATGTAACAAAGAATGTGGCTCGAATTTCCAATTTGCTCATGAAATTTTTTTGATCAGAGCCATTTTTATTTTATTTTATTTTGCTTTTGGGGTAATTTAATTATTTAATTAATTAATTGATTTTTATTCTTATTTTTTTCAATGGAAGTACTGGGGATTGAACCTAGCACCTCGTGCATGCTAAGCATGGCATTCTACCACTGAGCTGTACCATCCCCACTCCAAATCCATCTTCAAATAGGTATGTAGAGGAAATGTGGAGCTTCACTTTTAATGCCATTTCTCTTCAATTGTGATTTTCCAGATGATGGAGAAGAGACCTCAGCCCAAGTGTCTCCCTTCTCCCATCAGGGTCAGGTGACAGGCAGAGTGATGCTCTGCTGGTAAGTTCTGTAGGGCAGGGCAGGGCTGTGTTCAGGCCCCTCTTACTGGGACATCCCAGCTGAAAGCACTGGTATTCAGACAGGCATTTGTGCGAGAAGGATGCTGGGAGGTTATGAGAGCAACACGTCAGGCTGACATGGATTTGGGCTGGAAGGACTCAAGGAGAACCTTCATTTACCTACCAGGAGATTGAGGCCCAGAGAGATTAGGAGACTTTCCCAAAGTCACGCAGTACATCAATAGCAGAAGTAGGATTAGACCTCAGATCCTGGTTCTAAAGCCTGGCCTCTGACCACTATCCCATTGTCTTCAACCTCAGCCCCTGAAGAGAGAAAACAGCCTGGAGAGGTTCAGGGACTTACCCACATTGGGGGTTCTCAGGAGGACCCCCTCGATTCAGCCCAAAAGCCAACTCCATTTCTTTGCTCTGGCTGCCTCTGGGGATTCCAGAGTCTGTCTGTGGATGGTCAGCCTGGCTGGGGCACTGGGCTTTATCCTCAGTAGAGGGGACCCCACCAAAGTCCTCCATGGTGCTGCCCTGGCCCCACTCTCACTGTAGTCAACAGCTCTGGGGAAGTGATGAAGCCACGTGCTCCCTGAAACCTTGGAAGAGGTGGTCTCCTTGACTGTTCCGTTTGACTGTCTCTTGGCTGGAAAGAGAACCATCAGAAAGGCCTCCTTCCCATCACCCCCACCCTTTACCGAAATGTACAGACCAGATGGTAGATACCTCTTGATCTTTATATCAAGCAGGCAGATAACATGATACACAGACACTCATCGGACAGATGGCCTTATAAATACAGGCCCTCACTGTTGTTTGAAATTGAACTTCAGATACAAACAGGACCCCTACATACATATGAAAAATCATCTATAAAGCATGTGTACATGGGGGAGGGGTCTACTCGTAGCTGTTAACCAAACTGAAAAGGCACAAGAGAGCCAGCAGATCGAATGGTTCCTGAATGTGTGCGGCTAGAAATTCCACACGGAAGCTTTGACGGGCCCTTAGGATTTTGGAGCAAAGCCCATCCATCAGCTGCGGATAACAGTTTTCCTTCTGGGAAACAGCAATCTGGCTTGTTAATGGGTCTTTGTAGAGACTGAACTCTTGACCTCGGGTTACCAAGTTATCACAAAACCAGGGCTGCCTATCATTAACTGGCTGTTATCTGACCCACCAAGTCACAAAGTTGGGTGTGCCCAGCAACAATTCCATCATTATTGGACCTAGACAGGTCCTGAAGGCCCAGGTAAGTTGCATGAGAAGGGGGCACAGAGACCCATAATCCCTATACCCGCCGTATTGTCTCCTCTTTCTTGATCTGTACCAATAACTTTGTGGGCGAGTTCCCTATGATTAGATGGCCGAGGAAGAAAAAGACCTGGGTCAGCCTTACAGATAGTCCTCCAGGATATGCTGGCAGTCCCTGGAGGTGGACGGTTGCAGTATTACAGCCCCCTCTCGGGTGGCCCTACCATCTTGCAGAAGATGTGTTCACGTCATTAACCTTACATCTCGGTAACAGTAAATCAGAGAATATCAAAAGAGGGTTATGACTCAGCTAGAACAGAAATGAGCATGACTCAAAGATGGATAAAAGGACCTTGCATCCTCTTTGGGAGAGATTAGTTTGTTTTGGTTGTACTGCATTATGTTAAGCAGAAACAGGATTTTGCTCTTGTCTTTGGAGGTTAAGAATGGTTAGCAGAGGTGTAGACAGGTGCCAAGTCAAAACGGGTGGGCTGTCATGGATCTGCATTGTGTCGCTTAGCTCTGCTGAAACTACTTTTTCCAGAATTCCCATCCCTGCAGAGTTCCAGATTTGCATGGGTCTCAAGAGATGTTTTGTCAGAGACTTGAAAGCAGATGTGGACTCGAAGTCATGTGCTCTATACAATCAGAAAGTCAGAGCACGGGGCACGGGATGCCACTGTGGCTAATGCATGCTGTCCCTCACCTGCGGGCTCATCGCATTGCTGGGATGAAGCAGCCAGGGTTGCAGCAACTCCGAGTCTTGCCAGGTCACCTCCTTTAGCTTTTTGTCTTCAGACTTGGAGGTGATGAGATGCTTAAGGGTGTTCTAGGCTGTTCTCTTAGGTTCCACACATCCTTGTCGTTCTGGTTTGCCTGGCCACTTGGACTGCAAGAATTCAGTTAGCAGCACCAGCACACAAAAAAATACCCTCTCACAGACTGTTTCATTGGCTCCCACCATCACAGAAAGTTAGATCCCTATTTTAAAAAAATCCCTCATTTTATAAATAGGTACCTCCTAGGAGTTCTGCCTCTCTGATCGAACCCTGGTTGATACATCAGGCCTCCCAGTACCTAAAAGCAGGCCTGCCACATGGCAGGTGCTCAACAAGTGTTTGTTGAATGAATAAGTGACTGAGTGAACACATGAATAAATGAGACCCAGTCCCTGCTTTCCAGGAGATCACAGATCAATGTGGGAACAGGGAACTGAGAAGTTGGGCAAACAATACAGTGGTTGGGGCACTTTGACCCCCCTAATTGGACATGTGGACAAGCACTGGGCTTGCCCTTTGGCCGCCCAGTCACAGATGTCCCCCTGGTCTGGACCTGTTCTGGGTGAGGGGATGGACACTCCGCTAGATAGCCATGCTAGGTGGTATCCTCAAAGGTCTGCAGGAGAGGGGAAGATCACTCAGTGCCCTAGTGTCCAGCAGGAGGACATGGACTGCCTACATGGCTTACTCTTCCAAATGAGGTTCCAGCTGTTGTATGCGTCCAGGTGCTGTTGCAGACGCAAGGCCAACTTCCGCTTACTCTTGCAGATTTGTTCTGGGCACTTGCTCCTGAGGCCTGTACTGACCCAGAAAGGAAACTGGAGGGCTCACCTCTGGTGAGCCAATCAGAGACACCCATCCCATTCCACCTAGGTGGCAGGAGCTTCCTTGGGTAAACTTAGAAATCCTGCCACCTCCTGGAAGCGTCTCAAGGTGGTGACAGAATCTCATTTCCTGCTAAATTCAGAAAGCCCAGGTCTATACAATATGTGAACCTCTGGCAGGGTTTGTTATTATCAATCAAGGGTCCCCTAGCCATCTTTTCTTTCATGAGTTCCAGTTACATTACCCCCTTCCTCTAAAACTTTCAGTGGCTCCCCATTGCCAAGTTCTTCAGCCTGACATTTAAGATCTTTCTGCTCTTGGCTATAGTGCACTTCCATCTTGATCTCTCAATTATCTCCCAATTTCCAAAAACCTCTGCTCCTTGGATCTTGCCCTATGCTTTCCACTCTTCCTCTGCTCACGCTGCTTCCTCCCCTCTAAAATGTTCATCCCTTACCTCTAGCTACGAACTGCACTTTTCTCTTCTCAGTAATGCTACCACTTACTGTGTACTAGGGACTTTCATACAGGTTATCTCATTTGATCTTCTCAAATCACCCAAGAGGTAGATATAATTATCCCATTTAATGGGTGAGCCAATCGAAGCTGAGTGTGTAACCTTGACCATATAACCAGAGAAAGGCTGAGAGGGGATTTGAACCTGAGAATGTTCAAATCCAGAGGCTGAGCTTCCTAGGGGCCGGGCCTAAGCCCCACTGCTCACAAGACTCGGAGCTTGGCCACCGAGACTCCCCTGGCTTGGTGGAAATCTGATGGCCACAGACGTGACCCAGAGACACTGCTGCGAGTGCTTCTGAGCCCTCTAAGGAGCACAGAATGACCATGTCTGCTGTAGGGATTTTGTCCCTTAAAACCTCCAAGTACCTCCCACTCAGCTGCATTTACATGCTATGAGTGTTTTTGGTAACAAAGTGCTGGGAACTAGACACCTGATTCTAGTCTAACTTCGCACATGTTCTGGGCCCCTTGGGCAGGCCCCTCACACCCTTTCTTTTTGAAATTTTTTGAATTTTCTTGTGGGGGAGGTAATTAGGTTTCTTTCTTTATTTTTTAAATGGAGGTATGGGTATTGAACCCAGGACGTCATGCGTGCGAGGCCTGCGCTCTACCACCTGAGCTGTCCCCTCCCTGCACAGCCCTCCATCCTTCCTGGCCTCAGCTTTCCCACATTACAACAGCGGGTCTGAGAGAGGATTTTAACTGTAGCCCTGCTACATCAGGGGACCGTGACATGAGTTTAGGGGGTTGCGTCTGGCGCGTGCGCGCAAGTTTGTGTGCGGTGTGCGCATGCTTGCGCTGATCTGAAAGTCATAAAGCGCTGCTTCGGCAAATCGTGTTTCTATCCAGGGAGCGAATGTGTGGGGTGACAGGGTCCAGGTGTCAATTTCATCATGTTATGCAGGTTTCCATCAAAAGGGCTTGAGAAACCCTTGTTCATATGACTTCTCAGCGCCCGCCAGTCTCTGAAGTTGCAGACCTCCAAGTGGCTTAGCCTTAATTATACGAAACCCCATAAAGACTCCCAGAGGGCTCAATGCCTGACTCCTTCACCCTTCTTTCCAAATATTAAATCAGAACTGGGCTTTTGGCTGCAGATCTCCAAGCCTGGGATAGCTTCACCCCCTAAATGTTTGATAACCACCCAGCAGAAGAACAGGACATAAACAAGGGTGTTTGGCACCTTGTTGGAAAACAGATCCAAGCCACTGGGTTTAAATCATGGGGAGAGAGTGTTTAAGGGCTTTGGAATCAGACAGGGACTCATATTGTAGCATAGTTCCTCACCATGTGACTTCAGGACTGTGATTTCATTCTGTAAGCCTCAGCTTCCTCAGCTGTCAAGTGGGCTAATAACACCTTCCTCGCTAGGATTTTGGGGATATTTGATGATAGGATGCACATAAATTACCCCCTGCAGTGCCTGGCCTACAGTAGGCACTCAATAAATGGTACTTGCCACGGGAGAGGACCATTAAACCCAAGCCCAAGAGTTTTGACTTCAAACAGAAGCCCGAGGGGCCGAGCCCGGTGTCCAGTACAGAAGGTGGCCCCTCTCCTTGTCTTCCCAGGCTGCCCTGTGAAGCCCTTACCACACGGGTTGTGGTCGTTGGTGTTGTTGTCGTTGCAGCAGTCTCATTTGGGGGAGCACTGGCCGGCTCTCAGGACAGAGTAGCCACAGTTGTGTGTGAGGCGGCACCTGTGGGGAGACCCAAAGTGGGCCCAGAACAAGCAGACCCTGCAGCCGATCCAGGGGCTGTGCACTTCTGCACCTCCATCCTTCGCCTGGGCTGTGCCCTGAGCCCGGAGCACCTCTCCCTGCATTCCTCCCATCCGCCAAGGCCTGGCTCAGACGCTGCCTCCAGGCAACACCTGTCCCAGCTTCCCCAGCAGAGGGCGTCATTCCTCTTCTGGGCCCCCATAGAAAGAAGCCTGGCCATTTGTCCTCTCAAACACCGGTCATTAGTCCTTCCACGCACATTTATGGAGTACCTGCTCATGCCAGGCCTCGCTGGGCCCCGGGGGCACAGAGACTGAACGACAACATACAAATCTCTTCCTTCAGTCTAGGGAAGGAGACAGACACACAACAGACAAGCACTCCACATGAGGTGAGGATGCGATGTCCGATGAAGGAGTTTTGAGTTGAATCGGGAGGCTGTCATCTAAGCAGGAAGGTGATGGGCTAACGTGGCAGGCCAGCCCCCGCCCCACAGATTTGACTCCATCTCCACCAGAGCAAGCAAAGAGCATGGGCACTGCGCACAAAGGACCCAGTTCACACACTCTCAGGGCCTGAAGAGGTCACTCGGCCCTACTTGCCAATACAGGGGGGCCTCGTGACTGCGGCTCGGGGACCACAACTTCCCAGCATTGTTCTCCACTGGGGTAGAAAGAGTTAAGCATTTCATCCTGCTGAGGAGAAGCAAGGTCTGCACAGGTGGAAGCTGATGCCTCCTGAGGCCGCCCTTAGGGGCTGAGGCAGAAGGGCTGCTTCAGAATTATCTGTTGTTAAAAATACAGATCTCTAAGCTGACTCAGAACTTCTGGTCTGGGGACTGGAAGTCTGTATTTGTAAACCAGCTCCTGGGTGATGCAGACAATGGTCAGGTGTGGGGACACCAGGAGGCTGTACGGTCACAAAAGATGAGCAAAACCTACCTGATATACTTACATGTCTCCTTGGGAATAGCCTGAGGTTGACCAGAGGCCAGGACGACCTGTGGTCCTGGTCCTGATTTTATACATTCTAAATTTGGGACAGTGCCCCCAGGGGTAAAGATGTGTTCTCTTAATAGAAAAGGACACAAATAAAATAGAATTTTGTACCACTGTCATTGTTCCCCTAACGTGTATATTTTAGAACTTTCTCTTTTAATTAAAAATTTATTACAATATTTTTCATCTCTGATGGCAGAATATTTTCATCAAATGCGTTGCTCATCTCCCCACCTTTTAAACCAAGTACAGCCCCTGTAACTTTGTTACTGACGGAGATTCTCCTTGGCCAAACTTTAGTCAGGGTCCTCTATGTTCTTTTTTAACCCAGCCCTGTCCTTGGACCTCACTAGTCCTGCAGAGCGAGAATCTTAAGTCCTTTCAGCGAGAATCTCCCACCCTGGTTATCTGATCAAGTTCTCATCCCCCGCCACCCCCAGGGGACAGCTGTTCTTCCTGGCCTGCTTTCAGCAAGAATCCCCCACCACCTCCCTTACCCCTGATGTCTCTTCTTCGTAATTTTCCATCCACTGACCCCCACCCTGCTCCTTGGTTGTCAGTCCCCACCACGCACCGTCCATGCTGTATTTGCACTTGATCCCGGCTCTGTATGAAGTCTCTTTTCCTCTGCTGAAATCATTCCTGGTTGAAATCTGCTTTTCCTGCTCTAACTACTGTCCATCTCTGGTTTTCTGTAACAGTTATGTGCTTGAGACTCAGATAGAATCGCCCAGGACCCTAAGTGGGCACCTTCGAAGGCTTTATCTTCACTCCTGGCTCACTGATTGGGGATCCACTGCTGAGTCTGGCTCTCGAGCCCGTGCTCCAGGTCAAAGTCCGTTGAAGGCACAGTAAGGACGGATTTTGATTCCCAAGGTTCTGAGTATATTCCAGAAGCTGCATTGGAGCTGCAGACACACAGAGGCTGGCTTGGAGACCTAAAGCGTCTCTGTTCATAAGTTTACAGGTACCATTAATTAAGAACATAGGAGAGGGGAGGGTGTAGCTAAGTGGTGGAGCTCACGCTTAGCCTGCACGAGGTCCTGGGTTCAATCCCCAGTACCTCCATTAAAAATAATAATTTATTAATTTAAAAAACAAACCTAATTTCCTCTCCCCTACCTCCTCAAAAAAAGAACATAGGAGCTTCTCAGTCAACTGAAAGCTCCCTTCTCAAACCCCTGCTGACTAGATGCTCCACCAATTCCGTCTGCTTCCCTTCTTGGTGGCACGACTTTACTAAGAGTCACAGGGAACTTCAATAGCCTCTTTGGGAAACTTGAAATCTCCCCACCTGGGTCTTCCAAGACCTCCTCCCTCCCAGCTCCCCCTCTTCCCACCTTCAGTCTTTCCTTGTGTCCTTTCATATGACCTCCTTCATTCCTACCCCCTCCAACTGTCCATCCACCCAAAGACCTTCCCCATCCCACTCCAGACCCTCAGTCACTTGACTATTCAGCTTCCTGCCCCCCGCAATAGGGAGCTTTCAAGGGACTCAGGGACCCCCAGAAGCAACTGAGGCTGAAAAGGAAGCAGGCTGGATATATTGTCCACTCAGATGGGCTTTGGAGACATCCAGGCAGCTGCTTTGATGTCCCCTCATCTCTCATCTAAACTGTAGTCCACAGCCTCCTTAAGATTACATATCAGGGCAAATGAAAACCTTAAAGGCCTCCCCCAAAATTACTGATACAAAGCTTTTGCCCTCATACTGAATAAGTAATGTCAGCTCACCTCATCGGTCAGTAACACAAGTCAAGTTAAAATATAAAGTTCAGCAAAGGTGACAGCATGTTAATGTGCTTGCCTGGCTCGTGGCAAACATTTTAGAATGAAAGTTATAAATCTCTTATCTGTGTCTGTCTTTATGTTTCTGCGTGTATGTTATGCATGTGGGATAGTTTTTCTACCTTCAGGTGGTATTATCAAATTCATTTACAAAATCCCTTAAAGGAGATAGACAAGCACTCATATAAATTAAACATTCCTGAAACTCCCAGAAATACAGACACTAACTCAAATGTTTTTCAAGTTCACATGACTTGAGTAAAACTTCTGTAAATTAGTTTAAAATGTTTGGTTTAATAAAAGCAGCTATGTCTCCTGAGTAATCAGCACTAAATATAAAAGGCGCATATATTTTGATTTTATGTGGGTTGATCAGCCAAATAGGCTAATATTATATTTCCTAGATATTCAAGAGTATAAAATTATAAATTCAACCTAAGAACAAATGTATAAGTAAAGATGCAATAGAAATAAATTGCTTGATATCCATTATTTATCCAAGCAGTACAACACAGCAGTAAAACAAACCAAAAAATCCATGTATTTAACTGCTTTTAGGTTTTGGGTCCTTTTTTTTTTTTTTTTTTTTGCCTTTGTAATAGTTATCTAGCAGTTGGGTGAAATCATCTAACCCAAAGCCTATTTTATAATAAAATGCTGAATATCTCATTTAATTTATTAAATACGGTACTGAAGGTGAAAAACAGAATGTTTGTCTGGGTATAGGATGATTGTTAAGTGATGGTGGTGGTTTACCCTCGTGATCACGTGGCTGTCTGGGAGCTGTGGCTGCCGCCACTGCCCAGCCTCACCAGAGAGAATCGTAACACATGTCACTAGTCCAGGAAAAGATCAAAATTCAAAGTGCGGTTTCTATTGAATGCATGTGGCATTAGCAGCATAGTAAAACAAACAAAAAAAAAAACCGTAAGTCAAACAGTCATAAGTTTGGCACCACCTGTAAAGAAACATATCTCTAGAAACTGTGAGGTGTATTCACAAAATGGGCTAGTCTGCTACAGAATGCCGCAGTACCACAGTTCACAATTCTCTACTGCGTAGTTTTCTCTGTAAAAGGAGGGTTACTAATAGCTAAAAGTTATAATCAAAATGTGACAGGAAAATAGGTAAAAAAACAAGTTTATACTGTATAGCACAGGGAACTATATTCACTGTCTTGCAGTGTTCTATAATGGAAAAGAATATGAAAACTAATATATGTATGTATATGTATGACTGAACTATTGTGCCATACACCAGAAATTGACACAACACTGTAAACTGACTATACTTCAATTAAAAAAAATAGAAATAAAAAACTACTAAAAATAATAAGGGAAACAGTATATGGAAGGAAATTAGGATATGTTTTTGATAAGGAAAAATATACAAGGTACAAAGGGTGTGTTTTTCTTAAGGACAAAGAGTAGTTTTGTCCTAAAATAAGATGACTGGTTGCTCCAGAATGAGAAAGAGAAAAAAAGAAATAACAAAACCTAAATGAGTATAGAAAGTTGCAGAACATGGAGGTTTATATGTGGTCAAGTGGGTAAGACTGAATTGACTTATTTATGAGATTTTTAAATAACAAACTCTGATATCAAAAGTATACTGAAGCAAAACTAGAATGTGGTTTTCTCTCTGTTAAAATGACAAAGAGTTTTTTGGAGTGTTGGTCTGCTCTGAATAAGAGATTGTAAAGGGTAATCTGCGTAGGAACCAAGATTTTGTCTTATCAGAATAATTTCCTGTAGTTTATGTTAACCTTCATTATGTCCTTGATTATCTAAGAGAATGAGACTTGTCACTTTTAAAAGATTTAAGGTTTTTTGTTTGTTTGTTTGTTTTTCCATTTTTGGCAATCTAGCCTTCCCAAAATCAAATACTAAATGAAATCTCTTGTTCTCCAACTGACCTTGAGGTTTCCCAGAAGACCCTTGGCAATTCTCAGATGATTTGTTCTCTTATCTTGTAAAAAGAGAGTTGTAAATAACTTGGTTTATTTACTGTGCTAAATTTCATGGAAAGCGTTGCCAAATAAGAAGAGATATTTAACCTTCCTGAGGTTATGGGTAAAATGTTATTTCAGAAATTGTAAGGGTAAAGTGTTATTTGTATGGGTAAAATGTTATTTCATGAATTGCATGAAATTCCTAGAAATTTGTCAATGTCCTGGCTGTCCATGATATGGTCCTGATTTAATGTTATCAGTCTTAATTCCAGCTCTTCAAAAATGTTGGGTGCCACAGAAGTAACTGAGTTTCCTTGTTAAAATGACTTATCAACTTTTTAACCGCAGCCATTTGAAACCTTTTTTCATTCTTGTTTCACTCTGATTATTCTCTGAAAATATTTGCCATCAGCCACAGGCTAGAATACTTTGTGAGGTCATTGCTTCAGTAACTGAGCCCATACCACTGGACTGAGTAAGGATTTCCAGAATTAATGGAGTAGCTGATGGGCTCATAAAGCTGCCGACCCAAGATCAAGTAGAAGAATAATTCATGATGTGGGACTGAATGAACTGATGAAGGATGACTACAGTTTTTGTTTGGAACATCGCTGGTTCTTTAATGTTCTACTTCCCAGGTATAAAGAACCCTTTTCTTCTGTCTCTTAAGTTTTCTGTACTTGTAACAATTTAGTGGATGATAATTTTGTACATGTAATGTTTTTTTTCTTACCTGATTCCTCCAAAATTCAGAAACTCTTATTATTCTTATATTCATGGCAATGTAATGATTTGCATAGGTTCAATAAGAATCTGTTCTCCTTGCACAGGAAATAACTGGAAACATTGGCTGTACTGAAAAGGCTTTGACTGGAATGTCATATTTGAAAAGATGGGCACAGACTCAGATATGACCAGACAGTTTTAAGGACCTAAGGTTGACTTTATGGAGCCAATGTTTACAAAGTCCTCTTGGAAAAATTATTCTGGTAGCTGGCTCACAGGGCTCCTAGCCTTACAGGTGAGTAAAGAAGGTCACTTCCTGGTTGACCCACGAAATCTAGGATATCTTGGGGACTTCAGGTGGAGAGACGTTCCCCCAAATATATAGGTATTGCGAGAAAAATCTGGTGGTAAGTTTATGGCTTGGCTTCCTAGTCCTGAGAGGCTTTTAAAAGTCTAGCCTGAGATTCCTTATGAAACATTCCAGCAAAGCAAACTCAAAAAGGCTTGTGTGAGCAATTACTCTTTTTGCTGTGCCATAATAATCACGCCAAATATAATAAGACCAGACTTATTTTGTAAACAGGAGTAAGCTTACTCTGGTGATTTTTTCCATTTTTAATTTTTTTTGGGGGGTGGTAATTAGATTTATTTATTTATTCACTTCATTTTTTTTTCAAATGGAGGTCCTGGGGATTGAACCCAGGACCTCGTGCATGCTAAGCACGTGCTCTACCACTGAACTGTATCTTCCCCGCATCTTTGATTGCAAAAAGGGTATGATTGTAGAGGGAAGTTATGTGTTTCAATGGAAAATTACAGTATACCCTTGTGGGTTCTCCAATATCTGGCTACAACTTCCCAAATTTAGGGTTCCACCTCTTCTCCCACCTTCTTGACTTGGCATCACTGAAAACTGAAGCTACCCTTTTCCCGAAGCCCTGCAAGCTGAAGCTGGAAGACTTGATATAAACTTCAGAGAAATCGTCACAGCAGATAATACACGGGCAGCCTTCATGTCTGTTGTGGGGTGGGCCACTCGGAAAGTTCACTGGAACGCCAGTGCCCTCACCATAGACATTCAAACTGCAAACCAGGAAACTTGTTAATTATCACTGCTGTCCTCACTCCATCATCTAAAGATGCTTCCAGACTGACAATGAGAAATCTCGACTGGCTGCCTTCCAGACTCAGAAACTGGGTTTCCAACTACTAATCTCTGCTCTTCTTTTACTTTCATAGAAATTTCATAGAAATATTTGCTGGATGGTGACCGCTCACACCATCCAGCAAATATTCTCTACAGCCAAGTCCCAATAGATGATTTAGCTGACCCTCATGGACAAAAGGTGACCAAACGAGAAATGGACATCTTTCAGAGGAAAGTGTAGCTCTTCTTTCCTTGGACAAGAGGGGACTGGACAAAGCTTCTCCTTGACCAAACTTTAGTCAGGCTCCTCTCAGACTTTTTTTGACTAGGCTTTGTCCTCAAGATGCAAGAATCCTGTCAAATAGGTTTTGCCAGAACTCCCACCCTCGATATCTGATCACCTTTGAGATCTGATCAAATTCCTCATCCCTACCATTCTCCAGATGATATCTGATCACCCTGGCTTGGCTTCAGCAAGAATCCTGTTGACTCAGCTTAGCAAGAATCCTCCTTTACCTCTGATGTTTCCTCTTAGTAATTTTTCCATCCACACGGACCCCTACCCTGCTCCTTGGCTATAAATCCCCACTTGTCCATGCTGTGTTCTAAACTGAGCCCAGTTCTATAGGAGGTTTGTTTTCCACTATTACAATCATTCCTGGTTAGAATCTACTTTTTCTTGCTTTAACTACTGTCCAGCTTTGGTTGTCTTTTGACCGTACCTTTTTCTGGAAGATTCCTGGTCATTGTGTTAATTCCTCAGAACTGAACTTCCCACTATATTCAGCTGCCCCATTCCCATTCCAGCAAGGAGCTGGGGAGAAACTGAGATGAATCTTATAGAAAGAAAAGTTACATCTCAAACTCACTGATCCATCATTCCAAAAATAATAGATTCTGGGAATTGGCAAACAACCCATTTATCAACTTGGAGAACCCCTGATTTGGAGAATCTGAAAATTGTTTGTCCCCATGTCTAAAACTCTTCTGAGTCACCAGTTCTCAACAGCTGATTTAATAACCGTGGAATGTTGCATAATTAGTTTCCTATAAATTAATGTGAGCCAGCTGCCGGACACTGAGATTACTCAGGTTTCAAAAAAACTTGGTTGTAAACCTTAAACCCGTTATTATCTTCTCTAAGGATCTCTCCATTTGGAGACAGTGGTGCTATCATATGAGCAGCCAAAGTTCTGGCATGTTTTAGCTTGCAGACTCCCTTTCTACACAGAACATCCCAGACTTTAATTGAACTATAGTTGATTTACAATATTGTTAGTTTCAGATGTACAGCAAAGTGATATGTATTTATATATATATATAGAGAGAGAGTCAGGCTCTTCTAAACATGTATAGATTCATGTATTATTTTTGATTCTTTTCCATTATAGGTTATTACAAGATATTGAATATAGTTCCCTGTGCTCTATAGTAAATACTCGTTATTTATTTATTTTATATATGGTAGCATGTACACCTGTTAATCCCATACTCCTAATTTATCCCTCCCCCTCTTCCCTTTCGTAACCATAAGCGTATTTTCTAAGTCTGTGTGTCTGTGTCCATTTTGTAAGTAAGTTTATTTGCACTATTTTTTTAGATTCCACATACAAGGATATCATACAATATTTATCCTTCTCTGCACCCCAGGCTTTTTAATATTTTATGCTCTTCAAAGTATTTTCAAAGCCATGATCAAATATAGCCTCAAAACATCCCATTTTACAAACGGGGAAGCTGAGAGGCAGAGAGAAAAGTGTCTTGCTTAAGGTCACACCCAAGTTAGTGCTGCTTGAACCAGGTTCTTAGACACTGAAGTTTCGGGCAGTCTCCCTAGCCCAAGCTGGTTCCCTGTAGCAACGTCAGAGCTCCTCATGAGAATGGGGACGTCTTGAGGACTGACTGGGGCTACTTTATGAATCCCACTGCCTTGCCTTGTGCCTGGCACAATGGAGCAGATCGCAGTGTAGACAGTGTCTGAAGTGTGCTTCACCTTGATTCCACTGAACCCTCATACAAACTCATGAGGGAAGTACTGTGAATACCCTCTCCAGTGTGGTAAGAGACTGAGGTACAGAGAGGTCACGGAACTTGCCCCAGGAAGCACAGCTGAGGTACAGAGAGGTCAAGGAGCTTGCCCCGGGAAGCACAGCTGGTAAGTCGTGCATGAAGCCCAGAGCCCACTCTTTGCCCAGGAAATGTGTGTTGAATCAAGGTGACTCCCCACTGCTTAAGATGGTGTCCAGGCAAGATTTCAGTGTAGACCTAGGTCAGCCTGCCTGGTGTCCCAGGAGGGGACAGTTACCCATCGGTGGTATCCGCAGGCTGCCCCTGGCCCCTCAAAGCCACGGTGACATCCATAGGTGAGGTAGCCTGGAGGGGCCACTTCCCTGTCTCCTGTTTGATCATATTATAGAGCTGGCCTAGGGGAGGACAAGCCCTGCGGGGAAGGAAGGAAACAAGGAAAGGAAAGGTCAGAAAGGCAATGTTGTTGCTATGGGTGGTAACACTCATTCACCCACAACCACAACAATCACAATAACAGCTGGTTTGTGCTTCACAGGCAGGTCTCTACATGCCAGACAGTGTGCTAAGTGCTTTCTGGAGTTCCGTCATTCATTCTGCACAATGACTTGTGAAGACGGTATCATAATTCCCATTTTATAGATAAAGAAACTGAGGCTCAATGACAAAAATCCCATGTCCAGGAGTCAGGACACCTCGGAGCTGACAACTCTGGTGTGTGGGACCTTGAGCCCACACTCTTGACTACTTACTATGTTAGAGCATTTCTCCTGCCAGCCTTTAGTGTGGCACATTTTCCCCATAGGGTCAAGATGGACATACCATTGTGCATCTTGTTTTATTTATTTTTCCAGTGAACATGAGCTTTTTCACCTTGATCACTTTGGTGTCAATGGGGAATTGCAGGCCAGTGTTGGTGAGGGAAAACTTTCCCTCTACCCTCTTAGGTTTAGTTCCTGGGGGCCTGCGAATTAAGCTAAGAAAAGACAGATAAATAGGAGAAAAGGCAAATGATATATATTAATATTATGCACCTAGGAGTTCACAGAAAATAAGTGAAACTCCAAAAAATGGTTAGACTCAGGGGCTTATCTACCTTTTTAACAAAGGAAAAAGGGTTTATATTTCAAGGGACAATAAATGGTGAGGAAATGACTGGGAATTATATGAGGGGACTCATGGAAGATAAGAGCTATTTTAGTAAAGTCTGTTGGTGCAAACTCATCTTGGTGTTGACTTCCCATCTTTGATGATCACTAGTAGAAGGACAGTCGGAGTGGGGCTGGGGGGGCAACTTCTGAAATTTATGTCCTGCTTTTAGGCAGATGAAAGGAGGACAAAGAACATTCATGCATCTCTCAGTTCTCAATCCCCTTCTGCTCAAAATAATTCTTACGCCAAAGTGGCATATTTAGGATGGCATATTCTGATCCCTTTCAAGGCCATGGAGCAGGAGTGACAGAAGCAGGCTTCATGTCGGAGTCTTCTGGCTCCCAGCTCAGCTTTCTTTGACTGCCCTTTTCCCCTGCCATGCTTGGGGTCCCCAGAACTAGACCCCATGTTCCTCATCCCTCATCTCCAATACCTTCTGCAGCATCACCCTGCCCAGCATTTCCCCCAGCATGGGACTTCCCAGAGAAGAGGGCCAATAGCTCACAGGCTGCCTGAGTCATTCCCTTTCTGGTTCCTTCTCAATCCTTCAGACTCCAACAAGGTGCAGGTGGTCTCAGTTTGGAGCCTGTGTGTCCTCTTGAATGCTTGCTGTTTCATCCAACAACTATTGATTGTGTATCTCCTGTGTCTAAGAAGAGTTTTATTTTCATTGCATTAATTTTAGGGTCACCTGTTGGTGACAAGTGATACTAGTTTTCCCTATGCTAGAGTGATGTAAGCTTTATTTAAAAAATAAATTTATTTAGATTAAGAAGTTTTTTTTTTTTTTTAAAGTAAAGTGAAAGTGAAATATTAAGCCAAACATCAGGAAGGTGATGTGTGAAATGTAATCCTCAGCCCCTCCTGTCTGACAGGTGGGGCAGTGGAGGCTCAGAGGACAGGGCTTGCTTGGCATCTGAGCTAGAATGAGGGTCTCCAGTCTCCCAGCCCAGTGAGCTGTGCCGGTCCAGGAGGAAGAAACTTGACATCAATGAGCTGATCAGCCCTGGAGTTGGCCATAGGATGGACTCTGCCTGATCTCGGTGCCAGGCATAGGGACTGTGGGGGTGATGGGGGCCCATTAATAGAGGAGGGGGGCCTGAACCCTTTTCGGAGTGTGATTCCTGGCCAGATGCTTCAGAATCTCCAGCAGCATCTGTAAAAAGTGCAGGTCCCTGGGCTCTACCCCAGACTTACAAAATCAGGCCCTGTGAATATGGGGCCCAGGAAATGGCACTTTAAGTAAGCTCCCTCTTCCACCCCCGGGGGATTCTTGTCCACCATTATGATTTAGAACCACTGTCGTAAGGAGTGTACCATCTGGGCTGGAGAAGGCGGCCCCCTGATGGTTTTCCTGCCCACGCTCAGCCTTTGCCACCTCCTGCTGGGTGAGTTACCTTGGGCGAGATGTTTAACTTATGAGCTACTGTCCTCGTCTCTAAAATCAGATCAAAATACCCACCTGGCAGGGCCGTGTATAATGAGGTGTAAATGAGAACATGTATATGCAAGGCTCTTAGCCCAGGGAACCCTGCTGGGCATTTTCCCACCTCCCTTTTAGGGAGCCAGAAGCAACCGAAGGTGAAGTTTTTTTTCTTCTCTGTGGTTCCCAGACCTAGGGCGTTTGGAGCCGGGGCCGGGCACTTACTGCAGGCGAGCAGCAGAGTCAGGACCAGCTGGATCCTTGAGTGGAGGGAGAACCCTCCACTTCTGCCTCCCCTCCAGCCAGCCCAGCCCCTGGAAGCAGCTCCAGAGGACGCAGACCACCTGGAGAATGACCTTTGACCTCGCTTCCCTGACCTCCTGGGAGTAGGGGAGCTTTCTTGGCAGAGGATGGGGGGCTGATTTCTGACAGTCCTGAGGGAGGAAGCAGGGAGGTGATAACAGGCCCCTTTTCCAGTCTGCACACCTCACCCTCTTCGCTCTGTCCCAACAGACGTCTCACCCACCGGAAGTGCCCATCAGAACAGAGATGAAGGTTTGGTCAAAATTTTCCTTTCCTGGGAACCATAAACAATCTTCAGAGGTAGATGTTGTCACCCCCCACCCCATCTTACTGATCACAAATTAAGGATCAGAGAAGTAAAACCATTAGCCCAAGGTCACACCGCTGTGCAGTAGCCCAGTTGAGAGAAATAGGATGAGCTTCTCCATCAATCCTCATTCATTCATTCATTCATTCAGTAGACATTTCACATGCTTCCCCTCCCCTCCCCTCCTCAACCGGCATTGTTCTGGATGCAGGGAAGTTTGCCATCCGTCCCAGTGTTCCAAGTGTTTACATGTTAGTGGTGTGCTAGGTGAGAGGAACAAATGCATGAATAAGAGATGAGGGAAACCATCCGAAAGTGCGAAGCAGAGAATTAAAATAAGGCAGGAGATGGGGAGTAAGCAAGGGTGGGGAGGTGGTTGCTTCAGGCTGAGAGGGCAGGGAGGGGGTGACTGTCAGCTTGTTACGGAAACGACAGGCCAGCCAAGAAACAAGCACCACTCGGAGAGTTGGAGTACTCAGATGTATTACGCCGGCGGGCTCAGAGGGGCTTCTGCTCCGAAGCTCTGAGTACCTCCAAGACGTGCGCATGAGGTTTTATAGGGTTAATTACAAGCTTGGGGTATCTGGCCAATAGGCATGGAACAGCTTTAGCAGCATCATTATCACAAAAGCAGAGGCAGGGAGGCAGCAAAGCAACATTTCAAGGCCAGATATGTCTCTTTGAAAATCCAGCTGACTAGCAAAAACACATGAGCAGGGAATCAGCAAACCGACACTTGTTAACTTAGATTTACAAGTTAGCCCAGCAGAACTCAGATCAGTAACCCGACACTTGCTACACTTAGATTTGTGAGTTAGCTTGTCAGCCCAGCCCGGCTTTTCCTTCTCAAGCTGAGCTCTGCATGAGGAAAGGGGCCGGTCTTGCCAAGAGCCTGGGGAAGTGCCCTCCAGGAGGGGCTCCAAAGCAGGCAAGGTTCGGCCAGGAACCTAAAGCAGAAATAACAGAGAGGCATCCCTCGGCCAGCCTGCTCTGACCTGCAGTTTCCTAAACTGTTTTAAAATCTCTCCTGTATTTTAAGTGAAACAAGTGAGAGGACTCCAAGCTGGGGAGAGCCAGCAGGTTCTGACTCCGGGTTATCCAGACTACCTGCGGGACAGGTTGGCTTTCGGACTGATTGCAGTATTGAGCAAGGGTGCCAGGGACCCCCAAGAGCAAATGCCCCTATTCCTCTCAAGAGGGCACTGAGATGGGGGTGGGGACAGGGCCCCCAGCCCCACCTGCACCTCCCAGCAACAGGGAGGGAGCAGGATCCAGCTGGAAAAACAGGCAGGGAGAGGTCATCCACCCATCCCTGCACCTGGGCTGAGCCCCCACCCCACGCAGGTGGAAGCCCGCCTCCAGGTGGCCCGAGGGTGGGATCAGCCAAGGTGGAAAGGGGATTTGTTCGGGATAAAGTGCTCCAGATGTGAAGCCTTGATCTGAGCGCTACTATTATCATCAGTATGAGTACTCACTATCCCTTCCCTCAGGATCCTGCCTGTCCGAGCCCCAGCCTCACCTCCTTGTCCTTGGGTGTGGCTGTTCCCCCCTGAGGGGCATCCAGGGCTGAGTCAACAGCTGTCCCAGGAGAGTGTAGGAGGTAAGGTGACACAGGGCCCTGGAGCCAGAGAGCCCTGGGTTCGAATCCCAGCCCTGGCACTTACCAGCACGTGACTCATCCGCAAGTTTCAGCTGGTGTGGCTGCAAGAGGCAGGTGACGGCTCCAAGGTCCCAAGGGGATTAAGAGAAGCGGGAGAGTGGGCTGCACGGGCGCTCCCTATCAGGTGTTCATTGTCCACCTGGGCCCGCCCTGCCTTTGAGAGTCAGATGCCGGAGGGAAGAGGAAGCACGGGCTGTGTCCTTCCATCCGCCCCCCTCAGCCAGGGGAACACGAGAGTGGAAGCTGCCTGTGAGCCTCTCCTTCCTTTGCGCCTTTTATCCAATTGCAGTCATTGGGAATTCGCCCAGAATGAGAACACACAGGGCAGGAGGCTCAACTCTTACTTTGGGGACTTGGTCCTGGCTGCCCTGAGATTCCACCTGCTCGTCCCACCTCTTGGTCCAAAGTCCTATGTCTTTACCAACCTGGGGTTTATTCGTTCATCTATTCGTGTATTCATTCAACACCTACCTGTTGATGGAGTCATTAGGTGCTTGGTGCACATAGGGTGCGACAGGGAGTCCCACACCTCACCCAGCTTTGGACTTGCCCACCCAATGCCGATCCGGTCAACAACCCCAAGAGCCCTGATTCTGGCAACTCCCTGCCCCTCAGGGACATTGGCCCTGTCCCCTATCAGGGGTAAATAAATCCTGAGGGATCTAAACCGATCAGGGTGATCCCACTGTCTGGGGCCACCAGGGTTTAAGTTGGCCAGTCCTGAGCGGTTGGTCTGCTGGGTGGTGGTGGTAGGGCTTATTAAAAAGAGACACAGAAAAGCCAGCATTTTCTCTGCTGGATGTTATCATGTCCTGGCTTGAGGGCTGGACCCTGGCAGCCATTTTGGAGCCGGGAGGAGAGCTGCCCAGAGGGCAAAACCAGCAGAGTTAGGGTGGCCGGCCAAGACCAGGAAAGAAACTGGCACTGATGACATCATCAAACCACTAAAGAGCCACCTTCCTCCTGGATGTCTTATCATGTGAGGTCATATATGCCCTCGTTGTTGAAATTCATTGAGTCAGTTTTTGGCTGGAAGCTTCCTGATTAGTACAAATGGGACGGGGAACCAGGGAGCAGAGTCGGAAGAGTCCAGGGCCGGATCCTGGCTCTGCCTTTTGTTGGTTGTGGAAACTGTGGAATTCCTGTCCCTATTCTGAGCCTCAGGCAGCTCAATTGTAAAATGGGAAAAATAATGTCTATACCTGCCAATGCTAACATCGTCACAAAGTCACAGAGCCTGGAGCACAGGAGCTCTGATGGGCAAGGCGGGTCGCCAGCTCTTGCCCGTGTGTCTTGAATAAATGGACATCGTGCATCAGGATCTAACATACACAGCTTGGCTGGTCGTGTGGGAACTAGGTGGAAAGAGGGGGAACACTGATGACCTATTTTCTCATCCTGTTGCATCGTGGGGGGACTCCAGATTTGGTCACTGCATAATGACAACAACAACAACAATAATAGTAATATATGAACGTTTAAAGAGGGAGTACCATGTGCCAGGCACTGTGTTAGGAGCATAATACTCATTAATCTTAATACATGAAGTTCTTAATACATATGTTCTTCTTATTTCCATCTAAACATCACACAAGAGAAAACAGATTTCTCATATAAGGTCACATGGCTGGTCAGTGGCATAACTGGAATTTGAACCCAATGCCCATAGTTCTTAATTCCTATTACATTGCCTGGCATGAGCCACTGAACTTCACAAGGAAGGAAAACCACTCAGCTGGCTGTTTCACATATGCGTGTCATGGGCTGGAGGGTGAGGGTGGCTCCCGGTGCCCCAGCCCTGTAGCTGGAAACATGGCTAATCACAGATGAATGACAGATTGGGGCTCCTTATATGAAATTGTTACCCATCCATCCATCCATCTAAAGGCAGTTTCCCTAGAAGCCAAGCCTGAGGTGGGGATTCTTGGGCAAGGGAATGATTGATGGAGGGAGTGCTCTTGGGAGAAACCTGTACAGGAACAAGGAGAACAGGCCAGGCCAGGGGACAAAGCAAGCAGAGAGGTGGTTCCAGACAACTACCTGATCCCTCGAGGAGCTCTGGGGCACGAAGTGTACCACCAAATGGTCCTGCATGGGATGGGCGGGGGAGGCAGTTATGCCCTCCGTGGTGTTGTTCTTCCTATTCATCGGTTAGAGATGTGCAGAGTGGGGTGGGGTGGGCGATGGGCACAGGAGCTCCCCGAAGTCAAGGGCAACCCTCAAGAGAAGATGCAGATGTGAGCACTTGGCAGCCAGCACCTGGCTTAGCTGGGGGTTGAAAGACTGGGCCAGGAGGGGTCTGGGTGGGACACCAACATCACCTGCCACCACCTCCATCTCTCCATTATGGGATCCTTGGACCCAAAAGCTTTGACTGAGCACCTATTCTGTGGGGGAACAGAGGAAGCAAAGATGAGACTGACCCGGCCTCCATCCTTCCTCCAGGAGCTCCAGCCTAGTTGCAGAAGGTCAGAGAAGTCCAGGCAATTGCACGCCACTCAAGCTAGAGCTTGGCAATCACAGACCCATAAAGGACTGGGGGAGCCCTTGGACCTGAGGGGCCTGGGGCGGGCTTAGCCACAGGCTTAGCCACCTAGAGACAGCAGGCCAGTGGAACATTCTGCAGAAGTCCAGCCAGCAAATGCCAGGCAGCAGGAGAGGAAAGAGTGATTGGAGAACATGTAGTCTGTGCCTGGGGACCTGGTGACCGAAGCAATGGAAGTGAGCGTCTTCCTTCAGCCCTTCCCTCGAGATGTATTTGCCAAGCCCCTTCTGAGTTCCAGGCACTGTTTTGGGCACCAGAGATGCAAATGAGTCCAAGACAGACATGGGCCCCACCCACAAGGACCTTCAAGCCCAGTTGCGGGAGAGGGACTCAGCGCCAGCCAGTGAAGGCACCAGACTCCTGCGAGAAGCCCCATCCTGGGCCGTGCAGGGCCTTGGGGTTTTAAGAAGTAGGATCATGTGGGCAGAAAGATCAATATCACCCTTCAGAGAGGCCAGGTGGGCTGCAGCTAGGATAGTGTATTGGAGGGATGGGACCCTGGGTAGGGGGTCCTGGTGAGTAGCAGTGGAGAGACAGCCTGTGACACATTGGCCCCCAGACCCCACCCTCCCCAGCACCTGCTGCTTTGGCACCATCCCTGGGGGCTCCTGGACTTGGCCTTTCCTAAGATCCCCATCCACCCTCAGAGGAGACAGCTGCTGCCTTGACTGGGAAGATTTAGAAGGTCCAAGAGGCAAGTTGAGGGGTGGGGGGGAGGGGGGGAGCCAAGACCGTCCTTCTTCCTGGGAGTGTTTTAAAGGATCCAGGCTGGTTCAGGGGTTAGATCCGAGGGTAGGGGTGCTAGCAACCTTGCTGGACTTACAGAACTAAAGATGCCGAGGAGGAACAGGGCAGGGGGCGCGGCACCGCAGACTGGGCTTTGCTAGCACTTGGGGGTCTGGCCCTTGCAGCGGGGCCGCCAGTAGTAACGCAGGTGCTTCTTATAGGTGTCCAGG
Source organism: Camelus bactrianus (assembly GCF_048773025.1). NCBI lineage: Eukaryota > Metazoa > Chordata > Mammalia > Artiodactyla > Camelidae > Camelus > Camelus bactrianus. Next base: position 65,982,419 of record NC_133551.1, on the reverse strand, counting down.
TTCCGCCGCAGGCAGGAGGCCACCTCCTTGTCACAGGCGCACAGCTGCTGCTCACACCAGCCCCCCTTGTCAGCTGCGGGATAGAAGAGGAGGGCTCAGCGACCGACCGTCCCTCCCCGGGACAGAGCAGGGGTGGGTCAGGGTCCTGGGAGGGAGCCTCTGAAGGCAGCCTGGCCCTTGCTCAGCTGTCGCGCACCCTTCCCAGCTTCTTTGACGTGAGCTGCGTGACCTTGGGCACGTGCCACGATGTGTCCCCATGGGCCATTGCTCCTTTGTTTATTTTTTTATCCATTTAAAAAACAGTTGAGCACCTCTCTGGTGGCAGGCACTGGAGGGAGAGGACTGAATAAAATGGACATGCGAGGGTCACGCTCCCATTAGGGCGGCAGATATTTGAGAACCACAGAAATGAGTGTTGCCAACTGTGCCGCGAGGAGGTAAGGAACAGCGCAGGGGCTACGAGATGCCAAGTGCCAAGAGCCATCTGAGCTGAGATGGGAAGGGTCTGCTCCCACTACGGAAAGCCAGGGTGAAGGAGGGGACTGTTCCAGGTAGATGGAACAGCATGTGCCAAGACTCTGAGGAAAGAGGGACCCCGGTGCTGTAAAATGGGGATAAGACATGCTGCCTTAGGGGCTGTTGTGAGGATTCAGGTAAGAAGGCAGAGCTTCCAGCACATAGTAGGTGCTCGATAAATGTTGGCTGTTACTGTTATTATTATCATTAACAGTGGCAGCTGTGATGAGCCCATTCAATTCCCAGCCCTGGGACCTGGTGCCTTTCTCCATGCATGGACCCGGGTGTCGGGTGACCTGGGTGACCGCCCGAGCTTCATCATTTGCAGCTCTGTGACCCTGAGCAAACACTTCATTCTAGTCTCAGTTACCTTGTCTGTAAAATGGAGACCATCGGAGCAGTGCTGCCTCCTGGCAGGGCTGCTATGAGGACCCATGATGATGAAAATAGTTGCAGTAACCCCGGGTAACTTATCGAGTGTGCATCAGCAGCGGGCGTCTCTGAGGCTCATTCTGTCTGCTCTCATTATAGACCTTGAATTAACTTTAGCGGGTGGAGTACTGTTATCAGCCTGAGTCTCCAGATGAAGAGACTGAGGTTCAGAGAAGTCAAGCAATGTGTTCAAGGTCACACAGCTGGGCAGTCAGTGGTGGGTCTGGGATCCAAGCTGAGATCAGCCAGCCTTCCAGATCCTGAAGGGGTCAAACTCTCCATTGGACCTCTCCATACCCCCAGCCCCATTCCTGCCCCTCCTCCAGTGCCCAGCTGCTGCCCTCAGACACATGAGAGAAACAGAGAGGTCGAGTATCTTGTGCATTGTCACACAGCATAGGAAGGCAATGTGTGCTAGAACTCTCTTCCTTGGCCTCCAACTCCAACCCCAAGGCTAGGACACTCACAGCACTGGACGTTCCCCTGGGAAAAGGTGTAGCTGTAGTGGTCCCAGTGGGTATGGCATTTGTGGTACTTCAGGTGATGGTAGCAGCAGTCATGGGCATGGCAGCACCTGGAAGGAGAAGACAGGAGGTTGGCTGACTTGGGTCTCTCTGGCTGTCCCTGCCCCAGAGCAGAAACCCCGTGCCCACCTTGGAAGAGTCAAGGCCCGCAGGGATCTAGTCTTTTTTCTAGCTAACAACTATTGAGTGCTTCCTGTGAACCAGGTACCTGCCCTATCTATGAATTCTCTCTGAGTCCTCTCTACCCTGCTGTGATGGAGGTACAAGTATTATCCCCGTTTCACAGATGAGGAAACTGAGACTGGGAGGTCAAGCCACTGGCCCAAGATCACACAGCCTGTAAGTGGTGGATGAGGGGCTCTCCCTGGGCCTGGCCGGCTCTCATCCCTTCTCTGGCTGATCCCTAGGGTTGTTGTGAAAATAAGACCATGGTAAAAAGAGGTGAGACTTTTTAAAAACAATGCACAAAGGTTAGGGGTGGGGAGGACAAGGGGGGCCTTCAGAGACCCTGGAGAACCTTCCAGAAGGGCTGGGACTGTGTTGGAGCTCACCTGAGTTCCTAGCACATAGTGCAAAATGAATACATGGGTGGAGAGGACAGGGGCGTGTCCTCGGGCGGGGGCAGGGCAGGACTGCCCACCAGGGGCCTGCCCAGGAAGGGGTTACCAGTCTGTGGCATCTTTGGGCTGGCCTCTGCCACCAAGTCCGCAGTGACAGCCGTAAGGCCAGTAGGAGAAGACGGCTATCTTCCCGGTCACTTGTTTGACCATCTTGTTCAGGTTCAGGATGCTGCTCTGGGCTGGAATCACACCTGCCAAGGAGCCCGGCCACAAGGAGAGGGTATGAATCTCGGAGGGCCGCAAGCCTGGCACCTCTGCCCTGCCTGGACCAAACCAATGACCTTGGATAACAAACACTATGGCTATTAAAAATATACAGTATTTGGTGAATGCTTATGACGCATCTTGTCATGCAGTGACCTGTTGATTTACAGTGATGGGTTAGTTTTTGGTGTACAGCATAGTGATACATTATAGGTTATTACAACATATTGAATGTAGTTCCCTGTGCTATACAGAGAAACTTGTTGTTAATCTATTTTATATATAATATAGTTTGTATCTGCTAATCCCCATTTTAGAGATGAACAGACTGAGGCTAAGAAACTTGCTCCAGGTCTTAGTGGTTGGTAAATTGAGGAGCCAGGATGGAAACCCAAGGCAGTCTGGTTCTGTTCTCTGTCTCTGGGCATTGAGTTCACATTCCGTAATAGGAAGGCTCATTTTTCCTCTTACATTTCCCCCACTGCAGAGAAATCCACACATTAAAAAGCATGCATGGCTCCCTGGGAAGCAGTGTAATTTGGAAATGATTTTTATGGATGTTTTTCATTTTAGTCATAATATCTGTTGATTAGAATTGATCATAAAGGGAATTTATTTTATGGGGGGAGAGGAATGTATTATGTTGAGTTAGGAGAAATAAAATATATTAAGTCAATGATTTCAGGGGAGAGTTTGGGAGAAACAGACAAGATAAGAAGAGGACTGGAATGTCCTCGCATGCAACATCGGGTGACGATCCAAGAGCACAGATGGACCCCAGGGTCCCGGGGAGACTGGGCTGGGAAGGCCCCTTCGGGTGACCCTAGTTTTGGAGCCCTGCCCCCCCATCTCAAGTAAATGATGTTATAATGAAAGCTCCATTTGCAAATGAAGTAAGTAATAAACCAGAGGTGAGCCCCAAATTTGGGGGACGGTGGGGTGGGAAGGGGAGGGTGGGATGAACTCGAGCAGTGGACCAAGGGTGAGATCACAGGCAGGTTGTTTGTCTTGGGCTGCAGCTAAAAGTGACTGGTGGTGTCTGGGACTTGCAGGCAGGTCGTGTCCCCAGTGTGTGGGGATCCTTGTTACCACTCCTGTTTGACACGGTGGCTCTAGCTGTGCGGGTGTTAAAGAGAAATCTTTCTAAGCTTTGACCACGCTGAGGAATGATCCCAGGCCCTCTGGAATCTGGGATTCGGCGAGAAGCACCTGAAAGCAGTCCACTGCCAAGACAGTTACGCGGACCAACCAGGGACCTGAACTGAGAATCTCACCTCTTGGATGTACCTCCATCCCCTCTTCTGCCCTAAATCTAGTCCTTTCTATTTCAGCTTAGAAACATCTACCCAAGTAAACTTACAGCTGAATCATGCAGCTTTCCCTTGCCAGGCAAACAAATTCAGCCTTAATTCAGAGTGCTTTGGGGTAGTCTGACTTCTTAAAATTTTACAGTTAGGTCAACCCAGCCCTGAGAAATTAAGGAAATCATCCTGTGGTCAGGAGGGCTTTGGTGCACTGGTTTGGCTTGACAGCAATTCCTTCCCTGGTAGCTTTTTCCATCCTCGGCTGCCACTGAGGGGGATGTTGAGGGGAATGCTCTCCCAAGGATTAGCCACAGGGGCAGGAGCAACACCACTACCGCCTCGTGCACGTGCTCTGCGCTAAGCTATCACTCGCTTACTCTTACCAGTGCTTGCTAAACACTTTGTATACGTTTTCTCATTGAAGTCCTTCTAACAATCCAGTGAAGAAGGTGCTATCAGGCCCACTTTACAGAAGCAAACACAGAGAGGTAGGGTGACTTGGCCAAGGTCATACTGCCAGGAGATGATGGGTTAGGTCAATGTCTGAAGGCAGGTACATCTGTGTATTTAATCTCCACACTGTATTGTCTCTTAGGGTCTGAGAGATGAATTTCTGTAGCTTGAGTGTAACTTTCCTAATTGTTTTCACTGTAACCCTGGAGATGTGTTCCTCTCAAGAATTTGGGAGTCTCCAAATAACATAAAACCACATTTAAAAATGAAAATCCTTTCTAAAATCACATATTTGGAGATGATGGATCAAGAAACAAAACCACCAGTTTGTAGGGGACACATTTTTACATTTGTAAAACTGTAAAAAGTTTCCATTCAGATGGAAACTGCCCAACAATCAACAGAACCCTCTTCCCAGGTTCAAGGAAGATAATAAACACAAAAGGATTCTAAAAACATAGCATATGCAATAGATTGTCTGGTCAAAGGGACAGAGAGATGCAGATCCATTTCTGTAATTTGCATTCGAAGTACCAAAGGCATCCGCTCAGCAGGACCCCAGTTTCTGAACTTCCAGTTTCATGCCTTCCCATCAGTCCAGAGGCATGTCACACAGCTTGGCCACCTAGAGCTCTCTGGCCAAAGCCACTTTTCCAGGGGACTGACAGCTGCTGATGACTCTTTGCAAGGGAGCCAAAGAGTTGGGGACTGGGAAGCCAGGCCAGTGGGGACCAGAGCAGCAGCTCAGAATAGGAAAGAGATATAGGGCATATCTACTTCCCTCCCTCCCTTCCCAGCTGCGGGTCCTGTCCCCACTTACCAGCAAACACCGCCAGCATACACAGCAGGGGAATTTCCATGATCCCAACAGAGCAGTGGAAGCAGCAGCTGGAAGTCCCCCTCCCTGCTGGCAGCCCCTTTTATTAGACGCAGCCCTCTGAGCTCCAGCTCCGGTAAAGCTCACCCATGTTCTTTCTGTTTCCTCTTTCTGGCAATGGGGAATTTTACTATTTTTGTTTTTAATATCTTTTTTTTTTAAACGTTGCGATTGCAAAACAAAATGTTCAGCATGGAAGATTTAGAAAACATAAACAAGAAGAAGAAATCTAAAATTACTTGTGACTCCATTAAGCACCATTAACTTTTTAAAATTTGAAATCTAATTGACGTGTAACATTGTGGAAATTTAAGGTGCACAGCATATTAATTTGATAATTTACATATAATCCGAGCGCCATTGCAGCAATAGTTAGCACCTCTATCACGTCACATAATTACAATTTCTTTTTAGTGGTTGGAATAATTAAGCTCTTGTCTCTTAGCAGGTTTGGTGATTGTAATAGAGTGTGGTTGCCTGTGTTCACTGCACTATGAAATAAGTCTCTGGGACTTATTTACTGCTTGTTGCAAGTTGGTACCATTAAAGAACATTTGTCCTGTCCCTCCCCACCTCCCATTTCCTGGTAACCACCATTTTACTCTATTTTTATATGTTTGGCAGTTTTAAATTCCACATATGAGTGGTATCATATGGTATTTGTCTTTATCTGACGTCTCACTTAGCATAATGCCCTCAAGGCCCATCCATGTTGTCACAAATGGCAGAATGTCCTTCTCATGGCTGCATAATGTTCCTTTGTGATTTTATATATATATATACACACATATACACATACATACATATATATATACACACACACACATACACACACACACATATATATATACACACATGTGATGTCTTCTTTATCCATTCATCCGTTGCTGGGCACTCACGCTGTTTCCACCGTTAACATTTTGGTGTATGTTCTTCTGGTTCTATTGCTATATATCTCTTTCCACACTTTTCCCTGACCAAATTAGGAAAATGTTACAGGTAGTACTTTGAAGGTAAGCACACTGTCTGTTGACTTACTAATATAACTTGAACATATTTCTATGTTAAATATTCTTCTGCAGAAACATTTTGAAAGGCAGCCTTGTATTCCATTACACGACTATGCTATTCATTTACTGAATCCCCTGTTGCTGGGCATATCAGTTATTTCCAATTTTGTACTATTCTAGATTGTACAGTGGTTCAGTGAAAGAAATCCTTGAGGTTCAATCTCAGTTCCTGTCCAGAACTGTTTCTATAGGATTTACTGCTTAAGTGGACTTGCTGAGTCAAAGCACACACACAATTTGAAGACAAGTGACGTGTGTTGGCAACTTACCCTGCAAAAGTTCTGACCTGGTTTACAGGTCGTAATGAGGCAAATGGTGTGGACTCAGCCTGACTAGGGTGGAGGTGCTGATGGCAGGACACACATGGCATTACAAAGGGACGGTCTGTGTCACAGGAGCTCCACTGGTAAATCTCCAAGGTGTAACGGAGAATCCATGAGAGCAGAAACTGGATTTCTTCCACGCCTGTTAGATGGCTATTCAAGGACATTGTGCACAGACAGAGCTCTTTACTGCCATCTAATCAGTTCACCCCAAAAAGTGTGTCACTGCTGGGGATTGCTCCCCCTCCCCAGCCCTCTTCCCACTCTCTTTTCTTTCTCTTTTTTGTTTTGTTTTGCTTTTTTACTGAAGTGTAGTCGATTTACAATATAGTGTTAATTTCTGGTGTACAGGATAGTGATTCAGTTATATACATACGTATACATGTTCCTTTTCATATTCTTTATCCTTATAGACTATTACAAGGTATTGAATATATTTCCCTGTGCTATGTAGTAGGACCTTGCTGTTTATCTATTTTATATATAGTAGTTAGTATCTGCAAATCACAAACTCCCAATGTATCCCTCCTCACCCCGTTTACCCCCTGATAACCACAAGTCTTTTTCCTATGTCTGTGAGTCTGTCTCTGTTTTGTAAATAAGGTCACTTGTGACCTTTTTTTTTTAAGATTCCACATATAAGTGATATCATATGGTACTTTTCTTTCTCTTTCTGGCTTACCTCACTTAGTATGACAATCTCTAAGTCCATCCATGTTGATGTAAATGACATTATTTCATTCTTTTTATGACTGAGTATTATTCCATTATATATATATGTACACCACAATCTATCCAGTCATCTGTCGATGAACATTTAGGTTGCTTCCATGTCTTGGCTGTTGTAAATAGTGCTGCTATGAACACTGGGGTACATGTATCTTTTCAAATTAGAATTTTCTCCGGATATATGCCCAAGAGGGGGATTGCTGGACCCTAGGCTAAGTCTATTTTTAGTTCTTTAAGGTAGCTCTGTAGTGTTTTCCATAATAGCTGCACGAAATTACATTCTCACCAACAGTGTAGAAGGGTTCCCTTCCCTCTCTCTTTTCAGTAGAGTTTTCCTTTGTTCCTTGACTCAGTCACCAACTGACACCTCATACATGAGAAAAGAATTCGCATGCAAAATAGTTAAGCAGCGGGCAAACAAAATGTCTCTGGCATATTCTTTGACATGCCTCCCATGTGTGCTCAATAGTCATTCCCTTCTGCTCTTACCAATGTGGGATCTTCATGTACAGTCTTCTAGATCTGGGCTCTTGGTGGGGTGTTTGGCTACCTTCCAGAGCCCCAGCTTCCCCCAAGCTGGCATCATTTGGGCAGGCGCAAAAGTAGCCAGGACCTCTGTTGATTCCAGAAGGCTTTTCCCTAACAGGAAAGAAGACATGATATCAGTGCTGCGAAGGTGCTTCAGAAACAGCTGTCCTGGACACCTGCACAGGCCCTGTGGTGCAGCTGAAGGGCTGAGTTTGAGATGGAAGGGACCTCGTTCAAACCCTCGCTCCTTCCCTTACCAGCTATGGGACCCTGGGCAAATCACTTCCGCTCCATGAGCCTTGGTTTCCTCATTTGCAGAACAGGGACATTGAGGGGGCAACAGTACCTCCCTCCTCTGATTATAGTGGAGTTTAGAGGCCACGTGCACACAGCACACCACACCAAGTGTCACCTATGGAGACAATGCCATCATGGTGACTGCAATAGAGTTATATAGCATCACGTGGAGATGGAGAGGCCAGGAGGAGGAACTCAAACCCAGTGTGCCACCCTGGTGTTCCAGTAGCTTCACCAGGAAAAAGCTGCTCAGCTCCATGCCCTCTGCTCCCTCCTGTGTGAAATGAGGTGACAATAGTGTTACCGAACCAACCTGGGGTCCGCTGGCCCGCTTGCAGTAAAGCCAATCTACTGACACCGGGTTGTGGTGAAGGAAAGTGCAGCATTTATTTCAGGGCACCAAGCAAGGAGTCCAGGCAGCTAGTACTCAAAAGGCCTGAATTCCCCCATGGCTTTCAGGGAAAGGTTTTGAAAGACAAGGTGTGGGAGAGGGGGTTGCATGGTGTGTGATCAGCTCATGGGCATTCTTCTGACTGGTTGGTGGTGAGGTCATCAGGAGTCAACATCACCAACCTTCTGGTTCCAATTTGCCTGGTGTCTACATGCTTGTGGGCAGCTTACAATTAACTTCTTCCACCTGGTGATTTCGATATCTGCAAAACAGCTTAAAGGATTTGGCTCGGACTATTATCTATAGCCCTTGAGGAGGAACTAAAGGTCCTTGACTTTGTTTCATGGTTAAACCGTGATTATTTTGTCTTGCTTGGCTGTTTGCCTTTATTTTTGCCTTTTCTCACTTCTCTGATTCAGTGTATTCTTTGGAATTCAGGAAAGGCCAAGGAAGTTACAGTTTTTCTACAAACAAGAGGCAGGCAGAGGTCATTAGGGGATCTGTCCCAGGAAAGCCCCATAGGGTCCTGCTCAGTTACAATAGCACCTACTTCATAGACTTGTTGTGAGGATTAATAATGAGATGATATGTGAATAGAGCTTAGTCTGTAGTTAGAGATCAATAAATGTTATCTATGGTTCCTCCCATCACCATCATCATTTCATCTGTATCATCACAGCTTATAATAAACAGAACAAATAACTAATCTCTTCTTTTGCATTGTCAAAGCTGTGGTTCATCCTGAGACAGGAAGGAAGGGGGCAGGGCATGGCCATTCCAAAGAATGACACAGCAATTAACACCAAGATGGCGGGAGATTCAACTCCCAACAGACCTTGAGGCCCAAGATGGCAGGAGATTTGACTTCCAGTAGACCTTGAGCTTCATTATACGCTCATTGTAATATATTAACACAGTAAATAACACACCCACAGGCACCATGACAGTTCCGACGCTAACCATAAAAGGTCAAAAAGTGGGCGGTGCCCAATTCCTGGGAATCTCAGCCCCTTCCCCAAAGTAGTTGGAATAATCCTCCCATTTGGTAGCGTATGAAATAACCGAGCCCATAAAAACTAACAACCCCCACATCTCATGGCCACTCTCCGTTCAGAGTAAGACAGACCACACTCTGTCTATGGACTATGTATCTAATTTTACTTTAAACTGAGCACCAACCCTCACACATTGTGGCCTTTCTCTTGCCTTCTGAGAGAAGGCCTGCACTCTGTCTATGACAATGTGCATCTCTCTAAATAAATCTACCTTTACTCAGCTGTGGCTCACTCTTGAATTCTTTCCTGTGCGAAGCCAAGGACCCACACTTGGTGGGGCGCATCCCAGGGACTCAACTGAGACCTGGGGCACAGCCATCCTCTCGCCCCACATTTTTTTCCTGTATCAATCCTATCTACTCTATCATCTTCATGTATTTTTTTCTCTCTAGAAATTTGACTTTTTTTTTTAATGCCTATTTTTCTAATTAACACATTCAACTTTCCTCTATCTTCTTAAACATATAGAATATAGTCATAATGACTGTTTTGGTATCTTTACTATTTCTATCATTCAGGTCATTTCTAGATCTGTTTCTACTGATTGATTTTTTTCTAATTATGAATTTTAGGTCACCACTGTTCATTGTTGTTGATAGCACGATGATGATAAATCTTTGTCTATTTTTAAAAGGAGGATTTCTTTAGAGTAGATTTCCAGAAGTGAAATTGCTGAATCAGAAGATAGAAGAATTCTTAGGAGACTTCCTTTTTCTAAAGTTAGTAGGAATTTAGAAACCCCCTTGCTTCTGGTTCCATCAACAACGTATAATAGTTGGGCCTCATCAATTCTTGAGATTTGTCAGCAAGTCTGTGTTTTCATGTCCCTTGAAACAATGGGAAAAACACTTGGTGACACTGTTAGGCCGCATTCCATCAAGATCTCCAGATGTGGACACAAAGGAGCAGGAAAGGGCTTAGATGCTGGAGTGCAAGTTCTATGAAGAATAGTTACCATCTACTGGGGCTCAGAGAGGTTAGAAACTTGCCCAAGGTCACACAGCAGACATATGTCAGAATGTGGGTTAGTATATAGGTCTGCCAGATCTGCCCTTACTATGTTCTGGGCACTGTACTAAGTGGTTCACAAATAGTAAATGTGAGTAGGTACTGCCCTAATCCCCATTTTACAGATGAGTCATTGCTACCCAGGGGCTCTGCGGTACTTTCTTGCCTTCCCAGTATAGATGGAGGTGGAAATGAGAAGAGCTGGCAGAGCTTGGAGCCTGCCACCCCAAGCCTCACTGCCGAGAAGAAGTGGACCCTCACCTCCCAGGAGACACCCCCATGGGGTGAGAGCAGTCTTCTCAGCCAGTGGCCAGAGTCCTCCCCTCAACACATCCCTCCCTGTAAAGCCCCATGTACCAAGTGGTCCCATTGCCTGGATTCCATCCATGATGAAACCTACCAGAGGGGATTAGCCACACAGCTCAGAATGACTGAAGGTTTGCAGGATAAGAGGAAATTTAAATAAGCTAGGTTTCCTCTGGGTCTTCTGAGCTGCATCTCTGGTCCACTCTGGCAGAGGGAGAAGTGGGAGGGAGAGATTTGAGATACCTTTGTGGGAGAGTGACCCACTTTTCTCCAGCTGCACCAAGGCAGAACTAAAGCAGATGGATTAAACAACTGGAAAACACCCAATGTCTGTCTACTGAGAATGTAAATGGTGGTGAAGCTACTCTGGGATAATGTTACCAAAATGCAGGTCCAGCTGCTCGCCACTTGAAAGCCAGTACAAAAAGAGGCACATGTTGTTAGAAAGGAAAGTTCACTTTATTCCGGAGGCTGGCATCTTCCGATGGGATGGGGGAGGGGGAGGGGTGGGATTTGGGCGGACTCCTAACCAAAAGCCAACTCTCTGCCTGCCTCCCCCCATCCCTGCCACTGACAATCAGTGGGCAAGAGCTTTCAAAGGGAGTTTCAGGGATGTACAGGCAGAGGGAGGGGGCTGCATGCAGAACAGCACAGTCAGCTCTGACAGTCATCCTGAACTTGGTCATGTGGTGGTCTGGTCAGCATCATCGTGACTGTTTGAAGTACAGTTAACTTTCAACTCCAGGATCAGTCTGTTCCCATTTCTTTGAGGCCAGTGCTCAGAATTGTGGCAGCTTATGTCATGGCTACAGTCTGGTCATCGTGGAATTAACTTCTTCCACCTGGTGGGGGTTTCAGTATCTACAAAGCAGCTCCAAGGATATGGCTCAGAATACTATCTACAGCCTTTGAGGAGGAATCATGGCTTTGCTTAATTATTATTATTATTATTTTATTTTGCTTGACTGTTTCCATTTGTTTCTGTATTTTCTTATTTCTCTGATTAAACTTATTCTTTGACTACAGTTTTTTCTACAGACAAGAGGCAGATGGAGGACATGGCGGGCAGTGGGGGGTCTGTCCTGGGATAAAGCCCCCTAGGGTCCTGCTCTGTTTCAGTAACACCACACCAACGAACCACAGCTACACACAACAACATGGAAAAGTCTCACAAACATAATGCAGAATGAAAAAAGCTGGATACAAAAGCGTACAGGTTGTAAGAGAGATTTATATGACCTCCCAAACAGTCAAGCTGATTTGTGCTTTTACAAGTCAGGACAGCGGCTACCCATTGAAGGGCGTGGTGACTGGAGGGGTTACTAGGCGGGTGTTGGGGGTGCTAATGATGTTCTGTCTTTGGATATTGGTTACATTGGTCTGTTCACATTGTGCAAATTCATCCAGCAGTTCACTTTTGATTTGTGTTTTCCTCTCTATATACATCATGCATCCATAAATTTAAATAATAACAAATGATAATGAGGATGATGATGAGAAAAACAAATGGACTCAAACTTCAGTAATTTCTGAAGTATTTCAGATAGCCTTCTAGATGATCAGATGTCCTTCTAGGCGATCCACTATCCTTCTAGGCGATCCACTATCCTTCTAGATGATCCAGTGTCTTTCTAGATGATAAGATATCCTTCTAGATTATGAACATCTGAGGTTGTGTACTAGAAAGAAATTTCTACTTTGATGTCAGACAAATCTGGCTTCGAATTCTAGCTTATTAACATTACATTGATTACATTACTTCGTCTCTCTGAATGTCAGGCTTCCCACCTGAAAATGGGACCAATCATACATCCCCTGCTTGTTGTCATGACTACAGGTGGAATGATTGGCACACAGTAGGTGGTTAGTCACTCATGGCATCTAGTGACTCCTCCTCCCAGGAAAAAGGAATCTGAAGTTCTGACCTCCCTCCACACCTTGGGCCTAGAGACTCTTATTTCTAAATGGTAAGAGTTGGTTTCACATAGCAGGGGATTTCCAATTTGACCTCTCAGTTCCTTTGGAGTGACCCAAGCTCAGACAAGGGGCCCAGAGTGTACTTTCAAAATAACTCAAAATCTCCACACCCAGAAGCGTCAAGATGGTCATTGCTTGAAGATTCATCTGGGTTTCAGACTTGGCTCGGTCCCCCGCTGCCTTCCTCAAGGCCACATCAGGCTGGAAAGCAGCGGAGCCTAGATGTTCAGAAGAAAGCTTAGGGGTCAGATTCACAATGTGGATTGTGACTCCCCCTCTGTTTTCTCGTCTGTTAAGTGGGGTGAAGAAAAATGAGAATGCCCAGCTATCTGAGTTCTTGTAAAGATTCCAAGACATGGGGCACATACAGTGCTTTGCTTGCACACAGGAAGTGCTCAGTAATGGTAGTTGTTGTTGTTAGTTTAGTTTATGAGAGACAAAGACCGCATGTCTAGGAAACCCCATAGGCACCGGGCAAATGATTCCATTCGACCGGCATTTCCTGAACACCCACTATTCCCTAGCCCCGAGGCAGACCCAGCACGCTGCGTGGGTGCAGAGAGGATGGAGTAAGACAAGCCCCAGCCTGCCAGGAACTTACCGTGTCCCGGGATTGACCAGACACTTTTGAGCTGGTTGGAACCTGGGCTGTGTAGACCCCCAGTGGCTCGTCTAGTTGGTGTGGGTGAGGACTTCACGCCAATTCGCACAAGTTAATTTGCAGGGGGGATGGGTTGATCTGCCTGAAAAGTCCGAATGGGGGGATGACTGTGGACACCAAGATATTTGTCTGGCTTTGGCCTGAGTCATGTGGAGAGAGACCTGGAGATGCTCCAGGCAGAGCCCGTGGTCAGTGGGTGGGGCTCTGTAGCGCATGGGGATCAGAGGGGTGAATCCATGGCATGGGATGGGCCTGGGGGCATGCCCTCTCCTCTGTGCAGTGCTCAGTGTGGCTCTGAGGCTGGAAGGTAGGGAGACCCCGCTGGGTGCTGAGGCCTTCATGAACAGCTGTGGAGGTGGGGAGGGGGGAATGGAACAGAGCCGAGGGCTCCCAAGGCTCCTCCAGAGACTCCCCAAAATAACAGCAAGATTTTATTTTGGGGGGTTTACAGAGGTGCTGACTTATGTGGGCCAGACAAGAGGCTAGAGGGGCCCAGAGCCTCTTGCCCCAAGGGGTACCCCATTAACTCCATAAGGAACAGCAATGCCTTGCACAAGGCTCTGATCTCACAGTTTGTATGGTATTACTTGTCCCATTTGCAGATGGGGTTAGTGGGGCACCAAAGGGTCGAAGTCACTTCTCAAGCAGAGCACTGACCAGTCCCAGCCGCCTCACTCTCAAGTCTGATTCTTTTCCAGTGGGCCGTAGCCATGGGCCATATGGACAACGTGGGCAACAGGTGGGGTTATGGGCTGAAATGTGTCTGCCCCACCGCCACAGATTTGTATGTTGAAGTTCTAGGCCCCAGTAACTATTTGCAGATAGGATCTTTAAAGAGATAACTGAGTTAAAATGAGGTCTTGAGGGTGGGTCCTAATCTAACATGACTTGTGTCGTTATAAGAAGAGGAGATTGGAACACAGACAGGGACAGAGAGACAGACCATGTGAAGACACAGGGAGAAGACGGCCATCTGCAGGCCAGGGAGAAAGGCTTCAGAAGGAACCAACCCTGCTGACACCTTGATCTCTGACTTCCAGCTTCTAGAACTGTGAGAAAATAAAACTCTGTTGTTTAAGCCCCCAACTCTGTGGTGTTTTGATTAATACAGGTGTTAAGAGAGTCCAGTGATAATAATGGATGCAGAGGCAGGCTTCCTGGAGGAGGTGAGCAGCCGTTAGTTACGGTCCTCTTTCTTCTGCTTGGTCCCCTTCCCCTCCCCTCAATGTCCACACACACCTTGCCTGCAGCACAGAGACCTGGTCTGAAGGACTGGCCTGGTCCTCAGGTCACTGCTTGTAGTCTAGCCACCACTGACTCACAAGGCTGAGCCACCTGGCTTCCCAGCTTGCTGCCTCAGTTTCCACCTCCATAAGATGGGAATAATGTCCTTGGACGTCCCCCTCCTCTGGAGTCCCCTGCTTAATGATTAGGAATTATTTGGTCAAATAGTCATTATATACGCTTGTATGTATAAAACATTTTTGTTATAAATGTAGAAGCAATAATGTGTTTCTTAATTTTTTGTTTCTTTTATTTATTTATTTTGTTGAAGTATAGTCAGTTACAATGTGTCAGTTTCTAGTGTACAGCATAATGTCCTAGTCATGCACATTTATACATATATTCATTTTCATATTCTTTTTCATATTCTTTTTGATTAAAGGTTATTACAAGATACTGAATATAGTTCCCTGTGCTATATAGAAGAAATGTGAATTTTTGGTTTCTTTTAAACTCAACTTTATTGAGGTACAATTACACAAAATTTGATATGGTCAGCCTTTTTATTTCAGGCATTCTTGTAAAATCTCATGTGGTATTAATTTTCATTTCCCTAACAACTAACAATTCAGAGCACCTTTTCTATATGCTAATTTGTCCATCTATATCTTCTTTAGTGAAGATTCTGTTCAAATTTTTTGCTCACTTATAAAAGATTGGGTAGTTTGTTTTCTTATTATTGAGTTTTGTGAGTTCTTTATATATTCTGGATACAAGTCCTTTATTCAGATGTGTGATTGGTAAATATTTTCTTCTGGTCTGTGATTTGTCTTTCTATTATCTTGGCAGAGTCTTTAAAAAAGCAGATGTTTAATTTTCATGAAGTCCAATTTATTATGGGTTTTTCCCTCTTACATATTGTGCTTTTGGTGTTGTCCTAAGAAATCTGCCTAATCCAAGGTCACAAATATTTTTCTGCTATGTTTTCTTCTAGAAATTTCATAAACATGAGTTTTACATCTTGGTCTATGATCCATTTTTTAATATGCGTATTTTAAAATTTGGGTAAAATTGTACATAACCCAACACTTAAACTATTTTTGAGTGTATACAATTTAGTGGCATTAAGTACATTCACACTGTTGTGCAACCATCATCCCCATCCATTCACAGATGTCCTTCCCTTTTGCAAAACTAGAACTCTGTACCGACTAAACAGTCCCCGTCTCCCCATCCCCTCACTGGAGACCACCGTTCTACATTCGGTCTCTATGAATTTGACTACTCTAAGCACCTCATATGAATGGAATCATACAGTATTCATCCTCTGACAACTGACTTATTTTACTTACCATAATGTCCTCAAGGTCCATCCCTATGGCCTGTGTTGGAATTTCCATCCTTGTTAAAGCTGAGTAATATGATTTATTAAAAAATAACTACTGAAATGTAATTTTCATACCATACCATTCATTCATTTCAAGTGTGTAATTTGATTTTTTTTTTTATATTCACAGTTACACAACCATCATTACAATCAGATTTTAGAACATCTTCAACATCCCCCAAAGAAACCCTATCTGTTAGCTGTTACTCCCCTCTGGCACACCCACCCCCTCCCCCAGGCCCTGGGCAACCGCTAATCTACGTTTTGTCTCTGTTGACTTAGGCAACTCCTGTTTTGGAATTTCATATAAATGAAATCAGGTATGTGGTCTTTGTGACTGACTCCTTTCACCTAGTGTTACTGAGGTTCATTCATGTTCCAGCCTGTATCAATATTTTATTCCTTTTAACTGTTGAATATTATTCCATTATATATATATATATATATATATATATATATATATATATATATATATATCACCTTTCATTCATCAATTGATGGACATTTGGGGGTTTTTTTCTGCTTTTTTGGTTATTATAAATAATGCCGTTATGGCCATGTGTGTGCACATTTTTGTACAGACGCATGTTTGCATTTCTCTTGGGTACACACCTAGGAGTGGAATTGCTGGGTCCTATATGGTAACTCCATGTTAAACACTTTGAGAAACTGTCTTCCAAACTGTTTTCCAAAGTGGCTGCACCATTTTACATTCCCAAAAACAATATATGAGGTTTCTGATTTCTCCACATCCTCACCAACCCTTGTTATCATTTGTCCTTTTTTTAAAAATATATAGCTATTCTAATGGGTATGAAGTGGTACCTCATTAGGGTTTTGATTTGTGTTTCCTTAATGACTAGCGATGTTGAACATTATTTTATGTGCTTATTGGTCATTTGTTTATCTTCTTTGGAGAAATGTCTGTTCATATGCCAATTTTTAAATTGTGTTATCCTTATTGTTAACTTATAAAAGTTCTTTATACATTCTGGACACAAGCCCCTTAGCAGACATATGATTTGAACATATTTTCTCCTATTCTGTGGACTGCGTTTTAATTTTCTTGGTGATATAGCTTGCAGCACAAACATTTTTAATTTTGATGAAGTTCAATTTATCTTTTTTTGGTAATCTGTGCTTTTGTTGTATTATCTAGGAAACCATTGCTTAAAGCAAGATCAAAGATCTACTCCTATGTTTTCTTCTAAGAGTTTTATAACCCTTACTGTTAAACTTATCATCCATTTCAAGTTAACTTTTGTGTATTATGTGGGGAAGGGAATCAGTTTCATTCTTTTGAATGTAGATACCCAGTAGCCTCAGTATCACTTTTTGCAGACGTCTCTCCCTATTTAATTGTCTTGGCACCTTTGTTGAACTAAGATCCACTCTGACTAATTTTTGAATATGGTGAGAGGTGTGGATGAAAATTCTTTTATCTCTTCTTTTCTTCTTCCTCCCTTCCTTCTTTCCTTCCTTGCTCTCTCTCTCTCTCTCTGTCTCTCTCGTCATACTGATAGTCAATTGTTCTAGCATCATTGTTGAGGATCTATTCTTCCTCCATGGACTTGCCTTTGGAACTTTGTCAATAATAAAGCTTCCATAGATATATAGTTCTAACTCTGGATCATCTATTCTGTTCCACTGATCTATCTGTCTGTCTTTATACCAACTCACACTGTCTTGATAAAAGCAACTTTATAAGCCTTAAAATCAAGGAGTGTACATCCTGCAACTTTGTTCTTCTTTTCCAAGTTGATTTGATATTCTAGGTCTTTTTCGTTTCCATATGAATTTTAGGATCAGCTTGTCAATTTCAATAAGAAAAGTATATTCGGATTTTGATCGAGAGGGCATTGCTCTATGGAGCAAATGGGAAGAATTGACATCTTAACAATATTCAGCCTTCTGACTCATAGGCAGTATGTCCCTGTATTTATCTTAGTATTTCTTGATTTATCTGAGCATTGTTTTATAGCTTTCAATGTACAAGCCTTCTATATATTTTATCAGATTTATCCCAAAATATTTCATATTTTGGAAATATGAAACGTTTTGTAAACATATTTTTTCAATTTCATTTTCCAGTTGTTCACTGCTAGTAAATAGAAAACAATTAGTTTTATTGTGTTTTCACCTTATATCCTGCGACCTTGCTGCTAAACTCAGTTACTAGTTCTAGCAGCTTTTTGGTAGGTTCTACAGGATTTTTTTTAACATGGACGATTCATGTTTATGTCAATAGAATCTTACTTCTTTCTTTCCAAACTGAATGCCTTTTATTTCTTTTCTTGCCTTATTAAACTGGCTAAAACCACCACTACAATGTTGAGTACAAGTGGTGAGAGTGGATATTGTTGTCTTGTTCCCAATCTTAGGCAGAAAGGTAATCAGCCTTTCCCCACTAAGTGTGATATTAGCTGGAGGTTGGTTGGTTGGTTTGTTTTTGTAGATGCCCTTTCTCAAGCCGAGCAAGTTTCTTTCTATCTCAGTTTGCTGACAGCTTTTTGGTTTTTTAAAAATCAGGGACAGATGTCTGATTTTGTTAAGTAAATGGTTTTTTTTTTTTTTGCATTTATTAAGATGGCTATATGGCTTTTCTTCTTTAGTCTGTTTATACGGTGTGTTACAATGATTGATTTTTAATGTAAAACCGAACTTTCATCTCTGGGATAAACCCCACTTGATCCCAAGGTATTTTCCTTTTTATATCTTGTTGGACTCTGTCTGCTAAAATTTTATTAAAGATTTTTATATCTGTGTTCATGAGGGATATTAGTCTGTAGTTTTCTTGTAATGTCTTTAGCTGGTTTTGGTATCAGAATCATAGTGGCTTAATAGTCTGATTTGGGAAGAATTTCCTCCACTTAAATCTTCTGGAGGAATTTATGTGTAATTGGTGTTACGAGCTGAACTGTGTCCCTGCAAACTTTATACGTTGAAGCTGATATAACTTGGACACACAAAGAGACGGGAGGGATGTGCACGCACAGAGGAAAGACCAGAAGAGAACACAGCAAGAAGGCAGCCGTCTGCAAGCCAAGCAGAGAGGCCTCAGGAGGAAACCAGCTTTGCCAACACTTTCGTCTTGGACTTCTAGCCTCGTAAGAAGATGGATTTCTGTTATGTAAGCTACGCGGTCTGTGGTACGTGGTTATGACAGCCCTAGCAGCCTGATACAGCTGGTATTGTTCACTCCTTAAGTGTTCAACTGCATTCACCCTTGAAGTCATCTAACCTGGCGTTTATTTATGAAAATGTTTTAAAGTTCGTGTTCAATTTGTTCAATAGATATAGGGGCTATTTCCAGTTGAGTGAGTCTGTGTCTTTCAAGGAAATTGACCATTCCATCTTAGTTGTTGAATGCATTGCCTTACATTCAATTTTTAATACCAAAAAAAAAAAAAAATACCAAAAACCCTACAAATAAGAAAATGAAACCACGAGTTATTCTACTGTCTAAAAACAACCATTGCTAATGTTTTGCTGTATGTCCCTCCAGATAATTTTCATACATGTGCACACCAATCCCTCACCACCACCTCCTCCTTTTCTTTTCTTTAACAAAATTGCTATTACCGTTAATATCTAAGGTTTTTGTTTTTGTGTCATCAGTTGTTTGAAAATATAATTTTGGATGGATGGTTAATAATTTGCTTAACTAATTCCCCAGACTAAGGTGCTTCTGATTTTGGCGGGGGTGTGTGCATAAAGAATGCCTCAGTCATTACCCATTTTCATCTGTCTGTGGGAACAACTCAGGTTGGCATCTTGGTTTACGGTCCCAGAAGTGGAATTACTGGCTCGACCAGTTTATTACTGACTTTTGATATTGAGCACCCTGTGCTTGTGGGTAGGGGGTGGGAGGGCGGAAGGAAGTACTCATCCTCCTCTCAAGGCACCAGCCGAACCAGCGCAGCCGGTAGGAATGTGTGCCGAGAAAATGGCACAGGGCTGTTCAGAGGCTCTTGGAGCCCCGCTCCCCTCCCCCACCCCCCACAGCCGGCCCACTGCCCCAGCCGAGGTCCCCTGAGCACAGATCTAAGGGGCTCCTGGTTACCTGCATCTTGGTGGCTATATCTTCAGTATGTGGACTGGACTGGGCCTTACTTCTTGGTTCTTCCTCCTTTGGAGTGAGTGATGTCATTAAGAGACGTATGCAAAAATCGAAGCTAGAACCAAAGCCAAGCTTTGTGCAGGCAAGTGAAGGCAGAGACCAGCCTTATCCTCACATCACCACCCTCCGTTCTCAGGGAGCTCCCAGTCTGATGGAGCAGATGCAGCCTCTGTCCCATTGGGAACCCCTGGCTTTTTTGGAAGACACTGTAGTCCCTCTGTTCTCTGAAACCCCTGGTCTGAGTGCGGTGTCAAGACCCACAAGCCAAAACACGTGCAGGTGCCTACGAAGGACTGAATAAGCAAGTGGCAATCAACACCGTCCACGAAGGGACGTGTGACTGGATGCAGTGGGGCTTTTCTAGGATAACTTCCGGGGAAAGAGAAGGGCCTGGACCCACAGAGAAGGAGCTGGGCAGGGGGACGGTGGGAACTGGGAGGAGAGGACATCGACACGTGGGATTGGCCAGCCAGCTGATTTGGTCCAGCCAGAAGTGGAAGCTGGAAAAGCTAAGGGTAGGAAGGGACGCCTCTCGAAGCGGGGAGTGGAATGGCATCTCTCCTGTCCCTTGTCAGCAAGTTTGAGGACATTGGGAGGGAAGGGCCAATGTGAAGGTGGTAGATGATTTGGAGTTTTCATCTCCGATAGTACTCTTCTCTCCCCGCCCCCTTGTTCCCCTCCCACCATTTCAGTTCACCTCAAGGCTGAAGAAAGGCCTCCGCTTGGTAACAAACAGGTCTTTAACTGAGCACCTGCCCCGCAGCTCACAACGCCTGTTATCTGTTATTATCTGTGAGCATTTTTCTTACTCAGTGATGCCCAGTTATACCCACCCTACAGCTGAGGACACAGAGGCCAGGGAAGGGAGCTATCTGGCTGGGATCTCACAGTCAGGAATTTGGGGTGCTGGGATTGGAGCCCCTATCCATGCAACTGCCCAAACCACCAGGGGCTGCCAGGACTCCAGCCCCCTCAGCTTCTCCCCAGCCCCATCTTTCCCGCACACACCACCCCAAACAAGAGACAAATGGCACCAACCCCCAGGCCACCAGGATCTCAACCAGAGATGACTGTGCCCGCCCCCCCCCAGGGCACATTTGGTGATGTCTGGAGGCATTATTTGGGGGGTAGAGAGGGAGGAAGAGCAAGGAGAGCAAGGAGAAGCACCAGGTCTAGTGGTGGAGGTGAGGGATGCTGCCCACCCCCTAGGATGCCTAGGACGGCCCCCACCAGAGAGGCCACATGACAGTGTCGCTGGGACGGAGTAGCCCTGCTCCAGATCCCGCAGGCTCGCCCTGCCAGGTGTGCGTGGGGGGCTTCCTGCCAGATGCATGTGTCTGTGCCCCTCCAGTCTTTGCCACATGTGGGCACCAACAGCTTGCAGGTGTGGGTGGAGAGTTCTCTGCAGATCCTGGACTACAGCCCTTCCAGACATGGAGAAATGCCTTACAGACAGGCGCACATCCCCAGGCAGGGCCTCCCCACCCTGCTTGGGCTCCCTGAACCCTTTCTCTACTAGGCCTCCACTTCTGGGCTTCCGTTGCCCAGTTTTAGCAAGAATCCTGCTAAGTCAGTTCGGCCAGCCTCCCTCATGCCCTATATCTGATGGGGTTCCTCACCCCCGCCCCGACCCTCCCCAGGTGATGTCTGATCACCCTGGCCTGCCTTCAGCAAGAATCCAGTTAGGTGGGTTTAGCCCAAATCCACCCCTTGTCCTCTTAGTAATCTCCCGTCCATGGACCCTTACCCGCACCTCAGCTCTACATTCCCACTTTTCTTTGTTGCACTTGGAGTTGAGTCCTGTCTCTCTCCCCCATTGTAGTGGTTCCTACACCTATCCAATGGCCCTTCCCTTTGAATAAAGTCTGCCTTGCTGGACTTCAACAAGTTTCATTGAATAATTTTTTCTTTGACATCCTTTTCAGATGGGAAGAGAGAGATGCGTGGGGGGAGGGCAGCTCCCTGTCAGATGCATCAACCCCCACCCCCTGTAGTCACCCCAGCAGCGTGGGACACTACCTGGCAGCTGTGGGCAGGGCGGCAGTGGGTGGGAGGAGGTGGAGCCTCTTTTTTCTAGGCCATGTGTCACCTGCCTCCTGCCCAGGGGCATTGCCCCGGTACTAACCTGCCAGCCTGCGCAGCAACGGGAAGCTGGGGCCTGCTCCCCAGTGCCTTCGGAGCGGATCGAGGACATTGCAAGCCCTATGTCACTGGCCCCCCAGAAACCAGAACATGGCAGATGGGGCTCAGGCCAACCCCAAAGGGTTCAGGAAGAAGGTGCTGTTAGACACCCCTCGGGGTGGAGGGGCCCAAGCCTCAGGGCCGCTTCTCCTTTGAGAACCTCCAGGTACGTGCTCGCTTCCCCAGGATGGAACCCTCCGTGGAGAGGAGCAGGGATGGGGGTGGGCAGCTGGTTCCTAGAATCCATTTCTCCAGAAAGGAGAGCTCTGAGTCTCCGATAGTGGCTGAGATATGTCATATTTTCAGCACTAGAAGGGCCCTGGGGTCATCTAGTCAGTCCTTATAGGCACTTGAGGCGCAGAGAGGCCAAGGGATCTATCGACGGTCCCACGGTATTTTGGAACTAAAGCTGCGACTAGCACCCGGGGACCCAGGTCTCTTGGCTCTGCGTGCAAAAGCCAGCCTCCAGGTTGGGTCCTGTGACTCCCCGGTGAGTGTATGGAGGGGGGCTGTTCGAATCTGTGACAGTGGCCCAACGCCACGAGATAGGGAGCTCCTGCTCGGGGTGGGAGGGAAGGAGGCTCCCGCTGCCTCCTGGCTCTGCCATCCTGGGGGCTGTTCCTCCTGGAGCTGCAGGCAGGCGAGAGGTGCCCAGATCTTCCTGGAGGAGCTAATTACAGGACAGGGGTAGCAGGAACTGGGGCAGCAAGGGATAGCGTTGATGACACTGACTGCGCCTGTCATGAGGCCCGGGGTGGGGGGGGGGGCAGCAGGCCTGGAACTGCACGCAGGTGGAAGGGATGGGCTCAGCACCAGGATGTCTTCCTCTCTCAGATCTCGCCTGGGGCTGAAGTTCATCACCATCGCCCTCCTGGCCAGCAGCGGTGAGTGAAGGCTCTGGGAAACTCCTCCTCTGCCCCCACCCCTGGGCCCTGAGACCTTGGCCTGCCTTTCCTCCCCCTGGGCCTCTGCTTCCTGGCTCAGCCCCTGCCTGCTTCCTCCCCTCTTTGGGGCTGTTTACTCCTCCAGCCACCTGTAAACACACCCAGGACCCCAGGGCAGTAGGTAAGCATTTATAATTTACGAGCCTCAAGGGGGCAGGGGCCGCAGCTGAGCAAGCATCCCAAAGTGGTGGCGTTGGCTGGGCGTCGGGGCACCCGGCGACACGGGGGGGTTTGTGTACATAGGAGTGCGTGTTTGTGTATGTGTGTGCGTGCAGGTGGGAGCTAGTGAGCTTGCATGCGGATATCCGCGTATATGTACGTGTGTGTGGGTGTGTCTGAGCACGCAGTGATGTCTAGGGGTGTAATGCACGTCAGGAAGGTGTGTGAGTGTGTTCATCCCGGCATGTGTGTCTCTAACGTGCGTGTATGAATGTAGGACGCACACATGGGCACACGCGTGTGTGTAGTGCTGTCTGGGTGCAAGTGTCCTGGGAGACGACAGGGGTGGGGTTTGGGGACTTCTTTCCTGGGGGTGGTGCTCCCAGGACAGGTGAGGCTTCTGACACACACACGGGCATCCTGGTGGCAGGTGCCCCATGTAAGCGGAAGGTGGACGTGCCACTGGCGCTCGGTCCACTTGTTCGGCGTCTCCTGAACACCGCCAGGCTTGAGGCAAAGGAAAAAAATGCCAGAAATAAAATAAGGCTAAATGTGACCAGACATGAGAAACTGTTGGTTGAATTCGGGCAAAGTGACCTGTTATTTAGAAAATAACCTCTTGGGTTCGGCCCAGACCATGGTGTGGGGGGAGCAGAGCCTGAGTGAACGCAGGTTTGGTCTCTTCCGCTCGAAGTGTGAGTGTGGACGTGGCCACTCTGGGTGTAGCAGGTGTGTGAGTGCGTCTGTGATGTGTAAGACTGGGAGTAGGCACCAGTGTGGGCCTGTCTGTGAGTGTGAGGCCTGTGAGGGTGTGTGTGTGATGTGTCAGTTGTGTATCAGCAACTACGCACGTGAGGTTGGCAAGGATGAGCGTGTGTCTGTGTGTGATGTGTGTGCTGGTGCGTGAAGTATGTGTGGCTGTGTGTTTGCATGTGCGTGCACAATTCTGCAGTGTGTGGAGGTGAGTGTGCAGTGGGCGAGTGGGTCTATGCCTGTGTGTGTGAGTGTAAGAGTGTGAGTGTGCATCCATCCTGTGTGTGGGAGCTGATGGTTGGGGGCCCCGGGGATGGAAGCTGCCCCCCAGGGCCAGCACCTCCATGGCTGGGGGTGGGGAGTGGGGGCAGGGGTTCCTTTGGGCTGGGGGATTGAGGAGGCAGGACCCCACAGCGGGTGACGTGTCCCGGTGCCCTGCAGGGATGTCTTTCGTGATGTTCTTCAGATTTGGGAATTGAAGTGGAAAAGGTTAAACAACCTTCCCCCGGCCCCACAGCACTAATGGAGAAATGGGTTTGCAGATCTGAGACTGTCCGACCCGGCGGCTGCTTGGCACACACTTGACTCCAGCATCAAGGACCCCGCGGAGCAGGAGGAAGGGGTGGGGGGAGACCTAACGTTCCCGGGGACCCCCTCTTGGCCCCCCTCTCCCAATTTTCTTCAACAGCCATTGCAGCCGAGTCTCCCTTGTGTGGCCCAGGAGACAGGCCAGGCCCCCAGAATGCAGAAGCCTCTCTCTCCCTGCCCCGGACCCCAACGTGGACGTTCATAGGCCGTAAACCACCCTCTTAAACTCGTCTGTCATTTCTCCCTGCTCCTTCCTCGTTCCTGCTCTCATTTGCTGCTCATTCTCTGTCGTGATAAAACTCTCGAAGCCAACAGACAGGAGGACTCAGGAGGAGCAGGACTCCCCAATTCAGTCCCCTGATGAGGAGGGCAGGCCTGGCCCAGCCTCCCCACGAGCCTGGAGAGGGGGTGCTGTAGGGGAGCAAGGGGCTGCTGAGTGCAGGGCCCCGAGCCGGGCACCGGCCTGCCTGATCTCTGGAGGTTGGGATTGTTGCTCCCATTTTACAGATGGGAAAACCGAGTCCCAGGGAACTTTAGTTCTGGGCCTACACCTGCCGGATTCCACAGTCTATGCTCTTCCCAGTGAGGCATGTGGAGGTGGTGAGTCCCCGTCGTCACTAGTGGCGTTGGACAACCACGTCTCAAGAAGCAAGTAATCGCGGCCTTTGGGATTCCATCTGGCCTCCGGTTTCTGAAATTCTTGGCTTCCTCCCTCTCCTAGTACCTTCCCTCTTTCAGGCAGAGTGAGGAGCAGCGAGAGAGCAGGGGGCAGGATGCTGAGCAGGGCACCCAGCCCTGGGCACAGCTAGAGGAGCCCCCGGCAGCGGGGGCAGGCAGGAGCCAGACTGTGTGGCGGCTGGCATCCCAGCCCTGGGGCATACGAACCCACGTTCGGGTCTGGGCTCTGCCACTTCCAGGCTCTATGGCCTGAGCAAAACTTCCTTTCTGAGCCTCAGTTTGCTCATCCATAAAATGGAGTGAGAGCAGCCCTCCTGCCCGTGGGGGGGGGGGCTCAACCAGATAGGGACCTACGTGCCAGACTTGGTGTCGACTAAGCAGTGAGCCAGCATATCCGAGAGCCCAGGAGGCAGGGAAGCAGGGGAGGGCAGACTGTGCTGCTGGGGTGAGCAGGCCTGGCACGAGCCAGAAAACTGACTTTGTGGTTCTGCTGCCAGAGGAAGGGTTGGTGCACTACCGCTTCCTGTGAGACAGGGACAAAGGAGCAGAAAGACATCTGTACATGCGTGTATGTGCACGTGCACATGCGTGTGTGTGTTCATTGGCTGTGCAGAGCACCCAGCTGTCTCTGGATAACTGTTTCTGCACCGGCCCCAGGATGCTGAGTCCCCACGGGGAGCAGAGGAGCCAGGCCAGGCCAGAAGGGCCCAGAATCGTGTTCAGAGGAGCATGTAGCATTTGCAAACCCCTCAGGGTGTACCAAGTACTGCAGCTCTCGCTGCCTGGGTCCAAATTCCACCTCCACCGCTTTTCAACAATGTGTTCTTGGGCATGTTACTTATTGCCCTGGGCCTCAGTCTCCTCATCTGTAAAATGGGGCTAATTTCCATACCTCGTAGGGTTATGGGGAACACTTGATGAGTTTAATGCCTAGAAGGGGCACAGGACAGTGCTTGGCACAGAGATGCCCTCAGGAAAAACTATTATTATATTCTCAGGGTCATGGTGCTTAACGTAAGGATGTGTACGTCGCACAGGGTGCTTGTTGATTGCTTCTCTCTCCTGTTCCCCGTCTCCCTTCCCCTATGCCCCTGCCCTTGGGTGTTGGGAAGGCAGCCAGTCAGACAGGAGCAGCCACGCACGGGGCGGGGAGCTCACAGCATCCCCTCCGTTCTCTCGTCCTCTCTCGCAGTCCTGCCCGAGACCCACAGCAGCCTATTAAACCTCAAGTCCATGGTGGAAGCCATCACAGGGAGGAACGCCATCCTATCCTTCGTGGGCTACGGCTGCTACTGCGGGCTGGGGGGGCACGGCCTGCCCATGGACGAGGTGGACTGGTAGGTCCCAGGGTGTCTGGGCTGCTGTCAGAACCGGGCGGGGGCAGCGGAGGTCAGACTTCCTCCATCTCTGAGAGGTGGGAGGGGGCCCTTCCCCAGGGAGGAGGCTTCGTCAATGAGTCAGTGGCCAAAAGCCTGACACTCGACCTGTGTCCTTCTCAACTGTCTAGGACACTTCCTCTTGTCCATCTCCAAGGTCTCGGTCTTGGACGCATTTCAACTTCCGTTCTCACTGGAGGGAACTTTTGACCTAAATCCTAAATACACGTGAGAACACTCATACAGCTCGTGCTCGACACAGGCAAGGGCCGTGACCTCTGCCCCCTCAGACTGGAGGCTCTGGAGGCCTGTGCTTCCTCCTTCAGACTGCGAGCTCCCGGAAGCCATGGCTTAGCTCCCGTCCCTCTCTCCCTGCAAAGCAGCCAGCACCAAGTCTACTATCACCGGGGCTTAAAAAATGCTTGTTGACTAACTGCCTGCCCTCCACCAGGGGACGGGCGGCCACACCACACTTGCTTCCTGTCCCCCATGCCCCCAGTCCCCACTTAACCCTCCAGACCCTTGTCCTTCCCTGGCCAGCAGCATCCAGCTGGTCTCCTCCTACGCTGACTTAACCCAGGCTGCTGCCTCCCACCCTGAGCACAAGCCCCCCTCCCACCGCAGCTGCAGCCAGGGTCGGGGGGTGGGGGTGGAGCTGGAGCTCTGGGCATAGGACAAAGAGACACGATCATGGGCAAGAACCCGGGGCGCTGGCCTGGCTCTGCCTGGCTGTGTGACCTCAGGCAAGTAACTGCCCTCTCTGGGCCTCACTCTGAAGGTCTGACTGATGAGGGACTAGAAGAGATGCTCATGATAGGGGTCACTGCCAGTGGGAGGTGGGCCAGGCTACACCGGCGTGCTCTCCTCTCCCGCCCCTAGGTGCTGCCACGCCCACGACTGCTGCTACCAGAAGCTCTTTGACCTGGGCTGCCACACCTACGTTGACCACTATGACTACACCATCGAGAACAACGCCGACATTATCTGCAGTGAGTCCCTCCCCCGCCACTGCCCCCACCCCAGGCCCCGACCCCAAGGAAGGCGCGGACTGCCAGCCCACCCAGCCTGTGCTGGGGCTGTGGGCAGGGCTGCCGGATGAAATACAGGATGCCCAGTGAAATCCGAATTTCAGCTAAACAATGAAAAATGTCTTCATATAATTATATCCTAAATATTGCATGGTATATACTTATACCAAAAATTAAATGTTAGCATAAAATTAAGAATCAGCGTAAGTAGATCCCACGCACTATATGGGATATGCTTACATTAAAATATTTCTCGTCTGAAATTCAGATTTAACCAGGCATCTTGTTTGTGTTTGTTTGGTCACTAAATCTGACACCCCTGGCTGGGCTCTGGCACGCCTCCCTGATGTGCTCTGAGCCCCCAGGCCTGAGTTGGCACCCTTGTTCCCTAGTCCCAGAGCTGCTTAAGCTTTGGAGAGCTTAGGAAGTGATCTGGGTTCAGTGGGTCAGTTCTGGGTGGGGCCCAGGACTCTCTGTCTTTAATCAGATCCTTGGGTGATTCTGAGATTTTGTGTCATGCTGACTGGGATGCGGGAGACCTGGGTTGGAGCCCAGTTCTGCCAGCGTCTCCTCGCCTGGCTGCAGTCTCCCCATGGGCACGTTGAGGAGTTTGACTCTGAGCAGACCCGTTCCCTTTTAGTTCTGTCATTGGGACCCACCAGGTGCGGTGGTCCCAACCTAGGACACCTAGGGGTTTGAGGTGCTGGAGTCAGGCCTGGCGGGACTCCTTGCCTTACTGTGGACTCTCCATGGTCAGTCATTCTTCACCTGAGGGGCGCAGCAGCCAAGCTGGCAGCCCAGGTGTCCTTGCCCTGCCCTACTTCCCTGGGGCAGCAGGTGCCCCCTGACGCAGCCCCACAGGCAGCCGGGCCTCCCTTTGTCTCCCTGTCTCACCCAGGCTCTGTGTTGTCCATCACTAACAGCTCCCAAGCAAGGCCAGCTTTGCAAAGAAACTCAAGACTCCTGTTCTCTGGGAAAGAGTCTGGAAGGGGAACTGGGCACATCTGGGGCGCCTTGGCAGCCCAGGGCTGTGTGCCCCTCGTATGTTCAAGTGTGGGTGGAGGGGCCGGCTTGAGAGAGGAGTTCAGGAGGGGTTCATTCAAGCAGTTCAAGGAGAGGAATCTTCCTCCTCGCCCAAAACAGTGGACTGACCTAAGCAGCGGTTTTCATGGAGGGCTCTGGGGATTTCTAGGGGCATCAGGTCAGCTGCTGCAAGAAGTGACGGGTGGGTGTCCCTGAGTGGTCCTTGCTCTTTGAAGTATTTGATAGCTCGAGTGGCTTCTCTCTCAACTGTTTGATACATTAGTCTTTTGCAAAGAGGTTCATTTAAGAGCGAGGATTCTGCTGATGGAAAGTTTGAAAGTTTGCAAATCACTGGGCGAGTGGGTGGCTCTCCAAGGGTGTTCCCTGACCCTGCAGCATCAGCACCACTGGTTAGAAACACAGTTATCAGGCCCCGCCCAGACCTACGGAATCTGAAGCTCTAAGGGTGGGGTCGCGCCATGTCATCTGATTCTAAGGCCCATCTCAGGCTGCAAACTGCCAGGGTAGATGCTTTCTCAAGGCCAGTAGAATAAAAGCAGTTACCAGGTATTAAGCATTTGCTCCGTGCGAGACACTGAGCTATGCTCTTTACAAATGTTTTTCTCACTCTGTCCTTACCACAAACTCCCTCCTGGGTGGGTGTTCTGTGATTCTGTGCTTGAAGAGAGATGGCCTAGAATGGTAGACAGTAACTGGCCTGGAGTGGGGAGTTCCTGACACCTGAGTTTCTGTCCCAGCTGTGCCTTGGGTTTACCCAGGTGACTTAGGTAAACCCTACCCCTTCTCGGGGCTCAGTTTCCCCAGCGTTCCCACGATGTTGTCACGTTGGGCTTTAGTGGTTCTCTGCTCAACATGCACCAGGGGCACCTGGAGGGCTGGGAACGCAGCTGGCTGAGCCCCAACGCAGAGCCGTGGCCTGCAGACGCTGCAGACCCGGGGTGGGCCTGCCGGGGGGGGGGTGGCCAGTGCCGCCGACCCGGGGCCACATTCCCAGGCCCTCTGCAGCCTCCGAGTCCATGTGCTCCGCTCCCCGTAGGCGAGCTCAACCAGACGGAGTGTGACAAGCAGACGTGCGAGTGTGACAAGAGCGTGGTTCTGTGCCTCCAGAAGCAGAAGTACAACGAACAGCATCGCAACTACCTCAACATCTACTGCCAGGGCCCCACGCCCAACTGCAGCATCTATGAGCCGCCCCCTGAGGACAGCTCCCTGGCGCCCCCCACACCTCCCTAGTGCCCCCGGGGCCTGACAGAGAAAAGGGTGCAGGCTGTTGGAGCAGGTGGAGGTGGTGGAAGGGCGGGAGTCCCCAGGCTACCCCGCTGCCTCCACCTTGGAGCCCTCCAGTGAGATCGGCTCTCAGAGGACTCAGAAAGGCCTGGGCCCTGACCGTGGCCACCTGGGTCCCCTAGCCCAGCACCGGGGGTGGCTTCATCCTGGACATGGCAGGGAGCATGTGGCCTGTTGGGGGTTCTCCAGAGTTTGGAAAGCAAGGCCTAAGAGGGACTGGGGGCCTCTGAGCTTGACTTCCACAGCCAGGCCATCAGGGCTAGGTCCCCGGTCTTAGAGACCCAGACCCAGGGCAGCCGACACTGGCCCAGAGCTTGGGACATCCTAGGATCCAGGTTCCCAGGCAGACAGAGTGCTGCTCACAAGGCCTGGGTACTGGGGTCCCCTTGGCTGCTCCCACAGGATGACTCAGAGTGACCCCTGCTTTGAGGGCCTCGAAGCTCTCCAGAGCCCCATTAAAGAGCAGGTGGCCCCATCCTGGCCTTCCCAAGGTGGCGCGGAAGTCCCGGCCTACACACACAGGAGGGCCTTGGTGCTTAGTATCCCAGCCCTGACATCTGGCCTCAGTTCCCCAGAGTGCCTCAGAGCAGGCTCCTGGGCACTGACAGAACCCACATGCACTCCCCTAGGTACACGGGGACGGAAATGCAGGCCCGCCCAAATATGACCCCATCACTCGGGTCCTCCTGCCTCCCCTGCCCACCCACTAATGTCAGAGACACAGCCTGGCCACGGCCCGCCCTGCAACGTGGAACTTCTCTGAGGAGAGCCCTGACTGCTTGCTCCCTGAGTCCCTGACAAACTCGGGAGGGGAGAAAGGCCCGGGCCCCTAAGACCCCCGGGGTGGCAGCCAGGCAAGGGGATGGAAGGACCAGAACCCTCCCTCCCTGGGCAGCTGGCGACAAAAGCCCTCTCTATGGGGAGGAGACCGAGGGCTGAGACCTGCTTCAGTGAAGACTGAAACAAAGGCAGGAGGGCCCAGGTCTAGGCAGGAGGCCCGTGGGGAAGATTCCAGAAGGCAGGAGGGAGGGGGCAGGATGTGAAGAGGGGTGGGAGGGGAGAAAGTGGGAGATTGGTGAGACAGCTGAGGACTAGACATCCAGGCCAGAGCAGTCTCAGCAGGAGAAGCGGGTAGAGAGCCTTGGGGTACAGGGGTCCCTTGGGGCCCGGGTTCCCGTTGGGACCCGTGGGATTGCGGGCAGGAGAGGAGGAGGATCAGGCCTCAGTGGGCCAGCTTTCCTGACTCTGCCCCAGCACTGTTGTTTCCCCAGGTGCGCCCTCCCCTATCCTTCCTCGTCTCACCTCTTGACCTCAGGGTCAGCGGCCTCCAAGCCACCGGCGTGTCCTGCCTCACCCCGCCTTCTGCCTTCATCTGGTGTCAACCCCAAGGACCCACTGACACAGCGCTGTGACCCACCTGGACACTGAGAACATCCACCAGGAAGCTCGGCCTGCCCCGGGGCCCCTGAGGACCACCGGCTCAGAGGAAGGGACAGCCAAGAAGAGTGGGGGCCAGCACGGGTGTGGGGGTGGAGAAAACAGCTATGAAAAAGACGGCAGGGCTGGACGGAGCTCCGCCAAACCGCAGCATCCAGAACACCAGCCTTAGGGACTGAGGGTGAGGCTGCTGGCTAGGTCACCTGTCGCTGTGTGTGGGAGGGGGCCTTTCTGCTGCTCATCTCCTGCTGTCCTACTGGCTATGGTGTGTGATGGCTGTGGTCCCCTGTGTGTCCTGACCCGACCTGCCCAGTCACTGAGACCCTCTCAAGAACTCAGCTAACAAACCACCTTCTCCTCACTGTCCTGGGCGGACCCCCTTCTCTGAGCTAAAGGCCTTTCCAAGCAAGAGAGGAGCCAGGATGGTACACCCGGAGTCCCCCTGGAGGTGGGGACTGCAGAGGCCTCGGCCCCTTACCTGTGGGAGCCCAGGGCTCTGGCTGTGCCCCTCCACACATGCACACACACCCTCTCCTGAAATTCTGGGTGTTGGGATGAGATTATGCTGCTAAGGGGTTCTGCCTGCCCCCTCCACCTCACCCCAGACTCTCCTGGATGCGGTGACCCCCAGAGAGTTTCCCCTCCTTAAACTAATAAATCCTTCTGCCTCCGCTGCCCCCTGCTGGGTCCTCCTTGGCACGGCACCCACCAGCCAGGCATCAGGGGAGGGCACAGTGACTCCTGCCTGGCTCTCCAGCTCTGGGGATGTGACTTCCGCGACACCTAGCAGCTGTCCCCTTCCTCTTCCCCTCCTGTGCGAAGCGGCCCTCCTTCAGGGTTGGAAAGTGGGGCTGGGGTCCGGCGGTAGGACAATGATAACAATAACTGGGCTGAGTGTTTGCCAGGCATCGTTCTCCACAATGCTCGCCCTCCACCCTATCCTTTTCTGTTGAATAACTGAGGCCCAGAGAGGGAAAGGAACTTGCCCAAAATCACACAGGTCATTAGTGGTGGGGCTAGGATCAGAATCCTCAGCATCTGACTTTTAATGTCATCTCCTCATGGCTTCTTAATGGTGACTCGGGCAGCTAGGGCCAGTGAGACAAGCAACTGAGAGTCCAGCAAGGTGCCAGGTCCTGGGTCCTGGCCTTGGCCCCTTTTCTGACTCAGAGCCCCTCCCTGGGTTGGGCGTCAGTTTCCCCACATGCAGAATGACCAGAGCAGCCTTTTCAGATGCTCCCCAAAGCTGTGCGTTTGCTTGAAGACATTCAAGGGTGATGTCTGGGGAAGGGGAGGCCGAGCAGATGGGGGTCTGTGCCCCCAACTCATTCTCCCGTGAGCAGTCCTGCTTTTCCTGTGTTACATATTGTGCCTTGACATGAGCTACTTAAGGAAAAAAAGAGACTCTTCAGCTAAAAGTTTAAAAACCTCTGGACACGATTGTTCATTGGTTCATTCATTCAATGGACCTATCGCCATGGTCTCCTATGGACCAGACATGATGCTGGGCTTCGGGCTGGGCACCACAATCAGACACAGCCTCTGCCCGCAGGAAGCCCACAGCCTAGGAGGGGGAGGCAGACGTGTGGGCCGATAACCTTGACACATGGTGCCAAGTGATGTCGGTGGGGCACAGAGGACAGAGCTGCCAGTGTGTCTGTGGCAGTCCTGGAAGAGTCTCCAAGGGGACGGGGTGGACCTGGGATGGCATATTTGCTGCCTCTGGAGGTGGTGAGGAGAAGTGGGGTCACAGTTTTGGGGGAAAGGTCTCTGTTTCTGCAGTCTGGGTGGCCTCTCCCTCCTCAAGACTCCTTGCAAGTTGGTGGGGTCTTCATGCTAAAGCTTGAGGAGGGGGTTATGCTTGTTTTGTGCTGCTCTGGGGGCTGCCACTGACAAAGGCTCTCCCCTTGACCGAAATTTACTCAGGCTTCTGGGAGACCTTCTCTCAGCTCGGCCTTTGGGTTTCCACTGCCCAGTTTTAGTAAGAATCCTGCTACATCAGTTTGGTGAGAATCCCCACCCGCCCTCAATATCTGATCAAATGCCT
Organism: Camelus bactrianus; assembly: GCF_048773025.1. Lineage (NCBI taxonomy): Eukaryota > Metazoa > Chordata > Mammalia > Artiodactyla > Camelidae > Camelus > Camelus bactrianus. Next base: position 65,948,891 of record NC_133551.1, on the reverse strand, counting down.
CATCCTCCACTTTTCCCCAGGTGACATCCGATCCCATTGACCTGCCTTCTGCAAGAAACCTGTTAGGCCAGTTTAGCAAGAATCCCTTATCCTTTCAGCAATTTTTAATCCACCACCCCCTCACCGGCTATAAATCCCCACTTAAGAGAAGTGAGCATTTGAAATCGTATTTGGAATTAAGCCCAATTCCGTACTGGCCCCTATTGCAATAATTCTTGAACAAAATCTGTTTTTGCCACTTAAACTACTGTCCAGCTCTGGTTTTTTAGGGGTCATGGCTCAGATGGAATCAGATGCACCACTGGACCCCCAGACCTCTGCCAAATAAAAATTGTCTCTTGTCATGTGGTTCTGCAAGGATGAAGTCACAAGTCACCTTCAGCGCCCCCTGAAGGGAGTTCAGGGCTGAGGACAGGACTGCGGTGCTCCGTGCTCTGGGAAAAACTGGCAGAACAGGCCTTCAGATGGTTAGATGTTTTCAGGAGAAGATTTTATGAGCCCAATTTCTTGCCTCTTCTCATATCTAGACAAGCACTAAAATCGTTCACGGAGAAGTCTGCTCCTTGTGACAAGCAGTAACCTTCTGCCAGAATGTCAGCCTGACTGCATGGCTCCCCCTTCGCCAAAATCACACTGTTTGCTGACCTTCCCTCACCCCTCTTCCCTCTTCGGAGCATCTCCTCAGAGCTATCTGAGACTCTGTCTCCTGGGCTAGAGTCCTTATTTTGCCCCCAAATAAAACTTAACACAGCTCTCAGGTTGTGTGTTTTTTCCCCAGTCGACGCCTCCCACCCAAGACCCTAAGTGGGCGCCTTTGTATTCACTCCTGGTGGGCTGATCAGGGATCTGTTGTGAGCCCGACTCCGGAGCCCGTGCTCTGGATGACTGTCTGCTGAGGCTGATTCTCAAGATTCTGAGTTTACTGTCTCTGAAGCTTGATTGGAGTTCCAGGCTGCTTTGTCTGAAAGGCACCCACTGGGCTGGGACTCTCTTTCTGGTTCTTTCCTTTGAGCCAGGATTCACTCTCTGACTCCTCAGGCTGGAGAATTTTTCGTGGCTCTTTGTGAGGCCTTTCTGTTTTCTCTGTTTGATCCTGCTTCTCCCACGAGAATTCCTCAGTCGACTGAAACCCTCCTTTTGAAACTCCGCGGAATTTGGAACTTCACTGGCTTCTTTGGGAAACTTGAGGTATCCCCAGACTGGCTCCTCCAAGGCTTCCTCCTTCCCAGCTCCCCCTCTCACACCTTCCGTCTTCCCTTCAGTTCCTTTGAGACCCCCTTCATCGCTACTCTCTCCAACCCTCCGTCTACCTGCCAGACCTTCCCATCACACTCCAGACCCTCAGTCCCTTAAATATTTGGCTCCCTTGCCTCTCAATCGGGGGCTCTCAAGGGACTCAGGGACCTCTATAAGCAACTGGGGCTGAAAAGGAAGTAGGTGGCATATATTGTCCACTCACATGGGCTTTGGAGACATCCAGGCAGCTGCTTTGATGTCTCCCATCTCTCACTTAAAATGTAATCCATAGCCTCCTTAAGATTACATATCAGGGCAAATGAAAACCTTAAAGGCCTCCTCCACAATTATTGGCACAAAGCTTTAGCGCTCATACTGATTAAGTAATCTCAGCTCGCCGTATCTGCCAGAAACACAATTCAGATAAAAATACAAAGTGAAACAAAGATGAGATCCAACTATTGTATAGAAACCAGTGGTTTGTATCATAGTTTTATTGATTCATGGCTAAAATTTTGGAATGAAACCTGTGAGGACTCTGCTGTCGGTATGTGTGTGCATGTGTGTACGTATTTATGTATATATGTAACGTATATGTGATATTTTTCTACTCAAGATGGTATTGCCAAATTAATCTCTTAAAGGAGTCCTATTCAAAAATGGCTTAGAGATAAACACTTAACTATTTCTAAAACACCCTGAAATGTAGATATTAACCAAGATAATTTAAAAGTTCATATGATTTGAGCAAATCTTTGATAAATAAGACCAGTTTCATATTATTGATTTAATAAAAACAGCTGTGTCTTCGAGTCATCAACATTAAAGTGTAACATGAGCATATGTTTTATTCTACTTGGGGTTAGTAGTTAAACAGGGTAATGTCTTATCCACTAAACGTTTACAACAACAAAAATGATCAATTCAGCCTAAAAACAAATGCATAAGTAAAAATGTAGTAAAAATGAATTGCTTGATATCCATGACTTCATCTTGATTAAGCATAGCAGTAAAACAGAGAACCTCTGTCTTTAACTTTGTTAGATTTTTGCTGTTATGGAACTTGCCTAACGTGCATGGGCTGTAAAAGTAGTTAAGAGGGAAATAACTTGGGGTGATGGCTAGCTTTGTTTAATGTTATAATGTATCTGCCAAAAAACACTTTCTAAATCTTTCTAGTAACTTGCAACCTTAGAGTTATGCTAAATTAAGTAATAGATATTCACTGTCTAGATCATTCCTAAGATAAACTACTAAAACATGAATTACTAAGCACAAGTTTACTTTCATATACTTTTGGTTCTTATTTTTATACGGTATAGAGACATATATTTGGATCTGTTAAATAAACATGAGAAGTTGCACTTGAGGAAGCACACTGTTCCAGGAATTATAAGATGGGCATATTCACAAAATTTGCTAATTTATTGTAGAATGTTGATATTGTTAATAATTGTCTATTTCCTCATTTTCACTGGAAATTAAGGTTACTAAGGGTTAAGGATTCTAATCAGTATATGTAAATGAAGTTACTACAAATAATAAAGGCGAAGGAAAAAAACTATGCAAAATATACAAAATGGAGGATATATTTTTAAGGAAAAAGGATTGTGATTTTTGTCTTAAAGTAGTTGTTAAGAGGTTGTTTAAAAGTTGTTCCAGAATGAGAAAGAGAAAAATACAAAACCAAAAAGAATTAGAATAGATATAGAAAGTCGTAGAGGGTTTGTGGGAAAGGAATTTTATGTGTTGTCAAGCTGGCTGAGATTGAATTGATTGATTTACAAGGTTTTAAAAAATAAGCCGAATAGTGTACTGAAGCAAAACTAGAGTTTGGTTTCCTCTCTGTTAAAACAGCAAAGTTTTCTTGGATTATTGGTCTGCTCTTAAAAAGAGATTATAAAGTGTTTTTCTTTACTTTTTGAGTAAACTGCCTAGAAAATGAAGATTTTGTGTTTTATAAACTGCCTAGGAAATGAAGATTTTGTGTTTTATCAGATTAATTTCCTGCACTTATATTAACTGTATCATGTCACTGATTATTTAAGAGAACCCAAGCTTCTCACTTTTAAAAGAGCTAACTTTTTTGTTTTGTTTTATTTTTATGTTTTTGACAATTCTGCTTTCCCAAAATCAAATTCTGAAGGAATTCTCGATCTCAAACTGACCTCAAACTGGCCCTTTCCAGAAGGGCCTTGGAACATCACAAAATTTGTTCTTTCACCCTGTATAAAGAGAGAAGTTAAAAATAACTTGGTTTATATGATAATATGATAATGTTAAATTGCATGACAGGCATTGTCAAATAAGAAGAGATACTTGAATTTTTCCTAAGTTATACGTGGACAGGTAAATCTTTTTAATTAATGTAAATATTTTAGAAATTATATGAAGTTTATAGAAACTTATCAATGCCCTTGTTATTCATGAACTCTCCTGGTATAATGTTATCAGTCAAAATTCCAGTTCTTATCTTAATATGTTGTATGTCACAGAGACAATCAAATAAGTTTCCTTGTCAATTGCATTATAATCGACTTTCATCAGACCTTTAACCACAGATATTTTAAGCCTTTTGTCATTAACAGATAGTTATTCTTTTCCTTTGGCGTCTTCCTGAAAGCTCATACAATCAGCTAGCAGCTAAAATGCTCCATCCTCATCAGAAAGGCCTGTTTCAGACACCCAAGGAAAGGACTGTGACAGGTACTCTGGGGAACAGGCTTCTGATGACATTGAATACATTTCAGATAATACCACTGGACTGAGTAAGGACTTCCAGAACTAGTAGAGAATCTGACCGTGATTCATAAGACTGCTAACCCCCAAGATCAAGCGGAGCAAAAATCAACTACATGGAACTGATTGAACCAATGAAGGATAATTACGGTTTTTCTTGGGAACATTGCTCATTCTCTAACGTTCTATTTTCTGAATTTTAGGGACTTCCTCCTCTTTTATCTTAAGATATCTATAACTCATGACAATTCAGTAGATTATACTTTCACAAACAGAAATGAAACATTTATCTTTTTTTCTTGCCTGACCTCTCCAGAATTTGGAAACTTTTATTGAGTACTGAGTATTCTTACTTTCGTGGCAATACAATTATTTGCATAAATTCAATAAGAATATGTTTTCCTTCTAATAGGACATAATTGGAAACATTGGTTGTATTACCACTGCCATTACCAAGGCTTTGGCTGGAATGTTGTATTGGAACGATGGGCGTAGAATCAGATATAACCAGACAGTTTTAAGGACCTAGGGTTGACTTGTTGACATTTTGGAGCCAGTGCTTACAAAGTTCTCCTGGAAAAACCAGCCTCATACCTGGCTTACAGGGCTCCATAGTTGCAGGTGAGTAAGGACGTTTACTTCCTTGCAGGCCCAGGAAGCTTAGGGTACCCTGGGGACCTCAAGGAGGAGAGGATGTCACTCAAGTCTATAGGTTTTACAAGAAACATCTGGTGGTGAGTTTCTGGCTTGGCTTCCTAGCCTTGGGAGGCTTTTAAAAGTCCAGTCTGAGATTCCTTATGAAAAGTTCCAGCAAAGCAAACTCAAAATGGTCAATTATCATTCTGACTGCCCTTATATAAATAATCATACCAAATCTAATGAGATCAGATTCATTTTGTAAGCAGAAGTCCAAAAGAAGGGTGACTACAAAGATCCATTTTCCATGCTTCAGTGGGAAACTACAGTGCACCGTCATGGATTATCAGTCTTGGTCATTGTCATTCAGCTATTTTTCACCTTTCAGTCGGACTCCGTTTCCCTTTCTGCTTTGTCATCTGCCAGTCCACTGCAATGGGTCCTGCCATCCTGCACGTTTTCTACTAGTTGCCTCCAAAATCTGGCTATGACTCTTCAAATTAATGTTTCCAGCTTTCCTCCCACCTTCTTGACTTGGAGTCACTGAGAACTAAAACCCAACTTCCCTGATTCTATTTTTCATTTTTTTTTAATTGAGTTATAGTCAGTTTACAATGTTGTGCCAATTTCCAATGTAGAGCACAACTTTTCAGTTACACGTGAACATACATATATTCATTGTCGCATTCTTTTTCACCGTCAGCTACCACAAGATCTTGTATATATTTCCCTGTGCTATACAGTATAATCTTGTCTATCTATTCTATATATACCTATCAGTATCTACAAATTTCGAACTCCCAGGCTATCCCTTCCCACCCCTCTCCCCCCTGGCAACCACAAGTTTGTATTCTATGTCTATGAGTCTGTTTCTGTTTTGTATTTTTTTCTCTTTTATTTTTTAAGATTCCACACATGTACCTGGATTCTTACCGCGACCTTGTAAGCCCTATAAGCTGAAGCCGGATGTCCCTATGCTCTTCTCCAAGAAACAAACAGGACTGTGGCAGCAATGTCTGTACCGTCACCAAAGACGATGCAAACTGCAAACCAGGAAGACCGCTGGATTTCCACTGCTGTCCTCACCACACCGTCTAAAGATGCCTGAAGCTCAACATCCAGAGGTCTCAACTGGCTGCCCTCTGGACTCAGAAACTGCGTTTAGTCTGCTCCAATCCTTAATCTTTGTTTTTCTTTTTCTTTTTTTTTCCCCATGGAACCCCCCACCTCATTCAAATGCTTGATAGTTCACACCATCCACGAAATACCCTCTACCACCAAGTCTCAACAGATGGTGCCACAGGCCACTAATGAACAAAAAATGACCGATTGAGAAATGCACTCATTGTTCAGAGGAAAGAAAGTCTTCTCTTTTTTCCTTCAACAAGAGGAGGGATTGGCAAAGACTCTCCTAGACCAGACTTTAGTGAGGCTCCTCTGAGACCTCTTCTCAACTTGGCCTCAAACTTTGGGCTTGTCTTTGCATCACCCAGTTTTAGAAAGAATTTTGCTGTATCAGTTTAGTGAGAATCCCTACCCTCCCTCAATAACAAATTCCTCACCCCCTCCCACCAATGTCCAGGTGATAGCTGATGTGAATGAAAAATATTGCCAGCCATAACAGTACACAAAAAATGCTGAGACCATCAAGTCATCAGCTGGTACTGCCACCCCCGACAGTGAGCTCAGGATGCAGATAAGCAGGTAGGCCGGCCTCTGCAGCCACTGCATCGAGCACCCTGAGAGAACTCAGCATGTGAAAGAACAGGACACTGGCCCTAGCTAGCCAGGTGCACGTCAAAGGAGTGGTTTCAATGAGCCCAGACATTTGCACCTTCCCACATATAGAAAAGTGCTAAAATTTTTAACTCGAGATGCCTGGTTTTCTTTAATTAACAGTAATCTTTTGATGCTCCGACTAGCTGGTCTTTGTGGTAAAAACTCCTATCTATCCTGGCTCCTCCTCTGCCTCTTCAGAGCAGTCCCTCAGAGCGGTCTGAGAGGCCACCATCCCAGACTCAAGTGGTCTGAGTCCTCAGAAATGCCCACAGCATAAAACATAGCTCTTAACTTTTAGGTTGTGCATTTTATTTCAGTCGACACTGATCGTCCTGACCTGCCTCCAGCAAGAATCCTGTTAGGTCAGTTTAGCAAGAATCCCCTACTCTCTTAGCAATTTTCCATCCACCAACCCCCCCCCCCCCACTCTGCTCCTTAGTTATAAATCCCCACTTTTCTTTGTTCTGTTAAGAATTGAGACTGGGTCTCTACTCTTTCCTCCCATTGCAATAGTTCTTGGATAAAATCTACTTTTACCACTTTAACTTCTCTCCAGCTCTGAATTTCTACACCACCACCTCTGCCCAGACCTGGGTCAGTCTTCTGCATTCTCGGACAATCACCGCCTCTCTCCCCCATTCTTCAGACTCCTCCTGGAAGTGACTGCCAACTCTTTTCTAGAACTTGGGTGACACCTAGTGGTCAATATAGGTCACCACCAATGCTCTGCTCCAGACCTCCTGCCCTTCTGTTTCTGAACCCACAGTGGGAGACCCTTCCCCAGACTGGCAAGGCCCAGGAGGGCACTAGGAAATGATCACTGTCACCTCCACCTTATCATTGCCATCAACACCTCCTCTCACAAAGAACAGATTGGGTGTAACATTGGCTTTGCCACTCACAGGCCCCACGGCCCTGGGTTAGTCACCACACGCCTCCCAGTCTTGACCGCTCCCTTTGTAAAATGTGGATAATAATGAAGAGGCTGTGGTGGGATCTGAGGACTGTATGAGGCCATGGAGGAAAACGCCCCCAGCCAAGGCCTGGTGCGGAGAATGGAGACCGTCAATGCAGGCGGCTGGAGCCCTTGGCTGTGTGTTGGGGCAAAGGTCCTCAGGGCCAGATCAGCAAATGGCAGTAGCTGGACGGAAGGAAGATGCAGATGGAGGTGTATGGCTTGTGACATTCTCCCCAGAACAGAAACCTGGCAGAGCAAAGCTGCGATTCAGCAAGAATATCTGACTCTCTGCCTGTGCGTGTTGGGGCAGGGGAGATGGGGGTGGAGAGGCGGGAGAGTGGAAGGGGGCAGCTTAGTGCCCCAACCCCACAGCCAGACACCTGCTGCCTGCTGGGCCCTAGTCTCAGCCGGGCCTGGGAGCCACCACCCTCCATGCTCAGGACTATGGGTGCAGGGAGGTGGCCCCAGCCTCCCCAGAGGCTGACACGGCAACGCTGCTGTCAGCTGCCCCAGAGCACTTACTGATGCCAGGCTCTGGGCCCAGCGGTCTGTGTGTGCCATCCGTTTAACCCTCTCTCAACCCTAGCAGGTGGAGTCTATTAATAGCTTTGTTTATAAAAGGAGGAAACAGAGGTCCAGGGACACCAAGGATGTTTCTCAAGGTCATGCAGCAGAAGCAGGGTTTGAACCCCGACTCCAGAGCCTTGGCCTCAGAGAGCATCCCGCCAACTTCCTCATTTTGAGAAAGGGGACGGGACACAAGAAAGTTAGAATCGGAAGACAGGAGTTTCCATTCCACCCACACCCGCCCTCTCAGACCTCTCAGTTTCATCTGTGAAATGGGGATGATTAATTCCTGAGATTCTGCTGATGCTCAACAAGACATCAGATGAAAAAGAGCCTCAGGAAGGGTCAGATGTACACAAATATCAGTTTTTCATTATGATGAGGAAACTGGGGCCCAGAAAGACAAAGGAGCTTATGTGAGGTCGACCTCACTCGAGCTTCCTTCACAAGAGACCTAGGCCCTCTCTCCAGCCTCCTTGCTTACCACCTTCCAGCCCCCTCCAGCTCCACCCCTGGTTCACACTCATCTCTGCTTCTGCCCTCCCGGCACCAGCCTCTCTCCCCCTCACCTTCCTCCTGGGCTTTGTTCAGGCCATCCCCTCTGTCCGGCACACTCTCCCTCCTCTCTGCCTTTCCTGGCTAACTCCCACCTAACCTTCACATCTGAAAGCTTCCTCTAACCAGCAGGCTGGATGGGGTGCCCCACAGGTGTGTCTGCATCCAGGCTCCCCACTCCTCACTGTCCAGTTATCACCTGCTTACCTGTCTCCAGCTCAGCTGTGCCCTTCAGGTGGTGGTGGTGAGGCATCTCCTATTTCCACTGAAGCCCCAGTGCCCAGTCTCGGCACATTGGATATTTGTATACAGGGTCAATGAATGAATGAACGAATGAATGGAGCCACACAATGATTTAGCGGCTTAGCCAGAATCGGAACCTAGGCCTCCCTCCAAGGCACGTGTTTAACTTCCAGGAGCAGCCTCCTCACTTACCGCCTCCCCCAAGACTCTCCAGCCCTGTATTCCTTCTGGACAGGAAATCTCAGGGTGAGGAGAGTCAGCCCGGGCTCAAGTCCCTGCTCTGCCGCGTGTGTTAGCTGTGTGGCCTGGAGCCTCAGTAAATTGGGGGTTTAAGAGCATCTGCCTAAAGATGGGCGGGTTACTCTGCGTAAAGGTAGCCCTGTGCCAGGACGAGGGAAGCCTCAGTACTGGAGGCTTCCCATTCCAACAGCCAAAGCTTGGGGGACACATCTGGATTCCCCTTCTCCCCACTCAGGACCTGGGGCCGGGGCCATGCACCTCCCCCAGCTCTCTCTGTTCTCCCATTGGATGTGATTCTGCTTCCTGATGCGCTCAGTGACGCCTGGCCCATCCCAGGAGACACTAGTAACCCCTGTAGTCACTGACGCAGAAACCCAGTCCCCTCGCTGCCCGCCGCACTCCAGCCGGTGGCCCTGCTCCAGGCTTGCCCACGCCTCCTTAGCTGCATTCCCCACATCTGCTCATCCCTGAGCCTTTCACAGCCTCGCAGGAACCCAGGAGACGGGCTGGGGGACAGCGACTCCGCCTGCCATGCATGCAGTCTCCTCAAAGCAGTGACAGCCTCTCCCCTGTGGGGCACTGAGCCCAAAGCCCGCCCCTGGTGGAAGGCATGCCCACCGCTCCACCTCCCTGGCTGTCTGATAGCTTCAACCAGATGGCAAGAGATGTGACGGAGGAAAATCTGCAGACAGAGAGCTGTCCGTAAAAATACATCTACACCCGCAGCCTGTCCCCTTTGAGGCAGGGCGCTCGCTCCAACAACAGTGCCAAGTGGGAAGGGAATGAACACTACTGTGTCCCCATGATTGCCATGCCACCCTCCCTATGTGAGTCATCACGTGCCCTGGTCTCAGCTGTCCATGTTGCCCATGAGGACACTGAGCTGGCCGAGTCCTTACAGGTGGAAAGCGATGGGTGGCTCAGAACCCTGGGACGCCCACTGTTCCCAGGGTCAAGTTCCCAGATTTCTCAGAGTGGCCACAGGCTCTCCTTGACCTAGCCCTGCTCTCCGCATCACTTCAGCTTGCTCTAAAATCCACCCCCATGTTCCATGCTCCCTGCGCTGAGCTAATGCTGTCCTTTCACATTGCACATCCTGCCCTGACCTCACGTCATTCAACATATACATCAGCGAGGGAAAAGGACACAGATCCTTGCCCTCAGGAGTGCATCTTCCATGGGGGGAGGCAGACAATGAACAGTGCATACCAGTGAGTGCACAGTTCATCGGGTAACAGAGAAGAGAACTGGACAGTGGGGATGGGAGAGGCCAGGGGAGGGTGTGCAGTATTAAAGGAGGTAGTCGGCATAGGCTTTATTAGGAAGCTGAGATTCCAGCAAGCACCTGGATGTGCTTGAAGGAGGCAGGGAGTGAGGCACGTGGGAAGCACCTTCCAGGCAGAGGGAGCCTCCGGGGCAGGATCCTCAGGAGGGCGTGTCCCTGGTGTGTTCAGTACATGGCATGGAGGCCAGGGTGGGGAAGGGGAGAGTCCAGGAGGTGAGGTTGGGAGGGGACGATCATGCGTGGCTTCAGGGCTCCTACTCAGAGGGAAATGGGGAGCCAGTGGAGGGTGTGATAGAGGAGTGACACGGTCAGACACCAGGCACTCTGCTGACCAGCCGCTGTGTGGACGAGGGATTGCAGAGGCCGAGGGTGGAAGCAGAGAGAACAATGAAGGGCAAGTGGTAGCCCAGAAACGAGGTGAGGGTGGCTCAGACCAAGATGGCAGCCCTCAAGCTGGATCTGGGTTGCAGGCCTGGTTCCCAAGTCCACCCCACATCTTGATTTGGGGGTGGGGATGGACGGAGCATTTAAGGTGGATCCTGGGGCCTCTCCCTTCCTGGAAACTTCCTGAGATGGGAGATGGGGACATCTCCCTCCCCTGTCACCTTGTTTTATTGCTTCCTAGAGCTTACTGCTATTGGAATATATCATTTATTTATGTGTATACTTATGGTCTATCTCCCTCCTTAGAAGGTCAGGATTTTGTCTTGCCCACTCTTGACCTCCAGCCCAGGCCAGATGCTGAAGGGTCAGCTGTGAGAACTGGAGCCTGCTGGGGACAGTGAGAAGGCTCCCCGGAAGGGTGGTACTGGGGCAGATGCTGGTGCCCAGCAGGGACCACACGGCCTCGCTAGCACTGGAGTTTGCGGCGGCCGCAGCGGGGCCGACTGGAGAAGAATTGCTTGAAGTTTTTCTCATAGGTGGGCAGGCTCTCTCGGAAGCAGTATGCAGATTGTTTGTCACACTCGCAGGCCCTCAGCCCACAGAGGCAGCCGACACCAGGACCAAGGGCACATTCACCTGCAGAGAGACAGAGGGTCACCAGGAGCTTCTGGCCACCCCCAGTTTTTGGTTCCAAGATCGGGGAGAACTGGGAGCTCACTGCAAGGGGTCAAGGATAACAAACAGAAAAGAAAGGAACCAGGAGTCCTTTTCCTTCATCCCTAAGCCCTTCCCCTACCACACCTGGACATGCCGGGAGTACTGGCGTGAAGAGGCACCTGGAAGGAAACAAGAGAAGGGGCAGGTGTATGCTGCACGGAGGGGCCCTGACCTAGCACACCTGGGCAGCACACAGGCCAAGGGCACGGGGCCAATTTTCTCAGAACACATCTTCTATTTCCAACAGCTTGCCTGGCGTCTCACGTGGGCGTCACAGGCATCTCCAGTGTAAGACGCCCCAAAGGAAGCTCTTGACGGAAGTGCTCCTCTCACCTGCCAAGTGGTCCTCCACCCCCACTCCCGGCTCAGGAAGTGGTACCACCTCCCACTCAAGCCAGAAAACTAACAGCTAATCTCGATTCTTCCCCTCCTTTCTCTACCACATCCTGTCCCCTCAAAGCTCCACTGATGTCTCTATGTTCAAAATATTTCACACCCCACCCTCTTCTACCTTTTGGCCACAAACCCAATCCATGTCATCACCAGATTTTCCTCCCTAATGGAAGGAAACAAACAGGGATCTTCTTTAAGTGTCACTTGAATTAGGTTCACTCTCCTACTGAAAGCCCTGTAGTGGTTCCCTTCTATTTGGGAAAGACGTTCCAAATCCTTGCCCAGGTTCCAAAGCAGGCTGGTCATGATGGGGCCCCTGACAGCCTCTCCATCCCCACGGTCCTCCACTCTCTCACCTTCACTCTGCTCCAGGAATGCCGGCCTCTCTATGTCACATGTCTCATTCAGTCTTGCCCCAGGGCCTTTGCACTTGCTGTTCACATTGTCTGAAACACTTCTCTCCAGGATCATCAAATGATGGGATCCATCCCACCCTTTGGGTCTTGATCAAATTTCCCCTTTTCAGAGAGGCTCTCCCTGACCACTCCTCCTAAAGCTCTCCCCAGCCACTCTCCCTCACACCCCCGTCTGATGATTCACCATACTTTTCACATCTCTTACTTCTCTTCTTTGTTTACTTGCTTATGCCTGTCTCTCATGGACAAAGTGTAAGCTCTTTGAGGCTGGAGCTTTGTCTGTCTCATCCCTCCCAGTATCTCCAGCATGCAGAGCACATGCTGGCACATAGTAGGTGCTCAGATGTCACTGACTAAATGAAAGAAACCTCAATGGGCCTTTGGGGTCGAACGTCTGCCCTGTGGCCAAGTGACCACTAGAGGGTGATCTTTCACTTAGTAGTCGGAGCTGTGGTGCTGTGTGTGTGTGTGTGTGTGTGTGTGTGTGTGTATGTGTGTGTACCAGATTCTGGTGTGTTGACCTGGGGCAAGTTCGCTTCAGTATCAGTTATAAAATGGTGATAAAAACCCAACAGTGTCCAAAATAAATAATGGTGCCCACTTCACAAGATCCCTGGGAGGACTTTCGCTGTTGTCACAGGCGGAGCGGCCTGGGCGTGCCCTGTGACGCTGGATTTATGAGGATGATGCGCGCTCAGCCTCACAGGTGGGAAAGAGAAGGGACTTCTGAGCCGGACCCAGCGCTGACGGTGCTCTGCTTGTTTGCCTTTTCCCCTCTCTGATGTCCACAGCTCCTGCAGGAAGCTGTCCTCCCACATCTCGCTGGAGACTGGATGTCTCATGACGGGTTGACACCCACCGTATGCCTCAGCGGTACTCACCCTCAGGAGATGCGCCAGGGTATGGTTCCGGCCGCTCCCGCTGTTCCTGGTGCCTGGGTCACCTCTGCCCTCCCACTTCCCCTTCTCCGTCTGTCTGGCAACATCCTTCAGGCGCCAGCTCCCCCAGGGACTCCCTGAGAGCCCCATCCCCATCCATGTCCGGATCTCTCACCTCTGCTGTGCCCAGCGCGCCCTCTGCTCCCCTCCCTGGATGGCCACCTCTGTGAGGCCACCAGGTCATGTGGCTGGTGGTCTTGGTGGGGCCAAGGGCTTCTTGGACACAGGGCTTCACCCTATCCAACCTCGCTTCCCTCCCAAAAGGCCTGGCACCTCGTGCAGTCACTCATCCGGGTGGAAACCAGACGTGAGACTCTTCTCACCTTTCCTCTTTCTCATCCATCTCTCTTCCTGTTTATCCCTCTGTCTCCTGTTCCTCTTCTTTTCCATCTCTTCTCTCGTCCATCTTAGTTCCCCAAACCCCCTTCTTCTTTTCTCACATGTCCCTCTCCCTTTCTCGTTCTGTCTTCTGGTCCTTCCCAAAGCAGAAAGGACCTTTTCCTTTTGTGGGGTACAATTCTCTCCTGACATCCAGTCCTGCATCTAATGGCTTTGCCCAGTCCCCAGGCATTTGGGACCGATCTGGAGTTGCGGTCCATCGCTGTGGACCCCCCACAGCCGTGGTAGGATCAGGCCTGTCCTGGGCTGGAAGAAGAGGCAGCCCTAGGCCAAGAAATGGACCAAGCCAACCCAGTGAACTCAGCTGCAAAGGAGAAAAATCTTTGCAAAGTATAAGGACCCAGCCCTAGGCCAAGATGTAGGACCCTAAAGCCAGATCCTGCATCTTCCAATTTGCTTGTGGGGAAACTGAGGCATGAAGAAGGGAACTGACAGCTTCAGGATTTTCTTCCTCATTCCATGAAATATACTTCCATGAGACAACGCGAGAAAGTCTACGTTCCCGCCCAGGCTAACCCAGACTGCCTGCCTGATCCCCATCCTGGTCTCTCAACCCTCTCCTCCAGTGCTCACGTTTCAACGCTCAGGGCTCTAAATACCAACTGATGGGGGAGGGTATATGTAGCACAAGTGGGAGAGTGCGTGCTTAGCAAGCATGAGGTCCTGGGTTCAGTCCCCAGTACCTCCTCTAAAAATAAATAAGTATAATTAGCTCTCCCACCCCCGCCAAAATAAAATAATAAAATATACAATAATAAATAAAATATAAAAAGTAAAATGTTTATAAATAAATAAATACCACATGAGCACTGACGGCGCTCTAGTCCTCACCCCAAACCAGACGCCTCCTTTGAACTTCAGACGCCAATCTGCTCGTGTCCACCTGACTCCCCCTTGGGTGTCTGATTGCGTCTCAGCCTCAACACGGCTCATGCCAGGCTCTTGCTGTGTCTTCAGAGTCTGCTGTCTCCCATCTGCACGAGCTCATGGGTGACCCCATTAGCCATGGCTGCTCAGACCAAGAACATCAGATTTGGCTTCCCTTTGCCTCCAGTCCCACAACTCATCCATCAGCAGGTCCTGTCAGTTACCTGCCAAACACAGTCAGCGCACGACGCTTCTTCCCAGCCACTGAGCCACAAGAGGGTAGCTTCTCCCCAGGGTGACTGAATGGTCCCCCCCTCTTTATTCCCTTGCTCCCCAACTTCTCTGTACCGGGTCTGGAGTGATCTTCCTAAAGTAAAATTAGAGCAGATCACTTCCTGTTTTACCTCTTCCCCTTGCAGCTAAAGGAGAAGGCGAGCTCCTTACCCCATCCGCCAGGCCCCATGGGACTCATTCCCGGCGCGACGCCCATCCTCACATCCCCTCCCTCCCGTCTCCGCTGATCCTACCACACCGGCTCAGTGCCACCTCCTTAGAGAGGTCTTGCTCGGCCGCCTGAAGTAGCCATCCCTCCCCCCCACGGCCATCGTCATCCCTTAGCTTACTGCCTTATCTTAGAGGCTTCACAGCACTTGCTACTACCTGAGTGTCTCTTTATTTCTGAATATTCCATGATCCGTCTCCTTCCCTGAACACAAGCTCCTTCTGGGCAGGGAGTCTGTCTTTTCGTTTCAGATCTTCAACCTCAAACATGTTATAAACTCCCTATCACTGTTTGCCGCTGCCTCCCTGGCTGGACTTAACATAGCCTGTGAGGCAGTGAACGGAGCCCCACCCCAGGAAACAGGCAGTCAGGTTCTCTCTCGGTCCAGATCTGCCCCCTGCCTGCTTTAGCATCTCAGGCAAGTACCCTTCTCTGAGACTCTTTCTTCAGTTTTCAAGTGAGGGTACAGATACTTGCATTCACTATTTCATGAGGTTTTTCCTCCATTCACTGATCAAACAAACAGATACTGAGTTCCTAGCCTGGTCTTTAGCTAGGAAGCAGGGGTGTAGATCTGAATGAGGACCCCACACTGCATAGCTCTGGGCATCCTTCTCTGTGGCTCTATGAGAATGAGCCCCACCACCACCGACAGGTGCTCCCCGATCTCCCAAAACTCACATCGGGTTGATGCCTAAGTAAATAAGTAAGTAAATGAGGTAATGTCAGGTAGAGACAAATGCCAGGAGAGAAAAAGGGTGATGTGTCAGTCAACTCAGTTGCAAAGGAGAAAAATCTTTGCAAACAATAAATGTCAGTGGTTACCCTGTTCACCCTCCCACTTTGGCAGAGGGAGAAGTCACAGGCTCAGAGATGGAGGTGATAGTGGTACCTTTGGCTGGAACCCGGGCTCTGCCGCCCACGGCTGCCCGGCTCCTCCCAGAACTATATATGCATGCATGTGTGGGTGGAGGGGGCGTCACCACAGGCAAATCTTAAAGTCCCTTGCCAATGCCAAGCACTTATGTAAGCCCATTCAAAAGAGGGGTAACAACCTCCCTGGTTGCCCGAGGGCGGCCTTCACCACTTGGTAAATTGGCCCCAGGGCTTGGGTCCCAGGCCTTTCTCTGCGTGGATCTCCCAGTGACATTTAGAGACATGGACAGACCAAGTTGTTTTTCTCCTTTCCCTTCCCTGCTCACACCAACTGCATCCTGGAGCAGCCGCTGGTTGCTAGGCAACCTGGGACCAGGCTCCGGTGCAGGATTTCAGAACTCAGAGGCTGGGGAGACGGTTAACTCTTGCAGGGCAGCTCTTTGAACTGCAGTATAACTGGGGGGTGAGGGAAAAGCTTTTATCCTATAAGGGGTTAGTGACATCAGGTTGAGGAGATTCAAGTGCAGAGATGCTTCAAAGAAATCTCTCAACAGTAACAAAGAAAATCCCAGTGCTTTTCCACAAAGTAAAGGGGAAAAGAACACTGAGATGAAAAGAGAAACCTTAACTTCTAAAGGAAGGGCATTAACTGAGCACCTGTTACGGGTCAGACCTCTGAGCTGGGTTACCTTGGTCAGTCCTTGCAGCAGCCTTATGAAGTTCCATTTAGTGTCTCCATTCTACAGATGAGGAGACTAAGGCCCAGGGTGGTTGTGTAATTATCCAGCGAGAAAAGGTCAAGGCTGCCTGACTGCAAAGCGTGCGCTCTCTCTGGGCCCCTTAGCAGGGTGCATAGAGCTAGAACTGAAAGGTCTGGGGCGTTACGGTCAGACCAGCTCTTTCAGCATTTTTTCTCCTGTCCCCTGGGCCAGGGCAGAACATTCTGACAAGTGTGCTGGAGATAATGAGGCTGGCATTGGTGTGAGCTCTCCGGTCAAGCGCATCCC
The DNA here is from genome assembly GCF_048773025.1 of Camelus bactrianus. Lineage (NCBI taxonomy): Eukaryota > Metazoa > Chordata > Mammalia > Artiodactyla > Camelidae > Camelus > Camelus bactrianus. The sequence goes on along the minus strand of NC_133551.1, from coordinate 65,932,154 downwards.
CATCACCCTCCCGACAGCCCTGTGACACTGGGGAGGGTAGCATAAGGCAGGAGCATCCGCTGGGGTCAGTTAACTAGGATTTGAACCCCAGCTCTTCTTTCTCTGGCTGTGTGACCTCGGTCATCTGACTTAACCTCTCTGAGCCTCAGGGTCCTCCTGGATGAGGGGGAGAATAATGCCCACCTCCAAGGTTTACCATGGATTCAAGGCGCCGAGTGTAAAGCATCTGTCACAGACGCTCATGAGCCGCAGCTGTTGTTAGTGCGCCTATTTTATGGATGAAGAAACTGAGGCCAAGAAAACTCAGGCCAGCAGTTCCAGAGCACTGGAAAGGCTCCAGACACAGGAGCTTTAACCTCACCTGTTACTTGGATCAAATCCTTCCCCTCTCTGGGCCTCAGTCTCCTCATCACTGCAGTGAGGGGTGGGTCTAGATGGTCTTCAAGGGCACTCTCAGCTCCGGGGAGCGCCAAGACAGCAGGGCCTGGGGCTGCCTTGTTCTGTATGTCTGGCTCCTGGCACAGCACTGGGCCGGGATGGACACCCAGTGGGTGCTCAGTTGATACTGGGCGCGTGAACGGATGTGTGTGGGGCTCGCTTGGAGTCTCAGCACGTATCAGACTCTGGATTAGAAGCCAGATCACCCAGCTCCCAGCCCTGCTCCTGGAGGCCGGGGCTTGGTAAAGTACCCACTTTACCTCGTGGGGAACACGAGGTCAGCCTGGTGCTCACTGGCTGGGTCAGCTAAGGAGGGGACGCTGATGTCCTGGTGGGGGTGGGGAAGCATCCCTCCCCGCTGACCCCTAAGCCGGACTCTGGGAGCCCCGGTCAAGCTTCAGGAACAACTGGCCACTGCTGCTTGGCAGGGGGAGCATCTGCGGAAAGCGCAGCCCAGGCCACGAGCTTTCCTGTCCAGCTCTCAGCCCCTGCCTGCACCTCCCACCACCCCCCAGCATGCTGTGCCAAGCAGAGACCTCATCCTGCACGACTGGAGACAGGAAAGAAGGGGGCAGGGCACATTCAAGAAATGACACAGCAACTAACACCAAGACGGTGGAAAACTCAACCGCCAACAGACCTTGAGGCCTAGAATGATGAGAGATTTGACTTCAAGTAGACCTTGAGTTTCAGTATACGCTCATTGTAATATATTAACATGGTAAATGGCTCTCCCGCAGGTGCCATGACAGTTCTGAGGCTGACCGCAAAAGGTCAAAAAGTGGAGAATGGCCCAATTCCTGGGAATCCCTGCCCTTTCCCAAAGTAGTTGGAATAATTCGCCCACTTGTTAGCATATGAAAGTACCGAGCCCATAAAAACTAACAGCCCGCACACCTGTGGCCGCCCTCCCTGCTGAGTGAGATGGCCTGTACTCTGTCTATGCAGTGTGCACCTCCCTGAATAAGTCTACTTTTACTCAACGGTGGCACACTCTTGAATTCTTTCCTGCATGAAACCAAGGGCCCACACTTGGTGGGGCACATGCCAGGGACTCAGCCAAAACCTGGGACACGGCCATCCTCTCGCCCCACATTTTTCCTGTATCACCACCTCCTGGGGCTCCATCCAGCCTCTGCCAGCAGCTCACTTTCCTCCATCCCCTCCGTCCCCTGGGGTCCTGGGCTGTGGCTCTGGCCCCGACCTGGGAGGGTGAAGAGGACTGATTAAGGATCTACTCCTGGTGCAGAGTGCCCGGCCAGGCCTCGGGAGGGCGGCCAGCCCACAGGAGCAGGGGCGGAGGCTTAGTCTGGGCCTGGGATCGCAGGGTGGCGAGGTCCTGTGCAGCTACCACTTCCCTCCTAGACCACTGCTTCCCTCCTTCCTTGGTCCCTGTGCTTTCTGGGGGATCAGAGGAGAGAGCTTGGAGTATATTTTCTCTAAAAGTGATGGTCTTCCACCATTTAAAGGTAACACTTGCCAAGACAGATGTTAAGAACAAGATGAAAAGAGGTGAGAAAAAACTATGTGAAAGCGAGACTATGAACCAGGCTGAGGAGAGTCGGGGGCACCTCTTCTGTGTGCCCCTCCCTCACCAACCAACAGCCAGGCCTGCCCCTGGCCCCCCACCACGTGGGGCCAAGACGGGTGGGAGGAAGCAGTCAGAAACTCGGTCCCTGGCCTCCGGCAGGCATCAAGTGCTGAAGCAAAGAGTGCTTTGGCGACAATCACCTCTGGTCCCGCACCCCCTGCCCCTCTACCAGGTCCCACTCCCTTCCCATCTCCTGGACGTGGCCTTGGGGCCTCACAGAAGAGACACCTTGCTTTAGGCCTGAGGGTGGTCATGGCCAGAGAGCTCCAGCACAGGAAGTCTCCTCGAGCTCACACGGGAAAAACAGGGTTTCCTCCCCATCGGCAGTGTGCCTGGGGGCGCTGAGAAGCAGACCACACTGAAGCTAGCCTCGCACTCGCAGGGCTCCGAGCTGCCAGCCCACCACATTTCAGGTCTCACCACTGGGACCAGGGAGCTGGCTCCGCCCTGACTCTCTGTGTCCGGAGCTGGAGCCCTGGGTGGGGGGCACTGGGATGGCTGAAGGGAGATGGTCTCCTGACCTGGGGGGAGGAGACAGGTGGTCTCCAAGACACACTCACAGCTGTGAATAAATACACAGGGAGGGAACGGTGGTTCACACCAGCTCCACAAAGCCCAGCAGAAGGCAAGTCACACGCTCCACGGGGCATGCAAACCACTGGCCCCGCTGAGCTGAGCGGCCACAAGAAGGCTGGGCCCGGCGCCTGCTTGCTTGTTAGATGGAACTTGCCTGACACACCCAGACCCCAGCAGCCCCAGGACACGCTGTGGGGTACGGGGCCCCTCCCCATGTGCTGGCCTCTTAGCACTTACCCACCCTTGTCCTTTGCCCTCCTCCTTGAATGGCCTCGATGACACGTGGGTTCCCTTCCCCATCCCCTCCTATTTACTTTGGTGTCCCCCACGGCACCCATCCCAGTGCCTGGCACGCAATCACCCTTCACAAATATTTGCGCAACTGAAGGAGAGCCGAGCTGCCTTGTTAACGCACGACAGACATCAGGAAGAGAGTTCGCAGCAGCAGCAGCTGCCAAGTGAAGCTGCGAGATTCAGCGCAGTCCCAAGTCAACAGCTCTGTGCCGAGTCCACGCCTGTCTACGCTGCGCACCGTGCCCCGTGACAGCGCTCCGGGCGGTGGCGCCGCACAGCTGCGAGCGGGGGGGCCACAGGGAGAGACCGAGCCAGGACTCTTTTGGGAAGCGCTGATCCTCAGAATTGCTGCTTCCCTTCCCAAAGCCCTTGGAAAAATCCCATTTCCCCAAAGTTCTCTGGGTCCACGAGGAGGCAGACCTTAAAGAAGGCCCAGGTTCAAAGACACCCCTAGCAGAAGGCGACTCACAGAGCACGGTCCCGTTGGCGACATGGAACTGGTAGCTGTTCAGCACCGGCTGGCAGCCCAGCCGCTTCAGCTTCTCGTAGCAGCAGTCGTGGGCCAGGCAGCACCTGGGGGCCAGACGGGAAGGAGGTGAGGGGCTGTCCCTGAGGGTGGCCCCGGGGACCCAGCTGGGAAGGACTCGCCCTGGGGGAGAAGGTGCGGAAGCCCGGGAGGTAAATTCCTAATGATATTAAACAGCAGAGAGAGAGCCCTTTCTCTGCCTCCAGCTGCTGCATGAGCCCCTCACAGGAACCCTACGATGTGCCATCGCTGTCCCCATTTTCCAGGGGAGGAAACAAGATTCAGAAGTGAATGGCCCAGAATCACATGGCTGGAAAGTCATGGGGTCGGGCCTCGAATCTAGGTCCCTGTGACTCATTCATTCATTTAATGACTTTTGACTGAGCACCCACTCTGTGCCCAGCCCTGGGAGAGGCTCTAGGAGCCGGGTCAGCACATCACACAAACTCCTTTAGTCTTTGCTCTCTTGATGCTCAGAGTTGGGTGGTGGAAGAGGGAGAACCCTCCTAAGGAGGAGAGGAAACAGCTGCGGGACAGCCTCGGCTGTCTTCCAAACGGGTCTGGGGCTGGATGCTAAGACACGGAAAGGAGCCACTATTGGCCGATACGTTGGCAGCCTCCCCATCCCCAGCCGCACTTGGGCTCTCTGCCGTCTTTATCTTTGGCTAACAGTGTTGAAATTCTCATCAGCCTTAGGACTGGGAAGGGGAGGCACAGAGTGTCAAAGGGCCTGGACTTTGAAACTTGCAAATTCTGGTTCAAACCCTGACCCTGTGCTTGGGGGCTGCGTGTCTGGGCTCTGCCACTTTGTCTAGTGGGTCCTCACTGTCATCACTTGTAGAATGGGAGGGTGGCACGGCCTTGGTTACGCACTGGGTGGACTGAATTGGTCCCTGCATGCAAACCACCAATCCCAGTGCTCAGGATGTGATGGGCATTTCGTCAGTGTCAGTCCCCTCCAGGGCTCTAGGGTCCTTCCAGCTGGAACAGTCTGTGGTCCCAAGAGTCCAACCCAGAGGAATCCAGCTCCAGGGGTGATATTCAGGCCCTGCTGGGACATTTTGCTTCTTATTTCTTCAGATGAAAAGACACACAAACCATCCTGTTTCCTCCCTCCCTGTTCTCTCCCCGGATTACACCAACCTCCACCTTTTCTGAGAACTCACACTCCCCCACCCCCATCCTTGGAAGTAGGTCTGGCAGCCAAGTTTGTGCCATGTGTCCACACCCAGATGGACATCTTCTCCAAACTGGGCCACTCGGAATCTCTCTCCTGGAAAATGGAATTAGGACTGGGAGAGAGCGGCTCAGTCTTACTGCTCCTGTAATTCTAAAACTGGGGGCCGGGAGAGAAGACCACCTTTAACATGAGGACTGAGGAATGAAAAATGTTTCTGAGCTCTGGGCAGGGCTGACCACCTAATCTGCAAAGCCTGGTGCAACACGAAAACGCGGGGCCTCTTGTTCAACCATTATGAGGCATTTCAAGGGGGTGACAGCAGAGCCATGAACCACGTGCAGGCTCTGAGGCTCTGCGCAGCCCTGGCCGTGGCTTGATCCAGACCGCCTTCCCACTCCCATTCAATTTTATTTTTACGCTCAGGCTCACCTGAATTGGTTTTGGTTCCTTGCAATGCAAGTCCCAATACCTGCTCTCTCTTCAAGCCTGCATTTCAATGCAAATCGAAAGACGGGAGTTCTCGGGGCCGCTGCACTCACCTGTCAGTGTCATCCACGGGGGTCCCTTTGCCCCCAAGCCCACAGTAGCAGCCATATCCGTAATAGGAGAAGAAGGCACTCCGCCCAGTGATGCGTTTGACCATCCTTTGGAACTGCCAGAAGCTGCTGTGGGTGGGGGCCATCACTGCCAACGAGAAAACAAGGAAGAAGAGAAGATGTGATAAGAAAGATGCTGCCTTCGCGTCTCCTAACCAGCGCACTTGGCATTCGGATATGAGGAGACCCCCTAAACGCGGTGCCTGGGCATCAGAACCCCTCTGATGCGGGGAGAAGACAGGACCAGCTCTCCCGGGGCACACAGCTAGTTCCTTGCTGGTGCAGGATGAGAACCCAGTCCCCGTGATGTTCACGACAATATTGTCCACTACAGTCTTCCCCCACCATCCGAGGCAGGAACACCCTCAGGTCTGATGTTAAACACTAATGGGAAACGTTGGAAGACAGAAGTGCCAATCCTTGCGAGCATCACTGGGCATTTACAATCTCGCAGGAGAAACAAAATAATTTAAGAGGCATAAAAAGTTGCCCTCAGTCCATTTTTTTAAATCGCAAATACACATAGACCTAGTAATTTTTACTTCTACAAAACTCACTTAGGAAAGTGAGAGGAAAAAATATATATATATATACACATACACACACAGAAATGTTTTGCTTCAACGTTATTTGTGACAGCAAAAAATTGGAAACTACCCACATGCCCACTGACAGGGAGATAATAACTAAATGATGCCTTGAAAGTATCCTGCTGTTAATAGCAATATCACTAGGCAATGGTGGGGGGGAGGAAGTAGGTGGAGGGAAAAAACAAGCAACGTTTATTTTAAACACTTTTATGCTGTCTGGATTTCTTTTTTTTTTTTCCCACAATGTGCAGGTATTGCTTTTCTGTTGGAATGTTTGCGACCTACATGTGTAAAGGCCTGGAAGGATGTATGTCAAACTCTTCAGAGTGGTTACGTCTGGGTATAGGAAAAGGATCGGGGTCTGGGAAGGATGAGAAGGGACATTATTTGGTCACTCTATACTCATTTATTTTACTTTTTTCATTACAAGCTGATAATAATTTTACAGTAGAAGTAAAATAAAATATGAACTTGAAGAAGAATATCAAAGATGGGGCAGGGGGCGTTGGGGAGCCTTCCCATCTCATGCTGTGGGTTTTGGATGCCTAGAGGTCACAAAGCACCGCAAAGGATGCTGAAGCCCGGCGGGGGGTCCCTGCTGCTGGAGCAGCCCCTGGAGGGAGGGCGGGACCACACTCCCGCACCGCTCTCACCCTCACCCTCCGAGAACACTGTGGGGCCTGCCTGCAGAAATGACCTCCTATGCAGGGCTCTCCGCCTCTAACAGCACAATCTTGAAAAGTGTAAATTCTACCACTGATGACAGGAAACGGGAACCCCATTTCTGACCTTTTGACTTTAGGGAACCCAAACGTGATTGCATCACCTCTGAAACAGATAGAAAAATGGACCTGGGCAAATCTCTTCTCAACGAATCAAAGAAACCAATGAGTTGAAGGGTTTTCCAACAGACCCATCACTGTTTCCTGGTAAATTTTCTTTCACTTTGCAGAGATACGTAATCTCATCTCCTGGTAGCGAAGCCCTATGATTACCAAGTATTCCATAAATCACCAGAAGAATGCCTTTCTGATGAGAATTAATCATTTCTAAATTAGCTAGATATATGGATGCATTTTTGGTCTGGAATCCACATGACTTTAAATAAAGGCAACTGTCATCCAAAGGGAAAAAAAGGACTCCTGCGGGGGATGGGGGTGGGGGCAAAACAGTAGTCAAATGCCCTTTTTCTTAGCAAAGGGTTAGCAACCTGTTTTCCTTGATGTTCTGTGAGATCCCAGGACTGGGATCGATCCATTTTGCAGAAGAAACAGAAGAAGGAGGACTCTGGTGGGAGCCCGTTTCACTCCCGGTTCTCTTCTGAGTGACACCTGGTTTCCCCCGACCTGATGCCACATGAGGAGGGGCCACCCCCCGGACAGAGACACACAGGACGACAGTGCCTTGGACCTTCCCCAGATGCTACTACTTACGGCAGGAGGCAAAGACCACGAGAACCCTGAAGATCTTCATTCCCAAGGAGACCAGGGGGTCCGAGGCGCCAGGACCACACCTTCCTCGGCTCCCCAGGGCTCTGCCAGTTGAACTCCTGTTTGAGGAGGAAAAGACCAAAATGAGGGAGACCATGTGAGCGCCAAAGCCCAACTATAGCACAGGGCTTTGAAGCCCTCAGTGGACGTTCAGAGCAAAGAGACCTTTTCTAAACCCAATTATCTCTGAATATGATACCCCTTCTGGTATTCAGACTTACATATAAAGGTAAAAAGGGTTCAATTGTTTGAAAAGTGCAAGTGTTTTGTTTTTTTTTTTTTAATTTCTTTCTTTGGCAACACTATTCCTTCATCTTTTTTTTCCCCCTTTGGGGAGTTTGTATTTCCTCTGTTCCCAGGTTGAGAGGCAAATGCTAAATGGTTTGTGATGAAATCCAGTGTGGGAAAGTCTGGCCCCATTTGCATGGCATCCCACCCTCACCCCCAACCCAGTCCCATGTTGTCCTTCCTTGCTGCCCAAACATTTTATTCATAAACTTAGTGCCTCTGAATCTCAGTTTCCTCTCCTGACGAGTGACACTAAAATTGCCTATCAGTAATTCCAAACATGTATTTAGTTAGAAATAGTAAATGCCAGGTGCTATTTTCTTTAAGGGCTGCCTGGTTATTACATTATTTAATCCTCATAATAACTTGAGAGGCTCTGTTATCAGTTTAGAGACAGAGAAACTGAGGCCTGGAGAGTTTGGACAACTTCCTTGTGCTCGCACAGCCCCCTGCTGCCGCACAGACTTTTAGGGACCAACTGGCACAATGCAGGTAAAATTGCTCGGCACTATTAGGATGCTGGGCCAGGTGAGTGCACCCTTATTACTGCTGTTAGCACTGGTAGTGGTGACCATATCCGGCACACTTCCCACCGGACGACAGAGGGGAAGGTGGGCTCAGGGTCCCAGTCCTCACGTGCAGCCCCCTTGATCAGTCAACAGCTCTCTTTAAACACAAGTGGTTTTTATGCATCCCATCATAAACTAGGTGAAATCTGATAACGTAGGACTTGGAGTATGAACAATAGCTCGGCCGAGCCTAGAGGACTTGGCAGGTATAGGGCTTCAGCTAGATTTGCACTCTGTGGTCAAGTTTCCCAGGAAAATTTCCAAAACAGCGTCCTGCTGCAGAGTCCTGGGAGAGTTAATCAGGTGCCTTTGTGATTTTTGTCCTCTTAGGCAGGGTTCTGGTGGGTGCTGAGAGGCTGGGCCCTGACCAGGCCAGGTCCCAGCCAGCCTTTGTTTCAAATGCTGCATGGGATGTTCTAAAATGAAGTTCCCTCTTTAGAGGCTGGCTTCCTTTTTCTCTTTTGAATATGAAAAATAATGATGTGATGATCTAGCCCACAATAAAAGGCTAATATCTTTCAAAAGAGCGAGTGATGACACTTGGGAGAGACAAAGAAAGGGACCTGGGTGCACTACTGGGGATGAGATGGCACGCGCTGATTAAACACCAACTATGTGTTCCTCTAATGAGACAAGATTCTGGCCCGAGGAGGTCTCCAAGCTGGCGGGAGAGACAAATAGGTAAATACAGACCATATATACAGATCAAAAGCCCCGTGTGGGCAGAAATTCTATGTTTGGTTCTCCATTGCTTTCTGAATGCTTGGCAGAATCTCTGCCAGGTCCCTGCTTTAGGGATGGGATACCAGCTGTTCCTGACACTCTCATCGCTCACTGGGAATTGCCCCTGCTGCAGGGAACTGTCTGGTCAGAGGTCGTGACCCCTCCCAGTGATGGAGAGAGGAGTAGCCCCTGGCTGAGGTGATGATTTAAATGGCCAACCCCCAACCCTCCTAGGACGCTGAGACAAAGGAACACTCATGCACTGCTGGTGGGAATGTAGACTGGTGCAGCCACTAGGAAAGCAGTGCGACGTTTCCTCAAAAAATTAAAAATAGAACTACCATACGCTCCAACTATTCCACTTCTGGGTATTTACTCGGAGAAAACAAAAACAATAATTCAAAAAGATACACAGCCCCGACGTTCACTGCGGCACTATTTACAATAGGCAAGCTATGAAAGCAACCTGAGCGTCCATCGATAGATAAATTGATAAAGAAGATGTGGTGTATGTATACATGTATATGTATATAATGGAGTATTACTCAGCCATAAAGAATAATATTTTGCCATTTACAACAACGTGGATGGGCCTAGAGGGCATTTTGCCAAGTGAAATAAGCCAGACAGAGAAAGACAACATGATTTCACTTAAATGTGGTTTCTAAAAACCAAAACAAATGAACAAACAGAGCAGAAACAGAGTCATAGATACAGAGAACACACAGGTGGTCGCCAGAGGGGAGACAAGTGGGGGGGTTGAACAAAATAGCTGAAGGAGATTGAGAGGTACAAATTTCCAGTTATAAAATAAGTCATAAGGTATATAGTTAATAATCTTGTAATAACTTTGTACGGTGACAGATGGTTAATAGATCTGCCATGTTGGTCATTTCTTAATGTATTTAGTCACTTGCTATGTTGCACACCTGAAATTAACATGATATTGCTTGTCAACTATACTTCAATAAATAAAAATAAAAATAAAAATAAAATAAAGGGGTCTCCCCTTGCCTCCTTCAGGGCAGCTCTGAGAGGCCATCCCAGGCCCAGAGTATCCTGGAGGACCAGCTGTGGACTCAGCAACTACCCCTGTGTGCCAGCTGCCGCCTGTCCCCAATCCTGCATTGTTCACTTCCTCAAGGTGTCTCTCCAGGGAGCCTCCTGGCTATGCACTTCTCCATCTCAGAGTCTGGGTCCAGGAAGGCCGATCTAAGTTGACGCATAGTGATGAGCATTGCTCTGGTGGTTGTGTAAATAAATGCCTTTGAGCTCAGAGATGGGAGCGGGGAACTTACCTCTGAAAGGAAGGAGGAATATGAGGGGACCTTGAATGACCTTAAATTTGTATTCTGCTGCATTATAACCCCACCAGGTGGGGCCTATCACTTCCCCATTTGACAGTTGAGAAACCAACTCAGAGAGGAGAAGTGACCTGAAAAGATCCATGCAGCTACCAGGCAGTGGGACGAGAACTAACCTCTGCTCCGGAGCTCCAAGGCCAGGGCTTGCCCCACCTCCTGGCTCCCTGTGGCATTTGGAAGGCTGCAGAGCCTTTTCACAGACCGACCTTCACAGCTATGCCTCAGGCAAGATGGACAGAATTCTCTCCCTTTGACTAATCCTTCGAGGGTGCTTGAGAATGTTCCAAACCTAACCAAGAGCACCGGGCCAGAGGCCCAGAGACTGAATGAAGGGGAGACATGGTAGGGAATGAGGCATGATTCCTATGCCAGCCTCCAGGGCAGCAGCCAGCAAGCTGACGGGTCCCTGAAACCTACCCTCCCATCGATTCATCTTAAGTGGACAGTGATGAAACATTGGTTGGCTTTTCTCCCCGTGGAGAAGGAGAGAGCCTGTAAGATCGTAAGTCAAAGGTCACTCTATTTTGTTCACCTGGAGTCTAACCAGCACAGTACTCGGCACCAACTAATATGAATGATGAGGATGGGTGTCATTTGTCTCACTTATTTTATACCTTGCACGGTTTCTGAGCGCTTCACACACATTTACTCATTAAGCCCTCATATCCCCAGCTGGATGAGTACTATTAGTGTCCTCATTTTGTAGGTAGGGAACCTAGGTGCGGAGAGGCGGGCAGCAAGTAAAAATTTGAGGAACGAATGAATGATCAGAGTTCAATCCTGCTTCAAGTCATAGAAATCAAAAGAAAGCTACAACCACTGAGGACCAGAATGGGGCTAAGCACGGCACATGGGTTCTCTCCTTGAATCCTCTATCAGTCTTTCCAAAGAGGCACAGAGGATCAACCCCAGTTAGCAGATGAGGGAGTGGAGACCGGCAGAGGTTAGGTACTTTGCCCCGCAAATGGACAGAGCCAGGACTTAACCCAGGTGTGTCTGACTCCAAAGGCAGCACCTCTAACCCCTAAGCGTTTCTCTTGCTTACCTGTGGGTCCCCGAGTCAAGCACTGTACCTCTCTGAAATACAGCTGAGAAAACAAAACCAAAGATGGCCCCAAGCATCCAGGGACACGCCTCCATGCTCCTATTTGAGACCAACTTCTAGCAAGGTACCAGCCTCTTTTTCTCTCAGACCCCGAAGTTGAACAGGAATGGAACTACAGCCGCTGCTCTCAGCAGGAAGGCAAGGGACAGGGAGGAATGGTTACAGTGGTAACCGACCAAGCCTGCGAGCCCGGGGGCCACTGAGGGTGGGAGCCAGTTCTAGCCACATCAACAGCATTGCACCTGGAGCACAGTGAGTGACTTCCAGGCACCGAGAAAAGAGAGGGCCCACAGCCTGGCAGAGACATTTAAGCTCCCTGAGCCTTAGTGTCTTCATCTGCAAGGAGGAGACAATAATCCTGGCCCCCCATGGATTCCCGGCAAGACTCAACAAGCTCCCGATGGCGAAAGTACTTAGTCAACAGTAGCCAAGGTGAGTTACCATGTTTGATGTGCTTTGCTGAAGAACACCGGCAAGCAGGCAATACATTTTTGGGATGTTTTCCAATAACACAGCAGAAATAATAATAATGAAAAAAAAAAAAAAAACCAACTGCAGTGCTTCAAGGGGCGAATGTCATTATCTGGAAATGTCTTTCTTGCCATCCCCTCACGAAGCTGATTCACCAGGAGACACTGACCAGCTGTGCCAGCCTCTTGGCCTCTTTGCCAGAGGATCCACCCAGTTCACCCTCTGCTTGAAGGTCATCTATGATCTCAGTGGACACATCTAATGGGATTGAGGACAGAGTAGGACACTGAGTACAGACTCCAAAATCTAGAATTTGCTAGTTCTAAAAGAGGCCAATTGCTCTTTGGGGACAAGCTGCTAAAGAAATGAAGCTCCTGCCTTCAGCCCAGCCCCGGGAGAGGTCATTTAGACTTCAAGCCACATACCCTTGGGGGATACCAATTGGCGGCTTGCTGGATCTCCCATAGAAAAGCCAGCTGTGCAATCAATGTCACCATCATTATCAATTTAATTCTCATTTGCTAAGCACCGACCACCAAGCAGGGGCTGTGTGGGCAAAGCAGGGGACTCAGGCAAGTCCCTGCCCACAAGGAGTGCATAACCTGCGGAAGGAGATGTGATCTGTAAGAGAAAAACACTGTGATACTGACCGTTAACCCTCACCCAGCACTGACCACGTGCCACGCACTGCGCTGAGAGCTTTACATGTGTTATCTCCGTGCACCCTGACGACAATCCTATTCTTATCCTCCCCGTCCTAAAGATGTGGAAGCTGAGGTCCAGGGAAGTTAAAGCAGTTACTCAAGGTCTTCAGCTAGCAAGTGGTGGGGCTGGGATTCAAACTCAAGACTTGACTCCAGAGGCCGTGCCTGCCACCCCATGATCCACACAACAGGTGGAGACAGGCAAAGTGGCAGGTGGGAATGCCAGGGTGGGAGAGGGGCTCTGGAGTCCAGGGTGGGCATCGGAATCAGCCAGACTGGGTTTCTGAAACTGCTCTGCCGCTGATTAACATGGGGAACCCTGAGGTCCAACTGTTTTCTACAACTACATTGGCAAGAAGGAAAATCACGTAGGTCAGAGGAGCTGACCCAGCGAGGACGCATGGTGCCGTCTTGGGTGTGTTCCACCGGACCAGAGGGGATCAGAGAAAACTCATGGGTGTAAGTTTGTGTGTGTGTGTGTGTGTGTGTGTCTGTTTGTGTGGTAGGGGGGTGGTCAGGAAAGGCCTTGAAGAAAGCAGGTGACTTTAAAGACGGGCCTTGAAGGATCACTACATTTGGATTAACTTCAAGGAAGGGAGCAGGGTCAGGCATGCAGGTGCACAGAATCTAGAGATGAAACGGCTGAGGACCCACTGGGGGAACAAGCTAACTGGAGCCTAGGGAGAGAGGTGAGGGGGTAGAGAGACCCACGGCTGGAAAGGAGGTGAGTCTACCCTGAAGCTGGCAGGGCAGTGCCCTCCAGCCACGTTTACTGAGAATCCACCGTGTATGAGGGCCAGAGACCTGGCATTACAGGGTCATCCTTTAAAGATAGCCTCTTCAAAGGAGGAGGGAGGAAGGCAGAGAGTCAGCCATCTCTTTAAGGAGCCCGCAGGCAAAGCAACTGGCTGGCCAGCTTCCTTTTCTTCCCTCTAGCCTCCCCCTAGGGCTGAGCAGTACACGGCACCTGGGAGCAAAAAGCACACATGGCTGAATATTAAACAGATCCCAGGCTGAGCACCATTTCAGTGCATGCCCCCGTGGGGATACACACACACACACACACACACACACACACACACAGACGCACTCAAACACACTCACACACACAAACGGGGTGACAAGCCAATTTGATTTCCCAAAAGATTGCATAATTCTTAGGTGATATGAAAATAGCTGATGAAGAATCCACTTTAGTCTTTTTGGGGTGGGTGTTGCAGGGCTGAAGAGCCTTGCTTAGATAGTTCTGACAGAACCCTTTACAAGAAGCCAGCCGCCAGCACAAAGCTGCAAAACCATCAGCTCCTCAAACCTCTACCTCCTGCACCTTCTCGCGTCCTTCGATGCCTCTCTAGATGTCCAGGGTGGGTGAGGGGGTGACCCTAGCAGAAGGCCCACCCAGCCCAGCCCATCACTAGCAGCTCCCACAGATCAGGTGCTTCTTTTCTGAGATGGGCAGAAATGCCACTGCTGAAACGGTCCCCTCCTTCCCAGACCCCCAGAGGGCTTCCTGTCCGGGCCGATCACGTGGCACATAATCACGTCCAACTTGTACTGTTCTTCTACCCTTGGCTCAAACTGACCTGAAAAGAATCTCATTTGTACCTCCTTATGGCCATGCGACTTGTCACCTCAGCCAATTGTGAGCATCTTGTAGGAGGGTTGGAGCTAGGCTGTTACAATCCTGTGTCGGTGCATCTGGGATAGACAAGATAGCAAATATTCTGCCACAACACTAGGTAGTGAATTCGAATTCTTTCCTGTAATACCATGGTTCCTGAATGTCTACTAACATTATCTTCTAATGATATAGTTACTAGTTATTCATCTGCAAATCCCAAGAGTCTAGAACAGTGCCTGGCAGACAAGAGTCCAGTTAGTACTCCTTCTGAAGCTACCTTATTTCCTGGAAGAAAGTCTTCATCCATTAAGTTGGGATCTGAAGGGTAAGTGGGCATTAGGCAAAGGAAGGGGATGAAGGGTTGGGGAGGGTGGAGAAGAATCTTCTAGGCAAGGGGACAGTAGGAGCAAAGGCCTGGAATATGATGAGGGTGTGTACATGGTGACCCTGTGGCTTCAGGGAAGCCCTGGAGGGCAGCAGTCAGTCTTGGATGGAATCAGAGGGTGGGTCTCCTCCCATTAGACCAGGAGGAAGGGAGGAAAGTAAGGAGATAAAAGTAGGCAAGTTTGAAGGTCTGATGGCAGAAAGCTGAGAAAGTTTCCACCTGATGGCTTCAATTTTCTCTCTGAAGAGGGACGTAAGGATATCTTCTGAGTTGGAGAAGGAATGGGGAGAGATGAGAGACTTCAGGAGAGAGGAAGGACAAGGTTTGAAATAGCCACTGAGGAGAAAGGAGTCAAAACTCAGCTGGGGAAGAGAAAGGATTTCTGTGTAGGGTTAAGAGTCCCAGTGAGGTCCCTCTGTTTCCATTGCATCAATGTCTGTTGCCAGTCAGGATTTCTGCAGTACCTTGGTGGTGTAGGTGTAGGTGTACCGGCTGGGGTTTCACCAGGTGGGAGTGATGGAAAAACAGCAGGATAAGGGCATGGATTCTTGCAGGAGAGTGGCTGAGGTGATGAAGCTTGAACCCAACAGGTTAGGGAAGAAGCAGGTTGATAGGGAGAAAGCAGAGAGGGCAATGGGAGGGAGTCTGGAAGGTGTTGACAGACAAATGTGGTGGAAGTGGCTGGAGCTGCTGGAAGTGTAAGCGGTCATGGTTAGAAGGTCAAAGCAGGTGTCGATGTAGTCGACAAGGTTTCGGATGTGGCCCAGGAGTGGGAGGCTGATGTGGAAATGAGGTCAAGGAACTGGTGTTGAAACGGTTGCACTGAGCACAGATGGGTGGTCCCCGACTCAACCAGATGCCCTAAAAGCAGCCACTCCTTCTAGAGTTCGCAAGAATCACAGGCCAGTAGCTACTTCTGGAAACCCAGGGCACGAAGAGGGTCACAAAACGGTTTGAAGCAGGGGGGACTGATACCCCCGGACCCCAGGCCAGGGGTCTGCGCCCCCAGGACTCCCTCTCCCCCAGGAGACGAGGGAGCAGCGAGTCAGGCCGAGGGGAGGCACAGAGGAGGCAGGGGAGGCCAGGCCTGGGTCTCAGGCGCCTCCTAGGGCCTCCGCCCCGCGCCCAGCCCCCACCCCACCCCACCCCCGCCAGGCCCGTTCACCGGAAGCACGTGGCCGCCCACCGGCGAGGTTGCCCGGGAGACCCGGGCTGTTTACCAGCCGGATGGAGCCCGGCGACGGCGGCGGCGGATGGAGCTGAGCAGCGAGGTGAGCGCGTCTGGCTCCGGCCTGCCGAGGCCTGGGAGGGGCCGGGGGAGGCCAGGCCCGGCCCCAGGAGGAGAACCGAACGGGGGAGACAGGACAGGGGCCAGGAGGGAAGCGGCTCCTCCCCACGGGCAAAGCCAGCCTGGCCCGAGCTCACCGTTGTCGGAGTGGGACAGCTCCCGGGCTCTGCGGAAGCGGAGGGGCCGAGGGACCGGTAGGGACATGCCCGCCTGCCTGAGCAGCACAGACCGGCCTCAGACCCAGACGGCCAAGGGGAGGTCCGGTCACACTGAGACCGGAACCAGATCTGAGCCTCCCCCAGACCAGCGCTCCTTCACCCAAGTCAACTCTCGCTTTCTAGAGGCTTTCTTGCTCCTCCCCCTACATCCCTCTAACTGCTCAAGCTTACTTCTTTCCAGTGCCGCCAGTACTTGGAAATAATTGAACTCTTCCCCTCCACCTACCCGTGATACCCAGCCCCCCTCCCCCACTGCTGTTGGAATCGTCCCCAATTCCTTTCCCAAACCTTTGATCATTTGGTGGCTTGTGGTCCAATTTCTCTACTCCCCTTTTAAACCTGGCACTCCGCATAGGACAGTGTATTCTAACCATTAGTCCTGGGTAGAACTGGGAATGGTACCAAAGTTTTCTCATTCTCAGGCCAACTGCCATCTCCTGTGGGTTCTTCTGAGCATTTTCATCCTGAAAGCCTCACAAGGAGGGGTGGGGATTGGCAGGGGATACTATTAACTGATAAACATTTTTAAAAGACCAATGCAAGTGTATGCAGCCTTGGTATATGCCAGCAGATGGTATGTGGGTGGTTGTATTTTACTGCATTTACTGTAGGTTTAGATTTGGGTTGTGAGTTAAATAGGGTGGTCTGACCCTGTGGTGGGGGGTTGGCTCCTTTGGAAAGCAGGAATATGGCTTTAGCAGCTCCTATCAAATTTTCCTTCTTTCCAGTCGATTTGGCGATTTATCTTAAGGAATAAGGCACCTGCCTGTTTGACAGTTCCTTGGAAACCACTATCAATGTTTGTTTCCTGACTCCTAGCAGGCCTCTGGGGTGCAGCTATTATGTTTAAGTAAACAGGCCACTTGCCCATTCAGCTGGCAGCTTGATGGAAGCCCACGCCTAGATCTTGTCAAATCCCTTTGTGGTTGAGAGTCTGCCAGGCCTAGAGGTGGTGAAGTGAGCTGAGCAGGGTTGGGGAATGGGTGCTACAGAAGCCTTCCCAGACGGAGGAGGGCAGGCAGAGTTCGAGACCCATCGTGTGAATGGAGAGGCACAGTTGGCCCAGGTCCCCAAACACCTGTTTCCCCCACCTCCCCTCTCCATGTGATAGAGGGCTGGGGAGAGCTGGTGTTCCCTCCATGTAGCAGATGGTCCCTGCACTCGGGAGGAGGCAGCGGGTGATGAAAGCAGGTTCTATGGAACGGTTCTACCTGAAGGAGGTGTTAGTCTCTAAATAACCATGAGTGGGCTTGTCGGAATTAGTCATAATTGCGGTTTTTCTCTGAGATAGCTCGCAGTCATGTTATCTTATGACCAGGGTGTCTTGAATATGACACCCCCTGAACGTGGATAATTATATAGAACCAAAAGGTGTAGAAAGTGCACACACACACTCAAGTTTGACGGCTAAAAATAATCCAGCAGAGAGCCTGTGAGAACACATGACTTTCCCCATCAGAGTTGTTAAGGAAGAGGTTTCTAAGTTACCAAACTTACTGACAGTTGAGCCTTCCCCAGGCATGTGTGGGAGTTAGAAGGCAAGTCTGTGATAATTCTGTCGAAGCTGTGGCAAATTAATAGCCGTTCCTGGGCGGCAGGGAGGGTGGGCGGAGAGGGGGAGTTGGTTTACCAGTTGAGTTTATCTTGGACAGAACAGTTGGACAGTTATGAGCTTCTCATGCCTCCCTGAGTTCAAGCGCCAAGCTGCTTAATTACAAGTGAAAGACTTTAGCACTCAACTAAAAGTAAAGGGGAAAAAAAAAAAAACCCCACATTCTTCACAGTTGATCAGAAAATAGACGAAAATAACAAGGAGCTGGATAGGCTTTGTGGACACCAAGGAGACAGCTCCTGAACTGCCGGCGGCCAAACTGGATGCGAAAGACAAGCAGTGGAAAAATGGGAGTGTGAGTGTGGATGCAGACTTGGTCTGGGAGCAGAATGGAGCAAACAGAGAGGCCTTTCAGTTCAGAAAGAGAAGGCAGACTCTGAACCGAGTAGGACTTCAGGAACACATAGGGACATTGTGTTTTGTTCAGCTGTGGTTTTCATGGAGAGGAAGGGGAGGCACCCTAAGCTCTGGCCATTGTGGTCCTATGCACAGAGTGGTCATGCCGGGGGGTAGAGCTAAGGGGCGTGAGTTGCATGGCTCAGGGTTGTGTGAGGATGGCAGCTTGGAGTAAGTGAATGTGACATGAGTATATAATTCAAGTGTGGAATTGGAAGGGATATATCAGAAAGCCTTTTTGGAGGCAGTTTCATAGGTAGCAGCTCGCTGAAGCCCACCTTCTGGCACTTCTGGGCAGTGGGTGGGGCAGGTGGGAGTCCCTGGTTCACCCAGCTGGTTCCAGGTGACGGGGAGGAGACCCACCACAGACGCCCTGGGGGAAAGCTCTGAAGCAACAGGTAAGACTTTTGGACCTAAGATAATAGGAAGCACTGAATAAGCAGAAAATCAGAACCAAAGCATAAAAACCTTACCACTTAATTAAGTCTTTGCTATGCACCAAGCCTGGCGCTTACAGCCTTACCTACAGTATTTCTATCCTCATATTGCAGATAAAGAGGCTGATGTTTGGATTTCGCAGGTTAAATAATGTTTTCAAGGTCATATTGCTATTCTGTAGATGAGGAAAAGCGACGTACCGGAAAGGGAGAATGACTGTGCCATGGTCACCCAGCGAGCTCTCCACAGGGCCTGAACTGGAACCCAGGTCTTATGTCACTGGGCCCGTGCCCTTTGCTCCCAAACATGCTGCTTCTCGTAGACCACAAGGCTCTGAGAAGCTACCAGAAGGTCTTTAGAGGGCCGGGAGAGAGCTGGTCAGCCTGCGGATGGAGAGCGCCATGGTCACAGTAGTGGTCAGAATTCAGAGGGAGGCAGGGAGCCCAGGACGTTACAGAATCCTGGGAAGGACAGGACCGGGGACTGGGAAGAAATGGTGATAGTAACTGTGTGAGTGACAGGGCCACCACGGTGGCGAGGAAACAGGAGCAGACCCGATTTGGCGGTTCCACGCCTGCACCAAGAAATGCTCACGCTTCCCGTGGGGCCTCAGAGCATGGCTTCTATGTGACTTCACAAGCACCCCCAAACCCAGGGTGTGGGAGAGACAAATCCAGCATTCCTCAAAATGTTTACAAGGTGGTTGAAAAGAAGAAATGCAAACAGCTAACAGAGAGACAGATGGGATAAGTGCTGGGGCAAAGGCGAAGCCCAGCCCTCAAGAACAGGACTGGGTGTCGGGACCTGAGGTCTGTTTCAGGCTCTGCCACTAGCTGGCTTGGTTACCTCGGGGCATTTGCTCTGCCTTTCTAGCTCTCACATCTATAGGATGCGTGTGCGCCCACAGTCCCCTTTGGTGTTGGCCTAGGACAGGGTTTGAAAAATGATGGCCCACCACCCGTTTCTATGTGGCTCATAAGCTAAGAGTAGCTTTTACACTTTTAATGGTTGGAAAAAAAAAAAACTAAAAGAAGAATATCATGTGCCACATGAAAATTAGATAAAATTCAAATGTCAGTGTCCATAAAGGAGGTTTTCTTGGAACACAGCCACACCCACTCACTTACATCCTGCCCCTGGCGGCTCACACTGCAAAGGCAGAGGTGAGTAGTTATGACACACTGTGGTCCCCAAAGCCAGAGTATTTACTGTCTGGCCACTTATGGAGAGGGACTGCCACGCCCTGGTCCAGAACCTCAGTACCTCCCTGTGAGTCCTGGCCAATGGGAGGATCAACAGCGGGGTCTCCTGCCCCTCTCCCCCCGCCCGATGACAAGGTGAGGGCAGTGGGGGACACTGAGTGAAGTGATTTGTGCAGAGACACCTAGCCAGGCTGAATGAAAGGATAGCAGAGAGGGAAATAAAGTAAGGACAAGCTCTGGGTGGATGGAAAAGAGGAAGGAAACAGTGAGAGGAGAAAGGGAAAATGGGGATCTGGAGGGGGGCTCTTCCCCAGGGATCACCGGCCAGAGCCAAGCGCTGTCAGGTGCAGGAAGCTCTCCAGCTCTGTGCAGGGGGCCTCATGGGTCTGCCGCTCGGCTCTTGAGTAACCCTGAGCCTGGTTTCCCTGCTGAGTAACTTAACAGGGTCACTTCTGCTCTTTTGAGCAAAGACAGCGCCTGATAAGGCTGTGCCTCCACGTCTGTTGTCCGTCAGATGGAATAGGCCACCCCTAGGGAGTACTCCCCACCCCGGGGCCCGGCAGATTCCGGGAGCGCATCTAGCCAGGCCCTGACTCAGGACTTGACCCTCTTCCCTCAACAGACACTTTCCCCTCCATCAATGGTGGGCAAACTGTGTCCTGTGGACCAAATCTGGCCCACCTTGATCTTTGTGAATAGAGATTCATCGGAACACAGTGGCAGTCCTTTGTCTACCTGTTGTCTGCGGCCGTCCCAGGCTACAGTGGCAGGGCTGAGTGGTTGGGTCAGAGACCACGTGGCTCCCACAGCCAAAACTATTGACAGAGAAAGCTCGCCGACCCCGGCTCTGTATTGTAACACGGCTCATTCCTTCTCATCATTCTGGTCTTTCAGTTTAAAGCCACCCCATGCCCCCCCGCCACCGTAAGAATACGAGTTAGTCTCCCACCCTAGTCACTCTCCAGTGCAATGCTTTATTTTCCTCATAGTGGTTATTACTCTTTGAAAATAGCTGTTTACTTGTGGGTTTAACACCAGTCTTTCCTCACTGTGATAATTCAAGCTGCAAGAACTTTGATTCACTGATACATTCCAGTGCTGGAAATGAATGAATGAACTAATGAATGAATGAATGAATGAATTGCTGCGCTTCTCCAGATGCCAGAAATTCAGAGAGAAGCTCCCCCCACCCCCTGGCATTGTGGTCAATCCTTATTCTGGCCCCTGGGGGTGGATGGTTTGGATCCAGAAGTCCCAGAAAGTTTAACTTACAGCCTCCTTTTTTCTCCTGCTTCCTTAGAATCTTGAGAAGCAATGGCCACAGAAGCCCCTGTGAATATTGCCCCTGAATGCAGCCCTGTTGTTGGCACAGCAGCTGACAGCTTCATTTGGCAGCCGAACTCGCCCAGCATGCACGTCATAAGGCCCAAATCCGCCAAGGGCCGGACTCGGCCAAGTCTGCACAAACCCCAGGGCCCAGAGGGGCGCTCCCGCCGCACACCATCCTCTCCGCCTCCAGCTGTTCCCTGCGAGTCGCCAAGCAGCCAGAAACTGGGGGTCTGCACGCCCAAATCTCCAAGTCAGGGAGCTCCCAATGAGATCCCGGAGCTGCGGCAACAAGCGCCCATCGGGGCTTCCTCTTCCCTCAACAAATACCCAGTCCTTCCTTCCATCAACAGGAAGACCGTGGAGGAGGGGGCCGTGGAAACCATAGCTAAGAAGGCTGGCTCCCTGCAGCTGAGCAGCATCCAGGCTCCCTACCAAGAGCAGACCTGCACTGTGAAGACGAGCGAAGAAGATTCCAGAGCCCAACCTCATTCCCTGGAGAGGAAATTTGTCGTCCAGACCATGAGACAAAGTTCCTACAGGGCCAGAGACCTGGAGGAACCATCAGATCAGGAGCCAAGGCTGCTGCTGGCTGTCAGGTCACCATCAGGCCGAAGGTTCGTCCGCCATTTCCGGCCAACCGATGCCTTGCAAACTGTTGTCGCTGTGGCAGAACACAAGAACAAGGCCACCTACCAACGCTGCAGCATTGAGACTATGGAAGTGCCCAGGAGACGTTTCTCTGACCTCACCAAGTCTCTGCAGGAGTGCAGAATCCCCCACAAGTCAGTGCTGGGCATCTCACAGGAAGATGGAGAGGGGTGGCCCTGAGTCCGCCGCCACCCAGCTGGGGTCCTGGGTCTCTGAGCAAGGAGCATGCTTGGGTGGCATGGCTTCCCAGGCAGCTTGGTTCCAAGTGCCATATGAACCTGGTACCACTGTGACTCCTGGGATGCTCGCCCTCTGAGCGGCTTCTTTGAAGCAGTGAAATCGGCACATGCCCCAAGTTCATTAAGAAGGTTCTCCTCCTCCAGCCATTAAATTCTCCCCACCGCTGGAGTGAAGTGTCAAGTTAGCAAGGCTGTTCCTGGAGCAGCTGTGACCAGGCTTTCTTTTCTCCTTGGATCCTTTTCTGAAGCAGCTGCCTGCCCTTACAGTGAACTCATGCTCTCTTGAAGCCAGTGGTTTGCCTTTCTGTATTTGATGTAGGATTAAACACTTCACAGAGAGGACTCTGCTCTGGTCAATAACCAGAAATACTGCACTGGCGTTTGTGTTTCTTGCCAGCATCTTTAAGAAACAGGCAGTTGACCCTATCTTGGGAGCAGCCTCTTTGCCAGGCTTGGGTGGCCCGAGTTTCTTGGGGATTGCCATTTGTGTGAGGTCATTTCTGAGGAAATAATAGGCCTTTAGCTAATACAAACCCCCCAATACATTTCTTAAAAGAGCCTGAGAGCTGGAAAGTAAATCCCTTCCACAAGCATAGATTATCCAGTAGCTACTTTACTTTTAGTAGAGATTGACCAGGTCTACAATTTTTGGTAGCTACTCCCTGTGTACAAAATTTTTCCCAGACTGAGAAAAGCCAGCGTAATCTGACGTCCTTTGCTTTTGTAAGTAATGGAATCTTTTGTTTTTAAATTGCACACACCTGCAAGTCTGCAGAGTGTGTAGGAAAGCCCCCCTTGGCTTACCTGGGTGTGGATACGTTGTCTGATCCCCAGTTTCAGTGTCTTCTCTACTTCCAACACGGAGGCTCCCTTGAAAGGATGGCGGTACCCTGTTCTCTGATTTAGAATCCTCTGGAGGAAGAGGCCTCCTCGGGCTGGTGTCACTTTGCTGTGCCTGTGCTAAGAGTCCATGTGCCCAAACGTCTGGTTGATGAGCATGACGCCTGTAGCTGTGTTGCAGACCTCAGAGTCGCATTTCTCCTACTCCAGAGTGGTGATATGGACATTTGCCAAAGTTCTCTTGTGTTGTGAGCTCAGCAAGACTCCCCCGTCTCATCTGGATCCCGTTTATGGCCAAAGCACCACCCAGGGTAGGGGAGACCTGTCCTCCCCGAGCCCGGCCATCACACAGCCCTGAGTGCTAACACGCAACCCTGCCTCCTAGGTACCCAGTGGAGGCAGGCGGTCTAGAAGCGTCCTAGTGTTGCCACCTCTACAACACGTGCATCTTGTGCACAGATTAGGACTCTGGTTGGAAGTGTTACTTCCAGCAAATCGATACTTAGCCATGGAGATGAATCGCAACATCGCTCCCTCTGAAGAAGGCTCATCTTGTCCCAACTGCATCCCACGCCGCCCAGATCATTCTAGAATAGGTTATTTTGGAACATTTTGCCAAGTTTCTTATTAAGATACCAAATACCATTTGGTCAGCCGCTCCTTTGTCTGCAAAGATCAGCTTGTGGTGCCTTGGGCAGGCCCACGCGATGGGCCACATCCCCCCGCTGCTGACCACGCAGAAGGGCCTGGTGACTTGAGCCTGGAACTCACAGTACAGGAGTTTCACCTCCCACCCAGGACTCAAGCACATTAATTCTGCCTCTGATCTAGGAGGCTGGGGGAAGAGCCTCCCACAAACTCACACCTACTCTGCGGTAAGAATAAAATCCCACCCACCTGGGACTCGGTAACTTCTCCAGGCAGGAAATCTTTAGATCGCAGTGAAATGGAGCATGCTTGAAAGAGGCAGACTGTTCACACTTGGGGTTTTGCTACTGCTGTTGAACTTAGACTTTGCGGTGGTGGGAAAAAATGGAAGGCATAGAGCATAGAAATAGTTTAGGATAGTTTGGGATATGCGAACAAAGCTAGATTTGAAACACTTTAATCCACATTTGTGCAGGGATGAAAGATGATGATACTAACAATAAAAATCCATTTGCATGAAACTGAGTCAGTGGAGAAACACGTCTTCTTATTTCAGCCCAAGACTTGAGCCACCGCACACTCGTGGACAGAGGGACTTGTTCACCCCAGCTTCACTCTCCCTCTTGGCCAAGCACTTGGCTCTGCTGCTAGATCCCAGTGCCTTCCCCAGGTGCCCAGATGCCCACCCTTCCCGCAGCTCCGGCTCCCCGCTTCTGTCAGAGCACTGAGCCCGTCTGTGTGGGGAGAGGCTCCTGAATTTCTCCCCCAAATCATTCCACGTACTCCCCTTTTGAGGTTGGCAAGAACAGGCTGCGTGAGAATTTCAGAGTTCTTGGCTCTGCGTGTGGCACTGCCAATCAGGTGCCCTGGTCCAGTGGGCCCTGCACACTGCTCTTGGTGGCCCGGGGTAGGTCTGAAGTTTGCCCACTGTGCGGTCACAGACCTGAGTCACTCATTTAACCAACAGTCATGGAAGGGCATACCCTGTGCTACACGCTTGGTGACAGGCGTGGGCACCCTAGCAAAGGAACATCGGCGGGAAAATGTGGAACCATCTCTGGACTCGGACCAGCTGAAGGCGGCAGCTGTAACTTTACCCGGAAGGATCCTGGGGCGAGGACCAGGCCAGGTCACTACCCACTCTTCACCCCACCTTGTGGAAACGCGAAGGGAACTCTTCCCCACCGCCCCCTCAGCCTTTTCTAGCGATGCAGGATCGCTCATTAGGGATGTGAACTTTGCATAGGACAGAGCTTCATGACAAGTTATTCTACTGTACCCCTGACGGAGTCCAGTGGGTAAATCAGTCCTGGCAGCAGAAGGAACAGCAGGACGAATAAGTGACTCATCATTCAGTATCCAAAACATTTTCACCAACAGATGGCAGGTGGTTTTAACATAACAGTTTTGCCCCAAAAGTACCTGGGGACTCAGCCAACAGCCATCAGTCCAGGGAGGCCCTGCTGAAGAGGCGAGGTAAACAGGACTGTGGGCCGGGAGTCACCCCAGAACTGCCCCACGAACACACTTCACGAGGAAACGAAGACAAGCCTTGAGGTTTCCACTCCAATTAAAAGCTTGAAAGACCAGTGACAGGTCACTGTCACTGTCATGCATGACAAAAGTAAGGCCATCCACGCCCTAGGCTTTGCTTTTGTTCACGCTTTTAGCACCATTTTAGAGGGGTGTCTAATGTCAAATAAAGCCATCCTGCCCCAAGGGGCAAAAAAGCTTCTCTTTACACAGGTTTTCATTCAAGGCTTCAAAATAAATGGAGAGAAAAGTGTGCACGGTTGCCTGTGGTTTTGGGTGTATTTTCCATGAGCCTTTTATATGGTCAGAGGATCTACTTTTACACCTTTTAAACAGAATTGCAAAGAAACCCTGAGATTTTTTTACTTCAGCGCGAGCTTGGCGATCATTCTGAGAACTGAAGCAGGAATACCTGTTTTCTTCGTCCACTAAGGCAGCACACCGCAACAAAGTTAAAATTCTGAGCATGTTCACCCTCACCCTGAAACCAGAACCAACCAACCCCCAACCTCATACGCAGAGAGGGTCGGAGGCCACCGCGGAGGAGTTAGCAGCCCTGCGGAGCAGACTTCTGGTGACTCACTCACCAACACACAAGGCAGTCACTCACATTATAAAAATAAAATCCGGTGTTTTATTTTGTGTCTACATAGGTGATATGACATTTTCCCTTCCCGATGAGGGTAGTTTCAACCAGCCCTTTTTGACATCCCTCTGTGTTCCTCTCCCTACAAACAGTTCAGAAATCAGCAGCCCTGAACAGCTGATGCACAAGCACAAATCTCTGGGGGTATTTTTGGACACACTTCAGCCTTATCCCAAGAAGTCGAACAACTGATGTTGGGTGTCATTAGGGGACCCTCATTCCCACGGTCTTGCTCAGAGGGGCGCTCTGGCTGCTGTGTTGAGAGTGGACTGTAGGGGGCAAAGCAGAAGACGGGAGGCCAACTACTGGACACTGACAGTAACCAGAGGAGAGATGTGGTGGCTTGGGCCAGGGTGGTAGCCGTAGGTGTCATGGACACATAATCCACTTTCTTAAGGAAAACAAAAAGGCAAGATAGTTTGACAAGTTGGGATTTTGTTCGACCATGCCACCAGAGTTTCTGTAGAAACAAACATGACAGCAACAAGACAAATACATGGTTGGCAAGGGAAAAACACACCAGCAGCAACATTCATACGCGGGAAATGTGTGAATGTTTTTGGACAAATGTGTAGAGACTTTCAAAGCTATTAATTGCTTCAGTTAAGAGATGTAACTAAAAAGGTCACTATTTCACATAATGTATAGGTTAAATCAATTACCATCTCACTCTAGGGGTATGATTACTGGCCAAGGTTACTTTAGGAGAAATCCTTGTTCCAGTAAAATAACACATTGTTTATTTCTCTCTTCCTTCCCTCCCTCTCCTGCCTCCCTTCATTCCCTTATTCATCCAAATCCAGCAGCTCTGATTTGGGGTGCATTTCCACTTGGGCAGGCAAAGAAAACCTCTGTCCTTTGGTATAACTGACAAAGCCCCTAGTTTCGTAATTTCCATGCCCACATGTTCTTTGCTTTACAATGAGATCTGTGCAGGAGGGCCCTGGTCCCTTTGTGTGACCAGCTCAGAGCTGCACCTCTGACATCTGCCCTCTAGCAGAGAGGTGGGGGTCATGGGTCTTCTCTGGTTGGTGAGTACCACCGGCAGGCATCCTGGGTCTGCTCTAGCCCCAGCCCACTGTTAACAAGGCCAGCCACCTGCAGACCATGGGAGAATGGCAGCGACTCTCACCCTCCCCACGGGGAAGTACAGTCTGGAAGTGACCTGCTGTCCCCACTCCAGCCCTGCACCCAGTCCTGGAACACTGCAGTGTCAACCCGGACCAGACCTGAATGGGCCATGTCCCAGAGACTCTGGATCCAGACCCTGTAGAGGTTTGTTGGTTTCCCCAGCCCAGGCCTGGGCCACAGCTGGCTCTTTTCCTTCTTAATGGAGTTCCCAGCAGGCCCTCATATTATTCAGATCAGCGGTATGTAACAAAATAGTTCAAAAATGTATACAGGCACCTGAATGCCAGGCACATATTAGGTCTGTCAGTGAACAGGGCCAAAATTCCCTGCCCTTATGGAGGTTACAGTCTAATGCCTGGAGACAGAAAAGAAACAATGTACATAGTAAATAATATAGTAAAAAAAAAAAATACACCTGATGGAAAATGGAAAAGCAGAACAGGGTGAGGGGGAGCTGGAGAGCACAGGGGAGTGGGGAGTGGGGTAGGGGGAGGTTGTAGGGTGCGGAGTGGGGTTTGTAGAGGATGAAATCTTACATGGCAGGGGGGTGGGAGGTGTCAAGGCAGACCTCATAGACAAAGCAACATCTGAGTGGAGAACTTGAGGGAATCAGCCGAGCTCCTGGCTGGGGGCAGGGGCGGGGGTTGGTGGGGGTAGGGATCATGCTCCTGCCAGAGGTGATGCACATGTCCTAAGGAAGGAGCATGTCTAGCCTATTAGAGGGAAGGGCAGTCCATGCGACTAGAGTGAGGAAGGAGTAGGGCTGTCGGAGATGGAAGCAGAGCGACAGATCACATGGGACGTTTCAGGCACTGTAACCCTGGGTAGGATGGGCCCGCTGCAGGGTGCTGGGCGGATGAGTCAGACCTGACATACATGTTCACATCAGCACTCTGGCTGCTGTGCTGAGAAGAGGCGAGGGTAAAAGACGGAAGACCAAGTAGAAGCTATTGCTTCTACAATCCAAGCGAGAGATGCAGACTAGGGAGGTAGCCACAGAGGTCACGCGAAGCGGTCAGCTTCTGGGTAAATCTAATCCATTTACTTTTTAAAGAAGTATTACTTAATTTTATTGTAAAAATCATATTAAAGTAAGTGCTAACCCATAATATGCAACGGCATCATCAATTATTTCTCCAGGCAGAAGAGGCTTACCCTACAGAATCCATTACACTCTGCCCCCCCCCAAAAAAAACACACTTTTTTTTTTAAATAATGGGAAATTTGAAAAATAAAGAGAAGATTGACAAGGAAACTAAAAATTGCCTATAATCCTTTCAGTCAGAGATAACAGTTGTTAATATTTTGGAATATATTATTTCATTCTTAAAGATTACATTTATTTTGCACATTACTTTCTTGCCAGGAGGCACACATTGCATATTTTTAACATTTGTAACCCTAGCAAAAACAGCAGTTTTATATCCTTTTCCCCAATTTCTATAGTCTTCATCATTATTATAAGACTGAGTAATATTTCAACA
Organism: Camelus bactrianus; assembly: GCF_048773025.1. Taxonomy (NCBI): domain Eukaryota; kingdom Metazoa; phylum Chordata; class Mammalia; order Artiodactyla; family Camelidae; genus Camelus; species Camelus bactrianus. The sequence continues at coordinate 65,903,991 of NC_133551.1, read as the reverse complement.
TAACTGTAATTTATTAAGTCATTTCCCTTTTGGGGAACATTTACATATTTCCATTTTTTGCAATAGAAGTTAATGCTGAAATCGTCATTTGTGTGGCTTTTTGCATCTTCTGAATTATTTCTTTAGAACAAATTTCCAGGAATAGTATAGGTAGGTCAAATTTTATATATATATCTTTATGGATTCTGCTTTGCTTTTTGACAGGTTATTTAACAAGCACCTAACAGTTTCATTACAGCATCTTCAGTTTTAAGGTTACTGCTTTTTATATTTTATTTTTGTGTAAAATAGAACCTAAAAGTTTAAAAAATATTTTTCATGTCTTTGAGTACCTTAAATATTAATACTTTTTACATGTCCTTCAAATAATTTTAATATTAAAATTAAAAACTCAAGGGGCAGTTAATTTGTTGTCATAATGTGAGACACTCCATTCCAGTAAAGCCAAGGAAAGAGGAGACTGGGGGGTGGTGCTAAGAGAGAAATTTGTTCTTACTATTCGTATTTGTTGATACATGCATCATAGTTGATATAAGCATTACACTTTTCAAACTATATGTAGTCATGAACTGAACTGTATGCATGTTGGATTTTTATGAATCAAATCTTGGTTAAATACATATCTCTTCATTTTTTTTTCAGATTTGCAGCTGTATTTTATTTATTTTTTTTAACATTTTTTATTGGGTTATAGTCATTTTACAATGTTGTGTCAAATTCCAGTGTAGAGCATACATATCTCTTCACTGAGCCAGAAAACTGAACATGTCCATGCACCAGCCATGGGGCATAAAGAGGAACTAGGCAGGTCTTTGCTCTCAAGGAATTTCCAGTCTAGTGGGAAAAGGCATGTACATTTTAAAAAATCTTATGTGGTAAGTTGTATGCTAGTCTTTTATCTCATCTGACAATGGCCTAAAACCAACTAAGCACCATAGTGGCAGAAAATAGTCCTATTGATCTGAAAGAAACAGTCTTGGAAGGAAGCCTGAATGCTCAGCTCTCAAAGCCGTGAATGATCGGTCTGAGGACCTGGGCTACCAAACCACAGTCTTCTAACATCTTTTAATTTGGATTTAAAAAGAGGGTGGATGGAGGAGATACAAGAGGCAGACTGAGGCAGAGGCCGGTCTGGAAGTGCAGAAGTCAGTCCACTCTGCAGAGAGCGTCTGCCCCACTGGCATATACACTGGAAAGGGGCCATTGAGGACACACTCCTGGGATTTACTGAAGATGCTCTTGGACTTGGTCCTGGCTGTCCAGGCTGGCCCGTGCTCCTCAAATCAGTCCCCAAAGGCCAGGCCACCAAGGCATCTGGCACCAACCAGCCTTGATTCCTTGGTCTTGTCCTCTAGGAATTTCAAGTGTAACGTACGTGCTCAAGAGAGGACAAATCAACACACACATTCACAGTCAACCCCGGAGGCTGCAGCTTCTTCAGGCACAGGAGTGGGAAGACCAGTGTGTAAAAGGGTGGTGGTGGGTGCCATGCAGCTGGCAGACTAGGGTGAGGCTGCAAGCACTGGGGAAAATTCAGACCATCCCCAATATACCTTTGACTCAGCAGAGACACAGTGCCTCCCAGTGAACTCTAAGACTGTGTCTGATAGGCAAAAATTGAAGCACAGATTTTAAAAGGGGGCCACAGCATACAAAAGCTCTGGAGATTTTTTAAAAGATTCACCCCAGGTCTTCTGAACTAAAGTCTCCTGGGTTGGAGCCTGGGAACCAGCCCCAGGGAATGACAAATTTCCCCAGACTGAGCACCACTGGGCTGTGCTAGGTCATGTCAAGGTCCCTTCCAACACCTGTGGTCTCTGAGGCACTTCATCTCAGTCTCAACAGGCCAGACCAGCGACTGGCCTCCCAGCCCGCCCTGGGCCATCCAGCTCGGCTTGTCAGGAGTCCCCTCTGAGTTGCAGCCTCAGGCCCAGCCTTCTCTAATGCTCTCTGTGGGGAGCAACCTCTCCCTTCCCTGGGTTTCTCCAGCTCAGGATCCCCCCAAGTTCTCAGAAAAAATACTCCTATATGGAGTAGAAAGAGCACAGGATTTAGCATCAAGGCCTCATCGTCTACTGGGTGGGTCATGCTTGGCCGAAGTGTCAATCTTCCCGCCTGCAAACGGAAATGATTACTTCACGAGGGGCTGTGGGGAAGAGAAGCAATGTTTATTGAGAATGTTTTGACACATGTAAATATATGTATAAGTGCTCATTTTTTTATTTTCGTAACTACCTGTCTTATATGGTTGTCATCTCTCTCTTCATTTGTTCCACAGACATTTATTGAGCAGCTGCTTTGCGCCAGGGACCAGGGGTACACGAATGAAGACGTGCTCACTGCCCTCAGGGAGCTCCCCACGCAGTGAGGGAGGCCGATCGGTGCACAGAAAACTGTCACATCACCAGATCAGTACAAGTGTCTAAGCAGTGCTTGGCACACAGTAGGTGCTCAGTTAGTGTTTGTGGGCTTAATGAATACATTAAAGGATATTATGGAATCACAGATGGAGGATGAAGGAAGCTTCTAGAGGCTCCGAGGGCTGGGTAGGAGAGAACTAGCCAAGGGAGGAGCGATGTCCCAGAACCAGCACAAAGCTGGCCTCTTTTACGAGGCTGCGAGGCCCTTCGACACTGGCCTCTGACTCATTCATCCTCTGCTCCTCTTGGTGCTCAGCAGTGGGGCATCTGAGCAGGTGCCAAAGTCCCCAGAGTGAAATTGTTAAAGAGTCTGCTTTCGAAACAAAATGAATCTTCAGCATCAGCAGCCTAAAACTGACTTAGGTCATTTGGGTCACTCAAGCCCTCTGGCCAGTTCACAGTGACATGTCTCAATGACGCCAAGAGAGCTTGGCAGGGTTTTCCAAGTCCCTGCAGTGCTCTGGGGAGAGCTGGCAAACACAGGCTAATTCAGTCCATCTGCTCCGGTCCTCATCCACATATTTCAGAGCACGTCTCTCCTCACCTTAATCAAGATAATACGTGCTTAGCAGTGAGGGACCTGGAAGACAGGGAGGACCCTGTTCTCTCAGTACTTCCCATTTCCACAAGAACAGAAGCCCAGTCTGCAGGGAAGACAGGCATCAGACCAGTAATCAAACACTCTCATGGCCCTTGCTTGGGTGCCTTTCAGAGACCACGATTCTGAATTGAAAACTGTGGACTCAGAGAATGGCTCTGAGACAGAGCTGTCACCCCGAGGACATGGGGTGAATGCATCTATGATCTTCGTCCTTGGATACATTCAAGAATAGAAATGCAGCCTTGAGACCAGAATGGTTTACACATTCCCTGGCTGGGCAGTCTCTCAGGGTCCTGTCACTTCTATGACCCTGCAGCCCACCAGGGGGCTGGGTCTTCAGCACACGGAACTGGAGCTTTTGCTAAAAGCAAACACGACTGCCAAGCTGTAAGCACAAACAGCTCTGTCCTGCAACGTGCTCACAACTGAAGTTCAGGTTCAACAGCTGCCACAGAGCTCTCTGACACGGCCAGCTGCCCGGACCGAATGGGACTGCGTTTCTCCACCGTTTACATCCGGGGCCAGGTGAGCCAGCGAGGTGTGCAGACAGCCTGACCGAGCTCCGGAACCTCCAGCCCTGGGAGAGTCAGTCTTCCCTCGTTTGATGCATAGCCTGTGCGTGGCACTGTGACGGTAGAGGGTGGTTATACAGGTGGGTGTGTGTAGAGGTTGCGGTTCAAGCCAGACGACATTCTCCCTGCCTGCAGGAGATCACAGAAGAAGGACACGTGCGGTTCAGAATTCATACAGAATGATCTGCCTGCTGCACCAGCCGGTTCTCTCCCCCTCCTCCAGCCACTGCTCAGTCTCTACCCCATTAACCTGCCTTTACTTTCCTTCATTTTTTATTGTTACCTGAAATTTTATTTATGGATTTGTTTGATAGCTGTTTTCCTAACCCCAATATAAAGTCCATGAGAACTGCAACCTTGCCTGTCTGGCTGGTAAACTTGTGCTGAACAAGTGAATGAAAGCCCCAGGGCCCAGAGCTCATCCCAGGTACACCAGTTTGGCGCCTCTTGGAAATGGCAACCTAAGGGTACATTATCCAAGAGGAAGTGGTTTTCAGCTTCCTGAAGCACCTTCTCTAAGCTGATGTGGCTGATTTAACCTCAAACAACTGGAGGTAACCTGAACCCCATAAAGTTATTTAAGCTGCCAGGGCAAACGCAGCTCTTTGTGTAAGGTGGCCAGACCACCTGGGCCCAATCCCAGGCCCCCCACCTTCCAGCCAGGCCTCCTTGGGCAAGTTATTAACCTCTCTGTGCCCCCGCTGCCCAGGGTTTTTAGTCAGGGTGGTGAGCGTGCTTGGCTCCCAGGGCTGTGAGAATGAACCAGGTTAATACACACAAAGCACTTAGAATTGAATGTGGTATGTGGTCACCACTCTTGTCAAAACTCTGCAAGGGAAATGGATGGAGATGCTCTTGCATGTGCTCAAATGAGTCAAGAGAGGTGTTTCTGAGCAGGGCGCCTGCGCCTGATGGATATCAGGCCACCAAGGGCTCTCTGTCCAACCCAAGGGTCCCCTGGCCTCAGGCTTCTCCCTGTCTGCATCACCTTGGCTTCTACCCTCTCCCAAGTGCGCCGTCTGAGGTCCCTCCTTCAGGCCCTTCAGTTACTCCACAGCGCCACCTGGTGTCCTTCCTAGAGGAGCCGCTCAGAGGTTCCCAGGCCCATCCTCACCCTAGTGATGAAATCCAGCGGATCGGGCACAGATTTTGCAACTAGGATGCGAACACAGACATGAGTTAGCATAGCAACTGCTATGAACACAGTTTCCCCATCCAGGACAACGTCTGGGGTAAATCTTTCCCCTCCGTCTCCCAAGGAGAGCACGTGACAAGTCTGGGAGACTGTGTCCTGAGGCCAGGCGACACCTACGTGCCTCAGTGATACCGAAGCCCCGCACAGAAGGCGGGGGTGGGCAGGGGCTGGCTCTTGAATAACAGGAAACGTCTTGGCCTTCACCAGGCACGAGGTTCTTGCTCACTGCTGGGCAGCACGTGAACCTCTGCCTGAGAAAGTCAGGGGAGGCCATGGCGAGGAGGTCACCCTGCAGCCGAGTCTTACATGGTGGAACAAGAGGGCGGAGAAGTGGGGAGGGAAGAGCCTTCTAGGCAGCGGGGTGAGCACGGAGCCAGGAAGGGCCACAGATTTTCGAACTGGAGTGTCTCGTGACCAAAATCAGAAGGTGGTTCCAGAAAGGCCTCTCGGTGTCTGTCTAAAGGGTCAAGGAGGGTGAGGCCAGGAGACCGGCTTGCAGGGCCTGAGGCTGTGGCAGCCGGAAGTACAGCCTCGCTCCAAGCCACTTGGCAATGACTAAGCATCTTTATAAAGGACAGCATGGAAATTCTCGATTTACCACCATGCTGGTAGGTCAGCCTCACGGTCTGAGCACAACCCAGATGGCCAGAGTGCATGGGAAGGGGGCCTGGGCTGCCGTGGAAGTGACCTTGACCAGTGGCCAGCACTGGGGCTAAAGTCCTACCGGCCCTGATGGACAAGCCAGAGACAGGGGAGACCTTCTGCAGTGGCCATGGGCAGAGGTCCTCCTTAACCTGCTGCTCCCTCCCCATTCACAGAAAGGGACACACCTCCTCCCAGGATGGTAGGATCACGCATCACCCAGGCAACGAATGCCCTAAACACATGCTCTGTGCCAGGCCCTTAAATACAAACTTTCCATGGACTCTCTTTTCACCTCACACAACCCCAGGGGTGGGCTCCCACAGAGGAAGTAAATGCCCACATGACACAAGGGTCCTTGCCAAGAAGGGAGGAAGAATTCAGAACAATATGAACTCTGAAATCCCAAACTAGCGGCTGTTTGATGAACAGAGGACAGTACATCAGAAACCTTCCTCCTTACCCCTCTCAGCCCTCCACACGGAGCCAGAAATCAGGGCTTTTGTTTCTTTAAGGCTGGTGAATGCTCTTTGTCTATCAAGATGTCTGCTGAATACTTGTCACATTTTCTTTTTTAAAGTCCTTTATTAATTGATGAGGTGGCTTTTCTCTGGGGATTTTCATTTCTGTCCAACCTGGGAAATGGCCCTGAGCTTTCATGAGGTGGTCTCTGGTTTTTTCAGTGTGCTCATTACTTACACGTTTCAATTCCTGGTTTTAAAAAGACATTCTATTCCTACAGGCACACGACGGATTCCATCGCCCCTAACACTTGCCCCTCTATAACCAGGCCCTGGAGAGTGCCTGGGAGGTGGACCATTTCATCCAGGCATTTACTGCTTGGAACAATAGTTGGGGAGGCTGGCGTGAGCTACAGCTGGTCCAGCTGGTTAGAGATGAGTCCGGGCAAGCTTCTCCTGCTATTCACTTAGGAAGACAACTCAGCTGGGAAAGTTAACTAAGACCAGGATCCCAGACAACTGCATTGGCCAAGTGTCTCATGTACCGTTTTAAGGAAGGCTGCGTGACTAGCTGTGAGCAGGTGTTTTTCACGAGCGGAGGCTTATGTCGCTAAGTTGAGGATGACAGCTCTTTGTTCTTCTGTGAAAAGACTAGCAGAAAGTCCAACCAGCACGAGGGCTGTACGCCAGAGAGCTGCCGCACCCAGTGCCCGAGAAGGGGAGGGTCTTGGGGTTTGTGCAACGTGTCCTCATAAGCCAGAGCCCAAAGTAACAGAAACAGCCAAAGGGCGAAGCTGTATCGGAGTGGGGACCAAAGAGTAGTTAGTTACCTCTGAAGCCCTGGGCAAATGGCAACTGTCACTCCCCTGGGAAGCAATGGATATTTAGAGGATGCATTTCCCCTCTGGTCTTGTTGAAGCAGAGTCAAGAACTGCCTAGAAAAATGCCCATCAGGGTTCTGTGACCTCTGAGGGAAAAAGGTATCCAGGGAGCCAAGGGCCTTACCGAGCAGCGTGCTGGGAGCAGCCTCCATGAGTCACTTGTAAACCTAAAGAGCTTCCCAGAAGAAGGGTAAAGGAGACAGCAGACTGATGCTTCTGTGAGCACAGCCGCCTGTCGGACCCCAACTCTCAGGAGACACCCGACACCCTATGGTGTGGTGCCAAGATTCCCGGCCTCCGCAGGAGACAGCCCCGGACCCCCGCCCCAGGCTGGCAGGTCGCATACCAGCTCAGCAAACACACCCACAGCCTTTTCGAGCTTCGATTCCCTTCTCTACAAAGCGGAGGCGTTAACACCTGCCCTGTTCACTTTCCAAACTGTTCTGAGGGACTGAAGGGAGAGAATAAACGTGGAAGCATGTTGTACACGATAGAAGCCTGTGCCCACGCCATGTGAGGAGGTGAAAGGTCACAGGGGTGAAAGGTCACCTGAACCTCTGGGTTTGAGCACCCACGGGCTCCTGGGACTCAATTTCACCCCCAGCTGGATCAGAAACCCAGAGCCTCCTGTCTCACTTCACCAAATCCCTGCAGAATAGTCCTTAAAACTTGGCTGTTGATTTGAATTTCTGGGTTCCCTGAATATTTGTCTAAAACTGGCCGGTCTTTACAAGCACCATAGGTGCTGAAAGGTGAGCTCTGAAAAACAAACAAGAAAGAATCTCCCACACCTGGGCCAGAAAATGTGGGACTACAGTCCAGGCACCCTGTCCAGACCTAGTTTATAAAGCAGGATCCAACCCCATCTCATGTCATCCCCGAGAAGGTCAAGGTTAAAAGGTCCCTGAGCCACTTTTGGTGGAGAGATAGAAGCCCAGACCAGCTGTCTCCAAAACCAAGGCAGGGTTGCATGGCGACCAGGTGGTCACCTTCCCAAAGACAGAAAGAAAACCTTTACCTAGGTTGTGCTTCCAGAAGGGATTCGCATTTTGCTCTCGTAAAACTATTTCCTGGCTGAGAGCTGACCTACATGGCCGTCCCTGCCCACACTGGTAATTGTTTACCACGGGGTGCCTGCTCTTTGGCCACCGTCCTTTCTCTGGCTTTCAGCCTGTTAATTGGTTTCCAGTGGTTCTGTTGCACCAACTGTACTGAATCCCTCCCTGTGATCTGTCTGCTGGCTTCCCTGAGATGCCCAGGAGAACAGATGCCCCCAAAGGCATCGCACTGACCCCAAAGAGGCATCTTCCCACAGCCACCATCTTTCAAGAAGGGGTCATTTGACGGTTCTTGAAAAATATTTGTGACTACGTAGAAATGGAGAAGGGAGGCTACAGGGGAATGACGGAGGAAGGCAGGCAGGGCAACCCGATGGAGAGGTGCTCCTTTTCTTTCTTTCTTTCTTAAGACCAAAGAATACTCAAAGCAGAAAAGAGTCGCAAGGCAGAGCTGGGAGGGGAGCCATACTTATGGAGAGGCGGGGGAGCTCCGCTCTCTCGGCTGGGAAGCCAAGGACTCTACAGTTTAAGATGGGTCACAAATCAAAGCACCCTTAGATGGTCACAGGGAAGGACTCTGGTGAGGAGTCTGGATCAGAGAGGGAGAAGTGACTTAGCCGGTTAGGGGAAGCATCAGACTAGCTCCTCAGACTTTCTGGCTCCCACGCCAACGGTCTTTCCAGTCATCAGACCGATGCCATCGCCTTCCCCTCTAGAGCTCTGTGTGGGTTTTCATCTGTTTTATTCACAGCTGTATCTGAGTGCCTTGGAAAGAGCCTGGCGCCTAGAAAGAGGACAATAAATACCTTTGCCACCAAGGAGTGCCCTCTTTAGCTCCCCTTTCCTCTTGAAGCGTAGTGGTTCAGGCTGTTTTAGAGCTCTGACCCGTAAGTGCGTTACCCAGGGGGCTTCTTCACACGCTCATCGCGGTCCAGGTCCAATAACGTGAAGAGGGAGGTGATGAGGACGATCGGGGTGCTGCTCGTCACCGCGTGGATTACATCCTGCGGTGGGGGGGGTGGGGTACTGCAGGGAAAGGAGGGCGTATGAAATTGTGAACTGTTCAGAGGTCTTTGAGTTCAGTGAATTTGGTGAGGAAAGGAGATGAGCCAGCCAGGGTGGAGCAACTTGGGGATCAAAATCAAGGCCAGGAGAGGAGATGAAGGGGCTCCAGCGTGCGTGGCTGGGGAGGGACGGCTCGGCTCAGGAACGCTGAGTCATGAGCTGGGGGCCCCCGCCAGCATCAAGGGAAAAAGGCTCGTCAGAGATTTCCTTCTGGTGTACGATTACAGAGGCTTGGGGACATATTGGCTTTTGTGACCTGCTGCTGGATAGCGCTGTGATTCATTCGCTGCCAGGACTCTGGTTAGAAATGCACCCCAATTACAACAGTGTTCCTGCGGGAAATGTGATCTCCATCATGAAGATACCCTTTATAGCCCCCTTTTCAGGGATGTATGGGGCTGAAAAGAAGAACAGTCTGTGCTTCTCCATCTCAACAGACTCCTGGATGCTGCCACAGAGCCCAGTTTTAACCACACACTTTTGGAGGAGGATGACTTTGGGAGAGCAGGACAGTAGCGATGGTTAGGGGACTGAAGCAGGTGGAAGCAGGACCCCGCTTGGGGGTGGGCTTTCGGTCTGGGGGCTGCAGCCCAGGCCTTCAGCGCTCGGCATCAGCCACACTGTCATCCGGAGAACCCAGAACATTTTTGCCTGGGATGAATGGGGCCACGTGATACTGCCCTGTGACTCTGCCAGGGCCCTGGGCACCGAAGGTTTTGTCCAGTCTTGGCCAATTCAGGACATTCCAATCCACAGAAGTCCCCGAGTCAGATTCCCTGGGTTAGAAAAACAAATGGCATGAATCGTTCCCCTTCCTCTAATCTGATTTAAAGAAATTAAATGAAACGCATGAGCTTAAAGGTTAACAGAATACTCACATTCACGGTTTAAGTCTCCACCAACGACCTTCAGTTTCAGGCAAGATGGATCATCCTTCCTGCTGAAATGATGGTCCAGGAGTCAAGGGAAGGCCCAGACTCTGAAGGAAGAGAATGCCACCAAGAAATCCTTTTGCTGTTTTAGGTTATCCATGAGAAACTAGAGGAAGATTTACCCTAAAGCTTAGCCATCTGTTGCAAGTCAACATTTAGGATTTTATTTCGAGGGAATGAAGTTAGGCGATGGCTTTCACCTTTCCCTCCACCCTGCAAACTGACACTGAATAATGCAGCGTGCATTTTTCCCTCCACAATCTACCCAGCCTGGATGCCTTTTAGCTGCAGACCTGGCTGGGAAGCGCACATACTGTGCAATTCCTCATGGCCGCCTCTAGAGTGCAGGAAACAAGGGTGCTGCTCCCCACCTCCCTCTCCCATCCCTCTTCTGGGATCTGGAGACCTGGAAGGACCAGGAAGCACCTGGGGACCACAAAGGTGCAACATTCTCCTTAGGTCGAAAAAATGTGGGAGGGAAAAGTGCTGGGAAAGACTAGTTCTGGTAGCCCACATGCTGTTTCTCTTCTCTCTCCTCTGGGCACAGGTCACCTGTGGCATCTTCTGCTCTGTAACCCAGTGCAACGTATGTGGTCTTATCTTGTGCAGTTTCATGGCAGATTGGTAGGGGAGAAGGAGAGGGGTGGACAACTGTATTTGCTCTAGCCTTGCACCCATCACCAGGAGTCTGGCCAAGAACAATAAATAACTGAGACTTCTCTTCAGATGTTGACTCCCACACATGTTCACTTCCACCTCAGAAGAGAGCTGAAATGCCCCTCAACCAAAACTAGAAGCTCTTTTATCTTCTGGTTTCTTTATTTCAGTGTCGGGCAAGGAATGCTGAACCAAGGCTCCAGTGACCAGCTTCTGTAGTGTCGAAGCTGCCCCTAGCTGACTGTGTGATATTTGGGAAATCCATTTCCTTCTCTGGTTCTCAGGCTCCTTTGGTATCAAATGAGGACAGTTGATTCTTTGGTCTACTTCAATGAATCGGCTAATTAAAAACAAAAAGAAAAGAAAAAAAGCAATGAGGGGCTTTTTTGTTCATTCCACTAGATGGCGCTGTGTCTCTAACTGCAGCTGACCAAGACCTGCAGCCATCCCGCGGGTATCTGTTCAGCGTTTCCACTTGGCCCAGCGCAGCAAAGGCAAGGTTGGCTGCAGCTCTGCCAGGACCAGACTGAGATGGTGCAATCAGGCTCTGCAGGTTGAATCAGGGCAGAACAGGAAATGGTCAGGAGCTTACACTTCAAAAAGCAATGTGGTTTTAAAGGGTGAAGCCCAGGTTAAGGTCGGACAGGCCAGGCACGTTCCTGGAGACAGGTCCTGCACTCTGAACCTCACGGCATCGCCTGTGTGGCCATATGCATCCTGTTTTCACCAGGACAAGATACCACAGGGTTCTGCTGCAGGCGCGGTGCTGGATCTTCATTTGTGGCTCAGCTTTCTAGAATGTCAGCCTCATAGATCAGACGCTCTGAAGCATTAGGAAGAACCTTAGACCAAAGGCTCTCTGCCACAGAGTCCTGGCCATGGAGTCCCCTAGTGGTGGGGATCCAGGTCACCTTGACCGACACCTTTCCTCATGTCTGTTTAAGTCAAAGATGACAAGACTGACACCTCTTTCCTTTTAGTTACAATCTCAATGCTATTTTTTTTAAAGAGAAGGTCAAATAGTTCAAGTGAATAAATGTTCCAGAATATTGATGTTTTAAAGTGTAGTCAGTAAACCCTTCTCTGCATGTTTGAAACAATACAGTATTGTACAGTGTAAGTAAAAAATACTTGAGTCTTTTGTGGGAAAAAAAAACTGAATAAATGTATCTAAAGCTATGTCAAAATTGTGTGCCTATATGTGAGCAAATATTAGAACATAAAGAACAAACAGAAATATGGTTTGGTTTATGGCATTTGTGTGTTACGGGGAAATTTTCCTCACATATAGCATGTTCTTAGTTTTGCTCTAATGTTTCAAAAAAATATCAATAGCAAATCTGTAATTAGACTGGGATCTGCTGGCTTCTAAAAGCTTCCTGTATTTCCCTAAAATTGTGTTTCTGCTTTAAAACCCCTTTCAAGTTCTCTGCCCAAAGGTCAGAATTTCCATCAAGTGTGACTGTTCCTGAGTTATTTTTAAAGATTCCCTTTCTCAACCTCACCATTGATGCTTTTCCAACTGATTTTTTTTTAAAAAAAAGGAATGTTTTGGCTAGAACAAAATAATTATTTGCTCTTTTCTCTTTAAATTGAAGGCAATGCAATACTGAAAAAAAATTTTTTTCCATAAAAAAGAAGTCATCATCTCACCACTGGAAAATAACTACTTCACCGTGCATGTTCCCATCTGGGTGGTGGACACATATATGGGTATTTTCGTATAATTGTAGTCACAGAATACATGTTATTTTGCAGAACGCTTATTTTTAAAGACTTATTTTAAAATGTGACCAATATCTGGCTGACATAGTTTCCAAAATGTCAGAAGTATCAGTACTTAACCCAAAGATCAATCAAGATGATAATCACTTAAAGCTAAAATGATATTGGGGAATTACATTACCTATCGCAACCTATTTAGTTCTTAGAAATAATGGTACTTGTGGGTTCTGATTAGTACAAGTGGTCTGTGAGGTGGCCAGCAATCCCGTAGCCGGACCCTCAGAGTGAATCACCCCTTCCTCTGCACTCCCCTGCGTATCTCTATTTAGCACATTTGCGGTTCTGATTTGTTTAGTTTACTGTGTATCCATCTCTGTGTGATGAGCCGGGGCAGTGCATCTCTTGATCCTTCTATCTTGGTCCATTGCTGAGCACAGCACCACCTCACAATCGACAGTTCAGTAAGAGATTCCGATGAGTACATCTTCTTTTGTCAGATGGCAGTGGGCTGCCATCTATGGCAGAAGTTGGGCTTCTGAAAGAAGGTAAGAAATAAAAAGAAGTCATCCCCCAACTCCGAGTGTGAGGGAAGAATTACAGATATTTCTCCAGTACCAAGATTCTGCCTTCCATCTCCCACCTGGCGAGGACTGGCACCAGCCAGCACAGTCATATTTCTTTGCGTCACTGATTGCCCCGGTCCTTCTACAAACTCAGTGATATCCTTCACTGGCCTATGCAGAGCTAGAGAATCCCAAACAGTTTCATTGCTCAGGATCATCCTGCCTACCCACTTGCCCATCCCTCAGGCCGTCTTCAGCGGCCAAGGCTCCCTGAGAAAGGGCAGGAGGGATATCAATTAACTCCTGGCAGGAAAGAGGCAGGGGAGTCACTTTAACACCAAATGTATTTCTGGCTACCCCAAACGGTGCAGAAATCACATTACAGCACAGTCTCTTTGCTTTAACTACCCAGAGAACCAGTCAAGAACAGTGCTAATGTTTAATTAAAACAAATACAACATACACTACTGTTGTGTCCTTAAATTTTGCTCAGAGCAGCCCAGCAGATACCAGTAACGAGACATGGCAAGCCAGTAATTAAAACGTAGACTTTGCTTTCATGCCATTACAGGGTAAGAATGGACACGACTTGCTAAAATACTTCCACACCACGGTAATTACATGATACTTCTCTGCAAGGTTATATTAAAGCAGTCCATGGAACCCCAGATGCCAAGAAAAAGAGATACCTTTTAATAAAGCTCTATCACATCGACGTCTATTTATACTCTGCCTTGACTCAGAAATGATCTGAGGTAGCCAACAACAACAATGATGATAGAAAAAAATAGCTGTCATTTGTGAGTAATTCTGACATGTCAGACGCTGCATAACAAGTGTTTTATTTACTTTGCTTATAATTTTACAGAAACCCTACCAGGAGAGGTATTATTAGGGAGGCAATGGGTGTTGAGGTTAAGAACTCAGTCCCTGGAGTCAGATTATTTGGTGTTAAATCCTGGCTCCATCACTCACTAGCTGTGAGACTTTGGCAAGTTGCCTAACCTCCCTGTGGCTCAGTTTATCCTATATATGATGGAGGTATTAGCAACTACGTGATAAGGTTTAGGGTAAGTGGGATCAGCGTGTAAAGCATTTATAGCACGCTTGGCACATGGGAAGGGCTCGATTAATGTTAGTAATGTGGCAGAGACATTTACTGCGCACTCAGTGGCCCCTGTGTTCCCTTAAACATCCAATCCCCCTGCAGTCAAGCAAAGCCATATGATGAGTTTGAGTCAATCAATGAAATATGAGAGGAAGTGACATGTGTCGTTTCTGGACACAGCATTTCAGGGACAGTGCATGACCTTTTAGTGCTTTCTTCCAGAACTCAGTGACCCTAGAAGTCACATGTTATATGGTGGCAACACTAAATAAAAGTTTGCATCCCAGACTCACCAGATCGAGGAGGGCCCAGGTAATACACATCAGATTTCACACAAGCAAAAACTCAATTTTCCCTGTACTAAACTACTGATATTTCCAGATTTACTTGTTACAGCAGCATAGCATACCCTATCCCAACTAACACAGCCACTGTTATGTTATTCTGATTTCCTTCTTTTTACACTTTGAAGAAACCAAGGGTCAACTAGCCAAAGAAAGAACCTCCATTCAAACCCAGGTATCTGTTAAACTCCAAAAGTTGCATCTTCACATTAACATCTGCCTTTTCTGGAGTTCTGGGAAACTCCTGGATGCTACAGAAAAAAACTCATCTTCCATTTAAGCACTGATGAAAACACTAGAGATGGTAACTGTTAGGGCATATGTGTATTTGCCTCCTCTGAATCTGGACTGTGACCACCTTAAAAAATGACATCAGAAAACTGGGAGGGAGAGTAGCTTAGAATTCTTTTGTCGCCCTAAGGGGAATATACTCTGAATCCCAAAGACGAGAATTCTCATAGATGGACTGGCATGCTGGGGACATCGGTGGTAGGAGACTGGAGGGCCACAGAGGAGGAGCCTAGGTTGTCAGACTGTTACAGGGGGATGAGAAGAACCCCAGATACACTGACCTGGGGAGAACTCAGCAAGCAGGAGGTTGGCCCACGTTCTCTGGCTGCCAGTAGCCTCCTTACCTGCCCCATCTCCAATCCACTCGGTAAAAATCCAGCATCCCTCCCCTTTCTTTGGAGGAGTCTCCGCAGGTATAATGTCATATGTTAAAGCAGAAGGCTCCTTGGGCAGATTCCCTGTGCTGAACAAGTGAGCACGGGAATGACCTTTCCACGTACTAGGCCAACTCACTGTTTCCCCTCGGTCTCCTTTTTGTAGGGCAGTGGACAGCACGCTGTTTCTGCGGTTCCTGCCAATCCTAAATGTCTATGTGTCTGTGAATGAGGAACAGTAGCAACATGTCCTCATGTGGGCCCGAATTTCACAGCTTAAAAACACCAGCAGAAGCAAAATGCAGTGCTCATTCTGTCCCTGTTTTTTTTTTTTTCACCCACAAAAATCATTACAATTCCTACTGCCTGCCACACAGGGATGGTATGAAAATGAGCTCAAGTGCAATAAAAGACCATAAAAGCCTCCCATGAGATGTTATATCAGTGCTAAACATTAATATCCAGCCTCTGCCACTTGCTACCAATTTCTAATTTAAAGGTTCTACCACCATCACCTCCCTGGGCCTATGAGCTTTTGTCTTGACTTTCACTAAATAACACTTTCACCTAAATTGAAGTTATTACTGTGCACTGTGAAAAATTAGAAAGTATGGAAAAATACAAAGAACAAAATAAAAATCACTTATAGGCCCACTCCCAGGGAACAACTTTAGTACAGTTATCATCTTGGAACATTTCCTTTCAGTCTTGTGAATGAAAAGTATCGCCTGCCAAATCAGTGAACTCAGAATGCTGCGGCCATCAAGTCATCAGCCACTACTTCACCACCCACCATGGTGAGCCGGAGGGAAATCAGGAAATCTTAACCAAGCAGGCCACCTGCTGCCAAGCCCTCTGCCACTGCAGCCACCCCCAGTGGTGCCACCTAAGGGGACCCAGTATGGGAAGTACAGGGTACTGGCCCTAGCTAGCTAGGTGCATATTAAAGGGATGATTTCAATGCGCCCAGACTCTTGCATCTTCCTACACACAGAAGAGCACTAAATTCCTTAACTTGAGATATCTGGCTTTCTCTAATTAACAGTAATCTTTCAATGTTTCAACTACCTGGTCTTTGTTGCAAAACTCATATATATCCTGGCTCCTCCTCTGCCTCTTTGGAGCAGCCCCTCAGAGTGATCTGAGAGGCTGTCATCCCGGGTCTAAGTCCTCAGAAATGTCCGCCGAATAAAACATAACTCTCAACTTTCAGATTGTATGCGTGTGTTTTTTTTTTCAGTCGACTGTCTTCATCTATGTATCTTTTAAAATTTAAGTCACGATCAGGCATAACATACAATTTTATGTCCTACTTTAACATGACATCATAAAATGTTCCCATGTCTGCCATTAAAACCTTCCTAAATGCAACATTTAGTGGCTGCATCAGTCTCCCTTGTATGGTGTGGGCTCATCTCCTTCACCAAGGCTTCACTACTGGACATCTCTGGTGTTGACAATGCTTTCCTACTATGAGTAATGCTGAGATGGATTTAAGCTTTTGGGGTGCTCCTAATTATTTCCTTAGGGTACCACTAGGTTGTACTAAAACAGTTTCCAGCAAATCCCCAATACTGCAAAAAGAGTGAAGAGAAACAAGTCATTGTATTTGATGTTACGAATGGCCTATCAAGTAGCTGGGCTCCTTCAGGGAGTGCCTCTGAGTAGAAAAGTGATGGATTCTGGTATAAAGATACAAAGAAAGAAAAAATCCTTCCGGATGCTCTTAAACTAGGGTTAAGATGCTGTTATATGGCACCTCTTAACCAGAGAGCTATTAAATCAAAATCAGACATTTGTGTAAAGAGTATAATATTTCTGTTCAAGGGAAAGAATCTGGCTACCCACATCTTGCTCGTGATTCAACAGGCTCTCTAAAAGCCACATATTGCCTGCAGACATTAGCTGACAGACACAAAGAGCTTTGAAAATATAACCTTTGTGTGTCCTCCATCCAAAAGCAGAGCTCTGGGAAGCTTGGCTCTCGCCTAACCAGTTGCCAAGGATACCCTGAGCAGCTGCAGAATCGGGGCTCCATTAGTCCAAGTGCCCCCATAGGTTAAACACTTTTATCTCTTTCTTTTGACAGATTAATTCATATTAATTCAAAACAGGCAAAATACATAACGTGATCCGGGTTTCATTCTTTGTTTGCATCCGGTTACAAGAACCTATCTTTAAAAGAGCAAGTCCATCAAAAAGCATCAGGATGGTGATGTTAACGACATCAGTAATTAGAGCGGCAAAGCATCTACCGCACCAGGCACTCACGTCCATGAAAATGGTGAGCAGACGGATCAATCGTAACCAGTCAGAACCGTTTCTGTTGTGCAACCAGGATTAAGGCAAGTACAGTGAGTGATTTCACCTAAAGTAATGTGATTAATTAACAACAAATGTTCATTAGGTGGCTTACGTGGGACAAGCACTTGGCCAGGCGCTTTGTATTCATTTTCACCAGTCCTCACAACTACCCCTCCTCCCCAGGGAGGTGCTATCAGTCCCAGTCTACAAAGGAAGAAACTGAGGCTCATGGAGCTAACGTTAAGGGGCAGAGTGCACACTGGTAAGCGGCAGAGCTGGGGTTTGAACACGGCATCAAGTCCAGAGCTTTTGCTCTTCCTTCCTACTGCCTTCTCCACTTCCTCAACAAAATTGGTCAGGCTGACAATAATTCGTAGCCAGAAGCTGGGAGGTGGAGGTGGCCTAGTGCGAGAGGCGGGGACCTGAAGGGAAACAGCTGCCCCAGGAAATTGAGAAACAGGAAAGAGAAGTGAACAGGCAGGTTCTCGGCCCCGTCAGCCAGTTCTTTCTAAATTGGGGGTGGGGTGGGGTCACAGCATCGCCTGTACTGAAGGTGAGAGAGAAGTTTTGGCCCCTCTTACACTCAAGGATGCCTCTTGAGAACCCGCTCTTCAACTTCAAAAAAAAAAAAAAAAAGAACTGTTACTCTGTCTCTAAGGAACAGAGTCCAATTTTACTTTTTCCCCCGAGGAATTGCTAACCCCCGTCCAAACACAGAAAGCGCCAGAGCCTTTATATTGGAACCATTCTTGGGCCAAATCCTGTAAGAGGAAATTAAAAACAAACAAACAAAGCATTTCCCCTAGGAAATGGCCCTGTTTCTGAAAGTAAGAATTTAAAGTGACAGGAAATCATGAAGGAGCCAGAACCATGACAGGTGGTGAGGGCAAGCGGGAGAGGCCAGCGCACTCCTACTTAGGAAAAGCAAGCGACTCCGCAGAAAGTCACTTGACGCCATGGGCCTGGTGGGCGATACTGAGACAGCACCATTTAAGCCAGCAGGAGCCACCCGCAGCTTGCAAACTGGGGAGTTTCTCCCCCAACATTTACATATTTATTCAGTGCTGCTAACTCTTGAGCACGGCAGGAAGGATCCTAAGAAAACTGGACTGGAAGTCAGGAGTCTGGATTTCAGAACCAGCTCTGCCAGCGATGAGCTGGAGCTTATCCTCTCCTTCACTGACAAGAAGGCAGGACTGGAGACTATCTGAGGGCCCTTTCAAGTTTAATACAATGTGATTTAATCCAATGGGGCAAACATGTATTCCCCACCCATACTGTGCCAGGCACTATCCTGGCTTTAAGATGTACAGACTTGGTCCCTGCCCTAGGGAAACTCAGAGTCTGGGAGGAAGGGGAGTGTAAACAAATAATCCAAGTTGTCTGTGAAATGACTGCAGCGAAAAGCAGCGTGGAGTGGGGGCAGGATCCGTTCTGAATCGGGGGCCCCGGCAGGTTCGTGATGTAAATGACGTCTAAGATGGGTTTCAAAGGATTATGAGGCATTTATTGATGGGGGAAGAGGGGAGGTGTCTGGTAATCGGCTCCCTGATACTTCCTAACCTGGAGTAACACAGATCTCCGTAAGCTCCAGGGAGCAAAGGAGCCAGGCCTTCGGTGGGTTCATGGGGCGGAGTGGGTGTGGCCCTGGAAGACAGTCCGAGATGATTCTGCTGGGAGGAGCCCTCGCTCAGTGGGCCAGGTGGCTGTCCTCTAGGGTAGGGCTGTTCCAACGTCCTTCTTCAGAGCCTTGGGGTTCAGGAGCGGGGCTGACAAGAGGAAGGCTGGGCGAGCAGGGCCCCAAGCCCAGCCCCCACTCTTCCCCGTGTCATCTATGTAAGATTTTACTTTCAGGAGTTCTGTTACTCAAACATTTTGGAAAATCAGTGCTCTCGGGCCTGAGTGGTGATTGGTCCACCGTGATCTCCTCCCAGAGAGCCTTGGACGTGAAAACCGTCACAGCGAGGTCCTCTCCAGGTTTCTCTTCTTGTCTCTGGAAGCTTCTTCTTAGTTGTCTTGGCGACTCCCCATTCCTCCTTCTCTAAGAGGCCATTCATTAAACGATGGAATTCCTCAGGGCTCTGCTGCAGGTCTGAGCGCCCTCTAGGAGGGGTATTTCATGGAATGCCACAGATTCACAGCCTGCTGTGGGCTGAGTGCTCCCGCTTCTCCAGCTCATCCAGGCTCCAGACCCACCAACCCCACTGGCCTACTTGACCCTGCCATTCGATGCCTCAAACTAAATATGGCCAGGGCTTGAATTATAATCGCCCCAGTTCTACTCTCTCCCCATCGCTCCTAATCTCAGTAAATGGTCCCACTATAAAACCCAGTGCTCAAGCATATGTTTAGGAACCATTCTTGCCTATGCCCTCTTCCTCACTACCAACATCCAATTAACCAGCAATTCTTGCTCATTCTAACTTCTAAAGGTGTCTCAAGCCTACCCACTTCTCCCACCCCCGCTGTCGGGACCCTAGTTCAGGCCAGCGGTGACTTCCATTTGGACCACTGTAAAAACCCCAATGAGCCCCCCGACTTCCCATCTGGACTCCTTCTGCTCAGTTCCCCACGCAGCTGCTGGGATAGTTCAAGAATACAATCTGATCATAAGAATCCCCTGCTTAAAACCCTCTAATGCCTTCCTCACTGCAAGAACAGTCCCAAATCCTTCGTGTGACTTAAAAGGCTGTGAATGACTGGGCACCGCTCCAGGCTCAGCTCATGAAATCCTTCCCTTCCTTTCTCTGCTCCAACAGGTGGGACTTTTCTCAGATCCTAGAACAAAACCTGTGCTCTCTCTCCCTCGCTCCCTCCCACTTCCTCTGTGCCATCCCTGCAGTGGAGACTCTGTTCTGGCCCCTCTGCCTAGCCATCTCATATTTAAACTTCATGTCTCAGCTGAAACTTCTTTTCTGCAATGTCCATATAGGACTTGCCCACAGCGCTCAGAATTTATCTTCTGCCGCACTTTACGCACTTCATGTACAATCATTGGTTGGTCTGTCTTCCAAAGAGTCATGTTTCATTCAGTGCTCTAGAACCCCTGACCACTATAGTGCCTGGCATATAACAGATGCTCAATATGTATTTTTTAAAAATATTTTGTTAAACCACTTGTAATACCCTTCTCTTCTTCAGTGTAAACACCCGGACACCACCCACCGCCCTTCTCCAGGGGTCCCCTCTCCCTCATCTCACCGTCTGCTTCCCATCAGCAGGCTCTCCCATCTTATTTGCAGGCCTGGCTTCACAGTAATCCTCACACATTGTGTGAGATGCATGCAACCTAGAAATCAACTTCCTTTTCTCCCAAGTCATGCCTACGATGCCAGAATTCACCCACTATTATTATTTCTTCCAAAAATAATCGTCAAAACTCTAGAGTTCTGTGTCTAAGGTCCAGCATCCAGGTAAGCAGAAAAAGAAAAAAGAAGAAATATTATTTATAATGTCTCTCTGGTTTCAATTCTCCCTGCTACTTTTTCAGATATATACATACATACACTACGGGGGATGTGCTGGTTAAATGGTAATTCAGCTTAATCGGGGTTTATAGCTATTATGTGGGTGATCAGGGGCGAGGACAGGTAGGCAGAACAATCCCCTTACAAGTGTAAGGTTTATGAAGCTTCAAGCACAGAGAAAGAGAAACCTTGTTCTCCAAAGTCCAAATGCTTCCCTCCTGCTGCAGTGCAGCCTCTCGCTGGCACAGGCCACGTGACCAGGGGCCCAGAGGCGAAGACAGAGGCCGATTGGTCCAGCAAAGCCTGCTTCGAAGCAATTAAAAAGAGAATGTCATCTCCTGGAGAGGCTGCAAACAAAAGGCCAGGGAGGCTTCTTTCCCCCTTTTTAATTGATCTGGGCTGTCAACTACTTCATCAGCAACCCGATCAGGTTCTAATTAGGACCCTCATTAAGTGCTTTTTAAATCAGAACCCCAGAGGGTGTGAGCTGGGAAGTGAAGGTGAGGGCAGGTTGGAGGGGACCATTTGCAAGAAATGTAAATGGGTTTCTTAACCTGAGGCCATGGCATAAGCTTTATTCTTGCAAGTGGATTTCCCAGTGGGGGAGTCCTGTGAACATTTTATTCCTGAAGCAAATGGTTCAACCCCTTATATTGAAAGTCTAGGCAGTAAAGCACGAAGAACTACTTGCTTAACAACAATGTGGGAAAATAGTTGGAAAATATTTCACAGGCAGGAGTAAAGGGAAAAAGCAAAATTGATGCTTTGGGCTCACAGTCTTTGCTCACATGTTCTCTGAGGGGCCTTTCTTTGACCTTATGAAATCCTTGGACTGTAGGCAACCAAGAAGAATCTTGGAAAGACCTTTCAAACCCAAGATTCAGGGACACCCAGCATCACCTCTTGTAACACCACGATGAGGCCAGCAGTGACCCTCACACGCACTCCACTTTTAAATTACTTAACTTTTGAGATGTTGTTGTGAACTAGTGGCAGTTGTTTATCAGCTGTAAGTTCAACTGCCAATATTAACAGTTCCGATCACGCTCAGCTCAGGCTGTGGGAAGGCAGCCAGACCTGAGCCCCACAAAAGTCCAATGTAAAGCCTTGGGAATTTCACTCTTCAAAACCACAAGTATCAAATTTCAACCGCAAAAGTTATTAAAAAAAAAAATCAAGCACAGAGGAGAGGAAACATCTTTCTTTCTTTCCTAAACTCTCTGTTTCAAAATAATTTCTCCTTCTCTTGCCTTTGCAGCAGTCATAAAAAGGCATCAGATAAGAAATCATTTGGAATAGCTCCTCATAGAAGCAAGAATTTTTCACACACGTGTGATGAAAGGATTTCACTGGGCAATACGAGGCCTTATCTTAGTACCCAGGTGTTATCACACCACCTGCCTCCAGAATTTCCTAAACTCAGAAAGCAGATTGAAAGCAGGCTCAATCCATCTGGCTATAATGGGTTGAACCATAGCTAAGCTAGTATGAGAATGAACAGAACTGAAGCTCGCCCAAGACTCTTCTGAATCGAGGAGAGCGAGTGCACGGTGTGTGTGTGTGTGTGTTTGGGGGAGGATGGGTGTAGAGGGAGGAGGGCTGTGAATCCATCGTAAGACTCTGATTTGTTTGTGTTATAAACAAAGCAAGGTCACTACTTGGGAATATCTTGTTTAGCCATGACCTTATAGCACTGTCCCTACATGTCACATGGTTTAATGACAGAAATGAAAGTTGCCTGAAGACCTTAAAGTCACAGCATCATGGTGCCCTACTCCTAAGTCAGTCAGTTCTTCTGGAGGGGTGGGGGTTAAGAACACAGGCTTTAGGGTCAGACCGTCCTGAGTGTGGCCTGAGGAAGAGTTTTTTTCCCTGAGTCCCCATTTCCTTATCTATAAAATAGGGTAACAGATCCTCTCCTTCGTCTTCTGAATACTGAATGAGAAAACATACGTCAGGTACAGAGCGTATGGTGTTGACCAGGAAATGTTAGCTCTCTCCCCACTTTTCAACTTTTCTGGTGCTGGCTCTCCTCTCCCAGTCCCCTCTCCTCCTAGAACCACGCTTTTTAACGCTAACCTTTGACATCAGAAAATATTTTTTCGTTGATTTAGTTGTCAATCAACTGAATCCAAAACACAAGCCATCGGTGGAATTCCTCCGCATATAATTTTCATGGGTTTTATGTTTCCCTCGAAGTCTTGTAATTCACATGTAAACAACCGAGATTTAAGGTACTAATCAAAACAAGTCTAAAAATGAAGCCCAGAGAACAATGGATCATTGTCCTCATTATTCTGGGACTTTTGCAGAATCCCTTTCTCCGTGTCTTGTCACCGAACTTCAAATGGCAGTTCCCCCTTCTCTACGCCCCCTCCTGCCTTCTCTGCGTTATCAGCCTTGACAATAGCACCTATTACAGACAGGCGGATGCCCTTACTCAAGGGCAGAAGTTGAAAACCAAATCGCTCACACAACTCACAAGCTTTGACAGACTGACTTTTGGAGCAGCCCAAATGGGCCATGCTCCAGTTAGTCATGCAAATGACAGGTCTGCCCATCCTCCTCAAAAACCACTTCAATTAAAAACAAAAAATACATGCAGCCCACTTCAGGGGCTCTTCAAGGCACTCCAGGGCTTGTAGGCCACTTTCAGAGTGGAGAGTGGGGAGTGGCAGAGTGGAGGAGGCTGGGGAGATAACACATGGAAAAAGAAGGGAAGAGAAAGTGGGAACGGGACAGACGCTGAAGACTAGCCAAATGAAGAGGAGAGAAGGAGGAAGAAGAGCCAGCCAAGCAAACAGGACAAGTGTTGAGAAAATAGTGTGATTTCAAGGAAGTGGGGAAATGCAGAGGGCGTCCTTCACTACTGATGCCCAGCACGTACTGCCATGTGCCACGTCACCACGTGCCAGGCTCTGTTCTAAATACAGGACCTGTTATCTCGACTGCCACAGTGGATGGCATAGATATTATTACCATGCTTGGATTACAAATAATAAAACCGAGGTTCTGAGAATCAGTCTGCAAGATCACACTGCTGTAAGTGATGGAGGGTGAGAGTTTAATCCAGGCCACGTGGCCCGCAAGCCATTCTCCTCTCCCACCAGTAGGGTGCAGGCCAATGCGCTCACTGTCGGGCACTAGAATATGGACATTTCCAAGTTTCCTGGGGAGTGTGCTCTGGATCACACTGTGGGGAGAGTGAAGGCCATAGACAGAGTGGGCAGAGGGATAGGACAGTGATGGAGTCACGGCTAAAGGCTTGGCTGATCCCACCAGGAGCCTGGAGCTGAGTTGGCCCCGCAGAGCTGTGCTGCAGAGGCAAGCAGGCCGTGGAGGGGACTCAGCCAGCCACCAACACTCCCAGCAGCTGGAGGAATGAGTGCTTCAGTCCTGGAGGCTGGGGATGGGGCTGGGGGACTCACCACAGACTGTAAGAGGAAAGGGTGGCTTCCCAACAGGGCATTTGCTAGGGGCTTGGTCACACGCTGGGGTTTGCCTTCCAGCTCGGTCATTTGTTGGATGTACAGCCTTGGTAACTTGCTCAGCTTCTCAGCGTCTCCACGTCTTCAGCTGTAAAACAAAGACAACCAAGCCCATTCCACAGGATGGGGGAGAAGTACATGAGATTGTGTACGTAAGGCCACATGGCTAAGCAGATGATTCCTCCCCAGTTGTGGAGGAATCTAATACTCTGCAGAGAAGGAACACGGTGAAGAAAAGCAAAGCTAGAAAGGGGGCTGCTGTCAATTCACGCAGGACAGACTCATGACAGGCCACTGAGGGAGACATCAGCCAGGAACTCATAACAGAAAACTCAAGCAAGCACTCTGCTGCTCCTGGGCAGGCCCAGTCATCAAGCCCACTGAAGTGCAACACATTTCCCACGCTTCCTCAAAAAAGACCTGAGTTCTAACCCCATCTTTTACCGCTTGATAGTTGCCTGAGCTTGAGTAAATGACATGAACCCTCTGAGCCTCAGTCCTCACCTGTAAAATGGGGTGGTGACATCTCCCTGCCAGCTTGTCACATGGCAGTGTTTCCCTCGGGGGGAAACGGGGACACTGAGACCACTGAGATTATTAGGTAGCCTGTTGACCTGGCAATAAAGTACACAGGGTCACACATTAGAATGTTGTTCTTTCCCCATTCCTTTTCAGTTGTTCCAGCTATGGACAGAGGAAATACCTGTTTGGATCCAGTAAGTCTTAAAGACTTAACACCTGCTAATCTCCCTCTTTGACAAAGAACAGGCTTCAGGTCCAGAGAATTATCCAGCTGGAACTGGACAACATGGCTTTGCCTTAACTGCATCTATTTCCCTGGTTATCCTCTAGTTAAGGCGAATAATCCTAACTACTTACAATACTGACAGCTTTTCTTTCGAAAGACATTTATTTAAGTAATAATAAGAGCCAATTTTTAAAGAAAATTAAGTAATATAATGGTATAGGTGGTATACAGAAATGGCAAAAATTGTGACGATAGAACACAAATGACAGAGTTTTGGAGAACACTGTTGAAAAGATGCCAAATGCCTCACCTGCTCCTACCATATACTGGGTACTCAATAGATATTAACCATCATATTATAATTTTTTATTATTAGCCTTGGAGTTTAATTGCATAGCACACTGCCAAAGTACCCAGGAGTTCCCATTTTTTTCCCACAGTGCTCTGGCACTAACACGGCATCCTTTCTAATAGAGGAGGAGAGGAAGGAAAGGAAATAGAAAACTTGAATTCACAGCTCAGTTCCATCACTAGCCAGGTGTATAATCTCGGATAAGTCAAGTAACCTGACTCAGTTCAACCTCTCTGTGATAATGGCTAGCCTTTATTAAGCACTTACGACATGCCAAGGCCTTGTGGTAAGGGCTTTACATCAACAATCCTGCTTAAATCTCACAGCAGACCTAAGGACAGGGGAATACTGTCTTCATTCTACAGATGGGAAAAGAAAACTCAGAGACATCATCTGAGGTACTTCAGGTCACACAGCTGGGGAATGGCAGCACCAGCATTCAAACCCAGGTCTTTCTGGCTCCATTCCAGCCTCCCGGAGTTGATATGAGGGTTGAAAGATACAGTAAAGAGGACCTGCCTTCTGCATAATAGGCATTTGATCCAAGAGCTGTGGCTTAATATATTTAGAACATTCCTGGCCAAGGCACCAAAGGAATGTTCTTTCCTCAAACTGGGTTCAAGAGACACACAGGAGGAAAGAAGGAGGACCCAGCTGCTGCTTAGGAGGAGTTAAGTCAGTGAACATCCGGCTTCTGGCATCTGCAGGAGGACGAGAACTTGCATTCCCCTGATGATTTGCCTCGAAGAAAGACAGCTAATGAGGATGAGCATGGGTGGGTGTACAGCAGCGCATCTGCTCCTGCCAACCATGTTTTCGCTTTAGATGCTCAGGGCTGACAAAGAGAGCATTGAGGGGAGGAATTACCCACATCCAACCCAGCACAGGGACCAACTTGCAAAGGGCTGTGCAGTGCTGGCAGGTGGAAGGGGCTGAGAGGCACAGCAGAGGCCAGGAGCGGCTGCATCAGAGCCATGTATCTCTGAAGAGCAAACACAGTGCGATTAAGAGGGAGAGTTGAGAGTGGTGCAATTCTCCGTTGCCTACACCCGCCAAGGCATCCACAGGCGTAAAGAATTGCCCTGATTTAAAGGAAAAGCGAGGTTCAGACTGCTGGTCCCAGATATCAGGTGCTGGTACTGTATAATCGATTACATTATTATTTATGAGGTTAAATACATATTTTTTTTAAATCACTGTAAAAGAAAGAGTGCCTTAAAACTTCCATAGGATGGTGATGATTTTTCAATTTTCCTGAAAACTAGCTCTGAAAATAGTTCATTAGAGGCAGCACCCAGTTGAAGTGGGCAGGACATTGAAGTGGGTGTGGGAAGGCAAGGAGGGTTGGGGCGGCCAGCGCCGTGTTCCCGTCTGCTTGGCTAGGGAGAGAATGAATACAGGAGAAGCCTCGTGGGAACAGGAGAGGAGTGAGGACTGGGCAACTGGAGGCTCGGTGTCACAGACAAGAAAACCACAACTCCACAGAAGCATTTAGGAAATGGCTCCATTCATTTTGATGGGCATGAGCTGATAAATGTTGATTGTACTGGCTTGTGTGTGCGTTATGCAGATAAACCCAGAGGGGACAGATAATACTTCAGGGTCACCACCTGTCACATTCTAGTACCTTGCATTTTGAAAAGGGTTAAGAACGGCTGACATAGTCCTTAAAATACCTGAGTGGGAGTCACCAGTTTTGAATACCATTACTTCAGATCTGACTCATTGTGGGCAACGCTGATTTCCTATTTACAGAAACCACTTTCGATACATGAGAGAGCCTAGTTATTCAATTTACCGCCTGCGTATCTGTCAGATGTTACAGATGTCCAACGGCTCAGCAGATACTAGTCTCCCCCACTCATTTAGACAAGCTATGCTCTTTTCAGTTATGGGTCTTAAAATGGTGCCATTTGATGGTCTCAATCACACCAAATTAACAGATGAGTCATGTGTTATTAAAAAGACTTCAAATGCTGGAGGGAAAAATCCTGTATCAGAGAAGGTCAGTCCATCAGATGACAATCTTACCACGAGACAGTCCCACGCCAGCCCTTTTGGCGTTCAGAGATCAATGCGAATGTCGGGAGGAGGGTTTCCCCACATCAATGAGCAAGTGCAATTCTTGGGCACCGGCAGGTTTCAACTCAGCGCTGACAGTACCCAGAAAAAGCATCAGATTCCACAGGTTGAGGGCTCAGTCTTATAAGACTGCCACCCCTAGCCCCAAATTTAGATGCCAGTTGCAAGCCTAGGTTGTTACCTGTGCTTCTGACCAACTAGCTACAGATTGGAGGTGCCAATGACCTCTTCCCTGGAGTTCAATTAATTTGCTAGAGCAGCTCCCAGAACAGAGAAACATTTTACTTATTAGATCACTGGTTTAGTATAAAAGGACGTAACTCAGGAACAGTTGGATGGAAGAGACGCACAGGGCAGAGTCTGGGGAAAGGGCGCAGAGCTTCCATGCCCTCTCCAGGCCCATCACTTCCCCCAGATCTCAAGTGCTCAGCTGTCTGAACCCTGTCCTTTGGGGTTTTTAAGCAGGCTTCATTGAGTCATGATTAATCAAATCATTGGTCATTGGTAATGGATTCAACTTTCAGCCCCTCTCCCCTCCTGGAGGGCAGTGGGTAGGACTGCAAATTCCAACCCACTAATCACAGATTTGGGTCTTCTGGGAACCAGCCCTCAACCTTAAGTGGGGTCCAAAAGTCCCTTCATTAACATAACAAAAGACACCTCTAAGGCTCTCATCATTTAGGAAATTCCAAGGATTTTAGGAGCTCTGTGCCAGAAAGACCAAATATAGATTTCTCATTATAAATCACAATATCACATCAGCCATCCTCCCCTCTCAGCCAGGCACACAACAAAAGGATTCATTACTCATGTTCTCAAATATGTATTTAATGCTCTCCTGGTTCTATGGGGTTTTCAGAAAGTTGAAAACTCAATGACCCAGCCAGCTCTCAAGAGATTACACTAGAAGACTGAAGATGTTTCAGAAGCTACATTTCCTTCACATACGAGACTGTGCCACAGAAGAAATGACTCCAGGCAAAAGGTAAACAAACACACAGATTCCTTCCTTTAGTCCCAATTTCCTCAAACTCTTCCGTCTGAAAATTGAATGAGTAAGGACCATAGTTTTTTCCTACCCAGCCAGTACTTACTTAAAAATTCAACAGAGCACTGTTGTGCTCTGTACTAATATGCCTCATGGTGCTGTTACAGAATGAGGTTTGTTTGTTTGTTTGACCAGTCAACATTTAGAGGATAAAAGATAAATTGAAGTCAGTATTTAGACATCTGCCAAGGACTGTCTGTCTCTTTAAAAAGACATTTACAGTAGCCTACTATTTCCCTCCTTTTTTTTTCTTCCTTGACTGTTGTTGTGATATTACTTGTGTAATAAATAAAAACTAGGAGAAAACCAAAAAAGAATCCAGTCTTTTTTTTTTAACCCATTTTTTTAATAACAAATTCAGAAAAAGTTAAATCACCAGAAGCCTAGATAGATAAACAATCCTGCCAAGTTAGCAGCCTTGCCTCCCAAACACACTGCTGCAGTAGCTGCCAAAGTGAAGCAGTGAGGCTCTTCTTAAACGGTAGCATATGACTGATTTACGGACAATGAGATAAATGTACGGCCCCCCAGACACCTTTTATCCATCATAAATCCTTCTTCCCTTCTGATTTACCTCCACGGAGACAATTCAGTAGCTCTGTGGGGACCTCTGGCCAGCAGAGCATTATAAGAGGGGCAGTGATGGTTGCAAAGAACTGAGCGGTCAAGTGCAATGCTCTCAGGCCACTGCACGAAACAGAAGAATGAAAAACCCCCAGCAGCGGTCTCTTTCTGCTCCACTCTATTCTCTACATCGCCACGCCGACCTTCCCTCCTGCTGTGGACGTGTATTGATTTGGGGCCCAGCCTTTAAGTACCCTGCTTCCAGCAACGATCCTCTTCTCTTTTGGAAATCTGCTCCTCCCGTGCTCTCATCCAATGTGGTGTTGGGGAGGAAATTTTCCTCTCCTCTTCTAGGTTCTTCTGGCTGGTCTGAGAATTAAATTGACATGAGACAGATTAACAGGAGAAAATCAAACAAAAATTTAATAATATGTGTACATAGGAGAGACCCAGGAGAACTGAGTCACTCACCACAATGTTGTACTGAAACCCTCACCTCAAATACCATTGTCAGCTAAAGGCACAAGAGGATGCTGGAGGTAGTGGTTTAGGACCTCAAAGGGAAGGAAGATGGTAGATAAATGATCGCTGGGCCCTGCAGAGGCAGTGGGACACAGAGAGGAATTATAACCGCCTTTGCTGGGTTCCTCCTGCCTACACACCTAGTTCATACTACAGCTATCCATGGTGATAGCTCCCTTCCTGGAACAGGTCCTCCATCTACATTCTTTAGGCAGTTAGGGGAAAGGTCAAAGCTTCTTCCTAGGTCTTTTGGGCCTTGTTTGTTTACGGCTCAAAATAATCTACATGCCAAAGAGACATTCTGGGGTGGCAAATTTTGCTGATCTCCCTGAGCTGGGAAAGGAGGGCTGTGATTTGAACTAGGCCTAAGCCAGCTGGCACACTGTATTCCTCTAGTGGTCCTGAGAGGTGCACAGGAACCAAACCAGTCAGTCCCAGCCATGTAGATGCAACCCCAGGACTGTTATTGGAGCTATCAGAAAGCTGACGATCTCTTTTTCCTAGACTTCAGCCTTGAAAGATGTGGCCCTGGAGCTGCAGCAGCCATCCTATCACCATGAGGAAAAAGCCTGGCAGAGAAAGGAGCCTACCCAAAGGATGCAGCCCAGAGAGATTCAGGAAGAAACCAGTTACATCATTTGAGCTGCTGGATCAAGCTCTGCCTAAAGTGGGTCTATCCCAGGACTTCCCAATGTGTCGTCAATAAATTCCCTTTGGTTAAGCCTATTTAGCATAGATTTCTTTCATTGGCAACTGAGAGTCCCCCAAGATATATTTCTCAGGCCACAGATTTGCAAATGTTACCACCCATGCTTAAAAACTATCAATGGCAAAAAATAAGTTTAAATCTCTTAGTCTGGCCCCCACAGCTATCGACAAGATGGCCTCGACTCACTTCCCCACCTTTATTTCAAATTGCTACCTTATATGAAACTCTTCTTCTGCCAAACTGGTACACACTTTGTCCCCTGAATATTCAGAGCTCATAAGCACCTTTGAAGACTCTTCTGTTTTTCTTTAAGAAAGAACTCAAGTCTCACCCACCCCAGGTTCCAATGATCTTTTCTTTCCCCTGAATTTTCATCACACTCACTGTCTTAAGCTTTTCTTTGGTAACTGACATAAGCTATCTTACTGCTCTCATTCTCTCAACCATCAGTTATAGGGCATCTATGTATGCTAGGCACACTGCTGGGTGCTGAGGAGACACGGTGTCTGTTCTCAAGGAGCTTGCAGACTAATGGGCAAATCAGTAAGCAAATCCTCATGCAAATAGTACTATATAATTACAATTAAGTTAAGAATCAAAAAAAGGTCAGGGTTTTGTAAGGAGACATCATAAGGGAACCTCATCTAAATAGTTGGGGGGGCATGGAAGGCTTCCCTAAAAAAGTGACCATTGATGCACAAGAGCAGTTTGGTACAGCCAGAAGGAGGCACCTGGGTGGAGAATGGTGGGAGCTGGGATTACGGAATCAGCAGGGGCAAAGTCTGTGGACTGTCAGGGGGCTTGGGAATGACTCTGAATCTTAATCTATCAGCAAAGGCACCGGGAGATTTTCAGCAGAGAAGTGGCTTGTCTAGCTCTATGCTTAAAAAGATCGCTCTTGTTGTCACATGGAAATGGATTAGAGGAGGGAGTTGAGAGACAGCTGTCACAGTGGTATGGAGGGCAGATGACAATAGTTTGAACTTTGGTGTTATCCATGGAGATGGAATCCGATGAATTCCAATTATATTTTGAAGGTAGAAGCTGTATGATTCAGTGACTTATTAGATGTGGGCAGGGAGCTATGAGAGACAGGAGACTACAAGGATGATTCCTGGGTCCCTGGCTTCAGCCACTCTGTGAAGATAGGGAACACTGGAAGGAAAAGCAAGTTTGGAGGAAAAGGAGGCTTGCTTCAGGTAAGTTTAATTTGAAGTAGTTGTGGAATAAATGCATTAGTTAAGTAGACAATTGGATATATGGGTTTGAAGTTTAAAAGTCTAGACTCCAGATATAAATTTGGAAGTCTCTGGCAAGTGGTAGGTATTTAGAGCCATGGAGGTGAATGGGTTCACCCAAGGAGAATGTAAAGTGAAAAGATGACCTGGACCATACCCTAGAGAATTCCAATTTTCAGAAGTTGAGCTATTGGCATAGAGGCAACACACATAAGAAATAGATAGCCCTAGTTTCCCAGATAGACTGAAACTTCTGGAGAACTGGAACTCTGCCTGGTCTATGTCTTTGAAGAGATAGTGCTTTGAATTTAATAAGTGTTAAAGAAATACTCATTGTGGACTACACCAAATAGAGGGCAAAACATGAGGCTGAGAATCTAAAGATGTGTATTCTAAAATTTTATGATTCTAGGTGAAAGAAAAAACCTTTAGTCCACACTCATAATTTAACTGAATGTGACAGACCCTTATTCATTCAACTAGTATTAAATAGAACCTATACACACTAACACTGTATAGGGCTTAAGGAGAGAATGCTGCTTCCCACCTTAATAATTATCTTATTTAATTCTCACTACACACCTAAGAGTAACAAGCCTGCAGAAGGCAGTTTGTATGTGTGACAGTTGAAGAAACTGAGGTTCACAAAGTTTCGATCACACAGCCAGTAAGCAGCGGGGCCAGAATTCAAACTCAAATCTGTTTCTCTCCAAGCCTGTGCTTTTCCCTCTACTGTATGTTGTCCCTGAATCCCTGCTCAATAATTCACGATTTATAATGAAAGTTACTAACAATGCAAGGTGCTTTATGATTAAATGTCAAGACCAGAGCAGTGGACTGCATGTGCCACAGTTTAAAGAAAGAGAAGCTCAATATGATACAGATGGTTAGGAAGGTGTGGTAGACTAGCTGTACCTTGAAATAAGGAGAAGAGAGCTCAAGACTCAGGAATGCATCTTCATGGGACAGGGCAGCAAATCTCAAAGCCACAGCGCTAACACAAGAAACAACATTAACCTTTAGAAATTTTCCTTTTATGTGCCTCACACAGG
Source organism: Camelus bactrianus (assembly GCF_048773025.1). Taxonomy (NCBI): domain Eukaryota; kingdom Metazoa; phylum Chordata; class Mammalia; order Artiodactyla; family Camelidae; genus Camelus; species Camelus bactrianus. The sequence goes on along the minus strand of NC_133551.1, from coordinate 65,871,528 downwards.
TCCTTTGAGAATATGTTCCCAGAGTCAGGGGCATGTCTGTGATGATGTATACTGGACCAGGAGCAGGTCAAGCACTTAAATTATTTTTCACGATAACTAAAGGCCTGGAAAAGCACATAACCTTGGCTCTAAACAGCATTCACCAAAAGATGTACCAGTCATGAGTAAAACAGACACAACACTACCTTTAATAAAATAATGGTGGTTGTCTGTGAAACCCCTATTTGTCCTAATTTAATTCTACTTGTATGAGATCTCCCACTACATTCTTTTCTCTCAATACTGCAAGTTCCTTGAGCGCAGGGACCATTTCATAATCATCTTCTCATGTCTTGAGGACCTACTACAATGTCTTGTCCAAGTCAGTTGTTGTATAAACATGTTTTAAACTAGGAGAAAATAAATATTATACTATGTGTCCATCAATGGAACACTGAGCCTTGTGAATGAAAAAGGGGAGCAAGGAGCACACGAAGGGTATTTTCTCTATTAGTGGGTTTTTATCAACCAAAAGGGGAAGGGAATCAGTAGCCAAAAGTTCCATTTCAACATCAACAATTTTCAACCTCCCAAATTAATTAGGAGATTGAAATATATTCTGAACATGCCAGAGAATTACACTCAGAGCAGTTACAAGTTACCAACTCACTTTAATCCATTTGAAGGTGCAAAGATATTCTGCATTACAAGGGCAAACTCGTAGCCATCTATTTGCAGGGAGCCAACCCTTTTCTCAGTTCTTCCAGTGGCTAATTGGATCCATTTGCAAGAAATCTGGCCAGGGAAAGTGGGGTGACCGGAGGCCAGGAAACAGCAAAGCTCGACCTCTTTCTTAATAGAAACGAACTACAAACATAAATGTGAGTTCCTAAGAGCTTACATTTGTTAACACGCTTAAAAGCGTGCCAAGCGCTTTCACTTCCATCATCTCAGTTGATTTCCCCACAATAATCTTGTGATTAAGTAGCACTTACGGCAGTGCCTGGTAAGAGCTTAATCAGATTCACCGGACGAAGGCGGGGTGGGAACTGCTCATCCCATTTCACAGATGAGGAACCCAGGCTCAGAGAGGTAGAAGTAAGCTAAATTCCCTCCAGGGCTTCCTAAGGGGACAGGGCTCGGTCTGCTTATCGGTAAAAGATGCGCGTGCACTGAGATGATTCTTCAAGGGCTGGTCTGCTCCACGGCACCTGAGAAGTTCTACTCAGCCGCGTGCGCGGATCAGGGTGACGGCCCCTCGGGCACCTGGGCCCACATGGGGGTTTCGCGCTTTTCAGGTCTGCTTTGGGTCCCTCTGCTCCCCAATCCTCCCCACCCGCGCCCTGTGGACCCTCGAGGCCGAGCCTCCCCTCGCCCACCCCGGCAGCCACGTCCGCGGGTAGGGGGACGGCGGCCTGACCCTCGGACGACTGGCTCGCAGGCTACTCTAAGCAGGTGCAGACCCGGGGTTGGTATTGAGGAGACCACCACGCCTGCGCAAGAGACGCCTCCATTCCCGCCCGGGTGGGAACCCAAGCCCTGGTCTTCCGTTCCGGGGCCAAACTCTCCCCGCCTCCCTCTAATTCTAACGAGGAAGAACAACCTCCATACGAGATAGATAGATCTTTGATTACTCTTCCAAAACCGCTAGTTAGGAAAAGGAAGTTAACCTCTCAGCAAAATAGAAGCTTTGGGGAAGACAGGTTAAGAGCTACTGCCTGGTTCAAAATGCGAATCCACCACTTTCTATCTAGGGGAACTTGGGCTTCAGTTTCCTCATTATAAACATGAGTTAATGGGTTGATCCATGTAAATCACCTATGCTAGAACAGTGTCTGGCAAATAGCAAGCCTTGTATAAGTGTGAAGTTTTATTATCCCAAGTATTTTGCTGGACAAACGGGTTATCAATACTACCCTTGAAATAGCCTTTTTGATATTATTAATGTGTGATTAGGAGATTTGTTCTCTTCTCTTAATTGCCAAGAAGTCTTCTCTCCTTTATTTGAATATTTCAACATCCCTCATAATCTGCTAATTCAAGGCATTTTTCCAAAGGAGGAGTATTTTAGGTTGTACTTGCCTATAAAAGAAAGCCATAGTGTATTAAGACACTCAACTGGAGTTGTCATTTAACATTTGGTAGTGATGGCTCTCCCTATATTTCCTTCCTTTGTACAGATTTTTCAATAAACAAAAAAGCCTTCTTTGACTTCTGAGTCTATGGTCTTACTTTCTTTACCTGTAGTAGACTGCAAAAATCCTCCTATCCCTGTATGCATTCTCCTTTACAGTCTGTGTTTGCTGCATTTCCCATCAAGAGACGGGGTTCAGTTCTCTACTCCCTTGAACCTGGGCTGGCCTAGTGACATGCTTTGACTACTAGAATGCAACAGAAGTCTCACTGTGGAAGTTCTGAGCTTGGCTGTAACTCTCACTCCTTTCTTGCTGCTAGGGTAACGCACCATCCTGATTTTCCTAAGCAGTTTCTCAGGATATGGGATTTTCATTGCTAAAATCCCAATGGTGCCAGACAAAGCAGTATGGCTGGCCACTTTATTTGCTTCCCTGAGGCTGTAATCATCCTTGAGCATGAAAAATCCTGAGAAGAGAGTGGCCCAGTCAACATCCAGTTCCACCAACATTTGGCTCTTCCACTCCTAGTCTAGCTGCCAGATGGTAGCAACTCCATGAGTTAAATCCAAAGAGACCAGCAGAACGACCCTGCTGAAGTTATCCCAAATTGCTCTCCTAAAGCATTGTGAGTAAATGAAATGGTCGTTGTTTTAAGCCATCTAATTCTGAAGCGGCTTGTTATGCAGCAACAGATAGGTGATCATTACTGTAACTCCTTAACTACAGGGCATTATGCTAAAAACCTAAGGAATAGACTCCAACTCTAAGGAGTGGCCCCCTTCCACCACTTGACCATTCCTTTCTCCATGCAAAGGATATTTACTGAATGCTTACTATGTTCCATGAACTGTAGCATGTGCTTAGTATCAGGTAATGAACAAAGCAGATAGGTAACCTGCCCTCAAAACTTTTGTTCAGTTTGGGATACAGATACTAAATGAACAATTATAAATTACAGGGTGATTTGAAAAGGACTTAAATTGGAGTGGAGGAGTATAAAACAGCAAGACATTAAAAAAAAAAAAAAAGGAAGAAGAAGGGGCATTTATACTCACTTCTGTAGAGTTATCCAGGTAAAATTATGTTGAACTGTGTTCAGGGCAGAGGGAACAGGAAGTGAAAATGTGCTGGATCAGGAAGGAGCTTGATGAGTAGGGTATAGTAGCTGAGATTCAGGAGGAGGAAGAAGAGGCAGGAAATGAAACTGGAGATGCAGACAGAAGCCCAATCCTGCAGAGCTTTATAGGCACAGTGAAGTTAAAACACATTTACCCACATCCAGCTTTTCAAAACATGTCTAGCCCCACCTGCCTTCTCTTAAAGACATCTTATGAGGCAACCATGCTAAATGGACAGATTGATAAACTAGAAGACAGAACACCTAAATCCATTTCAGCAAATAATTAAATCTTGACAACCTAGGTTTTCTTATCTGTAAAAGGAAATAATAATTCATATCGAGTACTGTTTCTTTTAGAGATGGGATGAGTATTAAGTAGGCTAGTATGGGAAAGGGCTTTGTAAAATGGAAATACATTTTATAAATATAAGGGCTATGATATTGAGGTGCTGGTAAGCCCAAGCCCCACAGTTTTGGTCACATATTGTCTTTCCCCCCATCCCAGTAAGAATCATCAATGACTTAACCACCTTTTTTGCTCTGCCCATGGATTCTCCCCATACCATAAAAGAAAGCTTAGTCCCACTTTCTTACTGAGCCAACAGATAATTAACAGACTATCTAATTTCTGGGTCATAATTTTTTGAGGGTTCTTCAGCATTTTGAGAGTATTTCAGCATCTGATCATGTATTTGTTCAACAAATATTTTTTGTGCCTCTATTCCTGTGTCCGGCACAGTCCTAGGCACTAAAGATACAGTCATGCCCAAGACAAAATCCCTGCCCTCAAGTGGGAGAGACACATACCAAAACAAAATAGTTCTGTAAACATAATGTCAGATAGTGATAAAGGCCACGAAAGAACAAAAAGCTCAATATGAAAATAGAGAGTGATGGGCGAAGGTGGAGGCCTCCCATTTCAAACAACAGTGTTATAAGTGAACTAATTACCAAGGCAGAAAAATTGTAGTCATTGTCCAAAGTTTTGGAGATGCCAGGGAACTGTTCTTTCAGCACCTCTCTCAATAGCTGAACTTCATTCACCCAGACAGTGGGCATTTACCGTGGGATACTGTTCTGGCAGAATGAGAGGAGAGAAAGATAAATAAATGCTGGACCATTTCCCCAGGGAGATTATTGCTGGGACCATCGTAAAAATGTGCAATACTTCAGCACATTAATCTTACTTAGTGCCAAGTGAGAGCTGGGAGGTGGATTAGTATGGTATGTTTCCTCGCCAGTGCTCTCCCACTGTGAGCCAGTGCTCTACATGGTTACCTTGGACCTCTGCACCTTAGAAATTAAACTGCATGTATGGATGTGCCAGACTCTAGGTCCATATGTAAAGAATTGTTCCCATATTAGATGTGTATTTGTTGCAAGCCATATGAAAGAGATTTTGGGCACAGTGTTCTTTCAGTGAATGGAAGTTACACCCAACGTATGATGCAAGTGGTGAATTGTTTAAAAGACCTGTAACCCTAGTGTTTCTATAAAATGCTCTAAGCTTAGGGTTCTGGATGTGGTCGGTAGAATAACGGGGTTCCAAAGATGTCCATGTCCTAATCCCCAGAACCTGTGAATATGTTACCTTCCACGGCAAAAGGGACTTTACAGACGTGATTAAGAATTTGGAGATGGGGAGTTTGTTCTGGATTATCCCGATGGGCCCCACAGAATGACAACAGTCCTTATAAGTGAAGAAAGGAGGTAAAAATCAGAGTCAGAGTGATGCAGCATGAGAAAAACTTGACTGTCCATTGCTAGCTTTGAAGATGGAAGAAGGGGCCATGAGTTAAGGAATGCAGGCAGCCTCTAGAAGCCAAAAAGAGCAAAGAAATGGATTCTTTCCTAGAGCCTCCAGAAAGAATGCAGTTCTGCGAATACCCTGATTTTAGCCTAGTGAGACCTATTTTGGACTTCTGACCTCCAGAACTGTAAGATAATAAAGCTGTGTTTTTTTAAGCCACTGAGTTTGTGGTCATTTGTTATAGCGGCCAAAGGAAACTAATACAGGCAGTCGGCTTAACACATTTTTGGAAGAAAGGGAAGAAGGGAGAGATGAAGGGAGGAGGGAAGGGAAGAGGTTAAACTGAGGGAGGCTGAACCGGCTAAAGGAGATGGTCTATAGGATCTGTTACAGCCTAACAGCCTCCGATGCTCTGTGTGGCAAGAAAAGCCTTGAAGTCAATATTTACTAAGGGGGTGTCATAATCACTCTGCTATTACTTGCACTGCTTTACTGCAGGTCACCTTTAGCCTTCATTTTAAAGCACTCAAAATCAAACACACTGCTGGCCCCAGAGCTCTTGCAAACATATGGAATGGAGATCCTCATGGCACAATGGAAACATTTTAAATGTAGATTAATATTTTAATATGAGCCTAACTCCAGCAGAGTAATCTTCTGTTCTGTGCTACGTAGCAGATCATGGGGGGAAACTGGGATTGGTTTGGGGGCACTGCCCAGTCATCTCTGTATCCTGCATCGCCTGTATCCCACGGAGCCAGGATGAACTTTGCTCCTGGGTGGGCCAGCAAAGGAGGGGATAGTGTCCAAGTATAGAGACTGCTGCTGTGTGACAGAATGTCCTGGAAAATGGCCTGCTCTAATGAGGCTTGTTTCATCTAGTTTTTAAAATTTCTCTCTAATTTTATGTATGAATTTATGTATTATCTCTAATAATATGTATGAATCAAAAATCCCACGAGGCTCCTAGTTTTATCGAGTTTTTATCTAGTTTTATCTCCTCAGCCAGATATTAATGAATCTTTTTTAAAGCCCAACATTAAATGGATGCCAAAGAGCCATTTTGCTGTGAAGGGCATTTAATAACTTTGAAGTTTGCTAATGTGAAGCATTTTCTTATACTTTTGCTTAAATGTTATTTAATTTTAGTTTATCTTATTAGGTACCCTTAGATACTAAAATAAAATAAAATAAAATAAAATAAAATAAAATAAAATAAAAATCTCTCCAATGAAAACAAAATGTCCGTCAAATTCTCTCTTTCTTTCTCTGCACCAGCAAAAGTTGTTCTCTGGATGAAAACACTTCATTGCTTATGATTTGCCCACTTTTTCTCTGCCAGGACTGCCCCACACCTCATGGGTGGAGTCAAATGGCAATTCTTCTGCCTCATTCATGTGTCAACTTTCAAGTATCCTCCTCAGAAAGACCATCCTTGACCCGTCGGACTTGGCACAGTCATTCTGTCATATCCCAAGTTTGTCTTTCTGGCATTCATCACTGTTGGAATAATTCTGTTTATTGATTTGTATGTGATCTGTCTCTCCTTTGCTTTTCCCCTCCCAGCTTGAATGTCAGCCCCTTGAAAGCAAGGACTTCATCCCTTTTGAATGCTGCTATGTCCCCACTGCCTTCAATAAGTCTTATTCCTACCTGGCAATCACACCCCCATATCTCAACCACCCAGTTATGGGATGAACTGTGTCCCCCTCAAAACTCACATGTTGAAGTCGTAACCCCGACACTTCAGAATGTAACAAACAGTGTTTGGAGATAGGATCTTAAAGAGGTGATTAAATTAAAATGAGATCTTTAGGGTGAGCCCTAATCCAGTAAGACTGATGTCTTTATAAGAAGAGGAAATGGGGACACAGACACACATAGAGGGAAGACCACAGGGGGAAGATGGCCATCCACAAGCCAAGGAACAGGTCTTTCCCTCATGGCCCTCACAAGGGCCCTGCCAACACCCTGATCTCATCCTGAACTTCTAGTTACCACAATTGTGAGGAAATTAATTTCAGCTGTAAATCTACCCAGTCTATGGTACTCTGTTACACCAGAAACTGGTACATATCACTGCAAAGAGAACCAGGAACTTACAAGAAAACACTGGATGGAGGGTCTGTGACAAGTTCCTCTTTATCAGCTAAGGTGCTAGCAGGAAATATGCAGCATATGCAAACTGGGTAATTTCAGGTAAATTTAATAAAAAAAAACCAGTTGTAGAGATGTGGGCAGGGCTGGGGGCAGCATAAGGGAGGGTGCAACATGCTGGGGCTGGAAACCACAGGCTGCCAGGGAGAGGGCAGGGAGCAGTTAGCAGGAACCCTAAGGGAGAGAACATTCTGTGGAGACAGTTGCTTGAATGAAAGCTGTGACCTTTGGAGACCAGCCAGCTGGCCGTGAAACTGCCTGGAGGAGGCAGGAAAAATCATCCCCACTTTACTCTCTCTCTTCCCTCCTTAACCAGCCAAGGCTCAAAAATGGCAGAACTCACAGATGCGGTCCATGCCGTCCAGGCTTCTGGGGCAGAAAGCAAAATGGAGTGGGGGTCTGGAGGGCCAAACGGAAGATTCCAGCGCTGAACCCTCTTTCCACTATTGTTGTTACATTCCTCTTCTACTTGCTAACTCCTGCAGAAAAATGAAGCAAATCCACTCTCTTTTTTCCTTTTGTGTATGTGTAGATAGATAGATGATAGATAGATAGATAGATAGATAGATAGATAGATAGATAGATAGATAGATAGATAGTTAGTCAGTTTACAATGTTGTGTCAATTTCTGGTGCACAGCATAATGCTTCAGTCATGCATGAACATGCATGTATTTGGTTTCATATTGTTTTTCAGCAAATCCACTTTCATCTTCACCCCCTGCAGGCTAGGAACGTCATTTCTAAACAATGCTCTCAGCACTGAATTCCACTGAAGACCTCCAGATGAGCCCCTGGATTGAGTTTTCCCCATGCTTTCTTGGGAACATGTTCTGAGAAGGATAGCAGTCTCCGTCCCTGCATCACATGGAGTTGAGCCCCAAAACATTTACTCTACAGGCTTTTTGGTTCCCCCGCTGTGAAGACTGTCCTTCCCAGTCTCTCTCAGGCAAGATTCATCTTCTGCAAGTTTTGCGTGAGTAAGGTGCTTCAAAACTGCTCATTTATCAATGCCTAGGAAGACTCAGAAATAGAAAGCGTGGGTGGCTAACATTTACTGAGCATCTATTAAGTGTCAGACAGTTAACTAGCTTAATCTTTACAAGAACTATAAAGTAGTATTATTGTCCAGGCTTTACGGATGAGGAAGTCGACTCAGAGGAGTAACTCGTCCAAGGTCACATGACCAGCAAATCAGCAGAGCTGGGATCAGAACTCTGGGGTGTGTCACTCCGGTGTCTATGTCCTTCCCACTCTACCAGATGCTTTCCAATCAAATGAAATGGCTCAAGACAAAGAAAGAAAGAAAGAAAGAAAGAAAGAAAGAAAGAAAGAAAGAAAGAAAAGAAAGAAAGAAAGAAAGAAAGAAAGAAAGAAAGAAAGAAAGAAAGAAAGAAAAGAAAGAAAGAAAGAAAGAAAGAAAGAAAGAAAGAAAGAAAGAAAGAAAGAAAAGAAAAAAAGAAAGAAAGAAAGAAAGAAAGAAAGAAAGAAAGAAAGAAAGAAAGAGCGAGCTAAGAGGTGAGAGAAGAATCTAAGAGTAACAATAATGCCAGACATGTATTGAGTATTTCCCATCGGCCTCGGCACTCCAGTTCATGGGAGTTATCCCATTAAATCCTCAAAACCACCCTAACAAGGTTTGTGCTGTTATCTCCATTTTGAAGATGGACCTTTTAGGAGTTGAATGACTTGTTCCAGGTAAGTCATGACTCACAATCCAAATCCCAGGTGGCCTGACTCTGGATGCCAAGCTCTTTGTGAGATCACTGCAAAGAACAGAATTTTTTTTTTTTTAAGATACTACGGGGTTTATTTTGCTAGTAGAAATCTGATTTCAATTTTTTTTGTCAGTTTACAATGTTGTATCAGTTTCTGGTGTACAGCATAAAGTTTCAGTCATACATATACATATATATATTCCTTTTCATATTCTTTTTCATTATAGGTTACTACCAGATATTGAATAGAGTTCCCTGTGCTGTACAGTAGAAACTTGTTGTTTATCTATTTTATATATAATAGTTAGTATCTGCACATCTTGAACTCCCAATTTATCCCTTCCCACCCCTACCCTCCCCACCCCCAGCAACCATAAGTTTGTTTTCTATGTCTGTGAGTCTGTTTCTGTTTTGTAAATAAGTTCATTTGTGTCTTTTTTTCAGATTCCACATATAAATGCTTTTTTTCAGATTCCACTTATAAAGTGCTTTCTCTTTCTGGCTTACTTTACTTAGAATGACAATCTTCAGATCCATTCATGTCGCAGCAAATGGCATTAATTTATTCCTTTTTAGGGCTGAGTAGTATTCCACTATACATATATTTTTCATAGCAGCACTATTTATAATAGCCAAGACATGGAAACAACCTAAATGTCCATCAACAGATGACTGGATAAAGAGGTTGTGGTAAATAATGGAATTTGATGAACAAGAATTTAGGAGGTGGCTGGAGAAGGGAGGATCCCTGTGCACGGAAAATGCAGCCTGCCCAGGGTCATCTTGCTGCTTTGCATTGAGTCAAGAGAGGGAGGGGAAAGTGTGGCAACAACTGCTCAGGGAATCTTCCAGAAAGAGCCCACTCCCAGTGCTCAGAAATATTAAAGGAGGCTGATTCGAGCTCAGGTTACCCATCCTCAGCACTACCAACATTTGGGGTGGGATAATTTTTTGTTATGGGAGGATGCCCTGTGCACTGGAGGATGTTGAACAGCTTCCCTGGTCTCTTCCCTCTAGATGCCAGTTGTGACAACTGAAAGCGTCTCCAGACTTTTCAAATGCCATCTAGGGAGTAAAATCACACACCACCCAACTGAGAACCACTATTCTCGCTCAGAATGAGCATGAGGAGTAGGAGGGAAACTCAAGGTAGAAGCTCTTCATCTGGAATACCCAGAAGTAAAACTTCTAAATGGAAGGGATGACCACCAGAAACAAGGAGGAACCCAGGACAAGGAAAGCCACCAAGAAGACTACAGTTTGATGGAAGGGGCACGGACTTTGACATCAGATGGGCAGGATCCAAATCCCTATGTTTAACTTATTACTTATTACAAGAGAGGACAAATTGCTTCACCTTGCAAAGTTCCAGTCTCCCAGGCTACAAAGGGTACCTAAAAATATCTACCACACAGGGTTGTTTCCGGGATCAGAAGATGTGTTCCCTTATGTGATTGGGGTTCACAAAGCATTAGTCTCCCCCTTTCCTTCATTCCTAAGACCAGCAAAGCCAAGGTCTGCATCTGGGCCATGTGACTGCGATCCATTTTCCTGAATACATCTCACTCTAATGAAGTTCTTTCTTGCCCTGTAAACAGCTGGCCAACGATGAGTCACCAGAACAGGAGAGCCTACTCCAGAGGATAAAGGAGAAGGGGCATTCCAAGCAGGAAAAATAGCATGTGCACAGAAGGAAGGGCAAAGAGGAATAATGGACTATGGGATATGTGGGAACAGCAAGCTGTCTGGGGAGTACAGTAATCCCAAGAGCTGAGCCTAACAACAGATTGGAATCCAATTTTGAATGGCCAGGCTCTCACTGTTTATTTGCCAAACTCCTATTCATCCTTCAAGACCCATCCCAAAGAAGGAAACATAGATCTAGTTATATGTGGGTCTGAAGCATTCAGAATGGAATAATCCCAAGAGCTAGGGCTAACAGGGAGTTTGAGATCAGCTTTAGAAAGGTCAGGTCCTCACTTTATGTGAAAACTATTATCCCATTGTCATCCATCCCAATTGGCAAAATGTCATCTTCTTTGTGATACCTACTCCAGCTTTCCCAGTAATCTGCTCACTCTCTCTTTTCTGTGCTCCCACCACTCTTCTAATAATGTCTACACTGTACTGTAAAAGGTTGTCTGGCTCCTCTACCAGGCGCTATGCCCGAAGGTAGGAGGAGGCTGTGTTGTTCATCTTTATATTCTGCACGCTGAACACAGAGCCTAATATGGCCAATATTGCCAGTGACCTACTCAATATCCATTCTTCCCATCTTCCTTTCTAACAGAATCCCAACTGGGCAACATGCTTATTTAAAAACATTCACCCCCGCCCAAGACCCCTTTGAAGCTCAGATGCCACATGACCTGATTTGGACCAATAAGATCCAAGTTGAATTCTATAGGATGGGTTTCCTGATAAAGGATTCCAGGTGGCTCTTGGCCTTTGGCCCTTCATTCCCACCCACCCTCACCCCATCTTCCCATCTGGAACCTTGGACTCCATACCTCAAGGTGGAGCAGCCATCTTGTGACCATGAGGATAAAAAAAAAAAATCACACTGGGGATAGCTGAGCAAGCATCTGGAGTCATCAAGGACTTCTTTGAACAGCTGTGAGAGCCTGGGACTTCCCTCTTCTGGACTGGTTGTCAGGTATAAAAATCAAACCCCAATTTGGTTAACCTCCTGGACAGACTTCTGCTACATGCAGCTAAATGCAATCCTACATGCTACATCCTGGACATCCTGGCACATAGGCAAAGCTTAGTAAGTTCTGATGATCCAGTTGAAGGGCCAGATCTGTCCCTGCTCAGCTCAGGCTCCTTGGCCTCCACTGGGCCAATAATGATGCGCAAGGCATGCACAATTGTGATGGAATCCTTTTTCTTCTTAGGTTAAAAATTCTCAAATATTCCCAGTATCCTTATTATGGCAAGGACCCGAGACCTTCCTACTTCTGGATCACCCTCCTTTCTTAGAAGAGGCTAATTTTGGAGACTATCCCCAAGTGGTTGATGTAAATTTGGGGGAAATCTGTCAGACTGTGCTGTGGGTATAAACATTGACTTTGGGGGTCAGTTGGACCATTTGTATTTTTCTTTCTTTCAATACTTATTAAACAATTGGTCTGCCACTGTGGTAGGTACTACACTGAGAACTGGGGATATGTTTGGGGGTGTTGAGCAAAAACAAACCCTTCAAGGAGATTATGGTCTTGTGGGAGAGACAGAGCCTCATGAAATATCAGCACTGATGAATACTTAATTATTAAGGGAGATACGTAGCACTAGAGAATGCTGGAGCATGATGAAAGGATCTGTTTTAGCCTGTCTTGGTGTTCAGGGAAGACTTCCTGGAGAAGGTGGCTTTTAGGCTAACATCAACAGGTGACCTGGATTCAAATCTCCATTCTGTCATTTACTAGCTAACATACCCTGGGCAAATCATTTAATCCTTCCAGTCCCTCGTTTCCACAATTAAAACATAGGATTCATAATATTTCCCACTTAGGCTTAAATGAAATAATGTTCATAGTGCTTGGCTCATAGAAAGCACTTCTTAGAAGGTTGCTGTTATGATTTTGTTTCAGTCCAAGCCCCTAGGCTGTTTCTGCCTGGGGTCAGTGTGCTCAACACCAGCACTCACAATAGATCAGATGCTGTTGATCTCCGCCAGTTCAAACCTGTGAGGACTCGGCTCAGGAAATCATGTGCTGGGAGAGGATAAGAACAAGGCTTAGGTCAAGGTGAAGGATAATTAAGTCCCCAGGGCTGACCACAATAAGGTCTCCATCTCTGATCTCCTCTCTTCAGCCCCCTGCTTAGGGTCCCCAGTTACCTCGACACTTGACTGATGCTGATCTGGATAGAGGGATGAAGGAGGTATAGTGAAGACCATCCCCAGTGGTACCCCGGGGGAGATTCAGACATACAGGGTGAGACAGGGCCACGTAGTGCAGGACCAGCTCTTCAGCCTCCAGCATCACTTCCCCTGTACGCCTACCTGAGGGATATGGGGGGTGCCACACATACCAGAGCAACTCAAGTGAATCTGCCTCCCTTCTTTGAGCCTCAATTCCCTCATCTGCAAAATAGATAATTAGGTGAAATTAGTGGTTCTTGAATTTTGCCACATGTTAGAGTCATCTGGGGAGATTAAAAAAAAAACTCAGCTGCACCCCAAACTCAGAACCTTTGGGTGGGACCCAGGCAGCAGCATTTTGCAAGCTCCCCAGGGGCAGGTGGGCTGAGAAACAGTGGGCCTGATGGGGTCCTTCCAGCTCTGAGGGTGGGTGCTACTTCCAGCTGTGTGACCTCACAGAGGAGATTCGAAAGTCTTGTGCCTTTATTTCTTCATCAGCAAAGAAAGGGGAATAACAGCATATCCCTCACTGAGGTGTTACGGAGGATAAAAAGGATTAATTCCCAGAAAGCGCTGATAACAATGATTGGGCACCATGCAAAGCCTCCCGCCGCGGGAACTGGTGGCTGTCATCTGCCATTCTTGTTCTTGATCCTATTGTGACCCTGAAGGAGGACGGGAAAGAGAAGGAGGAAGAGGGAGGAGGAGGAAAAAGAGACTCTGTCGGTCTGTCGCTTCTCCCCACTATGCCCATGACTCTCACAGCAGCAAAAGGAGAACACATTCAACTCTGACACCCCAAGGAACCCAAAAGGCAAGAGGCATTGGCATTTGAGTTTACGCCATTAGTAGGACAAGGGATGGATGAGCACAGAGAGCCAGTCAGCTGGGGCCTTGGTGTTGCACTGCCCAGCATCTTTGGAGAACTTCTAGAAGGGATCTTAGACATAACCTAGTCCTAACTTCTCATTTAATCAGTGAAGACTCTGAGGCATAGAGAGGTTAAACAATTCACCCAAGGTCACACGGCCTTAAGCCTAGCCAGGCTTCAAATCCAGGCATCGCTATTTTTTTTTCAATTTAGTCTTAGAAGTCATTAAAAACAAAACCATAACGTTCTGTAGCCTCCTCTCAGAGGACAAAAATCCACCAGCATTAATCAGTCTTTTGACTTTGGCAAGGATGCCTTATCTCTTTCCTCTAAGCAGACACAGTGCCTGCAGCCGAAAGAGCAATCGTGATAATTAATAACAATATTTTGCACTTGGAATTTTCCCCTGGCAGCAGCTGCTCTGAAAGCACCTACTCATTCAGCCACACAGTATCAGCCGATCAATCAGTCCGCAGGAGCTCACGGAGCATCTGCTGCCGGCCTCTCAGCCTGTGCTGGGTGCTTGGAGGGACCCAGGAGCACAGGAAAGAGTTCCAATACTCAAAGAGCTTGGGGAGGAAAAATAAACCCCAGTGAGAGGCTGTCACTGACAGAGGCACCCGGCGTCTGCAAGATGAGTCATAAAAGTCAGACACCATTCCAAGAGCTTCTGTTTGACTTACCACTCTGTTTCTTTCATCTGGGACCATGCCTGAAGTTCATTGGCCAAAGGTAACTAGCATTCATTTAAGAATGATGCCAGATAGCACCTAATGCCCAGGAAGGTTTAAATGAGTTAAAGCATGTAACGCTTTTGGAATAAGGTCACACATGTGGTAAGTGCCCCATCGATGCTAGCCGTTATTAGTGTTGGTGTCTGTATCAGCAAGGTCTTACTCAGGAAACAGATGGAATGCTCAAAAGTTTTACCAGAAAGAGACTGTAAGGAAGTGGCTGTTTATGAGCTGTGGGCAGGGTTAAGGGAAGCTATGGAGGACGGTGAGGAGCCAGCAATAGCAGAAAGTTACCGTCATTCCAGACCTCAAAGGACAAGGGAAGGGGCTAGCTGCTGGTGAGAGCTGGGACCATAGAAGAGGACGCTCCACAGGGTTTGTAGTCACAGAGAAAAGCACTAGGAGACACCCCATAGCCAGGCAGGAAGAAGTGGGCAGAATAGAGACCCCATCTCTCTTTCTTCCTGCCTTCCGCTCTCCTCTTGGTATGTCCATCAGGGAGCCAGAGGCCAGTGGCAGCTGACTGATGGGCTTTGCAGTGGTTGGCCTCTGGGGACATAGAACAGGTCAGAGAAGAGCAGATAACAAACCCAGCAAGGGGTAGTAGAGACGGGAAAGGGGCAAACAGAGATTAACCAAAGTTAAACACAACCAATAATTCAATATGGTGGTGATGCTTTGGTGCGAGGGTACTTTTATGCCATTAGCCCTGAAATGCTGCCGCTGTATTGTTGCATGTTCTCCACAACTCAGTTCTTTCTTTCCTGTTTTCACTTTTCTGGAGAGCAAGGAACAGAATACCTGCTACTTGGTCTAGAATTCTGGCAATGATCTTGAAACAAAAGCTTTAAAGCTTTGAAACATAGACCCTTTGAAACCGGAAGTAGGTGTGGAATTGTGGACAAAATTATCTCCACACGTAAGTGGCCAAGGAGGGGGTCCTGATAAAACTGCCCTCACCTCTACCTGGAGCCCCTCTCTCAGCTCTGATCTCTCCTCTCTGGGAAAGGGGGTCCCACACTGGGCTTACTTCCTGCTTGTTCAGCCACATGGAGGTCTCTCTCCCTTGGGCTCTGAAGTCAGACAACCTGCGTTTGGCTCCCCTATCCACACAGTGGCCATGTGCATTTTTCCTGGTCACTCAGCCTCATCTGGAAAGAAGGATAATCATTGTTCTTACCTTGTAGGGGTGTTGGGAGATCTAAATGAGACAATACATGTAAAGCACTCAACTTAATTGGCACAATTAAGCCAATAAATATTTGCTCTTAATACAGTCCACTGACTGCTAGCTTCTTGAGGCCAGAGGTTGTGACTCTTCAACTCCGGACCTCATTATCAAAAATGGTGCCTGTATATACCTAGTAATTATCATTGCACAAGAGAGGACAATATCCCTGTTTTCCCCAACAAGGAACTTGAGACTCTCTGAAGTTTTTTTGAGCTACCCAAGGCCAGAGCTCTTAAGAACCAGAGCCAGGATTAAACTCAGGTCATCTGACCCAAAGCTGCATCTTCTACATCAGTCGTTCCACATTTTAGCAAGCATCGGGGTTACCCGGAGAGCTGGTTATAACATCCTCCAAGTTTCTGATGCAGTAGATCTAGGGTGGGGCCCAAGAATTTGTATTTCTAACAAGTTTCCAGGTGATGTGGACGCTGCTGGTCTGGGGACCACTCTTTGAGAACCACTGGCCGGCACTCTTAATCTTCCAATTAGTGTTCATCTCCTTCATGAACCCTCCTCTGACTTCTTCAATCTCCCAAGAACAGTCTGCACGATCCAGTTCCAACCTGAACCTATAACACTATCTAATTTTCTGGATGGGATCCCGAACGTCGCCTGAGCTTCCCTGCAGGACTGGCAGCTCCTAGTGGGCAAGAACCTTATACCTCGTTGCCCTCTTAACCCCTCAAACATCCTTTATCATCTTTCCCTCCCTCCTCCACCCTCAGCCCTTGGGGCAACCTTGCTGTATATGCTTCCATGCCTGTCTGTGCTTAGACAAACACATACACACATGTAGGAGTTTTCTTCTTCCATTTTTTTAAACAAAAATGTGTTCAAAATACACAATTATTCTGCTTTCTTGCCTTCTCTCTCTCTCTTTCTTTCAATTTTACCCTCCTGGAAAAAAATTTCTTCCCCATTCTTGATGAGTCATCTAGAAGCAACACTGGCTAGACTCTCTCACACGCCCCCCCCCCCCGAGTGACCTGGCTCACTGGTGAGTCTGGGATATGGAAATTAGCGACAGGAGCCCGGCACCTTCCTCCCCACTCTCTTGGAAGAGAGCTGCCCACGGGAAGCCAGGTTCTGCTTGGTTCTTCCAGTCCCTGCCGTGGCCCAACTCTGCCTACTGCCGGGTGGGCGAGTCTGCCTGTTCTGGGTGCAACATAAGGCAGCCCACTTCCCTACAGACAGAGCCATGTTCTCTAATAGCAGCTTTATCTTTAGCAAAGGTGATGTTTGGGGGCTCCATCTGCCTTTCTGTGGTTCTTATTTCTCAGTGGGCTCAGAATGTGGGTGGGGAGACAAGAGTATTGCTTATTAGCTCCTCCTGGCATGCAACTCTTGCTATATATCTTAGACCTCAGGACCTGGCCCATTTTAAATGGTTGATTCTGTTAGGATGCCTTTGGTTGCAAACAACAGACGGTCCAACTAAAGTAGTTCAAAAAATAAGGATACTGTTATTTCAGATGGTAAGAATTCTGGAGGCAGATCTCTTTGCCAACCTTCTGATCTTGGATTCATTTCCTCCCTCGAATGGTGGCCAGGTTCTGGGTCATCTTTTCCATCACTAGGTGTTCTGTGATAGTGGAAGGGATGGCAGAAGTTAGATCACTGGGTTTTGATGTCTGTTGTGCTATTTCTTATCTGTGGGTCCTTGGGCAAGTGACCTAAACTCTCTGACCCTCGGTCTTATCCTCTGTGCAGTGAAGATTGCAAGGTTTCCCTTCTAAGAGTGCAGTGAAGATGAAATTACGCATGGAGAGCGCCTAGCACAGTCTTTGACACATAGCAGGACTCACAATACCTTCCAATTCTTGCTCCATTTCTTCCCTGATGACCTCAGGTAAGGAGATAAACTTGAATCAGTTCTTAGAAATACTTCAGTTTATGCCTTAGCTCTGTATGTATGTTGCTCTCTCTAAGAGGCAAGACATGTGTCCTTTCTGTAAGGACATAGGTCATATTGGATTAGAGGCCCACTCTACTCCGATAGGACCTCATCTTAACCAATCACATCTGCAACAATCCTATTTTCCACACACAAGGTCACGTTCCAAATTACTAGGTGATAGGACTTCAACATACGAATCTGGAGGGATACAATTCAGTTCAGAACATGCCATATGCTTTGGTATCGCTCAAACACATCCCACTCTCTTCCTGCTCAGTGTTCTTGTTCACGGGTTCCCTGAACCTGGGACGCCCCTTCCCTTCCACCTCTGTGGTCCTACTCAGACTGCCTCCTCCATGCAGCTTTCCTTCATCCCTCAGAAATAGTCCCTTTCTTGAACCCTCCTTGTACCATTGGTGGGAATGCAATTTGGTGCAGCCATTATGGAAAACAGTATGGAGACTGTTTAAAACACTAAAAATAGACTTACCTTATGATCCAGCAATCGCACTCCTGGGCATATATTCAGAGAAAACTCCAATTCAAAAAGGTACATGCACCTCAATGTTCATAGCAGCACTATTTACAGTAGCCAAGACATGGAAACAGCCTAAATGTCCACTGACAGACGACTGGATAAAGAAGTTGTGATATATTTCTACAATGGAATACTACTCAGCTGTAAAAAAAAAAAAAAGAATAAAATAATGTCATTTGTAGCAACATGGATGGATCTGGAGATGTTCATTCTAAGTGAAGTAAGCCAGAAAGAGAAAGAAAAATACCGTATCATATCACTTACATATGGAATAAAAAAAGACACAAATGAACTTATTTACAAAACAGAAACAGATTCACAGACATAGGGAACAAACTTATGGTTACCAGTGGGGGAAGGGGGTGGGAAGGGATAAACTGGGAGTTTGAGATGTGCAGGTGCTAACTACTATATATAAAATGGGTGAACAACAAGTTTCTACTGTACAGCACAGGGAACTATATTCAATATCTGATAGTAACCTACAATGAAGAAGAATATGAAAAGGAATGTATGTATGTATATGGATGACTGAAACACTATGCTGCACACCAGAAACTGACACAACGTTGGAAACTCACTATACTTCAATTATAAAAAGAGAAAGTGTCCCTTTCTCTTTTCACTGTCCTTATGTGCTGTTTAAAGTTGGTCCCATGCTCAGTTTAGCTTGTGACGGTGTGTCTTCAGATCCCAGATCAGCCGCTCTGCAGCTGGGTGATCTAGGACCTCCCACCTCCAGTGCGGGCTGAGGAACAGCTGCATCAGCATCTCCCAGAGCCAGTTAGAGACACAGAATCTCAGGCCCCGCTCCAGACCTTCTGGATCAGAATAACCTGGAATGGAGCAAGGTCGTCATCTGTTCTATGTGTACACAAAAGCGTGAGAAGCACTGATCCAGCATTGGGAACTTACAGGAGCCTCAGTTCCCTCACCTGTAAAATGGTATCTGCCTCACAGGGTTGCTGGGGAATAAGAGAAAATACGTGGACAGTGCTCAACCCAGTGCCTGGAGCAGGGTAAGTACTAAATAATGGAAGTTAGAATCATCATTAACATCAGTATCAACTCTTTTTATTCAGTTTTTTTTTTTTTTAAATACAGTCAGTTTCCAACGTTGTGTCCATTTCTGGTGTAGATCATCATGTTTCAGTCATCCATATACATCCATATATTGCTTTTCACATCGTTTTTCATTATAGGTTACTACAGGTATAGTATGAACTCTCAAAGAGCAAAGATCAGGGTTAAATAAAGTAATCACAGAAAACTCTTAGAACAACCAGGCTAAGCTCTTGGGCAGTGGTGGCTATTGTTATTGCCGTTGTTGCTTTGGGGCCCATCCCTGCGTCTCCCACCCACCCACCTTGGGCCGGTGCCCTGCTCAAACGCTGCTCATCAGTGTTTATTAAGTGGAATGCAGTGGCCCATATGGGCCCATATGGAGAGGGAACCCTGGGCCTCGTCAGTGCTAATTGCATTCACTCACCCATGCTAAGGCCCTCCCCGAAGGCTGCTGTCACTCAGCCAGCTGCCCCTCGCCCCAGTTCCACTCCCAGCCAAGAGCCCTAGACACACATACGCAGTAGTTTCTTGCCTTCAGTCACCTTGTGCAGGATCCACAGCAGAGAGAGACAAACAGAGAGGGGAGGAGAAGGAGCTGGGGTTGTCATTGGGGGGAAATTGAGGTCGTGGGATGTATTTTTGGAACACGAGATCCTGAGTTTCTGCTGGGAAGGGAAGGGATGAGAGTCTCAGGGCCACCTGCTATGATCTGGGGACCCTCTTGGGCCTTTTCACGTTCCTCATCTTATTTCCTCCTTATAAGAACCCATACGAAGTCCTTATTTTTATTCCCACTTGATAGATGAGGAAATGGAGGCATATAGAGATTGAAAGTCACCTGGCTGCTAGTGATAGAGTTGAGCTTCCAGTACAGGTCTCTCTGATTCTAAACCCGCTTCCCTGAGACAGACGGGAGAGAAAGCAGAATGGGAAGATGCATAAAACCCATCCTGCCTGCCAGCTTTTTTCAGAACAGGACAAAGCCTGGCACGGAGAAGAGGGTGTGTTTGAGCCAGGTGGAATCTTGGAGAGGGTCCCACCCAACTTTCCCACAGCCGATCCCTCCCACGGGTAGACACACGGAGGCCTGGGGGTGAGTTGGGCCTTATATGAGCCGGTAAAGACCCACATATTTATAGAGCCCTGTGCTGGGTGCTCTAGCAGGGCATCCCATCTGTCCTCTCAGCAGCTGCATGAGTCACCAGGCCATTATAACCTCTACCTGCTGCTGTTCCAAATCTTTTTGGGAATTCAGCAGAGAACACATTTTCAAAAAAAAAAATTGTATCACTCTCATTTTACAGATGAGGAAACCGAGGCTCAGAGCAGGAGGGAATTTACCTAAGGTTTCAAAGCCAGTGAATGGCAGAGACAGGATTTAAACCCAGCCCTATCTGATCCCCAAACCCATGGCTCCCACCGATGCCTGACTGGAGAGAGGGAATTTAGCAAGGAATCAGCCTAGAAGCAGAGGGAGGAGAGATGGAGGCCACTCTCCTCTGCCCCTGCGGCCACAGCACAGTTCACCCCTGGGGGTGGGGGACGAGAGTTCATCTTCCCAAGATATAGCAGGTACCACAACCACACCTAGGACATCAGGAGGTACACAGAGATCCCGTCCAGAAGGCCAGCTCAGGGGGAGCTTCAGACACCTCCTCACCATGGCCTGAGGCAGAATATTCTGCAGGGATCTCTGACCCTCCTGGGCCCAGATCCAGCCCAGCTCAGCCTTTGCTTCCCTTTGCCCTGCCACCCTCACCAGCAACATCCATCTTCACGACGTTCCCTCTGTAAGTGCCATGTCCAAAGCTGCCTTTGTCTGATGGCCGCACCCTTTTCTTATCTGTCCTATTATTTACTTGATAATTTTTCTTTAAAGTGACTAGCTTTTAATTTGGCCTTGTCCTGAAGAATAACATCCACAGAATTGCAGCCGTGGGGTGCTCACCATTCACATCGATGTCTGCACACATAAACACACAACTGTTAGAAAGAGAATTGGCTTATTTGGGTACCAACTGACATGATCTAATGTTTCAGCAGTGATATGTGGACCAAATTCCTGAAAACTCTGACCTCTATGTGCTGAATTAATTCTCTCAACAACCTTGAAGCGGTAGGCTTAACATTTCTCTCAATTTGGCAAGTAAAGAAACTGAGTATCCAAGGAACTTGCTCAAAGTCACACAGCCAGCAAGCTGGGGGGATCCAGGTCCCTTGGTTACTGATGCCCATCTCTCCCCTCTTCCCTGAAAAATTCAGTGGCCCAGTCTCTTCTCCACCAACGCTTCCCTGCATCTCCAGCAGTGACTTTGGCCTACTGCTCTGCTGGGGCTGCCATCAGGAGGGCCACCAGTAGCTTTCTCATTTTCCCACTATTTGAAGCTCCATTTCTTTGCAGCATTTGATGCTGTCATGCAGAATCCAGGAACCCTCCCTCATAGCTGTGGCCTCCGTGTCAACCTAGAACAGACAAAGACAAGAAGTTAATGGAGAAAAAAGAACCCTCCTACACTGTTGGTGGGAATGTAAATTGTTGCAGCCACTATGGAGGACAATATGGAGATTCCTCAAAAAATTAAAAATAGGCTTACCATATGATCCAGCAATCCCATTCCTGGGCATATATCTGGAGGAAAATATAATTCAAAGAGACACATGTACCTCAATGTTCATAGCAGCACTATTTACAATAGCCAACACATGGAAACAATCCAAATGTCCATCAACATATGACTAGATAAAGAAGATGTGAGATATATATATATATATATATATATATATATATATATATATATATATATATATATAATGGAATACTACTCAGTCATTAAAAAGATGAAAATAATGTCATTTGCAGCAATATAGATGGACCTGGAGATTGTCATTCTAAGTGAAGTAAATCAGAAAGAGAAAGAAAAGTACCATGTGACATTGTTTATATGTGGAATCTAAAAAAAAAAAAAGCACACAAATGAACTTATCTACAAAAGAAAGACAGATTCATAGACATAGAGAGCAACTTATGGTTACCAGTAGGTAAAGGGGGTGGGAAGGGATAATTTGAGAATTCAAAATTTGTACCTTTTGGGAACTTATGGAAATGTTAGCTATCTTGACTGTGGTGGTGGTTTCATTGGTATACACATCTATCAAAATTTATCAAATTGTACACCTGAAATATGTGTAGTTTACTGTACAGGAATCATACCATAATAAAGGTGTTAAAAATAAAAATAAAAACCATTGTTTTCCTTAAAAAATAAAATTAAAATTAAAAAATTAAAGCTTGGGAGGTAGTCCCATATGCCAGTTAAAAAAAAAAAAAGAAATCCAAAGCAAGCTGGGAAATTTGACTCACCCTCATGTGATCAAGACACTGCAAGGGAGAAAGCCACGTGATGTGGTGCCTCTGAGTTGTCTTAAGGGAGCATGTTTAATGCCCCCCCTCCAAAGGACAGTTGGAAAAGAGGCTTTTCCTGAGTCCAAGCTTCTTCATGCCACCATGTCAGATTTCAGCAGCCAAGACTGATGTTAGGGATCTGAGTGCATGCAACAAAAAGGCACTGGCTCACTCAGGCAATGAAATTTACTGGGAAGATGTGGGAGAGCTTACAGATTGAAGAAAAAAGTGAAACAAACACACAAACTAGTTCTCAGAGAGAATGAGAAACCAAGAATCCATGGGGCAGGAAACCAAAACATAATCCCTGCCAGAATCATGTTCACCTGTCACTGTCTTCATGTTACTCTCCTTTAGACTCAGATTCTGGGAGCAGTCCTGGGTCCTGTGTCCATCTCTTGGCTGGGTGATGGGCAAGACATCTTGAGTGACAGCCCCACCAGACCTGCCCATGGTTAAGGAAGGATCACTCACAAAAGAAGCATCAAATCTTCTACCATAAAAAGGAGGGACAGGGCCTGGCAGGCAAAACACAGGCATCCTATGTCATCAAACACATTGCCTTTAGAAGATGTTGAAGGGTCCATCAATTTCACACTCAAAGCAATTCTAACTCTCTATCAGAGCTGTAAAATGAAGTAGGCTCCAGAATGGGTGTCCTCAAATAACTAGCCAGACTGAAGAAAGGGTGAGAGGAAACTCTCGGGGAAATATCTTGGCCTTCAAATGGTTGTATCTTCAGATAACTGTCAGGACGTTTGGTGGTGACCAGAGGACCAAGAAGAATTCTGAAGTTCCCTACTCACTCCCTCTGGTAGCCTCTGGGTATCCCTCCAAAACCATTGGAAGAGCTGTCTTTCCAAAGATTCTAATCAAGTTGCTCTTCTGCTTAAAACCCATTAGTTGCTTCCCATTGCTCATAGAAAAAAGTCCAGATTTTTACCGTTGCCTGAAAGGTGCTGTGTGATCTGGCATCCGCCTACCTCTTACACCATTCACTCTATGCCAGCCACACTGGTCTTCTTTTAATTCCTAGAATTCATCAGGAGACTTCCCAGCTCTTGGCCCTTACACATCTGTTTCCTCTGCCTAGAAGTTCATCTCATCTTCCCCCTCCCTTCCTGGAAAACTCCTTCTTGTCCTCCAAGTCTCTATTGAAATGGCAGTTCATCAGGGAGAACTTCCTTTCCCCTCTTCCAGTCCGCTAGCTTGGATCCTCCCTTATATAGTCTCCCAACTTCCTGTGATGGGCTGAAATTCACACGCAGAAGTCCTCACCTCCCAGTACGTCACAGTCTGACTATATTTGGACACAGAGTCTATTTTTCCTTAAGTTATTGAGTCACTCTTAATTTTTGGTTTTCTCTTTTTTTCTAAGAATATTTGGTTTTCAATCATTTTTGGGGGGACAGAGGAAATTAGGTTTGTTTGTTTATTATTTTTGTTTTGCTTTTGGATTTTTGTTTGTTTTTTTACTGGAGTATAGTTAGCTTACCATGTTGCATCAATTTCTGGTGTACCGCGTAATGTTTCAGTCACACATGTACATACATACATTCCTTTTCTTATTCTTTTTCATTATAGGTCACTACAAGATATTGAATACAGTTCCCTGTGCTCTACAGTAGAAACCTGCTGTTTATCTATTTTATACACAGTAGTTAGTATCATTATTCTTTTTAATGGCAGTACTGGGGATTGAACCCAGGTCTTCGTGCACGCCAAGCACAAGCTCTACCCTCCCCCTCGGACACAGGATCTTTAAAGAGGTAATTATGTTAAAATGAGGTCATTAGGGTGGGCCCTAATCCAGTAAGATTGGTGTCCTTATGAGAACAGAAATTTAAGACGGAAAACCGTGTGAAGACACAGGGAGAAGACAGCCACCTACAAGCCAAAATGAGGCCACAGAAGAAACGAATCCTGCTGACACCTTGATCTTGGACTTCCAGCCTCCAGAACTGTGAGAACAGAAGTTTCTGTTGTTTAAGCCACCCAGTCAGGGGGACTTTGTTATGGCGGCCAGAGCAAACTAATCACAATGGTGGTGACATGTTATGGTGTGATTTCTTATGTGCCTGTCCCTCCCTCCAGACTAAACTGTGCAGACACACAGGCACCACATCACTCTATCTGCACGTCCATCCCCAGTACCTAGCACGGAGCTTGGTCCATAGTAAGTGCTCCAAAAACAATTGGCATGAAAGAATGAACCAACGGGCCTCATCTCAGGTGACCAAGCAGCGAGAGAGGTGGGTGACTGACACAGCGCAGACCGACCCTGCGACTCCCCTTCCTCCTTCCTGACCACCCTCCCAATGTAGAGCTGTTCTACCGTGAGACTTGCAATTTGATTTACTCTCGAGTGACATCATAGCCATCACCATGGCAACACCCAGCAATGCCTGTTTGCCAGACAAAGTCTCTTCCATCAGGAAAGGGCAAATGGACTCCCAGCATGAGGAGGCATTTGTGAGGCACAAGCTCAGCCCTCACAGCCCCACACTGGCAGCCAGGGCCTGGGGGAGCTGCTGGTCTAACAGCATAGGTGCCCCGATGGAGGGCAGCCAGGACCGCCTTCCCTGCCACTGAAGAACTCTATCTTTGTGACAGGCCAGCCAGCTGGAAGCAAAATTATATAGGTGGAGACCAAGTATAGCACAGACACGTCTGGCCGGTTTACCTGCAGAATCTGCCCTGAAAACACCTGCACGATGACCGAAACTATCGCCTTCCTGTCTATCCATCACTCTTTCCCGTCCTGATTGCTCCCTTTCCCTCCTGCCCACCATCCTCCGCACTTCTCACGTTCAGTCTTTTATTTTTTCTCCAGTCAACATGTCCTGAGAACCTGCTGTGCATTAAGCACTGTCTTAGATGTGGCGTGTTCACCAGTACGCAGAGGGGTCTTTACCTTCAGGATAAAGGAATCAAGCCTTATCCTTGCCTTTTTGGAGGAACTCTGAGGCTGTGGCTTGCGGGTGCGGGGCATTGAAGAAGAGAGACCTGTTGTTGGTATTATGAGTGAAATCTTGAAATGCGTTTCTTTATGCAACAGGATTATAAGTAACAGCTCAGTGTAATTGAAATACAGCTAGCAATCCTCCAAGTCTTTAAGGGTCAGATGGGACTTGTGGGCCAGTCTGGAAATCCAACCACCACATTAACTAGGCAAATGGATTCCAGATTCCCAGCTTTTAGATACTATCTTTATGTAAGCTGGGAGCTGTATTTCATGGTCTCTCATGTTTCCTCTCTGTGCTCTCTGAAGTACTCAGACCTCCTTAATTCCCACAAGCAAAAGAATCATAAACTTAGAAGACACTACCATTTAGTATAGTGCTTACCTGCAGGCAGGACCATGAAATAATGCAGAAGATACAGGTTTGCATCAGAGGGACCCGGGCTCCTGGCCTGGTGCTCCACTGCCTGGCTGTCTGATCTTGGGCTGAGTGTCCTCCCTCAGTGAGCCTCAATGTTTCCACCTGTAAAATGGGGACAATAGCCCCTACATTCCAGGGTCATTGTGGGGAGTGGTGACATCGCCTACGAAGAGCCTGGCGTACAGAGGCAGAGAATCCATGCCCGCTGATATAGTAGCTTCTTCAGGAGGGCAGCACTTGCCTTACAGCCAGCCCACTGGCAGCAGCGCCAACAGGAAGGGCAAGATGTTGAGAGATGCCTCCTGAGCTGATGCGGATGGAGAAGCTGCGACAATCTGCCTCTAGAAAAATCTCAGCAAGCTGCCTGCAGGGGAAATCCAACCATGACGACGTTGCCCAGACTCTGCAAGCTGTCTCCTCATTGTCGATGTTCCTGAGGGATAAGCAACAGCTGAGCTAATTCCTTTTCCCATCAATTGGATGCCTCTGCTCCAGACTTTACCAGAGGTGGAAAAAATACAGATTTTCTGGCATGCCCTCAGGCTACCGAACTTTGACAGTCACTGGGTATGTCCAGAAATCAGACTTTCTAATTGGTCCCTGCATTGTCACCCATAGCCTTGGTGGGCAGGAAACAGTACTGGCCTGCGGGTTCCCCAGGGCCAGACCTTTTTGATCCGCATAGTCCCAGCACATAGTAGGGCATGGCACACAGTAGGTACTAATACATGTTTGTTGGTTGGATGGGTGGATGAATATATGAAACACAGTAAACTGAAACAAAGATTGCCTCCTTCCTGCCAGGGAATTCCAGGAGCACATGAAGAGCCTGATCAGGGGAATCAGTGGGGCTCAGGCTCTAGGAAAAGCTACGTGGACCACAGGAGTAGTTGAACCCCTAATGACCTTGAGACCCAGGGTAAACCATTCCCTGTAGATGTTCAAGGTGTATTTCATAGAGGCAGGGACTGTGGGCTTGGGGGCCAGCTCGGTGCAGGGTGTGAGCGTCAGTTTCCCCTCCACTGGAGTGGGGAGGGCATGATCACAGCACCTCTCTTCCAGGGTTCTTGTCAAGTTTTTGTTGGGATGATGCTAGCTAAGCAGTTTGCATAGAGCCTGACACATACACATGTGTGATAAACACATTCATGTTATTTATAACATAGACATTTATAACCTGTAGATGTTTATAACATATGAACACTCAGTATTAATATCATTGTCTGAGACAGAGTGACCTTGAGCAAGGAGCAGTCACAGAGGGAGCGAGAGACTTACCTCCATTTAGTTACATTGTTTTCTGATTCCATCCCTTCCCTGGTTTGATGAACTCCAAGAGGTCAAATGATGCCCCCCCCCACCCCTCCATCCCAGGCTGTGGTGTAAACAGAGTGGATTTTCAGAGCAGACAGACCCCACTGCTGCCACTTATTTGCAGCATAACCTTGGGGGAGTTCTTTCCCTTCTTTGAGCCTCGGTTTCCACATCTCTAAAATGCAAATAATATTTTCTTTATGTGCCAGTTGTTATCAGGCTGAAATGAATTAATATGCTTTTGAGAGCCTGGTCTGGGTAGATGCTCCACAAGACATCATTCTCTCTGTTACCTACAGAGGCAGCATGGAAATAAATCAGGATCTGGACCAAGGTATGGGAAAGATAGGCGGCTGGAGCCATCCAGGAGGACTCCCCAGGGTTTTCTTGAAGGATGAGGCAGACCTGCCAGGAACTGGGAGGAGAAAATGGCATTCTAGGCAGAGAGTCTGCCTGGAGATAAAAGTCACCCTGTGTTCTGGAAGCCAAGGGGAACCTGGGGAGGGGAGAGAATGTGACCACAATGAAATCCCCACATTTCAGGCTGAAAGAAGACACAGAGAACCACCGTGGCCTCCACGGGGTGGTGCATGATCAGACTTAGAGTTTTGAATGGGATCTCTGCCAGCCATTGCCTGGTGGATGACAGGTGGGAAACAGCAGAGGCCAGTGGTCCAGTTAGGGGCTGGTTAGAACTGCGTGAAGGAGATGAAGATGCCTGAGCCAAGGTGGTGTCGGTGAGGAAGGCACATAGGGGACAGATTTGGAAAATAGTTTCAAAATACGTCTTGAGTACTTTTCCCACCACCGGTGATCTCTCCACATCTGCTTGGAGCCGTCCCTCCAAAGCTTCACTCTGCAGCTATGCATTCATTTCAAAACTGGTCCGATCACATCACCCCTTGCTTTAAAGCTTTCCAATGACTTCCCATTGCCCTTGAGATGGAAGCCAGATTCCTTAGCACAGTCTGCAAGGCCCTGCCTGGTCCGGTCCTCATCCTGTCCCATACAGATGTCTCCACTGCACATCCTTTGCACATCCTGTTCCCTCTGACTCTGCTCTTCCTCCTCCTCCTCCTGCTTCTCTTCTAGTTAGCACCTACTCATTCAGATCTCAACTCAAGTAGACTTTCCGATCTCACTGATTAGGTCAAATTCCCCTACGTCAGACAAGCACCATGTGACTCTCTTGGTGGCATTTGTCACAGCTGCTCTTTGGCGTCCATGAGCAGTTTCCTCTTCCACGAAAATGTAAGCCCTGTGAGGGTCAGCCCTGTATGTGTTTTCACTCCCTCCCTGCATCAGTGTCAGTGCTTGGCACCAAGTGTGCCCAATAAACATGGGTTGAACTAATAAGTAAATGAGTGAGCGTGTGTGCCAGGCACTGTGCTGGGCTCTTAGGGAGACATCCCCAGGCAGGGAATTTTCAGGAGCTGAAGACCAGTCCCTAGGAGGGAGATGTCCTTCTGAAGCCCTGTCCCTGCCTCCCATTGGCGTTCCTCCAATATGCACAACACCAGAGCATCTCAGAGGCTGGCATCACCTTGGCAACACTGCCACCAGCCTGGCATGATCTGATGCTCAGCTGGACTGCGCCGGCCAGGCCCGGCCTCAGAGAAGCTAAGGCAGACAGATGCCATGGCAACAGCCTAGCTCCTGGGAGGCCCCCGACTGCTCCTGGGGTTACCAAATCAGGCTTCTCCGTTCTCTGGGGAATGAGTCCAGGGTCCAACCTCAGAGAGACAAAGTTTCAGAGGGAGAAAAACCACCTTCAAACTTGCTGGGAATGTGTCATTGCAATTAATCACCTCTGAGAGCCCAGGGGAGCCACAGATCAATTAGTCCTATTGATAGACCTGTCCACGTGTCTACAGTGACTGTCACCACTGGGGCAAGGCTCCTGAGTGGGGAGGGAGGATCACAGTTAAAGCAGGTCATGGAAAGTCCTCAAGCAGGTCAGGGAGAGGCAACACAGTGCTGAGGAGACAGGCAGGTGTCCCAGGTTCAGGTCTTGGCTCTACCCCCTAATTCCCTTCACCTCTCTGGAATCCCATTGTCCTCATTTACAAAATGGGGATCAGAATAAAGACTTACCTTGCAGGACTGTTGCGAGGACCAGATCTGTTGATAGATGAAAATGCCCCGGAACACAGAGAGTGCACGCTAAATCACAGCTGTTTTCATTAGCATCACTGTGGATAATGCGAACAGGGTGCTGTTAAGATGTGTGATAGGTTCTCATGTGGATACTTTAGTAAATTGGATTGGCAGCCCGTTGAGAGTGACCTGCCAAGGTCCTGGTTCTGCTATGAGAGATGAAACCAAGGTGGGGGAGGGGCAGGGGCAGCCGGGCCAGCGCCGGGCACTGTGCCGAGCCCTTGGTCTACCTGATCTCATCTGTCCTCACAACCATCTACGGGGTGGGGATCATTGTTCCCACTATCAGAAGAGGATCTCTGGGTCCAAGCTCCATCAAAGAATGAGTTTGTATATTCTCACAAATGAAGACAAGAAGGGACGGCCACAGCCGCCAGCCCGTGCGCCCCAGAAGACCCCGGTGGGCTGTCTTTGGCCTGCAAGCCATAAGCCCCAGCCTCCCCCTGCACCTCTTCCCACCCCAAACAGAAATGCTCCTTGGCGAGAAGGAAGAGTGGTCATTGTTTCTCTCTGGACCACGTTCCTGGCCAGACCCTGGGCAACTCTGCCAACATGGCTGTTCCCTCTGATTCCATGGTGAGGGTTTAGGAACTGGAGCCGACAAGCACTGACCGTGGGGATGTCTGGGGCACCCAGGAGTGAAGTAGGTGGATGAGCATCCCTTGGTTCTTAAGTACCATCCCCCTCTTCTTTACCTTGAAACAGAGGGCTGAGCACAGGCCACAAACTTCCTGCAGGAGCCAGGTTAAGGTTATGCTTCTTGCTGGTGTTACACTGGCCACTGAACAGTTGCAAATGGGAGGAACAAAGAACCAGTTGTGAGAGATGATTCTGCTCATGCCTTTTCCCCAGAACTAAGTCATATTGTTTCCCGAAGGCCCTCGGCCTCTATCAGAGCCAACTTTCCAAGGGCACTCCCTGTTGGAGCTTACAACTCTGGCAGGGACGCAGATTGTACTTAATAAATCCGGGTGCAATTTTATTTACCGCTGACAGGGAAGGGCCATAAGGAAGGTGGGCAACCACTAGCAAGTGTCATCAACATAAATATACAAAACCCGCCAGCGTGGGGCTCCATCAACTGCATAGGATCTCAGAGCCCCACAAAGCTCCTTCCTTTAAGTGTTTCTGGAAGTCTCGGGGGAAGAGGTAGTCCTGCACACTCCATGCTAGGCAAACTGGGGTTGCCTGCCGAGGCCTGGGAGCAATTTCTGCGGGTGATCAAATTTCTGCATCTGCTAGGGCGCTGTGGTCCAGTGCTTCCCACGCTGAAGCCTCAAGATGCCAACATAGCCCTCTTTCCCCCTCTGTCCTCGCTGTATCGGAGCCATGCTGGGGTCCATGCTGAATGGAGAGAATTTGTTCATGCTACGACGATTTCTTGAGCATCTGCTATGTGCCAGGAGATTAATAAATGTGACGTGGGGAATAAATGTGACATGGTATTTGTTCTTTGTGGAATTTGTGGTCTAGTAGGGGAGAGAGGTGATAAACAAGCAAATGAACAGACAGATTAAAAATTGTGATGATAGCTAAGGAAAGAAAGAGGATGCTGTTTAATTATATAAACTAATGGAAGGCTGTACCTTGGGATCAGGTAGTCAGGGAGGACCCCTCTGAGGAGGTGAAATTTATGCTGAGACCTAAGAGCCATCCTGCCAAAAGCAAGGGAGTGAGAAGTGGGGAAACGACCAGAACACGGGTTGGAGAGAGAGAGAGAGGTGGGAGATGAAGTGAGAGAGGCAGGCTGGGCCAGTTTATTTAAGACTAAAGCGAGGAGTTTGGATTTTACTGTGAGCGTGATGTAATCCCCAAAGTGTTTTAAGCAAGACAGGGATGTGATTTGATTTATATTTTTAAAATGCCACTCCGTTGGGACACGCAACTGGGGAGGCAGAGAGAGCAGTGAGGAGGCTGCTACAGAATGGGCGTGGGGGAGGGACTGGAGCTGGGGCCAGAGGGGATGGTGAGAGGTGGGTCGATTTGAGAGATATTTTGGAGGGAGAATCAACCACGCTTGCTGATGGACTGACCTTCATGGATACCTTGATTATTTTTTGTTATAAAAAATAACACAGACTCTTTGTTTCAGTGCTTTTCTCCACCAGGCACTTTTCCAATTTTTCCACCTCTGGTCCCGGGCACCAGCACCCAAAGCTTTCTGCACAGTCTTACCTTCCCCAAGCAGAGTTTGCAACCACCTAAGTGTCCTGCATTAGCTTCAGCTCAGCCAGGAGCACCCGGCCACCCAAAAGAACACATATAAATTCATCCATGCTACGAAAAGCAAGAAACCAGGCATTACAGACCATTTCTAGGATATTTAGAAGAAACCAAGGCCCAGAGAGGTTAAGAGACTTACTCCAGATCACACAGCTACCAGGTAGTGAGTTTTAAAACCCCAAATGTACTTCTATTGCCATTAAATCATATATAGTAATTCTATTACCATTATTGCCATTAAATCATATACAGTAATTCCAAGAAGCATTACCTAAGAGAGATCCTTAAAGAACTTGCTTCAATAAATGACTCAGAATTCATTTATTCAATAAACCTTTTGAGCTTCTATGATCTGTTATGAACATTGGTTATCTATTATCTGTCACATGCCCAGCACCCAGCCAGCCTCTGAAGTTATGAAGCTAGATCAGATAAAGCCCCCTACCCTTGCAAAGTTTGCAGATTTGTGGATCGGTGGGAGGATGGTAAGGATGTCTGCAAAGTAAAGGACTGCAATGCAACAGGACAAGGGCAGTCACCAAGATACACAAAACGTGCTACAGGAAAGTAAAAACAAACAGTGCATAAACCCTCTGAGGCTGTGCTAAACACTTCTCAAGGGCTTGGAAATGCTTGTTCCCAAGCTCTTTAAATGCTTCCCCCGCAAGTGTACTTAGCCTATTTGGACCACCCACCAGGGCAGGCTCTGTGACGTTAAGGTAAATGTCAGCCCCGGCTCAGATGGCCCTAGATCCCAACCTGGTTATGCAGCTCTTTGTTCTGTGCATTCGAGCTGTGTGCTTGCCTCGGAATGGTCTCGCATGACATAAGCTCCTTGAAGAAAGAGATTCTGTCTTTGGCTTTGCTTTTTTTCCCTTTAAGTCTTCAATACTGACTTAACAAACACTTGCTATGTGCTGGGTTGTAGGTGCTGGGGGCAGAGAGCCATGACAATGACAGGCATGGTCCCTGCTGTCATGGAACTTATAACTGGCCTTCAACCCACTTGCGGCCTACAGAGGGTCCTGTTGGACGGTACTAATTACCATCCATAGTTTCATGACTGCTAAATTTTATCTTCAGCTCCAACTTATATATCCAACTATAAACTCTACCTGGATACATGATTTTCCCTAAACTCATTAGGTCCAAGACACATTTCTAGATTTCCACCAATGCCAACTCCAATCTGGTCCTCCCCATAGCTTTCCTACCTCTATGAATGGCACCATCACCCATCTAATTCCACAGACCCATAACCTAGGAAGCACCCTTGACTCTTCCCTTTCCCTTGACCCTCACACCCAGTCTATCCACTGCTCTCCATCACCACCATCACCACCACCGCCACCACCATCTTTAACTTCTATTACCACAATATCTTCCCACTAACCTTCTCCCAGCTGACCCTGCTCTAATCCATTTGCTACACAGTGGCCAGGTTGATCTCATAAAATGTGAACAAAAGCATATTTGCCCCCTTCTCATAGAATTGCAGAGAGAGTCCATTGCTCTCAGAGTAAAATTCCAACTCCACAGTAACTTGCACTGGTCCTCATCACCTCCCGCCTGCCCCCTCCTCTCTGAATGGGTCTTTCTCACTGCTCCAGCCAGTCACAGCTCCTTTTTCCTCCTTGGTTCCATAGTACCCCTTCCCATCCTTTGCACCTGCTGCCCTCTCTATCTCTGACTGCTCCTTCCCAACCCCATTCTTTCAACATCAGGATTTCTCCTCATCCTTCAGGCTTCAGCTCAGATGTCACTTCCTCACAGAAGCCTCCCCTGACTTCCTAATCCAAAGCACCACCCAACCTAGTGACTCTCTGACATATCACTCCAATTTTCCTCTCGGTAGCATCTATCCAATCTTTCATGGTCTCATGGATGTGTTAGAGCAGGCAGGTGGCTAAATATGAGCGGAGAAAGGTGGGTACAGGCCAAATGGCAGGAAACCATACATGTTGTTAAACACAGGATCCTTAGGCAGACAAAGAAAAGCAGGAACCTCTGAACTGACGGGAAGCCACCATGATACTTCCGATCAAGACTAAATAGGTTTACCTGGGCATATATCCAGAAGGGGCCTTAATTCAAAAAGACACATGCACCCCCTATGTTCACAGCAGCACAATTTACCATAGCCAAGACATGGAAACAGCCTAAATGTCCATTAACAGATGACTGGATAAAGATTTGTAGTATATGTATACAATGGAATACTATTTAGCCATGAAGTAGTAGTAAAATAGTGCCATTTGCAGCAACATGGATGGACCTGGAGACTGTCATTCTCAGTGAAATAAGCCAGAAAGAGACATATGACATCCCTTAGATGTGGAATATTTAAAAAAGAGACAAATGAACTTATTTACAAAACAGAATCAGACTCACAGATATAGAACACATACTTATGGTTACCAGACGGGAAAGGGAGTGGTAAGGGATAAACAGGGAGTTTGAGGTTTGCAGATACCAACTAATATATATAAAATAAACAATAAGTTGATACTGTATAGCACAGGGAACTATATTCAACATCTTGCAGTAACTTACGGTAAAAAAGAATATGAAAATGAATTTATGTATGTGTATGTATGACTAACATTATGCTGTACACAGGAAATTGACACAACATTGTAAACTGACTACACTTCAATAAATATATATATATATATATATATATATATATATATAAAGACTAAATAAGTTAATGAAAAAGAATATGAAAATGAACATATGCATGACTGGGACATTATGCTATACACCAGAAATTGACACATTGCAACTGACTGTACTTCAATTTAAAAAAAAAAAAAAAAAGACTAAATAAGGACAAAAATCCCTCCTCCCCTTGGGAAGGTGGAGCCAGGATGAAAATCAGAGAATATGACCATAAACTCCTTTCTCCCCAATGAATATTCTGCCCATTCATTTTTATATCCCGTACACCCAGCTGGCCAAAGAAACTCAGGGCAGCTGTTCACCTGAGTCTGCCCACTTCCCCCTTGAGAGCATCCTGTATCTTAATAAATCCTCATTTTACTTTCTTGACGTCTGTGCGTTCTCTCTGATTTCTTTCTGGGATGGGACAAGAATCTGCTCTCAGGTAACAGATGTGGAATGTGGGATTCATGATGATAGAGTTAGTGCCCGTCTTCACTGTGGAGGCCATGTGTCTAACAGAGGAGGCACTCAAGTATTTGTTGAATTGAAACAAAACAACAACAACAAAAGCTTCCCTAGGCTGTTCTGAGGATTGCAGGAAACTGTGAAAGCCCCTGGCACAGGACCAGGTTCATTGTAGGCCTTCCATGCCCCCACCAAGTGTCCCAGGCTGGCCTGCAGATTTCAGGGACTAGGAATGCATTAACCTCTTTTCCTGGGAAAAAAAGCATGAGAGATGAGAGGGTAAGAAACATAAGAAAGTGCTCCTGACCACACTTGAAAGAGTTTATTTTCTTTGTTTGCCTTCTTTCTCTCTCTGCAATGTATCTATTTTTAAAGAGCTGGACGAGTGCGGCAAGATAATGGCTTCAGAGATTCAGTCCTTCTCTGTCCCCTGAGCAGCCCTCCCTTCCCTCCTTCCAGTCGCTCCCAGGCAGCCACCTGTTCCAAGCCGCCAGCATCTGCTTCAGCCTCCGCCTCTCCCTGCTGCTCTGAACTGCATCAGGGGCCCCTGGCCAGACTGGGCTGTGTTCCTGCCCCTGGGAAGGCTTTGAAGCCAGGAGCTGTCACTGCCTGTTTGTTTGTACCAAGGCACCATGTGTGGTAACAGATCATGAATAAGAATCAGGCCCCTGATGACACAGAAGCCATCTCCTGCCAGCATGGGCCTCTGCCAGCAGGCATCTGCAAACTGCAGGCAGCCCACCTCCTGGAGAGGCAGCAGGGTGCAGGGCACTGGCACCACAGGTGGAGGCAGAACCCACCTGAGCTTGGTAAGCAGGGATCAAGCTGCTCCCTGTGTCAGGAACTATGTCTGGGTTCCAGCCCCATCTCTGCTGCTAAGCCAGGAGACTTGGGTAAGTCCCTTAATTTTTCTGACCATCAGTTTTCCTCATCTGTAAAGTGGGTATAATAATAATTCCAAATGGATACCTAGGATTTCTATTTTTGATTAAAAGTCTTTCCCATTAATGGTTTCATTTTATTTCACTTGTTTGGTAAAACAAATATTTACTGAGAGTCTACTCACACCAGGCACCACGCTAGGCATGGCAGATACAGTAGGTATCGGCCTTCGTTGGGCTTGCATTGTAGGGGAGAAACTATCCCATAACAAAATGTTAAGTTATAGTCATAATAGGTTCTGTAAAGTCTACAAAGGACAGGTACTTGGGACATAGAGAGCCTGTAATTGGGGAATTCGAACTTGAAGATCCCCTCAGGAAGTGATGCTTGAACTGACATCTGAAGAAGTAGAGGTGTTAACTAAGAGAGGAGGGAAGAATGTTCTGGGAAAAGGGAACAGTTTGGGCAAAGCGTGGGTCAGGAGGTAGCCCAGAGATCATGAGGGCCTGGAAGGAATCCAGTGTTTCTTGGGGTGCAGAGTGGAAATGCAGTGGGAGAAATTGGCAGGGACCAGACCTGATGGTCTTTGTTGTCAGAGGTACAGAGGAATCGTGTCTGCATCCTGAGAGCAATGGAAAAGGTTTGCTGGTTTAATCCAGCTGTCATGAGATCAAGTTTAATGCTTTGCAAGGTTCACTCTGGCCGCTGTATGGAAAACAGATTGGAGAGTCCTGAGGGAAAGTAGGGGCTGGGAGGCATGGCTAGCATCCTGAAGGAAGATGAGAGTGGTCTGGTTGGTAATGGTGGTGGCAGCAGATTTGGAGAGAACGTCCAGGCAGCTGCCTGCACAGGTGGTGTGCATAAGGCTGCTATTTCAGGGCAGAGTTGGGGAGGGGGGCAGAGGCAGGAATCACCAACCCCACTCTAGAGATAGGAGACTCAAGCTTCAGAAGGTGGAAGTGGTCCCCACCAACAGCAAGTAGTAGGTCAAAACTCACAGCCAGTCTTCCAGGAACTTCAGACGTTCGATCCCCAGGGGACCAGTGTCAGGTATCATTATTCAGGTGAGTGCCGAGTGGCTGAGTAAAGACTGTCCTCCAAGACCAGGGCTGGCCTCTTTCCCAAAGTTTGTGCTGCCAAAGGTGAGGAGGGTAGCCTCCAGGCTGACCCAGTCCTATTCTCAGCAAATGCCTGGTCCTCAGCCAAAGCCAAGGGTACCAGCAGTGGGCAGGAGGAAATGAAGCTCGAGGGCCAGCTGGAGACAGGACCCAGGCGAGGTGAAGATGACCAGCTCTGGAGGCACACAGACCTGGGTACAGATCCTGTCTTGGCCGCCTTCTAGTTGTGGGCCCCATGAACCTGCCAGTGGCTTCCTGGTGTCTGACCTGAACTAGAGAGCATTCCACCAAGACTGTGAGCCTTTGTAGCCTGGGTGGGGCTCACTGGAGACACAGCTGCCCTGTCTTTCCAAGGATGTCCTCTGGTGGGGCTGACTTTTGTGGAGATGATGAGCATCGGAGACAGAAGGGAGGATATCTCCCCTACGGCAAGACACCAAGGCAGAGGCAGACGGAGTGGTCTGCTCAGTGGGGAGGACTTATTCATCACAGCATTGTTTTAACTCCCCAGTGCACGGTGATAAAAAATGAAAACTGATTTAGTCAGTCTTACTGTTTTTAAACTCTCTACAGACAATGTAACTTCTCTTGTTTGGACCCAAAGAAGATGGCTCTCACCACCCTGCCCCTCCTGTGCCACGACCTCCCTCTCACCTCTTCCTGGCTAGGCCAGAGGCCAAGGCCCCTTCTCCCATTGCCACTGTCTCATGGAAGAGAGGGTTCGCTTACCAGGACTCTCTGGGACACTGAGGTGATAGGGCCACGTGCTCATTTATTCACTTATAAAACAAATGTTTATGAAGTCCTGCTACACGTCAGGATCAGCACTGGATGCTGGAAACACAGGGATATGTTCAACACGATACTACCCTTGAGAGGATAGGGCATTCGTTCATTCCCTCATTCTGTTATTCATGCAACATGACGTTAGTTGAGCACCTACTATGCCAGGCATGGGAACTGTGGCCCCTCGGTCGGGTTATCTAACTGGGATGAGTAGACTTTCTCAGGGAGAGGTGAAGACGCTCAGCCCTCCTTTGCAGGACAAGTGGAGAACAGCCACGTGAAGAGTGGAAAAGGCATCTTCCAGTTGAAGGGATCAACACTGGTAAAACCCCAAAGGTGTGAAACAACTTAAAGTTCTGGGAACTGCAGATAGTTCTAGGTGGCTGGAGGAAGTGTCCACAGAGGGGACTGAGCAGGAGCAGGGCCAGAGAGAGGACAGGGCAGATCATAAAGGACCTTGAATGCTAAGCTAAGAAGGGGAACTTTTTACTAAAAGCCAGGGGAGAGTCATTGAAGGATCTTAGGCTGGGTTGAGAAAAGGGGTAACAGGTAGGTACAACCATCATCAGATCTCACAAAAATCTGTGGTAGGGAAAATGGATGGGGACACATGACACTCAAGACTGGGAGCCCGGGGGGAAGCTGTTAGGAGGCTGGTACTGAGGCAAGGGGATGGAGAGGAGGGTTGTGTTCAAAAGACATCAGGAAGATGAAATCTACAAGAGGCGGGTTATCACTTAGCTATTGCCAGAATATGCTGCAAACCAACCGCTCCAAACTCAGTGACTTAAAACAACCATTGATTTCAGATCAGCTAAGAGTCAATTGATCTTGCCCCAGACTCAGCTGGGCTTGGCCGAACTTGCGTGAACATCTGCTGTTGGCTGATCTCAGCGGGCTTACTTGGAGCAGTTTGGTCCTGCTCTGCGTGTCTCTCACCCTCCTCCTGGTACCAGTGGACACACTCTTCTCATGGCAACGAGGACAGAGGCACAAGAGAATCAGCCCAAACAGGCAAGCACTTTACAAGCCTTTAGTTACATCATACCCATTGGGTAAGTTATGGGGCTGAGCCCAAGGTGAAGGCATGGTAGCTGTAGTCCACCTTTTTTGGAGAAAGAACTGTCAAGTCACATGGCCCAGGGCATAGATTCAGGGAGAGGTGAAGAGCTGGGCCATTTAAGCTATTTCCTGCACCAGTGAGGGCTGGGAAGAGAGGAGGGGAGTTCATGAGTTTGTTTTGTTTTGGGGTTTTTTGTTTTGTTTTTTTGCCGATGGATTACATGTCAACCCACCCACCTTCAAAGCTTGGACTGTTCCTCTGGACCTCACAGCCCTATC
This sequence comes from Camelus bactrianus, assembly GCF_048773025.1. Taxonomy (NCBI): domain Eukaryota; kingdom Metazoa; phylum Chordata; class Mammalia; order Artiodactyla; family Camelidae; genus Camelus; species Camelus bactrianus. The sequence goes on along the minus strand of NC_133551.1, from coordinate 65,832,733 downwards.
GGGAATTAAGCCAGAGACAATCATCTCAGATGCAATGTCAATGCAGCCGGTCCACCATGCACAGAAAGGGAAAGAACCAACCCCCAGCCCCATACCCTAACCGGACCAGCCCTGGTCTCTCTGCCAGCCCTGCCCTGGGCCCCCCAGCTTGCCTTCCTGAAGGGCTAGCTTTCCCTTCTCACTCATACTGTGTTGGTTACACATTCTGGAGACTTGTTTTCCTCCGTGTGGGCAGAAACAGTCGTGCAACTGCTTCCATCCTGCAAACAGAGGGGTGGGTGGGAAAGAGGTGTGTGTTTGGGGGCGGGGGGAGTCTCCTCCTTCCGTTCTCGTTCTCCCAGGGACCCCCTCTTCCCCTGTGCGCACACGTCCTCCTTGCTGGCTGCGCCCCCGCCCCAGACCATCTTCCTGATTTCTCCAACTGCACAACAGATGGGAAGGAGATTTAATCTCCCCCCTGGCGGGGGGGACCCTGAAGGAAGGAAGCAGAGGTGACTTGTACCCTGGTTGACCCAACTGGGTGACTTGGGGGATGTCCTTTCCCTTTTCTGGACCTCAGTTTTCACACCTCTAAAACAGTAGCAGTGGTCTGGCGGACTTTCAATGTGTAACAAACACATATATAATGCTTATTAAGTGCCCTGCTATCTTAAGGCTTTGCAAATATTTACTCATTTAATTATCATAACAACACTTCATCATCTTTATTTTACAGCGGGGAGACTGAGGCACAGAGAGGTTAGGTTATTTTCCCAAGGTCACACAGTCAGGGAATGACAGAGTCAGAGCTTCATCCCAGGCAATCCAGCCCCAGAGTCCACATTTAATGCTGCTACTTGCTTTTCCCTCCTCTCCAAATTTCTGGAAACCCAGAGGACTGGCCTCTTGGAGTCATGCCTGACCCGGATCCTTCTTTATTTCCTTTGAAATGGGTTTTATGGGTTGAATTGTGTTCCTCGCAAAGATACATTCGAGTCCTAACTCCGGGTAGGTGAATGTGACCTTTGGAACAGGGTCTTTGCAGATGTGATCAAGCTTAGATGAGGTCATACTGGATTCTAGTGGACCCTAATCAGCAGTGACTGGTGTTTGTTTTTGCTTTTTTTTTCTTTTTAAGAGAAAGGAGGGGGAGACTTGGAGACAGACACATCAAGACCCAGAGACACACAGGGAAGATAATTATGTGAAAATGGAGTTAGAGTGATGCAGCTAAGGAAAGGCCACCCAGTTTGCGGTCATTTGTTGCAACAAATCCTGGGAAACCAACCCAATGGGTAAGGAAATCCTGAAAGTTTTAAGCAGAGGTGAGTCCGGAGAGTAACTCCAGGCTGGCAGCCTTCTCTCTCCTCCCAGGTCGGGTCTCAGATCCTGTGTCTCCTGCCACCTCTCCTGTAACCACTCAACCTGGCTGACCTTGATTCCCAGAGAAGTTTGGTCCTGAAATGCGAACCTAAGCTTGGGATTGACTGAGTGAAAAGATGGCTGGTGGATATGAAACCTGAATGATGGTGGCGGGGGCCAGGGTGGAACCTATTGAGAAACAGAGATTTGGAACCTCCTCGGGGCTGAGAATTGGGCTTTGGGAACCTGGGGGGGGGGTAGTCTTGGAATTCTAAGTGGCCACGCCCCTTGAATTCCAGCCCCTTACCTACAGGAAACTGAGACTCTATGAGCCAAAAAATGGTTCAAAGGCATTCCGGGTGCCAGGGACATCACCTCTCCACCTCAGCCTCCCAGCCTCTCGGGATCAAGGCTGATTTTGCCTACTGCACGGGGTGAGGGTGAGGATAACGTGAGACAGCGGTTGTAGAAAGGCTCTGGGGTTCTGCTGAGGGGAACAAAAGCTGCCTGGGAACCCTTGTGCCTCTTCCCACCTGACCAAGTTCCTGGAATCTCAGTCTCGCTCATCAGCCCCTTCGCGAAGCACTAGACCCAAAACCTGGCTCGTCGTGGGAGATCATATTTTCGAACTGAAGTGAATTTTGCCTTGGCTCTTGGTTAGTCCCCGTTATGACGAAGACGGCATTCCAGCCCCCAAACCATCATTTTCTACTCATGACTGATCGATCACACACCCCAGCAGACATTCAGGGGTGATCCAGGCAAAACAACCCACTTGGAGAAGTTCGTTTTCCCACAGCCTAGCTCCCCTTCCGCTCCCCTGTTCCTGCATTCCCTCTGCCCGGCAATAACCAGCCTCCCCACAACACACACACAGACACACACATGCAAAATCCCTCCCTCCAGACTTTCTCCAAAGTTCTCTTGCTGAGCCCTCCCTCTCAGCTGGCTGACCCCTCCCTCTCAGCTGGCTGACCCCTGCAGTGATGTCTGCCTGGGTTTTAGGTACACTTAATGAAGATCTGGTCAGACCGAAAGCCCTTGAGGACCCCAAGATACAATTCCCTAATGGTGGAATCATTGATTCTCAGACTCCTGGCTGGGATCTGTCACCCTGGCAGGGAGCTCCTAAACCCAACACGATGTTTCTCCTCCCTTCACACTTTTCTTACCCCATGTCATCCACCCACTGTCCCCATCCCATCCTCAGACACCACCCTCCTTAGGCAGAGAGTCCAGAAAAGGGGTAGGTCATCTGCCCTGCGTGCAGCCTGAGGTGCGGTGAAGGAGGCAGTGTGGAAAGATGGAGTCAGACAGACCCGGCCTTGAATTTCATCTCTTTGCTGTGTGCCTTGGGCAAATTACTTCACCTCTCTGAGCTCATTTTTGAAATGAGGAACATAGCCTCTACCTCTCAGTGTTTGGTATACAACAAGTGAGCATGCACTTCTCCCAGGCCTTTCTTGCAAGTGCCAGGCCCACAGTGACAGCCATAAAAGGCCAGTGGGGGTGTAATAGGAGGTTCCCAGGAGTTGGAAGCTGACAGGCATGAGTCTGAATCCCTGCTCAGTCACCTTCCAGCTGTGTGACCTTGGGTAAATCACTCCATTTCTCTGATCCACAGTCTCTCTGTAAAATTGGGATAAAGCCCTGTCCTTGGGTGTTTCTAAGGATTAAACAGGAAGTGTAGGTATGTGATTGTCAGCTTTATTCTGTACTCCAGGGATATCCACCTTCTCTCTCCTTCATCCAGACTCCAAAGTTACATTTCACGCTCCCACCTGGCAGACCTCTCGGCTTCCAGATCTGCTTGTCTTTGATCTTGAGAAGCCTCTGGCTCTCTGGGCCATCCAGCCTTGTACTCAGAGGTCAGGCCTCCAGTCTGACGCCTCCCAGAGCTCACCTCTAAAAGCCTGGCAACCTCCCTTGTGGCTTTGGCATGACCGGGGAAGGAGGTAATGGCTCAGGACCTGGACGGGCATGGCCGAAGGTTTTGGCAGATAACATGTCCGGGACCACCAGCGCCATCTGCTTGGCTGCCCCACGGCCAAAGTGGGGTGGGAGGTGAGGGGAAAGAATGGATTGATGGCTTTTATCACTTGGTCCTAAAATGGACGTGCTGGGGGACAAGGAGATGTAGAAGAGGCCGACTTGGCTCTGGTCTCAGGCACGGGGGCCCCGGGGCCCGGGCTCTGTCTGGCGCTGACTAGCCCGGTTCCCCGGGGTGGTGCTGCCCGCAGGCCTGTCATCGCCGGCCAGGCCCTTTCCATCAACCCCAGCAGGAATTAGCAGAGGCTGCTAAGTGGCCTCCTGCATCCTCCTGTGCTCCCGAGAAGGAGGGAGGGAAGGGGTGAGGGGGGAGCGGCACAGCGGTGTGCGCATGGGGTGATTGTCATGGTTACGCTCTGACAAAACAAATGGCTCTGCTTCCTGCAGGCCACCCAAACAGCCATCGCAATGTGGGCATCGATCAAGCCGGCTGGCTCCCAGGGCCGCGGGCACTGGGCTTGGCGCTGGAGCCCTGCCCTGGGCGACCCCTCCAGCAGCGCTGGGCGCAGGGACGCAGCTGCTGGGGCTGCGGACCCAGGGAGTGTTTGCCCGACACGTGCTGCTTCTGGGGCAAGGTAAGGGCTGATCCAGCTTGGGTGAGAATGAGGACCTGGCAGCTGGGCTGTCCCAAGTGTGTGTGTGTGTGTGTGTGTGTGTGTGTGTGTGTGTCTCTGTGTGTCTGTGTGTTTGTGTGAGCTTGTGCTTGCTCTAATTGGGTGGGGGACATGCTGAACGCAGGGCATTAGAAGTGAGAGATAACACTGCCACATGTTGCTGCTCGAATTCTCCCTCTCTCTCTCCACTCCTTCCCCTCTCTCTCCCTTTCTGGAGCGCGCTCTCTCTCCGTCTCTCTCTCTCCCTCTGTCTAGTTCTCTGTCTTTTTTCTGTGTGTGATTTTCTCTGCATCTCCTCGCTATGTGTGTCTCTCTCTCCTCTCTGTCTCTGCCTCCTCCCTCGCCCATTCCCTGTCTCCCCTCCTCCCTTCCCTGACACCTGTTCCACCATCTCTCTGTCCCCCACAGTCTCTTCTGTCCTCCAGGCCCCCTGGGCCATCAGGAGCTCTGCGGGCTGTCCAGCCCTGGCTCCCGCCCGAGCTCCTGCCTGCTGCCCTCTGGGTCTCGGGCATGTGACTGTCCCCAAAGCCGCCAGCTGATCGTGTGCCCTTCTCAGAGCCCCGCACCCCCAGCTCCTGCCAGGTAAGCTGAGCGCCAGGAGGCAGAAGGGGTCTGCAGGTAGGAGGCGGGCAGGTGCGGGGGTGGATGGAGGGGACCGGCACCTGCGTGCAGCAGTGGCGTCTGCTAACACATCAAGCCCCCGCTGGAAGTCCCGTCATGACATTTCCTGCAGCAGCGCCAACAGTCCCAGCCCAACGCTCCCTCCGCACTGCTCGCCAGGCAGTGCGGACAGAGGCTTGGTGGTGCCTAGAGCTGGGGGGGGGGGGCGAGGGAGGGCCAGAGCCTTCTCCCACCCCACCTCCTCTGCAAGAGCCCCAGGCACCTTCCTGTCTCTCTTCCTACTCCCCTTCCTTCTTTCTTCCCTTTTTTAAGGAAGACTTCAGAGGAGGCAGAGTGCATTTCCTCTCCATCTCTGCTGGCATGGAAGCCCGTTTCTTGGGTTCACCTGCCCTGGGGTCCAAGCAGAGGCTCAGAGGGCATTAAGTGAACTCCCACCTTCCTGCTCAGGAGTGGAGGACAGAGGGCACGGAGGCTGCCTCGATTAGCTGAAACTGGGGGTCCAGGGGGCCTGAGCTCATGGGGATGTGGTGGCTGTGGGCGTGTGTGTTCGAGAAGTTTCTAGGGTGCTGTGTGTCCCTGGAGGGTGGGGAAGCCAGGGAGTGGCTCCACCTGTTGAAAAGTGGGGTTGTGATGCGTGTAGATGTGCTAACATGTACAGGGGTGCCTGTGAGGGATGCGCCGTGTCCGCTGGTGTGGATGGACTGCAGAGTATGGGGCATTCTTGTGTGTGTGTGTGTGTACATGTGCAGGCAGCTGTGGACTGAACTTGACCCAGGGGTTGCCAGCCAGGATCCCCAAGGTCTGATGTGTCGGCTGCATGCAGTTCTTTCTTATCCAGACTTGGTTAGCATCCTCCTCCAGGGACAGTGCTTCTGCTGTTTCCAATTCAGCCACCCCCCACCCCAGGTGATGACCCAGGACCCCGAGTGAGGGGGGCACTGTGCCCTGATGAACGGCCTGCAGATCCCACTGCTTTTCTGACATGAGACAGGCCAAGGCTGCTGGGCTGGGGGTGGCCAAGGTGCTGAGCGTCCTCCCCAGCCCTAGGTCACTCGGGGTCCATAGGGGACCAGCCTCACATTTGGGTCAGATAAAGCTCTAAGGGACTCCAGCCACTGGCCATCGGTTTGCTGCTGGGTGGATGGGCTGCTAGTGAAGTGGTCCTGGGCCCAGAGGGAAGAGCAGCGTTTCTGTCCCTCCTGGTCTCCCTCAACGCGCTTGGCTCTGAGTGGGCACCGGCACTCGCTGGCTGGCCTCTTACTAGGCATAAGATGCTGATTGCAGTTCTGGGGGAGGTTGCTCCATGGGGAAAAGGGACAGTCTAGGGGAATGGGGACAGTAGAAGAGACACCCAAGGGTTCCAGGTCAGTTACTCCTCCAGGACCCTGGCCTTTGGCTCCTGCTCAGTTTCAAACTGTCTTCTCTGCTGGGCAAGTGGGTCTTTCCTAGCCCCTCCTGGCTGACTCCCTCCAACTACATGACGTGGGAAACCAACAGCCAGACAGGTTTCTGTGGTCTCATGGACCTTCCCAGTGCAGCCAGACCACGCCAAGCAGAGGATCACCATAAACAAGAAGTGAACAGACTTCCCTCAGGGCACTGGGAACAGCCAAGTGCCATCAGTGGACAAAATATAGCTCCAGGGCACCAGGGGTGCACAGATCTTTTCATCCCATTAAACTCCTTTAAGAGAGTATGCCCACCGGGCACTGCTTTGTGAACATCCAGCTGGAAACTTCCCCTAACTTGTGCTCTCTGGGGTTCCTCACCCAGCAGAGTGGCTGGCCCACAAAATAAGGAGAAGGGGCTGGGATTAGGAGTGCTCAGTGTGCGCTGAGAAGCCTTCCTGGAGGAGGCGACGTTAGAGTGCGGACCTGGAGGAAGCAGTGGAGGGATGCGGTTACAGGGATGATAAAGAGGTTTCGCACGTGGTCGGAGATGTGAGGTCAGGCAGGGTTGGGAGGAGTGGGAGGTCTTGGTCGGCTGGTACCAAGTAGGTCAGTTGGAATGAACAGAACAACCTAGAGTGGAAAGAGGGAAAAGAATGAGAACCACCCACCACGGGGTGCCTGCTTTACGCCAGGCTCTTTGCTGGGCATTGCAGCCTAGGTGGGGAGACCAACATCCATCAATTACCCAAGATTGTATAAAACAGCGTCCTGGACAAGAGCTCTTAGCTTTCTTCCAGCTAGCCACCAGCAAAATTCCTGAGCCTGAAGCCCAGAGACGAGGGCCAGGCTGGAGATAGGCAGTTGTGAGTCACCTGCTCAGACACTGGAGCAGGGGTCAACCACCTCGGGAGGGAGCTGAATGCAGAGACTGGCCCTTGAGGAATTTTTACCCCCAATGACCAGTCACCTGCCTCACTTTAGCCCTGGCCCTGAGAGATGGGCCTACAAAAGAAACAGACAAGAGGTAGCTGGAGGGAGGGGCCAGGACCTAGTGTCCTCCCTGCCTTGTGACGTCTCCTTACCAAGTACCTTACCCGTGGTATTTTATTTCATCCCCATTTTACAGATGATGAAATTGAGTCTTGGAGAGCTCAAAGAACTCAGTGTAAGGTCACATAGCAAATGGCAGAGCCATTTCACCAAAATAAAGTAAGAGATGTCAGCAGGGTTCCTGAGTATGCACTGCATCCTGGGTGCCCCGAGAGGAACTGACATGAGACCATCCTTTGGAAGAGAAGTTGGGACCACTCCGTGGGTGGCGATTATCACAGCAGGAGACAGCTGAGTGAGGCTGTATCCTAGGAGGCTCACAGGAGTGGGCAATCACACCCAGATAAAGGGATCAGGAAAGGCTTCAGGGAGGAGGTGGGGCTTGAAAGGGCCAGGAGGATAAGTAGGTTTAGGTGGCACAAGGGTTGAAGGAAGAGCATAGCAAGGACGTGGCAAAGGTGTCTAGGGAGGAGCAAAAGTTCTGTTTGTTCAGGAACATGAGTAAGAGTGGGGGAATAATATGGGACCAGGCTTCAGAGGATTGGAGGTGACCATCAGGGAGGCTCGATTTGATGTGGAGTTGGGCTTTAGTTAAGACTATTGGCAGTCTTGGATCAAAGAGTGCTGTGATCAGGTCCAGACTTAACGGAGACAAATCAATGAACCTGAGGAGTTGAAATTTCACTTCCTGAGTCCTCACTGGGATCTGGGAGGATCCCAGTCCCCCATTTGAAAACCCTTTGCTGGTTGATACTCAGTGAATGTTCCTGAGGCAAGGGTCCCAGGTGGCTTCAGGACAAAGCTCTTCTCCCTCTTCTTATAACCACACTGGGGATCAAATTGCTGGTCCCAGGGCACCAGCTAAGTGGTTTCTTCCTTGGGTACCACTCTGGAGACAGTAGAAGACTGAAGGCCAGGATGGGCAGTTGCAGTGGATGCTCCCAGCACATCCTTGAATGGGGCCATGGGTGAGAGTGGCTGGAGGACAGGGGACTGGTCTCCCTGGTTTGCTGAGTATCCCCTGTTCCTTGTTCAGACCCCATGCAGGGGTCTGAGTAATCACTATCTGAGATCCCACATGTGTGAGGTTGTAGGTTTTTAAAAAATCATAACAGAAGAATGGGAATGAACCAACCACTTAAAAAGTAGCCCCTACACGAACATCTCTCCTTGCTGAACAGCAGCATCGATCCCTGCCCATCCCTGAACATCTATGTCTGTCAGGTTCAGGTTCTCTTTGGTTATTGGGTGGGATCAGCCGCTGAATATTCGATGCCAATAGAATGCACGGTAAAACTGCAATCTTGTGAACATTGTGGGGTTTAATGAAGCCAATCAAAGGAGACGATGGAGGACTCTTCTAATCCCACACAAAGTCATAGACAAGCAGGAACCTGGGAGAGGTAGGCCAGTTAGCAAAGCAAGAAGAGAACATTGGCCAGAATGAGTTCATGATAGGAAACTTTATTACGTTGCGACGGTGAACTATGAAATGAAAAAATGTCATATCATGCTAGTATAAACCGTATATACAGGCACCTTCTTGCTGGTGCTCACATGGTAGAGAAAAGAGAGCTTGGGTTTCTTACTTTGGTATGTATAATCCCATCACAGGGGCTCCACCCTCACGACTTCATCTAAATCTAATTACCTCCCTAAGGTCTCACCTCCAAACACTATCACACTGGGGATTAGGGCTTCAAAATATGAATTTAAGGGGGACGCATTCCGTCCATAGCATAAAGCTCTGTCACAGGAGCTTCAGTTCTGTTGTGTTACTTCTTCTCTGAGCCTCCGTCCCCTGATCCCTAAAATGGGGATAATAATCTTTATTTTGCCCCTACTAAGAGAATGCCGGTTAATTCATGAATATGAACGTGCTTTAATTATAAATGGCTTCATAGGAGGCATGTTTACTCCTTAGTATTATTTTTAAGGCTCAGTGGTGGATTTGAGAGGGTAAATTGCTCAGGGACTAGAACCCCTTTCACTGCTTTTGATTCTATCGTTTCAATTCTTTGAACCGTGAAGCCTTTTCTAAGATAGCCTCTCTCTAAGAGATTCCTCACAGGTCTGTTGGGAGGTCTGGCCTTGACCAGCTTTGCCCCTCATCCCATCTCACACAGGCCAAAGCTGTCCACTCACCGTTAAAAGTCAGTCCCGTTTGGGTCACACAGCTTTAGCTCAGCCCCTGACCCCCTAGCTGAGTCATACACACGGTTCAGATTTGAGGAGCCCTTACTTCATGCCAGCACTGGGCTTAGCACTTGATATACATCACTTCATTTGATCATAATGATGCTAGGAGGTAGGCGTGCAGATGTGCCCATTTTATAGATCAGAAAACTGAGGCTCGGAGAGATGAAGTAACTCATCCACATTACTCAGAGATACAAGTAAGAGACTGGCTTCAAACCCAACTCCGTTGGGACTCCATAGCCTGAGCTCTTGACCATCAGGCTGGGGACTCCTGTTTGCTTGCCCCTGGCTGGTTTAGTCTCTGTTGCTGACAACCCCATGTGGTACCTCAGACAGGCTTTTCTCTCACTTCTGTGGATTTGGCTGTGGCAGAGCAGGAAACGCAGAGGTGCTGGAATGAGAAGGCCACAGTTCAAGTTCCAGACTTACCGCTTACTAACTTTGTGACTTTGGGGAAGTTTCTTAACCCCTCTTACGATCACCCAGATCATCTGTTAAAAAAAAAAAAAAAGGCACTTACAGGGTCAGAGGAATCAGTGTGATAATCCACATAAATTGTTTAGCACAGTGCCTGACTCAGTGACAGCTTGTTACAAGTGTCAGGAACCACCAAATCCTGTCTCCTTGAGTCTGGTTGACAGTGGGGAACTCTGTGTCCTAGACCCAGCTTCTTCAGCATCTCCTCATCCCCTGTTAACTTTCAGCTGCCTCTTCACCACCTGGGTCCTAACAAGAAAAGAGACACTGCAAATCTCTTCCGAGGTTCTCCTGCAGTAAAGTTGCCCCTTGAGTTCATTTGGCGGCCTCTCCACTGTGGTCTATTTGCCTCTTGGTTCAGATGATTTCTGGTGGGAATCGCCTCAATTGTGCCGACTCTGTAGGAGGAGAGCAATGGCACTGATCTATCATCTGTGCTCGACGCATGGGGAAGGATGCGCCCTACTCCTCAAACAGGGAAGGATGCTGCCCTACTCCTCAAATGGGGAGGGATGCGCTCCACTCCTCAAGTGGGGAGGGACGCTGCCCTACTCCCCACTCCCATCCTTATCCCCCAACTCCTGAAAGGAACATCAGAAAGGCAAGAGCCAGTGAGATGTGGAACCTGGGGATTTTGCCCCAATCCATGCCAAGGGATCACAGCCCCTGAGTAAGAGCAAGCAGGTTTCCAGGTGCACAGACTGGGCCTTGGCCCCTGGACCTGGCTAGCAGGCAGCAAGGGGATTCAGTTAACAACCCAGGTTTTGGAACCAGACTGCTTGGGCTCAAATCCTAACTCGACCATGACTTGCTGTGTGACCTGGAGATTTACTTAACCTCTCTGGGCCTTGGTGTCCTCTGTTGTAAAGTGAAGATGATCTGCTTCATATGGTCTTTATGGGGATTAAATAAAATATTCCCCCAGGCTCTCCAGGAACACTCAGTGCTGCCTCTGAATGTGGACTCAATTGTCAGACACGGGGGCCCCTTAAAAAAGGAACCTTAAGATGAGGAGCCGACGCCCACTTCAGCTGCCTTGCAACAGCTGGGAGCACTCGATTCCTTCTGGAGTGGACTGTGGACTATCAATTTGGGAAGAAGGGAGGAGTTAATTCTCCAGGCCCACCTCTTCACGGTGTTAGATGAAGCCGCCAAGACTCTGGTGGAATTGGGAGGTGACTTCTTATTTCAGCCTGCAAATAAGTATTGAGTGGGTGAGAAGGCCTTGTGGTTAAGACATAGGCTCTGAAGCCAGAGTCCAGATCCCAGCTCCACCACTTATGAGTATATCATCACCTTGGGCAAGGGATGGATCCACTCTGGGCCTCAGTTTCCTCATCTGCAAAATGGGGGTGATAGACATACCTAAAAGTATGTAGAATAATGCCTGGTAGGTATTAACTGCTCGATGTATGCTAGCTGCTATTCTTTTTAAAGAACTGTTTCAGCCACTGCCCTGTGTGCTGGGGACTATAACCAGGAACCAGACAGCTTTGGTCCCTTCTCCCGGGGTTGACATCCTCAGGGGTGTTGGACAAAGACACTCAGCCAGCGGCCCCAGCCTTTCCATCCCACCAGTTGTGCTGTGTGCCAGGCCTGAGAGGTGGGCGCTGGCAGGATGTGTGACAGCAGCATCCCAGTCCGGGGCCCACATGGAGTGGGTGGCAGAGCTGCCACCCAGGCCTGGGGGCCTTGACCACCTATCCAGTAGCATCAGCTTACACAGCCTCTCTGTGCCATCTGAGGGGACAGTGTGTGGGGGGGTGCAGCCTTGCAGCTCGGCATAAACTGACCTTAGACCTCAGAGGGAGGCCAAGGCGATGAATATATTCTTCAGCCAACCCCTAGGTGGGGCGCCCTGGGAAAGGCGGTCTCTGGGGGGACTGGATGGCAGGTCCCGGGGCTGTGTGTGGCCATGGCCACCATGAGGAAATGCCCAAAAAATGCAGGTGCCCAGATGCAGTCCAAGCTGGTGGGAGAGTAAGACGAGGAGGAAGTCCCAAAGAGAAAAGGACATGCAGGCAGACGTCAAATATTGAGGACAAGACCCTGGGGTGAGCACTGCATGTGCAGTAAGTATCTCACTTGTGACCCTCACAGTTACTCCGGGAAGTAAGCGACCACTTTACATGTCCATTCTGCAGAGGGTGAGATTGAATTTCAAAGCTGTATCCAGTGAGGAAGTGTTGGATCCCGAGGAGGAAAGACAGGTTCCAGAAGCAAGAATTAGCCTCCGAGTCTGTCATTTCACTTAGAGGTGTCTGAAGAGGGTACAACTCAAGATCCCCAGGGACAGTTCCCTAGGAGCCTCCAAGGCAAGAGCGCAGCTCTAGAGGAGAAAGGTCTGCCAGGAGGATCTAAGCAAGCTTCCCTCTGTGCCATCATCGCATGAGCTTCTCTGTAGTCAGGGAGCGACGGGCTGGAGGCGGGGACATGGATGAGGCTGAAGCCATACGGAGAATCCATTTACTTACTGATTTGTTTTAAAATTGTTTTTATTGAAGTATAGTTGATTTACAATGTTGTGTTAGTTTCTGGTATACAGCATAATGATTCAGTTTTATATATATATATATTCCATATATATATTCTCTATATATATTCAGTTATATATAATACATATATTCTTTTTCATATTCTTTTCATTATAGATTATTATAAGATTGAATATAGTTCCCTGAATTTACAGTAGGACTTTGTTGTTTATCTATTTTATATATAGCAGTTTGCATCTGTTAATCTTAAACTCCTAATTTATCCCTCCCCCCTCACTTTTCCCTCTGGTAACCCTAAGTTTGTTTTCTATGTCTTGACTTTTGTTTTGTTTTGCAAGTAAGTTTATTTGTATCATTTTTTAGATTCCACATATAAGTGATATCATATGATATTTGTCTTTACCTGACTTACTTCACTTAGTATGAGCATCTCTAGGTCCATCCATGTTGCTGCAAATGTCATTATTTCATTCTTTCTTTATGGCTGAGTAGTATTCCATTGCCTATATATACCATCTCTTCTTTATCCAGTCATCTGTGGATGGATATTTAGGTTGTTCCCATGCCTTGGCTATTGTAAATAGTGCAGCTATGAACATTGGTATGCATGTATCTTTTCGAATTAGAATTTGGAGAATCATTTAGTGCCTTTTGACAGGGCCACAGGGATGCTGGCAGCTTAGCCAGGGGAGCTCACCTTGCAAATGTGCCCTGGGAAAGTTGGGCAGAAACTGAATATGTGTAAATGGAGTCTAGTTTTCCCAGCAGTTGGGGGGGGCTCATTTTCTGAGTGAGCCTCCGTGGGCAGAGCTGCCAGTGCTGGAACATGACTGGACCCCCAGGGAACAGGCTTCCATCCACCTGCCAGCCAGCACCACTTATGTGTATTTAAAGCACCCTCCCCCTAATGTCATACGACAAAGACGGGTCTTTTTTTGAAAATGGAGATACTGGGGATCGAACCCAGGACCCCGCGCATGCTAAGCACGTGCTCTACCACTGAGCTATTATCCTCCTCCCTCAACAAAGTCTATTACCAGTAACCCTACAGACAGCCCTCACCTACCTGGAATTTTGGATATGCCTCTTTCTCCCTCCCTCAGCAGGTCCAGATGCATCCTCTTAACTAGAGGCCTCGGAAGCCGTGGGCGGCTTGGGTCTCAGCCACACGCAGGGCTGACTGTCTCGGGCATCCAGACTGGCTGCACTCCAGGTCCCTCGGACAGCACAGGGACACTTAGCACCGAGACGCCTGCGCATTTTCTGTTCTGATTGTCCCCCCGGCTCCCCACCCAGAAGGCACCATCTCTGAGATGGAATCCTACAGGCTTTGGGTTAAAATAGAAGGATTTCCTCTACTATTTGTTTCTTTTAATGAACCCACAGCGAAGGCTTCTTCCCACCACTGACACATCCATGCTTGTCATTCACTCACTCACTCACTCACTCACTCATTCATTTATGAGACACATGGAGCACAGACCACACATTAATTCAGTTCATTGTTTAGCGCCGACTGTGGGCCAGACACTGGGGAGAGAGAGTTCTTGCCGTGAGCTGGGGCGGGTGGAGTCCTTGCCTGCCTGTTCCACCTGTGTGGCCCAGGCCCAGCACAGTATCCCACGCACATACAGTTCTCAAAAGGACACACAACACATGGACAATGAGATGGCTAATGTGAGAGACTGTGCTGGTGGGAGGATCTTCCTATTCAGCACAGGACCCTGAGAAGGCTACAGGAAGGTGGTGGCATTTGAGCTTGGCCTTGAAGGATGGGTAAAGTCTCCTCTTGAGGAGGAATTTGAGGTGGGGATGGCAGTCTTGGCAGAATCAGCAGACTCAGAAGAGATATGGAACCAGGAAAAGTCAGGCCTGTTTGAAAGCAAAGGAAGGGGTCTTAACCGGTGGAGCACGGGATGAATAAGGTGAGGGGAGAGGGTATCAGAAGTATGGGTTTGTTGACTCACATTGGCTGGATATGAACCCAAGAGGTGGGGGAAGTTTAGAGAAAGGAGAACAGAATTTGAGAGCCCCAGAATTCTAGAAGCTTAGAACAGTCAGATGGGATCCAGAGAACCCATCGACTCTGCCCCCACTTTCGTGGAAGTGTCAGTGTTGGTCTGTGGGTGGGGTGGTCCTTGGAGGACAGGCTCGCAGTGACGGCATGAAAGCATGGACTTCCTACAAGGGTCGGCGACAGGGAAAAGGATGAGGACCCCCAGACCCAGGTGAGTTGAGGCGGGTAAGGCCAGAATTGCTTGGTTGGCTTACCGTCTGCACCTCGCCCAGGCCTGGCCGAGATCACTCAGCCGGAGGCCTCTGACTCTGTGGACACCATCTGTGGGAAGCTGACCAGCAGGAGGGTGAAAGGCTTTCAGAAAGGCTTTCCGGTTGGAGGGAGGAGGCCCACCATGCTGCCACGGGGCAGAGTTCAGCTCCAAGGGCAGAATCAGGGGAGCTACTGAGGTGGGCCCTTCAGCAGACACCCCAGGACCTTCCCAACTTGCCAGTATGTGTGGGGGTCAACCCAGCCCAGGAAGTGGCCCTCTCAGGGAGGGCTGATGGAGGAGGGCAGAGGAGAGGAGCCCCTAGCCCCATCAGGACCCGCCCGCTTCCCGCCCACTCACATGACAGGCATTTTCTCCTTCTCCTCCCAATTTCCTAGGAGTGGGCACCATTATGGTCTCTTTTGATAGATGCAGAAGCTAAGACACAAAAAGGTTAAGTAACTTTCTCAAGGTCACACAGTATGTACGTGGTAGAGCCCAGCAAGTAATTGGCCCAGAGCCCCCAGAAAATGGCCATCCAAGGAGCCTATCCCCTGGCAGTACTCTAGGTCCTGGGACCTGGGGGCTGCCCCATAAGCAAGTTTCCACTTCTTCAGTCTCTTGAAAAGTAAACATCTCCTGGCAAGGGAAGCGTGAGGCCCCAGTCCTTGCCCCCAGGACCCCTGATGCAGGCATCTCCACTCCTGTTGTGACGACTGAAGACAGGCAGGGCCTGGCACTCTCGTCCTTGCTGCCTCGCCTGCACATCCTTTCTGCATCTCATCTAAATGAAGTCACACTGCGCCTGCGGCAGGCCCCTGTCAGCCCAGCCTCTGTTCTCAGCCGAGAACATTGCACTCGGGCTGTTCCAGGACAAACTGGGGCCCAGGCTACAGGCCTCCCCAGAGGCATCTGGAGGGTGCGTGGGGGACAGGAGCACAGCAGCACCTTGAAGGCATCAGAAGCGAGGAAGCCCAGTGTCCCCGGTGCCCACAGCCCCAGTTCACCAGGGTCCTGGTCCCCCGTCCCCCTCCCCGTCCCCCCTTCCGTCCGTGCCCGGCATGGCCCCAGAAGCAGCTGGGGAAGGGAAAGTCCAGGCTTTGGAGGAACCAGCCTGACCACTCACCAGCTGCGCTATCCTGGCTATCAGGACCCCCTCCCCACCAGCTTCCCTACCTGTGAAGTGAGGGTGCGTGTGAGCGCTAGTGAAGACCGCGAGGCACTGGACCCTGGTGGGTGCCTCCATGTAGAATCCCTCCTCTGACCTGAGTCCTTGCAGGGAGACAGGACACAGCAAAGGAGGGGGTGTGCCCCTTGTTCTTGCAGCGCTTACAGCTGGGTGGGGGAGACAAGCCATCACACAAAGGCAGTCACAGCGCTTCGTGATGTGCCATGTGACAGACACGCGCCCAAAGGCTGGGGAGGCCCCAAGGAGGGCGTGTCTGATGGAGTGGGGTGTCAGGGAAGGCTTCAGGGAGGAGGTGACAGTGGAACTGGGTCTTGAATGGTGACTAGGACTTTGAAAGGCAGAGAAGAAGGCAATGATCATTACAGGAAAAGGCTCAAGGGTGGGGAAGAGCCTGACCTGTTCAGGGCATGGTGAGAAGGTCAGTGTGTTTGGAGGGCAGTAAACATGCAGGACGTGGCAGGAGGTGACACTGGACAGAGATGAGGAGCTGCTGGGGAAGAGCTTTGAATGCCATGCTGAGAGTTTAACTTGCCCAGTTGGACCAAAGCAATGGGGAGACATTAAGCTCAGGAGAAAGGGAGGCTCGTGGGCAGATGTGTGTGGGTGTGTGTTGGGGGTTGTCTGTGCACACACGCACTCACATGGATTGACGGAGAGGACCAGAAGGGAAACAGTCTGGAGACTGAAGGACCAGGTAGGGGATGGTAGGGTGGTCCAGGAGACAGCAACGAGGCAGCAGCAGTAGAGATGGAGAACAGAGGAGGATTTCAGGAGAGCATTTGGGCAGAAGTGTCAACGCTTGGGAGGAAGCTTAGTGCAGGAGACAGTGTAGCCTTGTGGTGAAGGAAATGGGCTCTGGTCCTTCTGCTCGGGTTAACTCCCAGCCCCATCACCTACTGGCTGGGTGGCCTTGGGTAAGTTACCTCACCTCTCTGAGCTTTGGTATTTTCTTCTATAACACAGGGACAGTAAGTGTACTTACCTCTGATGAGTGCTGCCCAATTGTACATGCGAAATACTGGGAATGACATGACATCTAATCAATAAATATGTACGGGGCATCTACTATCCCCTGATGCTATTCTGTGGGTAGCAGATGGAGCAGTAAACAAACTAGAACAAAATCCTTGCCCTCGCTGGGGATTATACTCCATCTAGAGAGCTGGGGAGATGCGTCAAACAAGATAAACAAGAATATATAGTCTATCGGATGGTGGTAACTGTTAAGGAAAAAACAAGCAAGAAAAGAAAGCCAGGGAGTATTGAGAGGCTGCGATTTTAAGAGCAATCTAAGTGTCTGAGTGACTCAGGTTTTGAAGATGGAGCGATCATGGGCGGCGTCTCAAGTTCAAGGAACGAGTGGAAATGGGAGGGGCAGCAAAGGTTACTGAGATGTGGGAGTTGGGGGAGAAGAGCCCAGGGAGTTGGGTGTCCCATTCCTATGGATGTTGAAGTCACCCCAGGTGATGGCAGCGCTCAGAGAACAGAGAAGCCGGGAGCCAGGTGGGCTTAAAGGAGAGTGTTATCAGGACCTTGAAGATGGCAAGCGACAAAGCAGAAGGGTGGTACTTGAAAGGCATCAGCTTCCCAACCTGGAGGGGCAAGGAATAGGCAGCCTCTCGTGGAAGCAGGGGGAGCAGGTCCTCGGGCAGGGACACAGAAAGAATCTCAGGGAATCTGCCGAGTGGTGGTTTGCAGAAGGCACAGTGGGAGGTTTGGAGAGGAGGAAGATGGCCAGGGGCAGGCTCAGGGGCACAGAAGAACAGAGCATCCCTATGGGCCGATGGTCTGCTCAAAGATAGATGGCACCTATGCACTGTTGGGGAGGGTGTATTTGGGACCCAGACTGATAGACACGAGGATGAGAACCTAAATGATGGATTGAGCTCCAACATCTTCCTTGGGGCTGCTTTCCATTCTGATTATACATATCCATTCCCTCAACGATATTTATTGACCACCTACTAATAGTGCCAGCACTATTCAAGGCACTTGGGACATATCAGGTCCCCAATCCCTGCCCTTGTGGAGGGGAGACAGATAATAGGTAATAAACATAATAAATACTTTACAGAGAGTGTGTGAGTACTATGTGCTGTGGGAAAAGTAAAAGAGCAGGATGAAGGGTTGGAAGTGGAGGTGGGGGAACAGGTTGCAAGTTGAAATACAGTATTAAGAGGGGGAGGGGATAGCTCAGTGGTAGGGCACGTGCTTAACATGCACGAGGTCCTAGGTTCAATCCCCAGTACCTCCATTAAAAACATAAATAAATAAATAAATAAAATTACCTCCCCTCAAAGTAAAAAATCAAAATTAAAAATTTTAAAAAGGAAATGATTCAAAAAATACACAGTATAAGGATAGGCCTCCCCGAGAAGGTGCCAATTGAGTGACTTGAAAGAATGAGGGAGCAATTGACATGGATACCCGGGGAAGAGCATTCCTGAAAGCAGGAACAGCCAGTGCAAAACCCTACAGCAGGAGAAGAGTGACAGCAGAGTCACCAGTGGGGAAATCAGAAAGGAAACGGGCGTGGAGCCTAGATCGGGGGGTCTTGAGAGGCATGGGGAGCTGGCAGGGGGTTGAGCTGTAGAGTCACATGACCGGATCCATGTCAGCAAAGGCTCGCTCTGGCTGCTCCACTGGGACTAGACTGGAGGGGGACAAAATGTGGCAGCAGTGGAGGTGGCAAGGAGTCAGGCTATGAGTCTGCTGGCTTGCAGCCTTACTGACTCTGTCTCCATTAGTTTGTATCTACATCTGCCTTGTTCTCCACTGTCTCCTGCACCTAGGTGACCCCTAAAGGTCAGTGTCCTGGGAAGGCTGCCAGCATTCATTCATTCATCCATTCATTTACTTTCACTTTATAAATATTTATGAGTACCTACTATGTGCCAGGCACTGTACTGGATACTTTATACACATTATTCAATTTAATCTTCCAAGTGCCTAAGAGATGGGAAATGTTGGCCCCTCCACTCACCCGGCTTTATAGACAAGAGAGGAATATTCAGAGATTAAAGTGACTCCCTCAGGGTGAGTGAGGTAGTACGTTATCCACTGGGATTCAACTCCAGGCTTGTCTGGCTCCAAAGAGACCTGCTTGAAGGACAGCAATCATTTGGGTTCTAGACCGTCAGAAACAGTCTTGGTATTAACAGTCACATGGGGAACCTCCTTTAATCTGCATCGACCTCTCTGGACTCAGGTTCAGCATAGCATCTCTTTCAAAGAAACAGTCCAAGGGGGTGAGGGTGGTAGAGTGCATGCTTAGCATGCAAAAGTCCTCAGTTCAATCCCCAGCACCTCCTCTAAAAGTAAACAAATAAATAAACCTAATTCTCAAAGAACAAAGAAACACAGTCCAACACCCTGCATAACTTGAAGCCTTCTTTGTGCCTTTTAAAGAACAATAAATGGAACCAAGCTTGTAACTCAGGGCAGCCCTTCTTAAAAACGTCTTTCCTGCCCTCCCCTCAAGCCTGGCCCATTCTCTCCGTGGCTGCTCTAAGGTCTAGCAGCCCTGCCAGTCTGCCCTTTCTGTTTTCTCTCTCCTCACCAGCCCATTTTCCAGATTTTGCATCCCCAAAGTCAAGGACCTGGGCAAAGGCAGGTGGTCTGGCCAATCGGGAAGGAGGTGAAGTGGGTAAACACCTAGAAATTGTTGACCCTGACACCTCAGAGCTGCTCACACCACACTGTTCCCTGAGGTTGAGCCTGGCTTCTCCCCCCGTCCTAGGGACAATGCTGGTGGCTTCCTAGGTCTCTCCTGGGTGTTTCCTGTGGCCGGAAGCCCCTGGAGGCCCGGGGTGGGACGGCTGGAGGGAGGATACGCAGCAGACTTGCTCTGGTCCCCATCTCTCACAGGGATGCCCCTGGCTTCCTCCAGGAGAAAGTCCCCCACATACCCATGGTACCCGCTGTCCTCCGGGCACCTCGCAGTCATGTGCAAAGCCAAACACATCTCTCTGAGGCCTCAATGTCCTCATCTGCAGAACAAGACACTTCATAAGGTGTGAGAATTAAATGAGATAATACATGTGCCCGACACATTTTCAATCTTCACCGAATTCCAGCTGCTGTTCCTATTGTCTTCCCCTACTCCCCAGCTCCTCTGCCTCTGGCTTGAAAGTTCCTTAAGGATGGAGCTGTGTCTTATCTTTGAATCCCCAGTCACTAATTCAGGGTCTGGGAATACAGTAGATGCTTATCAATGCTGGATGAATTGATGACAAATATGCATGGATGAGGCCCTGAAGAATCGCAAGTTTACTCTTCCCAAGGGGGCTGATGTCGTTAAAGAGTCAGTTCTGAGCGAGTCTGTCTGTGTTATCAGCATCACTCCCCCAAGCCCCACTCCCTGGGTGAGGGGCCACCTCAGGAAGCCTGGCTGGGCACAAGGGCAGAGTGGGATGACCCTTGGCAAAACTCCACCCCAGGGTGAACTGAAGCTGAAGTCCAGGTTCATCACGCATCTGGGTGCCCACGTCAGTATTCTAGACGGGAGTGAACCGGGCTGAGGAGGAGGAGGGCGGGAGTGTGGATGGCAGGAGACGTGGCTCTGTCAGGAAATGAGCTTTGCCAGCTAGTCCTGCCCCCTGGGAGTAGCCAGGCTTTGGTTGGGGCCCAGAGACACTGAACTCCTGAGAGGAGGCAGCTGGGGATACAGCAGCTCCCTCCTGGCTCCTTATCTGCCACCTGCCGTCAGTCAGTCCGCTGCAGATAAGCCAGGGCTGAGAGCAGTCTGGGCCAGAGCCACCGGAAGAAAATAATTAAAAAGACACCGCTTGCAGTAGGGAGGGTATAACTGAGCGGTAGACTGCGTGCTTAGCATGCCCGAGGTCCTGGGTTCAATCCCCAGTACCTCCATTAAAATAAATAGTCTAATTACCTCCCCACCCCTACAAAAATTAAAAATAAAGCTAAAAATTTTTTCTAAAAGACACGCTGGCCCTGCAGAGGGGGCAGGAGCACCTGGAGATCCTGAGGATCCTAGCATCCTAGCTTGGGGAGTTCCCTTCGCGGAGAAAAGGCAGAGTAGTCAGCGCTCAGTGAATAGCCTTGCGAATACATGGCAGCAGGCTGCCGGCCCACGGCAGCTTTGCCTGGCGCGCACACCGCCCAGAGGAAACCCCAGAGAGAATCTGACCACAAGTTTATACTCCTTTGTTTGACTTTGCTTCCCACTCCCCACCCCCACCCCCACCCCCACCTCTCTAGAGTACGTGATGGCCTGGGAGGCTGTCAGGAATCTCACTGAGAATGGATACCAGGCCCTGGGAAGTGCTATGAAGTCCTTGGTGTTGGAATGGTGACAGTCGCCCATTCTCTGGTTTATTCAGTCAGCACTGAGGTTGTCACGGGAAGCGAAAACAGACAGAGCCTTCAGAAGCAAGCACTCCAAAGGGGATGGTGGACATGAATAAAGGAATCTCACAGAAACAAGATGTGTCCCTACAAACTAATGGAAGTCCTCTGAGGGGGAGGAACTTGGCTCTGTGAGAGGCAGACGAAGGACACTGGGCATGGGTGGACTGGCTTCCCTGAGAAGGGGACCTGAGTTGACCCTGAAGGACAGTAGGAGGTTACTAGTTTACAAGTGGGTCATGGGGTGGGCCTTCCAGGTAAAGCAGGGCAAGTACCAAGGAGGGAGAGAGCACAGGACACATCTGAGGGATGGAATGGAAGCTGGGAGGCCCACAAAGTGTGTTTGGGAACATGGTGACAGATGAGCTGGAGAGGCCAGCGGGGCCAGACCACACAGGGCCCTAGGCCAAAATCTTAAGGGTTTTGGTCTCTATCCTAGGATGAATGGGAAACCACTGGCGTGGGAGCGAAGGTGGCAAGGGTGAAACAGGCCTGTCCACTTTGTGTGTGGGTCTGATCATTCTGGCCACTGGGTAGAGAATGGGTCACAGGGGATGGCGTGGGAAGGAGTAGATTCAAGAGGCCAGTTAAGAGCTGTGGTCCACGCAGAGACGGCAGCGACTGGGACAAGGATGCTGGTGGCAGAGAAGGAAAGGCATGGATGGATGCCAGGGTTTTTCCAGAGATAGGTCTTGGTCTTTGGCAATAGTGTGTGGGTGGGGGGTGGGGGGGGTGGTATCAGGCATGGCTCGGGCTTTTGGCCTGCACCCCTGGAGGGGTGGTGGTTCCCTTCACTTTGGTATCTTGTGTGGAAGGTGCTTCTCTCCCCTTACACCCCAAGTGTTGGCCGTAGTGGGTTGATGCACTGAAGTCAGAGAAGGAGGGACTTGGTGAGCTATTCCAGTCCTCTGACTTTGCCGGGGAAGCATCCACGGCTCAGAGATTATGGGAACGACAAAGGGATGGGGTCAGAGCCCACATCCCTGGACTCACCTCCGGAGCTAGGAGAGCCCTGTCCTTGGGGAGAATCCTAGGTGGACGTTAGCTTGCTTGGGCTTTGACCCTGGCTGTGCTCCCACCTGCTGAGTGAGTCCAGGAGGGTCACATGTCTTCCACCTCAGTTTCTCTACTATGACACGGAAAGAAATGGGATTACTAGTCCTTCTCTTCTCAGAGGTGGGTGAGAGTCATCGTGGGTCACCTTCATGAAGATGGTGAGAATGATTCTCTGACCACCCGTGGGGGCTGAAGTGGGAGAACCGAGTGGGAGAGGGATGGGGGGACCTCTCCGCACTTCCTGCCTTCCTGTCTCTTGCAGACCCTGAAGGCTGAGTAGCCAGCGAGATGCCCGGTCTGCTGAACCAGATCACAGGGGCAGCCCTGCCCCTCACTGCATCCGATGTCACCTCCTTTGTCAGCGGTTACGCCCTGGGTCTCACCGCCTCCCTCACCTATGGCAACCTAGAAGCCCAGCCCTTCCAGGGTGAGGACGCCTGTTGGGCTTCCCTGGGGCCACCCCCTCCCCCATGTTGAATCCCCATCCTCACAAGTATTAACCGATAGGAATCGGGCAAGTCATGTCACCCCTCTGAGTCTCAGTTTCCTTACATGCAAAATAGGAATCCCATTTCCGCCCTGCAGGTCTTAAAGCTGATAGCAAGTTGGGTCAGGATTTGAACCCAGGCTTGGGCTCAGCCCCAGCCAACAGTCCCAACCCTACATATGTTCCAGAAGACACGCCCAGTTCACAGTAAGAGAGGTGTCCAGACTCAGTGGAAGCCAGGAGCTCCCGGTCCTAGGCGTGGCTGTTGTCCCCGTGACCTTGGGGCAGCCACTATCCCTCTCGACATCAGGATGCTCCTGTGCCTGGGCTTGCCAGAGGAGCAGATGAGGTAATGCATGAGGAAGGGCGGCGTGGAATGAAAACCAGTCTGCAAATATGCACCATCCGAGCAGGCAGTCAGGAGCGTGGACGGACATTCACCTGCAGCAGTCGTTCGTAAACCACACGCTTCTCTTTGCACTTAAGGAAAGGGGTTATGGGAAGGCTGGCCAGGAGGGTTCTGTTTAAAAGCTTGTTATGGTTGGGATCCCGTCTCATGCACAGTGATGGGGGCCTCCTGATCCCCAGACTTCATGGCCCAGGGCACCACCCTGCAGCCTGATCTGAGCTTCTAAAACCATTTCAGTTCCCAAGAGGAACTTGCAGGGGAAAGTTTCCTCCCCGCAGAAATCTGGGCAAAGCAAATGACTCTGTTTCACTATTTAAGGAAACCTAGAGAAGGTGGCTTAAAGTGGGATCCATGGAGACTAAATTACTGAACAGCTTTAGGACAATCTTTTGGCTTTCCATGTACAGAAAGAACCAGTCGTCCCATTTTATAGATGAGGAAACTGAGGCTCAGAGGGATGGGAAGCTGGAGTTTGGGGCGAGCTCACCATATTAAAGTTTGAGAAGCACTGAGATATCAAAATGTAGGACACACACCATGGGGGACATCATGGTGGCCATTATTCTCATTTTCATGATGACCCTGAGTTTGTCTCTATTATCCCCATCCTACAGAAGAGGCTGTGAGGCTTAGAAATGCTAAATATCTAATCCAAGGTCACTGGGCTGGGGAAGGGGTCAGGGCCAGGATTAGAACCCTATCCTAGTCTTATTCCTCCAAAGCCCCAGGTCACGGGCACCAAGGGTGGCAAACCACCACACAGAGATGTCTTAATACATCCACACCACAGGTCACATGAAAATCCAGATTTCCACTCTCTCTTGAAAAATTGGAAGCCCTGGCCATGCCGGCCTCCCAGGCCTACATAGTAAGCGTTGGCTGGGACAGGGGAGCAGCTGTCCCTTTCCAGCTGTCCCACAGCTCCACAGAGCCTGCCTTCTGTCCTTATCCTGCCCAGCCCCGGGGCCATGAGCAGGCCGTCTGTCCATCTGAAATACCAAAGGCTTGGGTTCCTTCCCAGGGGTGGGGCCTGCAGAGGGGGCTGCGGCACCCTGCAATGCTGGGCCCTGCTCTGACAGGCCTCTTTGTATACCCACTGGATGAGTACACCACGGTGATCGGCTTTGAGGCGGTCATAGCTGACCGTGTCGTGACGGTACAGATCAAGGACAAAGCCAAGATGGAGAGCGGCCACTTTGATGCCACCCGAATCCGAGCGGCAACTGTCACAGGTAAGGCCAGTGCGGCTTGGCAGGGCCTGGGCATGGCTGGAGTCTCAGGCGGACTAAAAGGGCAGCCGTGGGACAAGGTAAGAGACAGGAATCCTGTGTGACTGCAGGCCAGTAACTAACCTCTCTGAACCTCACCTTACTGTCTGTACAATAGAGATGGTTGTTTCTCTTCTCACTTGGAAAGAGTGGCAAAGATCAAAGGAGGCAAGAGAAGGGTTCTTAAGATATCTCTAAAGAACAGAATAGCATGTCATTTGAGCTCAGAGGCTGTGGAATGAGTCACACCAGGGTTTGACTCCCAATCCTGTTGCTTGCAACCCGTGTGAGATAAGAAATCAAACCTCATCTGTGAAATGTTACTATTAATCATACACATCCGCATCTCAGCAAAGAGCATTCAGGCCAAACACTCATCATAGTCCCAGGTACGGAGTAAGTACTCGAAGCATGGCCACTGATATCTGCTGTTGCGGATACAGAGGCTCAGAGAGGGTGAGTGATTGGCCCAAGGTCACACAGCATGTTAGTGGCAGAGCCAGGCTTGAATCCAGACCGAATATCATGTAAGAGAGTCTTACCATTGGATCTGTGATAGAGGTGAAGTTTCTTCACCTGAACATCGAGAAGTTCAAGAATCTCTTTAGTGAATGCTTATGATGTGTAAGATGCGAAGTTGCCCCCAAGATTTTAGGACTTCTCTTAGCCTGAAAGAATAGCTAGGACATGCCTAGGAGCGACCATGAGAGGAGGCTGATAGTACCAAAAGTGGTCCAGATAACAACAGTGGAGGGAAAGAGGGGTCCATATGGGACCAGGGAAGCTTTTGTGGAGGGTTGAATGGGTGGGTAAGAAGGACTAAGAAGGAACGAGGGATGGGTCTTTCAGATAAGAAGAGAGAGCATGGATCTTGGATACAGGGATGCTTGAAGTAGAGTCTGCAGATGGAGATGTGACCCTCTGTGGGGGGCCTGTGGGTCCCAGTCTCCCCCTCCCTGTAGGGCACAATGGAAACTACACAGGCCTGGCATCAGCCCCACAGAGGTTCAGATCCTGGCTCAACGAATCAGTTATTTGCTGCCTAACCTTGAGCAAGTTGCATCTCCACGCTGAGCCTGTTTTCCCATCGGCAAAACAGGCTCTCAAACCTCACACGCAGCATGCTTAGAGGGGATGAGCCATCATGCAGTCACAGCCCCTGACTCCAGGCCTGGCACTTAGGAAACATTCTGCAAGAGGGAGTTTCAATCATCCCTCATTCCTGCACACCAGGAAAGGTGGCTTTGGATGAGGATTTGGAGCGGATCCTGTTTGTGGTCAACCTGGGGACCATCGCTCCTATGGAGAACGTCACCATCTTTGTCAGCACCTCCTCGGAGCTCCCGACACTGCCCAGTGGGGCCGTGCGGGTTCTGCTGCCTGCTGTCTGCGCCCCGATGGTGCCCCAGTTCCGCACTGAGAGCACCGGCCTCTCCAGCCAGCAGGCCCAAGGGTAAGGATCCCCTGCCCGGACAAGAGCCCTGGGTGAGCAGTACAGGGAAGTCAGGGGTGTGCGGGGCGGGGAAGATAAGGAATAAAGGCAAGACTGAGCTCTTTAGTGGCCGTCTCAAACTGTGCCCTGCTCATTTTTAGAGCACTTAATGATCTCTCTGAAATGCCCTGTGTTGGTATCAGTCAGAAGTGCTGGGATTTGGACAGCTGAGGATCAGAATTTCCAGGCTTGAGTCTTTAATGCACTCAAGAGGTGTTTTTGGAGTGCCTACTATGTGCTAGACACTGCAGTGGGTGTTAGGGACACAGAGGACCCAAGACCCACGTGGTTCCTGCCTTTTCTGAACTTGGTGGGAAATATCATTAGCCAACTGAATTTGCATGCATGATTAATTATGTGAAAAGTGCAATGAAGGAGAAGTTCATTGGCTAAGAGTATAAAAGAGGGACCCAAACAGGGGGATCCAGAGGCCAGGCCAGGCTTTTCTGAGGAGTGACATTTCAGCTGAGGGCTGAGCCATGGCAGGATACAGTGGGGTGGGTGCAATTTTTAGCTAGAATAGACAGGGCTTAGGCAACATTTGAGGCCTGATCTGAATGAAGGGAGCAAGCCATGGAAATATTCTGGAGAAAGAACATTCTGGGCAGGGGGCAGAAAGGGCAGTAAGTGCAAAGGCCCTGAGGCAGCAATGGGCTTGGTGTGACTATAGCTGAGTGGGAGAAGGAAGGAGAGAGGTCAGCAGGGTGTTGGAGAGTCAGACTATGTAGGACCTCAAAGCCTAGGGTGAGGACACTTGTTGGCGCAACAGAGAAGCTGGTGGTACTAGCCAATCTCACACCGGGGAACACCAGCTCATGTGTCATCTTTGTAAATGCCACCATAGGCGTCAAGCCTGGTGCATTTGAGAGGCAGAACCTAGCAGATCTTGGGACATTCAAGACCTCAGGGGATCAAGGAACAAGAGGCTTGGGAGGCCCTCGTGCCCCTGAGGTGGCCCTAATAAGCTTACCTGCCCGTTCCAGCAGGTGGAATTAACAGAGATGCTCTTGGGAGATGCCTGCATCAAATTCCAGTGAATCTCAAAGTTGCTCAGATAGAGTGACATGAGTAAGAATAAGAAAGGTAGATAATAACAAGTGTTAGTGAGGATGAGGGGAGACAGAAACTCTTATTCACTGCTAGTGGAAGTAGAAACTGGCCCAGTCACCCTGGAAAGCAATCTGTCAATACACGGCATGTGCCCTTTGACCCAGGGATCCCAGAGAAATCCTTCCATACGTCCAAAAAGGGAGCACAGATGAGGATCTTCGTGGTGGTGGTATCTGTGGACCCAGGGAGGTAGAGGCAGGAACAAATAAGAACCCTATAACAGATGCCCCCAAGCCATACCGCGTCAGCAGCAGAGATTTTGGTTCACAGACAGCCACGTGGACAGAGCCTAAAAACACAACACTGAGTGAAAGAAAGAAAAGCAACTGAGTGAGATTCATAATACAATGCAATCTTTTCAGTTCACAACACATTCACAAAAAAAAAAAAAAGAAAAGAAACACGTTCACAATCAAACATCACCACGTGTTTTACAACGATACGTGCGTATTCAGGACGTGTATCAAAGACCTCAGATGGGCGTGCCCGTGGAGGGGAGGAGACTAGAGCAGGATCAGAGACAGGGTGAGGGATGACACAGCAGGAGGACCAGAAATGCGAGCTTTCAGCAAAGGACAGACACTTTGCTAAGCACTCACTCAAGAAAGCCGTGTCATTATCATCCCCACTTAATGGATAAGAAAACCAAGACGCAGAGAAGTGGCTTATGCAAGGGTCCCCCAGCTTGCAGAGACAGAGCAGGAGTTCCAGAAGGGATGTGATGTAGCACCAGCTTCCACCACCAAGCCAGACAGACCTGGGTGAGGACACCCACTCTGCTAAGTCCTGATGGTGGGAACTTGGGCCAGCAGCGTCTTCTTGCTGAGCCTCGGTTTCACCACGTGGGAGATGAGGGAGCTGGGGGCTCTGATGCCTTCTGCTGGGGGCATGGCGAGAACAATGGGAGCAAATGCCATGGAGCCCTGTGCCTGGTACCTGGCCCATCCATCCTAGGCAGCAATACCTTAGGTCTGAATCCAGGCGCTCCCTGCAGTCAGGCTGAGTGGGAGGTAAGGGTCTGGCGTGGGAGGAAGCTCCTAAGCTCCTCTGGGCTGGGCTGCCTGGGGCTTGCTGTTTTCTCCATGTCTTCTCATTCTGGCCCTCTGCTTGGCCCTGGCTGCCTCTTCCTTCTCCCCCTCCTTGCCGCCCCCTTCCCAGCAAAGATAGGCATTGCTTTGGCACTCGGACCCTGGACTCCTGGAACAAGCTGTGTCTGGCGACTCTTCTGGACACCGAGGTGTCCAACCCCATGGAATACGAGTTCAGCTTCCAGCTGGAGATCCGTGGGCCGTGCCTGCTTGCAGGTGAGAGGGGGCCGCTCAGACCAGGATGGGGCTGGAAAGAAGATGCAAGGCCCCAGGGTTGGGAGAAGAAGGGGAGGACAGGGAAGCCAGCAGGCCCAGAGGGAAGATGATCTTAAGCTCATAAAGCTTATGGACCCCTATTTCCCACTCCCCATCATGCAGCCCAAGATGAGCCCCTCCCACGGACAGGTTTCAAGGCTGTCCCCACCTCTACCTCAATGGCTTCCTTGGTGAAATGTCTGTGGGGGCGTGGCAGTCTTCCGTTCTCTCCAAGAAGCCATAAAATTGCTTCCTGGTCCTCCCCTTGCATAGTAGAATCACCTGGGAGCTTCCAAGTCCTGCCACCTAGATCCCACCCCAGAGCTTCTGATGACATTGGTCTGGGGTACTTCCCGGGCATTGGAACATTAGAAGCTCCCGAGTGATTCTAATGTGCAGCCAGAGTCAAGAACCATGGTTCTGATGGCTCCCCTCTGCCACCCAGCCAAGGTTTTAAAAGGACACTAGGGTGTGGTTTCTTGTCAGTGAGTTACACAACCTTCCAACACAACAGACACTTACAAGTGCCCACTGATAGAGCGTGGAGCTCTTTCTATCCTTCTGTGCCCTATGAGGAAGCAACTCCTTTGACACCCCCCCACACTGGATCCTGAGATCAGCAGGAAAGACCATTAGACCCCCTCTATCTAAGCCTCCAATTTGCAGATGGGGAAATTGAGGAGGCCTATCCATGGTTACACAGCAGGTCAGGAGCCCCTCATGGGGCTGGAGTGCTAGCCATCTCTGGCCTGGGTCCCAGGGTCCCCCACGAGCCCCTGTTTCTCCAGGGACTCCTGAGCCTATCCCACCTTTCTGTGCCACTCAGGGGTGGAGAGTCCCACCCACGAGATCCGAGCCGATGCCGCCCCGTCCGCTCGCTCAGCCAAGAGCATCATTATCACCTTGGCCAACAGGCACACCTTCGACCGGCCCGTGGAGATCCTCATCCACCCCAGCGGTACTGTGTGATGGGCGGGGCCCCCGGGTTGCCTGTGGGAGGGAGAAGGTGCTGAGCCTGTGGGGCACAGACAAGGGGCCCCTCGCCCACAGCCAATGAGAGGGTGGAGGTACATGGCAGAGGGAAGGAGGCCCACTGCTTGCCTCTTGGGAAACTTATCTCTAAATGACAAAACTGAGTGTCTCCTGCCCCAATTCTAGCTCCTGAGGCTTCAGGGTCTCATCTACCCAGTGGTGCACTTGGCCCCTAGGCCAGCTGAACAGAAGATCTTTGAAACCCTAAGCTCAATGAGACCCTGGCAGCTCTGAAACTTCAAGGAGCAACTCTTTTGTCTTTTTAAGAATTCATAGAGGGAGGGTATATCTCAGTGGTAGTGTGTGTGCTTAGCATGCGTGAGGTCCTGAGTTCAATCCCCAGTATCTCTGTAATAAATAAATAGATAAACCTAATTACCTCCCCCTACCCCCCCAAAAAAACAACAACTAAAATTTTTGAACATCTAAAATAAAAATAAAAGAATTCATAGAATAGCAACATGTAAAAAGATCAGAAAGCCCAGAACCAATCCCATTTTACAGCTAGGTAAATTGAGGCCCAGGGAGGAGCAGTGAATCACAGCCACTAAGCTCGCCTGCCTTCCAGCTAATAGACTTCTCATGGCCTCACACTCCTTCAAGCAGCCAGGGATTCCATCCTCCTCTTCCACCTGGGAGTCCTCCCCACTGTGAAAACTGCCCCTCAACCTAGGACAAGTGCCAAAAGTTGATCTCGTCTCTGCAGAGCCCCACATGCCACATGTTTTGATGGAGAAAGGGGACATGACCCTGGGCGAGTTTGACCAGCACTTGAAGGGAAGAACGGATTTCATTAAAGGCATGAAGAAGTACAGCAGCGCAGAGCGAAAGGTGAGGGTGACAAGCAGATCAGTGGTGGTGGAACTGGGGTGGCCTTGGGGGCCTGGTCTTCCCTGGACCAACGAGGAGACTGAGCCTGAGGTGGGGGAGGGGTGACCTCCCGAGGTCGCACAGCAAGATGGTGGTAGATTCTTGTTGAGGTTTCCTCAAGGGGCTGGGGCACCGCGGGGCAGAGGGAAAGTGGACTTTCAGATGCATGAGTCACCCTGGCACTTTTCTCCCACCTCTTGCCAGGTTACCTTCTCCTCGTGCCCCCAAGGTGCCTAAAGCAGGCAAAATTCTAGGCTGGTGGCAGAAACACCCTGGGTCTTCTCCAGGCTCATCCACCCCTAAGAGGTCCCCAGGACCCTAGAGCCAAGGGCCTAGCCCTCCCCTCTCAGCTCCATCTCTACTCCTGAGCTTCCCTCTCCCCACCTGCTGAATGGGTCTCTTGCTCTTCCTTCCTCTGGGATCTTTGCTTGCTATTATGTAAAGAATAAAGGCAGAGCCAGGAAAGCTCCTTTCCCTCTGCCTGCTCCCCCCCCCCCGTGAAGTTAAAGGCTAAGGAGACCATGAGCAGGGGGCTGGGGGTGGGAAAGCGGGTAGGAGGACACTGAGCCCCAGCCACAAGCTGGCCCCGCAGTCTCTCTCCTGCTCATGGCCCTGTACACCGAGCTGAGGGCCAAGGTATGCTTAAGCATCATGACACATTTCTTTTTATTGTCTCCCCTTTTAGATGGGAAAACTGAAGTTTAGCACCCAAAATAACTGGTGATCTGGGGAAAGGGGACGACTGTTCTCTGGGAGCTGGCTTTGATGACAAGGCTAAGCTCATGTGGGACAGTTGTGCCGGATTTAAGAGGCTCTCCTGTTCCTGTTGGCCTGACTGGCGGAGGACGGTGGCACAGGGGGAGCAGACAGGAATGTGTAGACGGCTTATAGCTAACATCATCCCCATTGGTAGAGATCCCACTGGAAGCACCTGCTTGGTGGAGGGTCGGGGAGATGGAGAAGAGGAGGTGTAGGTGGCTCAATTTCCATCATATCATCCCCTCATTAGAGACCCCACTGGAAACACCTTCCCTCCCAGAGGTGCCCCCTCACCCACCCAGACGAGTCAGCTGGGAGAAGAGGCTGGAGCCAGGTTCTCATAGTGGGGGGTGGCAATGCCAGGGGTGCCACTGAGCTCTGAGAACTACAGCATGTGGGCGAGGGGGGTCGGCAATGAGCCTCCCAGGCCTGCCTGCCAAGCCTTAAATCAATTAGCTCTGGGACCGCTGAAGCAAATGAGAATTAATTTGCCACCTTGGGTTGGTTATGCAAATACCCGGTATTCTCGTGAGCCCCAGGGATGACAGCCATCAACCCGCTGCTGCTAAGAAGTGATGAGTTTATTGTAATTAGATAATGGCAGCTTGAGGAGACATCAGAAAAATCCTCAGCCAGGCGCCCCACCCCACCCCTCAGAGAGGCAAAAATCAGGCTCCTATCATTGCCAGATGTGGGCATTTCTGCCTTGGGCTCTGTCATCAAGACAGCCAGATTGGGCAATGGCTTTTGGCAAAGGATTCCATGTGGGAGGGAGGGCACAATCCCTCGCCAGGGAGAGAGAGGGGCATCCAGAAGGCAGATATCAATCAGGAAGAGTCAGTGGGATGAGCTGTCAAAACCTGTGATTTAGCAAAGAGGGGGCAAATGACACAGAGGGAGACACCATTACAAGAAATGGAGATGCAGAGAGAAGCAGAGACATATAAAGAGACTGAAAAAAAAGTGATGTGCACACAGGCCAGCAGCAGACAAAGAGATCCACACAGATTCATTCTCTCATTTATTCATTCAACAAACACTAAGTGCCCAATAGATGTCAGGCTCTGGTCTAGGCACTGGGGAGACAAGGCTGAAAACGACACATCCTCTCCTCCTGGAGCTTACATTCTAGCACTGGGAGACAGACGAGAAGGAAACACATGAGCAAGATCAGTTTGGAGAGGGCTGGGGACGTAAAAGACATGAAACAGGATGATAAGATAATGAGTGATCAGCATGGGGTGCCGGTTAGCCAGGTTTTTAGAGAGAGCCTGTGTGAGAACGTGAGCTGGCAGGCTGTCAAGCACTGGAAGAACGTGCATAGAACAGGAGGCACAATAATGGTGACATGTATGGAAAACAGAGAGGTGTTCAGTGTGGCTGAAATATAGAGCAAACATGAGATGAACAGGTAGGCAGGAGTCAGGCCATAGAGGGCTTCATAAGCCCTGCTGCAATTTATGGGGGGAAACTATTGCTTAAGCAAAGGAATAACCAGAATGATCACACTGCCTGCTCGCAGTAGAATGGACCATGGGGAGATCAAAGTAGAGGAAAGGGGCCAGTAAGAGGCTGTTGCAAAGGTCCAGGCAAGAGATGCTATATAGTCTTGAACTTGAGTTACTGCAGTGGGGACAGAGAGAAGAGGACAAGTTCAGGATACCTTAGCTGCAGAACCTGCAGTCTCGGCTGAAGGAGCAGATGTGTGGGGTGAGGAAAAGACAGGAGTCAAGGGCAAGTCCCAGGTCTTTAGTGTGAACACCTGGGCAGGTGATGATGTCATCCATTGAACTGGAGGAGGGACCCGCATAGACAGAAACGGAAAAACAAAGAGAGACACGTACACGCAGGGACCATCAGATAAAGAGACAGAGACAGTCGGGGTGGAGAGATTGGGCGGCAGAGTGAGGACAGAGGAAATGAGATTTGGTGCCGAGTGACCGGGAGACTCAAGGACAGTTCAAGCAGCCACGTGGCAGGGCCAGCTAAGAGAACACATGAGAAGACAGAGGACCATGGTGCTTCCTCCCTTTAATGTTTCCTGAGCCCATGTTTGTGCCAGGCTCTATGTTAAGCCCTGGAGGTGCAAGAGACTCAAGCACGACCGGCCTTCAAGCAGCGCACGAGCTAGAGGGGAGACAGAGGTGTGGGCAAAAGCTGGCAGTGAGAGAAGCGCCTGGGACCCCACGGCAAACAACAGTGGCAAGAGCAACGATGGCTGCGGTTTAGACACAATTACTCTGCTGGCCAGCGGGCCTCACAAGCATTGCGTTTGGTCCATACAACTTGGTGACGTAGGTACTCTGGTCCTCACCCCAGGGATGAGGAAACTAGATAATTAAGCCCACCGGGAAGATGGGGGCAGGTTTTCCAAAGAGGTAAAATCTGAAGAATGAGTAGGAAGTTATCAGTGGGGAGAGAATCAGTAAACTAGGGAAACCCCAAGTTCACGGCTAAGATGAGCCGGAGAGTGGCTTATGCACTGGGTGTGAAAGGGAAAGAAATCAGTATCCAACACAAGGTCTGCGTGGGTGCCAGCGCCTTCCCATTTGTGTGCCAGCTCAGTGCATCCCCAGAACCCCCTGAGAAGTGGATATTATTTGCCCCATTTTACAAATAAGAAACCAACCCAGAGGAGAGGCTTGCCCAAGAGCACACAGCTGGACGGTGAAAGAGCTGGGATCCAAACCCAGTTCTTTCTGCCTCCAAAGTCCACGTTGCTGCTGCAGCCTGTGAATGCCTCGCCGAGGAGCCAGGTACAGCCAGCCTAGAAGTCTTTCACACAGAGGATGAGTGGGATCCTGACAAAACATGGCGAGTCATGGGGGACCAGCCCCCAGCAGTAGCTCTGGACCCCGTGAATGCCCAAGTGAGAATCTTCCTTTCTTCTCCAGACAGAAATCATCCGGAAACGTCTCCACAAGGACATCCCCCACCATTCCGTCATCATGCTCAACTTCTGTCCTGACCTCCAGTCAGTCCAGCCGAACTTGAGAAAGACCCATGGGGAGTTTATCTTTCTCATCGACAGGAGTGGCAGCATGAATGGGACCAACATCCACAAGGTCAAGGTACCTCTAAGAGGACCCCTTGCCCCAGGATCTAGGGCTTCAGGGTAACCAGCTTCTCAGCACTTTCTGTTCCAAGCATACCTGAACCACCACCTTAAATGACTCTCCATGGCTTAGAGAAATGACAACAACATTTTTTTTTATCAATTTAAACAAAGATCCCCCAAACTCACTTGCTCCCAGAATAAACCCCTGAAGTGATATGAGCAGAGGTTAACTGTTGCCTGTTTATAAGGGATGAAATCATCAGTAGCTTCCCTTGGTGTTCTGCACACCTTTGTTGCACGCCTGATCTGGCTAAAACCCCTCACTAGGTACTAAACGGAGAGGGATACAGAGAAGAGAGGAAGGATGCTAACATTTGCCGAGGGCCTGCTATGGGTCAGACACTGTGCAGCCACTTAATGCACAGCTTGGTGTTTAATCCAGACAGTAATCCTATGAGTTCAGTCCTGTTGTCACTATTTTCCAAATGGGAAAACTCATCCTGAGAGTTTCAGCAATACATCCAAGGTCACACAGCTAGTGTGGTCTAAAATTAAACCCATATCTGTCTGATTGTTTCTACCACATGACATCAAACAGTCACTGGACACGACCTCTGCCATCAAGGAATGTGTGGAATCCAGTAGAAATGATTTGGCTCATCCTTTCTTTTTTTTTTCTTTCAAATTCCTAATATGTGCAAAACCCTGTGCTTGGCCATCTGGAAGTAAAACAGGTTGTAAACATAGTTCCTGCCCTCAAGGAGCCCACCGTCAAGTGAGGGGGGGCAGCCCTTTCAGCCAAGCATGCCTGGGAGCATGGTCTTGATGCTATGGAGAGTTCTGAAGGAGTGTAGAAGAAAGAGTGATAAAACCTTCCCCCACACATCCAGAAGCTTTCCTTCTCCCTTGGGAGATTATTTGCCTCAATAATGGCATTATCCAACCCTCCCTTTTATTTTTAGTTATGCAGATGTCCATCTCTTCCTCTGGAATTATACACTCTTTAAGGGAAAGGACCAGATCTTTCTGTCTTTCCCCATGGGGCCTAGCTCTGTGTTTATGCATAAAAAGCCCCCAGTCGCTGTTTATTGAACTGGGTAGAGGATTGTAGTTCAAGAGAATGAGGCATGAGGGAACAAGGAGGGAGAGGGCTGGCTCTGCTGTCACCTGAAATTTTATCTCTCCCCCTAGCTTGTCCCTGGAGCAAACTTGTTTCCAGGGCAACAGGATCAGCAAGGAGGGAAGGAGTTAGGTGGGATCTGTGATGCTAGCTGTCTCCTCAGCCTTGCTGTGCTAGGTTTGGTCTTGAAGTATGACAGAGTAGTCACATATGAGACCCGAGTTCCTCTTTGATGCCTCCTGACACTGGGATGCAGGACTGGGACTTTTCCCCACCCCTGCCCACTACCGACGGCGAGCATAGGAATGAGGAGCTGTCCAGGTGCTGGAGTGCTGACGCACACTCCAAGCCATTGTGATCATGTGTATTCCATTCCATATCCTTACCGATTTGTAAGACATCTCTTCAGTTACTCTAAGGTATCACGAGACCATAAACCTAAAATATCTCTTAGAGAGCATTTAATCCATTTCCCCTACCAATTTCCAGATAAGGAATCTGAGTCCCCAAGAGGCTAAGTGTTCTTCCCCACATCACAGAGCTTGTGCAAGAACATAAGCCTTCTGTATCCTGATTCAGTGCTCATTTCCCTTACATTGCTGATAGGGATTTAAGCCTACTTTTCCACTGAGAAAAGCTCTCCTCTCTTATTTGCATTCCTGCTGCATGTCTCTGTGGGAAGAGCAATGCCTGGGTCACAGGATCGATTCTGCCACTGACTCGCTATGTGGCTTTGGACAAGTTGATTGTCAACTCTGGGCTTCATTTATCCTTCCTGTAAAGTGAGAAGGAAGGATTAATTCAGGGAGGGCAAACATATGTCACACATCCCTCTGTTCCCCTTCCCCGAGCCCAGACAGACATCAATAATTGATCACGACAGTATTTTTCATGCTGGCCTGGGCTCAGTCTCTATATCTTTCTCATTGTGGTGCTCCAGGAAGTTACTATCAGTTAAGTGGAGTTGGTTTATGAGTGGAATTCCAGTTCCTGAACTGAAGACCTTTCCAACCTCTTCATTCCAGAATTGTCTGACAATAACTTTTTCTGGCTCATGTCTGAGCCCCTTTCCCCTTGGAGTCTCTCTTGCTCTCTTTTCCAGTTCAGCTCACTGAGCACAAGGTCATTCCTTCACAAGTGATTTTGCATTGTCACAATCCATTCTGATAAACATGCTCCTTTTAGAGAAAGTCACAGAAATTACTCAGGCCATGTACCTCTTTGCCCACTGACAATGAGGCCATTGCAGGGGCAGGTGTTCCTTGAGTCATTAGGTTGAAGTTTTAGGAAAAACCAGGCTTAGGGAGGTAGGAGAGAACAGAAATCCAAACAGCCATGCCAAAGGGGAAAGTTCAGCCAATTTAATTTCCTGCAGCTGGTCTAATTCTTTAGCTGCCACTTGCTGCCAGAAACATGGCTTTAAAATTTCTAATAGGTGTGAGCAGAGACAATCTGTATGGATCAGCAGAGTCTCCCACATTAGTGGCTAATGAAAAAATAAAGATATTGACTTCTTTTGTAGAAAAACAAAATGTACCGACACAAGCAAAACAGAGAGATGGACAGGACATTAATGTTAATGTTAATATTTACAGAGAGGTCTGGGAGAGGGGCTGCTGGTCTGTGGAGCCTAGAACACCATACTGTGTAAAAGTTGCCAGGATCTACTTGCAGCTGTTTCCTTCTAGATTTGGGGGTATCACAGTTCGTTCCCCTGAAGCTACGCTGAGATCCCTAGGTGCCACCAATAAACTATATGGGGACGAGGGAGAGCTGCTCATTCTTGAGCTCCGTACCAAGGCAGAGCCAACGTGGATAAAGATCTTGGAGCTATGTGAAAGCATCAGTCCTATTCTTAGATTTTATGATCCAGTGCAATTCCTTAACCCTTTGAGCCTCAGTTTTCTTATCTGTAAAATAGAGGTATTGATATTAATATGTATCTCATTGGGTTGGTAATAATAACCACTTACTGAATGCTGACCACGTGCCAGGCTGGGACTCAGGGGAGTGACATAACTAGCCCAAGGTCAAGTTAGTAATGGTAAAGGTGAGACTGAAACCCAGATATGTTTAACTTCAAAGGGTATCTTCTGAACCACTGTGCTGTAATACATGTTATAGAGATCAAATTAAAGATAATTAATAAAAAGTGCTTAGTACCGTGTTTGGTACATAGTAATTGCTTGATATTTATCATTGCATTGTATCATCATCAACATCATCATTTTCCTTCTTGTCACCCCCACCACCTTCCCTCTGTGTCATTATTTTTTTAATATACCTTTATCAAGGTCTCCTGGTGTTGCATAGTTAAATAGGTTAAGACTCTCTGACGGTCACAGACTTTGGAGGCAGAGTGACACATGTCTGAGTCGTGGCTCCACTCTTTACTATCTGGATGCTCACCACAAATCACTCCACCTCTCTATTCCTCAATTTTCTCTCAAATAAAATGGGGATAACATTATGCCTGCCTCAAAGGGTTATTATGAAGACCGTATGAGGTAATACATGTAAAGTACATGCTGGGCATTCAACACATATGAGCCAAAGAGACTATTCCTAAGAGATGTGAGCCTAGTTAATGTTAGTGAGGGTGATTCTGATGCACAAGGCCCTGGATGAGAGCTAGAAACCTGCTCCATCAGCAGTGTGACCTGGAGCAAGTCACATGCCCCGCTTAGACATCAAGTTTGCTTTGGCAGAAGGGAGCAGGCAGGCCCTGCTCTCCTTAACTCTCAGGCTCTGAAGATGGGTTGCCAGAGAATGGAACTGGCAAGCCATAATAGAATAGCCTTGAGAAATCAGTCTTGCTACACAGATGAGGAGTTTTATGATGATGGCTTTTGTCCAGGCTCTGGTCGACATCAGCAAATTTCTTGATCTGGGGGAGAAAGCAATGTTGGGTGCAGACAAGGGGTGAAAGGTCCACTTGGAGGCTGCTTCTGTGCTGGTAGGAGACCACTGCTGTGTGGCAGGCAAGATGATGGCTCCTTCCTGAATCCTGAAAATGCCTTTCTTGCTTGTCAGGATGCCATGCTGGTGGCTCTTAAGAGCCTCATGCCAGCCTGCCTCTTCAATGTCATTGGGTTTGGATCCACGTTTAAGACCCTCTTCCCTTCCAGTCAGACCTACAGTGAGGTAAGGAGGGGACATGGCTGGGACCAAGAGGTGTTGGGTGGTGAGGAGTAGACGGAAGAAAGGAAAAGGAAAGAGGAGGGAGCCCTGAGGTCTGCCCGTATAGAACCTGTCCACCCATATAGAACCTAAATGATGCTGGGAGCAGAGAACCAAAGGGAGGCGACCTCCATGTAGGCAGTCTTCTGACCTTTCTCCTCCTTGAAATAAAGAACATTGGGCAGGGGGTAGCAGGCAAATTGTGTGTACAGCAAGAGGTACAGGGAAAGGGTAGGGAGAGGATATGCCTTAGATCTCCCACTCACTGAAGCCTCTGTCTCATGAGAACAATAGACTCATGTAAGGACGAGTGAAAGGAGTGAATGGTAAGGAGCAGAGCAATGAATTAAGGGGTAGAGGAGTGCGTAGGTGAGTAAGTGGGTTAAGAGTGGTGCTCACATGGCTTAAGGTACAGTTTGGAAAAAGAGGACAGTGGCCCCAGCAGCATGTTCAAAATTGGAGCATCTTATCCTGGTCTAGGAATAGGAATAGAGGAAGGGAGGGAGGGAGGGAGGAAGGAAGTAGGGAGGGAGAGAGGGAAGGAAGGAAGGAGGGAGGGAGAGAGATAGGGAGGGGAGGAGGGAGGGAGGAAAGAAGGACAGAGGGGGCACTTTTCAATTAAAATAACTTCTTTATGGATTTTTAATACAGAAATAATATATATTGATTGTCCCACAATTGTTAAATCCAGATAATCAAGATGAAAAATTTGAAAATCTCCCGTGATTACATCAGTCAGGAAAAAAAATAGAAAAACCACAGTTAAGAGCTTAGTATAAATCCCTCCTTGTTCTATGCATTTACACACATTTTCAGTAAAGATAGGATTAGCCCTTCCACACTTTCTGTAACCTATTTTTCTAACACAACAGCCTATCATGAGCATATGTCCATGCCAGTAAGTATTAATCTGCAGCATAATTTTAATAGCTGCCTAGTATTTCACTACACAGATAGATTGTGACTTATTTAACTAAACCCCTAGAATTGGGTATTTAAGTTGTCCCCATTTTTTTCTATTTAGTCATCTTTGCAGCAAAGACTTTGCATTCATCCTTAACGATTCCCTTGAGATAAATTCCTAGTCTTGCTGGTTCAAAAGTACATATGCATTTTAAGACTTTTGACATATGCCATTACTCCAAGTCTAGATGTTTGAAGAGCATCTTCCTGAGCCAAGAGCAGGAGAACATTTGGTGTCCAGTGAGAATCTGTCCTTGCTACAGTGACATCCATCCAGTGCCAATAATCCTTGGCCAGTTGGGTCCACGGTGTTGGCCCAGGAGGGAGGAAATCTGAAGCTCAGATTGAGGAAATGTTTTCCCCAAAGCATTGTAGGAATTTAGTGCCACAGTCAGGCCAGGACTCAAGTCTCACGATTTCTAGTCTAGAGTTCTTTCTACCACACCTCCTACCTCCCTCATCTGAAAAGGAAATCTCATTTGTGTTGAGTAGTTAGGGTTTGATGTGCTACCTTTTCCAGGGCTGTTTCTATTCTTAAAAAGGAACAAAGAAAGGACAACAGGAAGTTAATACACCATGAATGGTGGCATTTAGGGCACTGGTAGGTGGTGCTATTGGACAGAATCAAGCCGAAAAAATGGCCACCTATTCTTCTTGTGCATGGGGCAGAGATTGGGAACATGAGTCAACTCCATTGAAGTTGAATTAAGATCTGGAGAAACAAAGGACTCATCCTCCAGGGGGCTTTTGTTCTCTGCACCATATAATGACCCTGGGGACAACCTCCCTGCCCATGGCCCTTCTCTGCAGGAGACCTTGGCCATGGCCTGTGAAAACATCCAGAGAATGCAAGCTGACATGGGTGGCACCAACATCCTCTCCCCACTCAAGTGGATCATTCGGCAGCCAGTGCTCCAAGGCCACCCTAGGCTGCTCTTCCTGATCACTGATGGGGCCGTCAACAATACAGGGAAGGTGCTGGAGCTGGTGCGAAACCATGCCTTCTCCACCAGGTGGGCACACACTGAAGGTCTGGGGCTTGGTTATTCTGGGATGGGGGTGTGCAAGAACTGGGGCAATGTGGAAAATGCCAGAAGCAGAGGAGAGAACCCACAATTTCTACTGTGCTTTGCTTCCACAGTGGTCTGGCTGACCTCAGAGTTGGCCTTTTTCCACTCAAGAGTTCAGAGGGGATAAGATGCCCACACCTCTGCATACATGTCCCAAAGAGCAGCCCAGGCAGAGGAAGTCCTTCCTGCCGCTCTGACTTGGCGCTGGGATGGGAGTTTATGAGCTGTCTGTGAATGTGAGCACTCACAGATGGCCCTCTTCCGTCTCCCTCACCCTCTGAGACGGCTCTGCTGGATCGTGATCTGTCCCTTTTCCCATCAGGGGACAAAAATGGCAGAGAGGATGGGAAGCAGCAGCCTGTCCCCTCCCCTTCCCCCAGGTGCTATAGCTTTGGAATCGGACCCAACGTCTGCCACAGACTGGTGAAAGGGCTGGCAACCGTGTCCAAGGGCAGTGCTGAGTTCCTGGTGGAGGGGGAGCGGCTGCAACCCAAGGTAGGCGGAAGGGCCTTGGTCTCTCCTGGTGCTGGAAACTCAGAGGCCCAGACTGGTCATAGTCAATGGTGGAGAAGGGATTTCACCCCAAGTCTTAGCTCCACGAAGCCACACTGCAAGCCAGTGAGGATCAGAGGTAGAGGCCACAGAGGCAGTTCTTGGAGCTAGTACAGGACACCAGATCCCCTGGTCTCCAGCCACTGGATCATACGTTCCATCCACTGGCTGGGCAGAACTGGAGATCCTGAAGGAGTCACTGCCTCTATGGACGTGAGTTATGTTTGGGGTCCTTTCTGGCCATGTCCCTGATAAGGACAAATGATGGCTCAGAAGAATCTAAAAGGCCCAGAAATCAAGGTAATTGTAGTCTTCCTTCCATTTCCTGCATCACTGGCACAAATAATCCAGCCTTTAGGAAGTCCCTGTGTCAGCCTAGATCCTCCAGGAACAAGAGACAGAGATGAGGTTAAGACTGCAAGAGGTTTATTGAGGGATAAACTCTATGAAAGGGAAAAAAGGAAGAAACAGGAAGGGAAAAACTCTTCAATCCATGTGCAGATGCACCACTTATAAAAGGAAAGGACGGAAGCAGGATTGGGCAGGGAGAGCCTCAGACTGCAATGCAGGTCTGGCAAGGACTCAACCAACTCAACAGGGATCTCTGGAGCAAGGATTGCCCATTAGGTAGTCTATGTTGGGTGGAAAGATCAAGCACTGCCTGGTATCCCTGTTACACTTACTTGTTCTCTGGGGACTTCCAGGGAGAGGTGTGGTTTTGGTTTGAAAGCTGAGGCATTGCATGTGGAGACTGTCACCTAATTGCATTCCTTGCAGCAAAAAAGCACAGTCTTTTTCAAAGGGAGATTTGAGAGGACCCCTCTATGGCTGCCACAATCCCCAAATCATTTTTCTCCAGCTTTGTAGTACATTTGAGGAAATCATCCTAGGCGATGCTAAACCACTGTCTAGATGCTAAACCAGCTGTCATTTACTGAACACCTATCATGAGGCAGAGACTTCAAATTCAGGATCCCAGATAATCCTCCCAACTGTATTGAGAGTTGAGAATTATGAGCCCGCTTTAACAGAAGGGAAGACTGTGGCCCAGGAAGGCAAGTTGACTTGCTCAAGAACACTGCTTAGTTCATGTTTTGACACAGGCTTTCTGTGTGCCCCGGGCTAATCACAGCTCTACTTTGAGCCTTGGATTTTCTCATTTATAAATTGCTAAGCTTAGAGAAGGTGACAGCAAAGATCTGCTCCAACTCTGACATTTTAGGAGTCTAAGAAGCTCAGAGGCATGTTCACCGCTGAGCAAGCCACCCCAGGGTCCACTGTCATTTATTGCATGTTCACATCGCCTCATGCTCATACCCACGTGGTCTTCATGCTCCTCATCTGTACATATCCCTGCTCGCATATCTCCTCAACCTGCGTTCTGACCCTACCCAACAGATGGTCAAATCCCTGAAGAAGGCCATGGCCCCAGTCCTGAGTGATGTGACTGTGGAGTGGGTCTTCCCTGAGACCACCGAGGTCCTGATCTCACCTGTCAGCACCAGCTCTCTCTTCCCCGGAGAACGGCTAGTGGGGTATGGCATTGTATGTGATGCCTCCTTATATGTCTCCAATCCCAGAACTGTAAGTATTTTAGAAATTCCGAGGATCAGTGGGGGTCCAGAACCCTGCCCGCAAATCCATTCTTAGCTGGAAAGAATATTCATGGCAGCTGGGAACTAATTGGATCTGAGTTTACTGTTGTGCGGTATAGCTGTCAGGCCATGAACATTTGGTCATGGTAACACCATCTGGGTAAATGCTACCATCTCAATATGTGGTTCTCAAGATCCCCTGGAGCAGAAGAACTTGGGGAACATGTTTGAAATGCAGAACCCTAGCTCCAGTCCAGGTCTACTGAACAAAAAAATCTCTGAGGATAAGGCTTAGGAACCTGCATTTTACCTATTCTCCTCAAAGTGATTTTGATGAACAATTCAGTTCAGAACAACTGCACTCAGCTTTCTTTCTCCATATATTCTAGTCAGCTCATATCTCCTTAGATGAATTTGTGCCTTATTTATTTATGAGGATAATTCTCTTGTATGTGGTGGCAAAAGTGGCATAAAAGTGAAGAACTTCTCGGAAGGAGGTGGAATTCATGCTAAAATGTAGAAGATTACCTGAGAAGCTATTTCCTCACCTGTCTTCCCTCTTTAGTGAGTCTCTCCACTTCCCCTTAAAGGATCTGTCATCTGGTTTTGTTTTTAAGCAGGAGCTACAAACTCAATGCCTAGAGGGATTGGACAGGGATGAAATGAATGAAATGGACTTGTAAAAATGAAAGGAGATAGCCAATGTCATGAGGGACAGCCGTTATCCTTGAGTTCGTAGAGAGGAAATGAGGAGTGGTGAGGAATATAGCAAACTGGATAGCACACACCTTGTCTAAAATGGTCAGCCCCTACTCAGCTCTAACAAATTGTGGCCAGGCAGGAATGCGGGCCCTGTGATAAATGTGTTTCCAGTCTTTCAAGAGAAGTTAGAATTTTATTTGAAATTTCCAGATTTTAGAATGCTATGGAATCTAGTAAGAACCACGGTCAGTAATAGTCAATGTGTTTTGGAGAGTAGAGTGTTCAACTGCAGGGAGAAAATGCTAAACAAAATGCTGGTCAAGTCTCTGCACAGTCTAGGCTCTTCTTGGAGGTCTGGGAGATAGCAGATCATCAACTAGCTACTACTAGCAAGGACTATCAAATCCATTCTCCTTTCCTTGCCCACGAGACTGGCAGTGCTTTCTCCTGCTACTAGCAGAGCTGCTGGGTAAAGGGTGTAAACATGACTTCCCCTCCTGGAGGGCAATCTAGAAATAACTAATGAAATTAGACATACATAACTTATCAACCCAGAAAAGCCTTCTAAGAATCAAACACATAGAAATAAAAGTGATGTAATAGATTTACGTCCAAGGATTTATTTAGCATTCTT
Source organism: Camelus bactrianus (assembly GCF_048773025.1). Classification (NCBI taxonomy): domain Eukaryota; kingdom Metazoa; phylum Chordata; class Mammalia; order Artiodactyla; family Camelidae; genus Camelus; species Camelus bactrianus. Next base: position 65,788,973 of record NC_133551.1, on the reverse strand, counting down.
TTATGGTGGCAAAAAAACAAATGGCCACAAAGTGAATGCTAAACAACACTTAAGGGTCATAGAATATCGTACAGCTAAATGTTTAAAAGAATAGTTGATATGCAAGATTTCCAAAATGTTTTAAGCATGAAATTCAAGCTACTGATAAATGTAAGTAATATGGTCCAGTTTTTGTAAAACAAAATGACCCCAAAAAGCCCTTTTTTTTTAATATGTTTATATTATGGAGAATGGAATAAAAGGAACAGGCGATTCATGTTGTTAATCTTGGCTACCTATTTGGAAGCACCAGTAGCATTTAGAATTTCATTTTTTAATTTAGTAAAGAATGTAATTAAAAATATAAACAACATAAGTAATACAAAAAAACCCACTTCCATTCACCATCCCTTAAACAGAAGTCTGCCTAAACGGCCCAAACAAGCAAAAAACTCTCCTATTATTCTGGTTCTTTAAGGGTGGGACCTCCACCATCCCCCCCACACACACCCCTCCCGGCCCTTTGGATGTCCTTCCTGACATCAAGCCTCACTCCAAGCCCTCTTTTACATCCTTCCCTCCAGGACAAGAGAAGACGATACAGCATGCTGCACTCTCAGGAGTCCGGCAGCTCTGTCTTCTACCACTCACAGGATGAGGGCCACAGCCCAGATAGTGGAGACTGTGCCAAGAGCGTGGGGGCACCCTTCAATCTGAGGCAGGCCAAAGATGCCCAGCCATCCAGCGGAGACTCTGCCACCAATCCTGGTTAGTCTGCTGCTCTTTGTGCTTCACTCCCTTCTCCAGGGAGGTTATGATTGCTACATTTACTGAACATTTACTATGTGCTAGGCACTTTATACAATTTCATTGAATTGTTAGCAGCTGTGGCGGCGGGTACTATTATACCAAATTTACAGATGAGGAAACTGAGACTCAGAGAATTTCATCAACTTGGCTAAACTCATGGAACTTGAAAGAGGTACAGTACAGAGAAAGAGTCTAGTCCTGTCTTCCTCCAAAGCCTGTTTATGATATTAGTTTCAGAGGGTATGTATGTGCAGTGCAGGAAGCAAGGATGACTCCAACATGGCACCTGTCCTTCAGAAGCTCTCCATCTAGTGAGAAAGACACAATCGGCCCTAACTCTGATAGAAAGCAGAGTGACAGCGGCCACAGGAAAGTTTAACAAACTGTGGGGATCCCAGGAAAAGGCACATCTGGCAGAGGATATTAACCAAACATAACGAGGGCACTAGTTCTTAGAAGCAGAAATGGAGAGGAGAGTCCAGGCAACAGGAACTGCCTGAGTAAAGATGTGGAGGTGTGACACCCAGAAGACACATACACAACTGGTATGTTTGGAGTACATAGTACCTTGAAAAGGAAGCAGAAAGGAGAGTAGCTGGGTAGACAAATTAGTGCTGGATGAGGCAAGGCTTTGAATTCCAGGTGAGGTGAGGCACCTGCACATATTTCAGCAGGCAAGCAGTGAAAAACTCAAGAAGTTTCCAAAGAAAGGGATATTCAAGCCCCTTTTTATTTCCCCAGTATTCTTCCTCCCTGATGGCTCCCCGTCACCCCTTCTGCCCAGGTCTATACCTCTCCCAGCGACGGCGAGCATATAGCACCAACCAGATCACCAACCACAAGCCCTCCCCAAGGGCCCCCATTGCCAGCGACCCCACAATGGCTGCCAGGAGATACCCACTGCGGAAAGCCAAGCTGCAAGACCTCACCAACCAGACCAGCCTGGATGGTCCATGGTGGCAGACTGATTTGCAGGTACCCAAGCAGGGCATGTTGGAGTTGAGGGAGGCCATGGGTGGGGGAGGGCTATGTCTCCTGTTTCAACCACAAGGATGGAGCTTGACCACAACTTACACTGAAGTGAGTCACTTCTTCCTTCTTTTTCTGGACCTTCATCTGCCTGACCTCCAGTGATACCTTCCTAATAGTGATACCCTTTGGTCAATGACATCACCCATTCTCAGCTCATAAAACTTCCCAGTTGGCAAGAAGCACCTCCATCTCATTTGATTTTATAGCACCTCTTGGAAAGGAGGGAATGTGGGGGCTGGCCACCCCCACTCTGTACAGATGTGGAAATTGAGGATCAGAGAGGTAAAGTGACTTAACCAGGGTCACACAGTCAATCAGGGGTTTGCAACCCAGGAACTTCTGCCTGCAAAACCCTTGCTTTCCCCACTGCATCACCTTCTGCAACTTCTTCAACTCCCAAGGGGTGTACATTCACCCAGGGCAAAGATCATCTCAAAGTTAGAGCCACAGTAGGACCAGTCATCCAATGACCAGCTTTACCAGAGTTTTTCAGACCCTACACTATTGACATGGTAATTCTTTGTTGTGGGGGCTTCCCTGTGTGTTGTGGAATGTTGGGCAGCTTCCCTGGCCTCTATCCACCGGATGCCAGTAACACTACCATCCCCAGTCAGGACAATCAAAAATGTCTGTAGACACTACCAAATGTTCCCGGGGGAAGGAGGCAAAATCACCAGGTTAAGAAATAGTGTCCTAAATCAAATTGGTGTTTGCTATGAACTGTATGCCTTATCCCATTTTCTTAAGAATGGGCTTTATGTAGCTTTGTCACTGTGTGTCTATGATTGCATAAAAGCAGCCTTCCACCCTCCCACTCTGACCTATAAACCACATCCCTCCCCACCTTCACATACACATAAGTCCTCTATGATCCCCAAGGGTGGAGATAACCCCCACCTTGTCCCTGAAGACTCTTCTCTGTGCTTAACATGGGACCACTCGATGTGGTTAGAAGACACTGACCCTGGAGCCAGGCAGACTCTGCTCCCCTAGCATGTTGCTTAACCTCTCTGAGCCCCAATTTCTTCATCTATGAAACTGGGGAGAATAGCTTATCAGATGATTGAGCTAACAGCCATCAGCAGATGTTTACTGGGAGATAACGGCAGTTAGAGGGCTCTTGCGGGCATCAGCTAAGAGATGAAGTGCCTAGTGCAGCACCTGGCACACAGTCAGTGTCCTTTAAATGCAGCTCTACTTGGTGCGAGCTCTAGGCAGTTGGGCTTCTCTTCTCTCCTGCTTGCTTCTGACCCAACTTTGCTCATCTCTCCAACCCCTGCTTGCCTTCTTCCCCAATCTGATGCTCCCTGACACACTTATATGAATGAACACGCATGCATATGCACACACATGTACACACTCCCTGCAGCCTGTGGTTGGGTGAAGGGGGCTCAGTATTAGACTAATCTGTTGCTATGAAAACTGTAGCAGCTTCTGTTTCTCAATGTGGTGGTGATGGTGGGGCAGGGGTGAAGGGAACCCAGTCTCTAATGGGGTAGGGCAGCCTTGGCTGGGTACCAGTTCCCACTGAGACCAACCTAAGAGAGACCAGTCCCTTTTGTCTCCCACACCCCTGTACCATTCCTAGGACTGCAAGCCCAGAGGAAACAGGAAGGAGGGCCCCAGCCCCTGCCCCAAGGAGCCCCCATCTAATGGGGAGGTATAGTCCTCTTCCCAGTAAATACTTGAGATGAAAAAGATCCTATTATGATCTCTTCTCTCCTGCTTGCTTCTAACCCAGCTCTGCTCATCTCTCCCCAATCCCTGCCTGGCTTCTTCCCCAGTATGATGCTCCCCAACACACTTGTGTGAATGCACAAGGTTGATAATTATAACCAAACACAAAAAAAGTTTTTAACTTTTGGCAAAAAAAAAAAAAAGTGGATTTAGAATATTACCCCTGGTATGTGATTCTCCATGATTTTCCATGGTTTTCTGTGGTTTGGACTTTATCCATGGTTTGGGATTATTTGTGTTGATGTTTCTCATCGGTAGTGAATAGTAGGTTATGTGTCCTTGGGTACTAAGGGGGCAGTCCCCCCAGGAGCTCAGGGGAGCTGGGGTACCCAGGGAAGAGCAATGCCTTGGGGTGGAGGGCAGGGCCCAGCCACCAGGAGCTCAGCCTCCTCCCCTTTCTCTTGCATTCTTAGCCCTTGCTGAACAATGGCCAGGACCTGGGTCAGGGCCTCAGACTCCGGGGTTCAGGGGCCCGCAGGCCCTCTCTGCTGCCCCAAGGCTGCCAGCCCTTCCTGCCCTCAGGCCAGGAGACCCAGGCCTGGAGCCCAATGAAAGAGCTGGATCTTGGGTCCAGCTTGAAGCCTGCCTCAGATAGCCGCAGCCCTGGGGACCTGGGTAAGTGGCCACAGGCTCCAAAACCTGACTGGGGACAGGAAGGAATCCTAGGCAGTAACCCAGCTTCAGATGACAGGCTGGAGGGCAGACGCCTGTCCCTGGGGAGCAGCTCAGGGGTGGGGGCGGTCTGCTACGGCCCATGGCTCCCAGAGGACCTCACCAACCCTTCCTTCTCAATCAACGTGGCCCTTGGGCTGCCTGTGAGGCTCCCAGATGTCCTCCCTGCAGAGTGTCCCCACCCCACCCTATCTGGCCCCCTCAGATACCAGCTTCCTGGGAGGTGGGTCTGCCTCACTCCTGGGGACAAGCCCATGCCACGCCTGCTCTCCGAAGGAAAGAGTCATGTGTTCCCTGGGGGTGGGGGACTGTACTTGCTTCGCGGTGTCTGTGTCCTGGGGAAGGATGATGTCCCCTGGGGTTGGGCCCTCTGTCCTGAAGCTCAGATCACAGTCTCTCGTCCCTCCACCCATAGAGCCGTCCCATCATCCCTCCGCCTTCGAGACGGAGACGTCCTCGGACTGGGAGCCCCTGGCTGAGTCCGAGGAGCGGGCCAGTCCCAGCAGGCCTGCCACCCCAGGCCCTGTGCTGGGCAAGGCCGTGGTCAAGGGCCTGCGCGACAGTCAGCGTTTGCAGTGGGAGGTGAGCTTCGAGCTGAGGCCTCCGGGGCCCGAGAGGGGCGGCGCGCGCGAGGCCGACCTGTGGAGCGAGACCTTCCACCACCTGGCGGCCCGCGCCATCATCCGCGACTTTGAGCAGCTGGCGGAGCGAGAGGACGAGATCGAGCAAGGTGAGCGCCGAGCCATGGGCCCGCCCCCTTCTCACAGCCCCGCCCCCAAGCCCCACCCCTTCTCCGCCCCCAAGGACCTCGTGGCTCCACCTCCCCGGGCTTCAACCCTGTTTCTCCCTACAGCCCTGCCACCGCCCAATGCTCCACCTGCCGTCCCCCATCTCTGCCTCCCGTGCTTCTCTTGACCCCCAACTGCCCCCCAACACACACACACACACACACACACACACACACACACAGAGCCCAGGGCTCCACCCCCTGCTTGATCTGTCCCCATCCCCCTACCTCCAGGAGCCCCACTCCTCCCAGCCCTGGGCTGCTCCACCCACCCTGTGATCTGTCTTCCTCACTCCTCACTCCTTCCCCTCTGCTCCAGGTCCCTCACTCCTCCCTTTCCAGGGCTGTAGGGCTTCAGGGACAGAACTTTGAGGACCGCCCTATTCCACCTGCCTTGCTCCTCTGGGACCACATCTGCCTTCCCACAAAACCCCCTAGATCTAATCTGTCCTCTCAGTCACCCATCAACACCATTTACTGAGTGCAGATTAGCTGGGGGCCAGACTCTCGGCTCACCAGTGCAGGGGCCACCACCATCCCTGTCCTTACTTGTGAGTGCTTGACATGAACTAGCAAGGAAGCCAGCTGACATTAGTCAAATAACTATACACACAATTAATTGAGTGCATTTGTCCTAAGTGCTATTAAGAAAAAACACAAGGATCCAAGAAATTGTATAACAGGGGTGGTAGGGAGGCTAATTTAGCTCAGAAATTGGGGCACACTTTCCTAAGTGATTCCTGGGAACTAGATGGAGCACACTTGGAGAACAGATAGAGATACAAACAGAATATGTCTATTATCTGCTATAGTTTATGCTTTATTTATATTATAGCATTTTATTGTTTATACTTCACATTTTTTGTATTTTATATACGTTATTTTTTTTCTTCCCATGAGCACTTCACCTTACAGTTTGTAAGATGTTTGTCCATCCTTCATGTCCTTGGCACCTCATGCAGCCCTTGGCGGCAGCAAGCCAGACACTGCTCACCTGTTCGGTGGAGCCAGCCTGGGCTTTAGAGTCAGATCTTCCGCACTCCTGATCTCAGGTCCATTCCTAACTTGCTGTGTGACCTTGTGCTCACCACTGTCCATCTCTGGCTTTCTATCTTTTCTGCAAGATTGTCCCAATGGGCCAGACCAATGGTCCCCATGCAGCCAGGGGACCTGTGAAATCCTCCAGCAAGATTCTCATCAGACAGCTGCAAAATGAAAATAGAGAATACAGAAAACATAGAGATTTGGGCTTTTTTTTAAATAACACTGAAGTTATTTAAAGAAAGTTACTGTTTTTTTTATTCTTAGCTATCTTACCTCTTTCATATTAAAATGTCCTTATTTTATGAAATGATGGTGAAGGTTTGAATAATCTTGAGGGTTTGTTTTTTTTTTTAATGTCCTTAATGGCAAGTTGGTAACCCCTTCCTTTTAAGGGCTTATTTAATTTCAAAGATGGGACCACTGATCTAGCCCTCCCTTTAGCTTCCAGAGCTTCCATGTTAGGGAGGGCTTTCCAAGTCCACACAGTGACCCCGGCTTCTCCCTCTGCAGGGTCCAGCCGCCGCTACCAGGTGAACGCCGTGCACACCAGCAAGGCCTGCAATGTTATCAGCAAGTACACAGCCTTTGTGCCTGTGGATATAAGCAAGAGCCGTTACCTGCCCACCGTGGTGAGCTACCCCAACTCCGGTAAGGCAGGTGTACGGCCAGGGCGCCTCTGAGGGCCAAGCAGCCCCCAAGTGGGCCGGAGGAGGGAGACTGGGATACAAAGGAGCATAGGCCTGCAGGGAGGGGTGCAGGGAAGGTCCTAGAAGCTGAAAGGCCCCCAGAAGATGGTTTGGCCACCAGAGGGTGAGGGGCTCTGCAGAGGGCTGCAAAACCATCCTGTTCCCTTTTGCCCACTAAATGAATATTTTTCCAGTTGGTGTCTGCTCACTCTAGAAAATTCTAAAATATAGAAAGACATAAATAAAAGTGACTGGAACTGACAGTCATCCAGAAAGAGTGCTAATTACCTCCTTGGTGTGACCATTCCTTGCAAGACTTCTCTCTAGGGATATCTGTATGTAGAGAAATCAAAAGACAAAATTTTTAAATCGAACACTATTTTCATATTCTTTTTCATTATAGGTCATTACAAGCTATTGAATATAGTTCCCTGTGCTATACAGGGACCTTGTTGTTTGACAGAGATCATATGACATCACTTAGAATCTAAAAGGCAGATCATTTTGCATGACCTGGATCATACCAATGTGTGCTATATCTTACAAACTATGGGTATGGAAAATATCTTTCCATCTTTTCTTTTTAATAGCAACAGGTATCCCACTGCAGGGAGCAATTATCATCAAACAGCCAATTAGATGGTATTCCAAAGCCCTTTATATATATTAAATCATTTAACCCTCAAAACAGCTCTGGAAAGAAGATACTATTACCCCCATTTTACAGGTGGGGAAGCAGAGGCAGAGGGGGTTAAGTAACTAGTCCATGGTCATATAGCCGAGAGGGGCAGAGCCAGGCTTTGAATCCCAGCGGCCTGGTTCCAGAGTCTCTGCTCTCTCCCACTCCTCTTCGCTGCCTCTTAAAGGTTTATCAGAACCTATTTAACCAGCGCCCAACTGTTAGACCCTCTGTTTATCCCCCCTTTTGATTACTGTAAATTCTGCTGCAAAGAACATCTTTGTGCACCTGTCTGGTTATCTCCTCAGGGTTAAACGACATTTAGAACTCAGATTGCATATCAAAGGGTTTCCTGGTTTTAAACTATTACTGTGTATGTTCTCAAACTGGTCCTGCCCCCAAAAGTTATTTATCCTGATGGCCACTCTCATCCACATGGAAAATTGGTTATCTTTCTAAACCTACCCATCTGATAGGGGAGGAAAGACTCTCTCTTTGGAGAATTTCTGTAGCTTCTTTGTTGAAACATTTTCATATGTTTATGAACCATCTGTACTTTCTCTTTCCTGAATTACATTTTCTGTCCTTTGCATCAGTTTTTTTTTTTTCTTTTTAAAGCAGACTTCCTGTAAGAATTGTGTTTGGAAACAAAATGTGCCTTTCCTTATCCCTCTTGCCTGCCCCCTTTTTTTAATCCGTGGTACAAAAATATTCAACGACCCTCCCTCTCTGCCTCAATTCCTCTGGTTTCGAGTTCTGGCCAGTGGCCCAGACTCTCTTGCCAGTGGGCATTGTCATCCCAAATGGTAATCCCCAATGTCTCTCCTGCCCACCCATCTCTGACCATTTTCTTTGCTTCCATAGCTACAGTCTGGGAGTTTTAGGGACCAGGCCCATATCTTAACCCAAATCCCACCACCCCCTAAGATCTGGATTAGCACAAGCCAAAGTGTGTTCCAGGAAACTAGAACCCTAGTTCTGTGTCCTGTTAATGGCCATTCAGCACAAAAACAGGAAATACCAGATTAGGAAAAAATATTCCCAACCACTGGATTAGATAAATCTCCAAAGCTTTCTTTGCTGCAGAACTGCTCAGAGCCTTTAGGGGGTTACTATTCATCAGGGGGCTCAGAGAATGGACTACAGGATGCAGCTTCTTCAAAACTTATTTTCCAAAAGAATTCTTCGTTTTTTAAGGGACAATTTACAAACTAGTGTTCTCCAACAGTGGGGTTTCCCAAAATACACTTTAAGGTGCTATAACTTCATCTTCCTTCCATCCATCCACTGTTGGTGATACCCTAGGACTTGAGGGGCCTGCCTGTGGGAAGTGGGGCTGGGACCTCAGTTTCTGAGACAGCAAACTGGGAGAGAAAGGAGAAGGAGTGTTCCTGAAAAAAAACAGCTTTTTAACTAACTAGCAAGCATTGCTGGTTTCTGAACATTATCTCAGCAATAGTATTTACCTGGCAAGGTAAGTATTATTACCCCCATTTCCCAGATAAGGAAACTGAGGCTCAGAATGGTCAGCACCCCATCCAGCTAGTAAGAGATGGGGCTGTGGTTCAAACCCGGATTATTCCGGCTTCACAACTCATGGTCTTACCCTCCACAATGTCTTCCCGCCTTTGGATAATGGACAGACTGAAACCAGAAGCGTCCCTGCCAGCCCTGGGGAAGAGGCAAAAGATGGGCACAGTTGTCCCCACCTGTCCCCTTCTCCTTGTCCTCCTGAAGGTGCTGCATTGCAGATGGCCAGCTCTCGGGTCCTGACCCGGCAGTGGAGGGGCACTTCTGCCGGTTTCAGACGGTCCCAGACAACGCTCAGGGAAGACTCGGCAGCAGGAGATGGCAAATTTCAGAATCTAAGTAAGAGCCACCTCTGGTATGTTCTGAAGCCTGGGCCCCTGGGTCACCACAACCTCGTGTCCGAGATCCCAGAGGCCTCTCTCTGAGTCTGCACTCGGGGCCTTACAGGGCCAGAGCAAGGCCAGGCCTCCTGGACCCTCCAAGGCCTGAGATGGGGGCTCAGCCTGGCCCAGTCATGCCACCATTAGCACAGCTTTGCTGGGAGAGTGGCTGGGAGCCAGCGAGTAGCGTGGCCTCCCTGCGCACATGCCCACGCTTCCCGTTTCAAAGTCCACCAACCTCAGGGGCTGTTGCCTGCCTCCAACCTCTGAGTCCCCCAGGCACCAAATGCCAGGAAACCTAACAAACAAGGGGCAAAGCAAAGCACGAAGAGGCAGTTCATCTGCTTGGGTCCCACCATCTGCTTCTCCCAGGATTCCCAAAAGTTTTCTTTTTACCTTCACCTGATTTCATTGTGCCTGCAGCTTGGGTCCTTGAAGATCTGTGATCTGACATTTGGTGACTTTGCACTAATTCACAGGATAGTTTTAGCCCTCTGTGTCCGGGGGTGTCTGCACATCTTTTCGTCCCACTAAAGACAGCCTAAATGCTGCATTAGTCCTAACACCTATGTGCCCTCACGTGTACAGTGAGGGTCTCTTGCCTTCTTCCGTGCATGGGAAAGACATCAGAGGTCCCACCTCACCACCAACCCCAACATCCAGATCTTAACAACGTTTTATATGAAGGATTAGAAAGTGCTCACAGACATTGAGGAGTTAAAAAAAGGAACAGTGTGTGAAGGGGTAGAGATCCAGAGGAGGATCTCCTCCAAATTAAAAGATTCTACCAACCCCTTGGTCCCTCAGAGCCTCCAAAACCAAGGGGAAACTTCTCTACCCCTGAGCCAAGCTGGGGCCCCCAGTCTAGAGAAGACTTCTGGTCTACCCTTTCCTTTCTCTGTAGCTCAGCCCTTGATGGCTGATGGCTTCCATCAAAATCACAAATCCTTTCTTTCCAATTGTCCTCTGATTCACAGCCAATGTGTATGACTTCTAAACTCTGAGTCTATCCCAAGCCCTTTCCCTCCCCAAGCATGACAATGGCTAACACTCACTGAGAGTTTTGTTTCTTCTTCGCATTAAGAGATGAGGAAACAGGCTCCAGGAAGTTAAGTGACTTACTCAAGATCACACCGCTGATGCACAGTAGAGCCAAGACTTGAACTAGCCATGTCTGGCTCCAGAGCCCAGGAGGTGCATTAACCACCATGCTCTTTGCCTGCTGGTCCCCAGTCTTTCAGTCACAAGTTCACTCCTGTGCTGTCCCCAAGCACCCAGCAGTAAAACAGAGCTTCTTGCCCACACAGAGCTACTAAGGGGCTCAGAGGGAAGACAGAGTCTCTGTGGAACACATCTGTACATGGAGCTTGTTCCGTAATTTGGATCATTCCTTTAGAACAATTGCCCATCCCTCTCTAGCCCTGGAAATAATAATTGTGTGAATAATAACCCGATTCCACATTTTGAACAAACAATATGCAGTTATTACGCCAGGTTTACAGATGGGGAGACTGAGGCTCAGAGCCCTCTGACAGGTCAGTGCCATGTTGTGGTGTCTTCTGGAGAGCTGGCATGGACCCATCTCTCCCCTAAGCCCCAACCCTCACCCTCAGGCCCCTGACCTGTCCCTGCTTCCCTGCTGTGTCTATAGCTCAGGACTTTATTGAGCACTTACTGTGGGCCAGGCACTAAACACTGTCTGTGTATTATCTCATTTAATCCTTACAACATCCTTGCAATTGAAACATATAAAGAAAGTAATTTTCCCAGGGTCACACAGCTAGTCTTTGGGAGAGTTGGGATTTGCACCCAGGCATGTTCACCTCTTGTGGTGGAGCAGCAGTGGTATCTCTGGGGGATGAAGTCCCCTCCAAGCACAGGTGGGGCCCCTGAACTTGCTCTGCCAGCACATCCCCAGGTACAGTGAATCTGGACCAGCCCTCTCTTTGGGAGAATGAAGGAGAGACGGGGAGGGAGAGGGGAGCTCAGGCCTCACTGGCTTCCTCTGCTGTAGATGTGGAGGAAAGCTCCACGGCGCCCTTCAGCGAGACCGCATCTCCAGGCCACGAGAAGTACACGCCTTCTGAAGGTGAGGGCGCAGCCTGCCAGTTCTCTCTTTCATTGAAATAGTGATTGATTATTGGGCCAAGGGAGGGTCTTAACCCAACAAAGTCCTCAGTGGTTCATTTATTCCTCAAAACAGCCCCATGCAACATAAATCAGAGTATCCTCACTTTAAAGATGAGGAAACTGGGACTCAGAGAGATGAAGTGACTTGCCCAAGGTCACACAACAAGTGGGTGACAGAGCTAGGCCTGAAATCAGGCCTGTCAATTCCCAGTTCCTATCCCCACTCTACCACCTCACTCTGCCTAGGGTCCTCCAGCAATGTGCCCACTGAGGAAACTCACTGTCCCTACTTGGGGATGAGGGAGGATGTAAAGCTGTCACTATCCCCACAGGTAACCCTCCAGGAGATGCCAGGGGCTGCCAGCCAAGCGAACTCGGAGACCTGGTTCTTTACGCTCAGACCCACATATTTTCACCCTTCCCCATACCAACTGGGTCCCAAACATCCATGCAGCCTGATCACTAAGTCAGATCCCGAAGGATGTAGGCAAGCTCCTGCCCCTCTCTGGGCCTCTGTTTTTCCCTCTCTGGGCAGTAAGCAGTTAGACAGGGCCATCTGTCAGGCCCTAACTGTCATTCTGTGGCTCTCCAGGTCCCCTGCGCAGTCTGGCCACCAATACCTTTTCTTCCTTGAAGGCCTCAGAGACTCTCTTTGGATCCAGGTATGTGAGATTTCCACTGGGGTTCTGCTCTATACCGCCCCCGGTTTTCCCAGCACTGTTCCTGGCTTAGAAGGCCAAAGGCAGGCCCAGCCTGTCATGAACAATCTGAAGGGTGCCAAGAAGTGCCCCTGGCCCAGAGCTATCACTGCCTTCAAGGATCCCACTGCCAACCCCTCTCCTATGTGCTTCCTCTCCCCTAGGCCCACGGTTTGTTTGCAAATACAAGTACCCCTGGGGGGCGAGCATCAGACTCTCTGACCACTGGGCTGAATAAGAATATGCTCTCAAAAGAGCATATTCCTGGGTTCACACCTCCTCTAAAAATAAGTAAGTAAAATTAACTACCCACCTGTCCCCCCAAAAAAGAGGGTCCTAAAAAGAACTCTACCGTGCTCCTCACCCAGGCTGCTGCTAACTCACTGAGTGATATGGGGGAAGTGCACTCCCCTGGACCTCAGTTTCCCCAGCTGTCAAATGAGGAGGTGGAAGGAAGCCATCTGTCAGATGCTTTCTGGCCCTGAATTTCTGAGGCTGTTGAGTGGGCTGGGGGGAGGGGGAGAGGGGGTGACCAGGGACTCTACCAGGGCAGCTGTGCCCACTCTTCCCTGGCTCCATCCACACAGGCTGAACCTCAACAAGTCCAGGCTGCTGACACGTGCGGCCAGGGGCTTCCTGGGCAAGCCACTGACCAAGGTTCCGGAGTCAGTCCCGGGGAGCCAGAGCTTCGACTACATCCCACTGGTGAGTGCCCCAGACCTCAGACCCTAGCCCCGACACTCAGCACAGGGGCTGCCCGCCATACCCTATCCACAAAGGGCAGAGGACCTAGACCTTCTCACCCACATAGCCAGCAAGGCAGAGGGAGTTTGCCCGAGTCCCCCACCCAGGGTCTAGGAATGTTGCTAGAAACCTGCGCCAGCGCCACAAAAATTCTCTGCAATCTGCCATCTTCGCTTTAAAAATTCATGGGAATTTTGCATTCTACTCCACCACCTATGTCTGTCTGTTTTTCAATACATAAAGATAAGCCTTGAAATGACTCACAAGCGAGTAAAATGAACATCCTTGGGACATGCACCATGTTTAGCAAGTGGCTCTGCAGACACCCCAGCCTGCAGGGCAGGGTCAGAAGCCCAGGTCGGGAGTGAGTGAGTCTGAACTGAGGACCAAGCGAGCCTGGCTCTGCCATATCTGGAGCCCAGCAGGGTTGGGGCTTAGAAGGTGCTAGAAGGAGGGACACGCTTTGAGCTTCTCTGCCCAGCTCCAGTCCCTGCATACCCAAGTGCACAGTGTCACTTTGAATTTTCAAATATCCCAGGTGACCAAGTAGGATGCACGTATTCACTCAACATGTATTTGATGAGCCAGGCCCAGCGCTAGACCCTGGGAAACAACCTTGAACTAGGTGAACATATAAACTCACCACACTGTCTAGTGGGGACACCGACAAGGAACCAGGAAATTCTGATTGCTGGGCTCTGTGACAGGAGAGGTCGGGTTTGGGAGAGGGAAGCATGGAAAAGGGGGGAGACACTTACTTCAGACTTGAGGTCAAGGAGGAATGAAGCATGACTTCTTAAGGAATATGATGGCTAAGTCAAGAACTGAAGAATAAAGAGTTAACGGCCGACAGCCTACAGAGGAGAAAGCTTGGGAGCTTGAGAATGGGCTTGAGAGGGGAAAGTCAAAGATAAATCAGTGCCTTGGAAATCATAGCTTGGATTTATGCTGGGAGAAAACTGAAACCACTGAACTTATGGCCTCCAAAAAGTATCATGGCCTATGACTTACAAAGACCATCCAGGATGCAGAAAAGATGGAGTGGGGATGGGGCGGGGGTGGGGGGAGGAGGGGGAGAAAAGTAGAGCAGGGACCACATGTGGTGGCAGATGGTAGACTGCAGAACTGTTTAGAAAGTTGGGACTTGGAAACTGGTGCAGAGGGAGGAAGAGGGAGGTAAGCTGCCCAGAAACTATGGGTGGCGGTAGACGGTCCCAGTGGCTGAGCTGGGCCCACTTGCCCAGGCTAAGAGACAGGTTTGGAGTGAAGGTGTTGAGCTGGGCTTGGAAACTCATCAGCTGGAAGTCCTAGTGGGATAAAGCATGGCGGTGCTCAGCTGGGCTGGGTCGCCCGCAAATCCCCCAGGTTGGCAGGGGAAGCTGAGGGAGATGAACGGGTGGGCTGTGTGCACCCTACCTTGGGCGTGGCCTGGGGCTCCACAGGCTAAAAAGTTTGAGGCCCACTGAGGAGCTCCCCCACACACAGGTGTCTCTACAGCTGGCCTCTGGAGCCTTCCTGCTCAACCAAGCCTTCTGCAAGGCCATCCACATCCCCATGGAGAAGCTCAAGTGGACCTCACCCTTCACCTGCCACCGAGTGTCCCTCACCACCCGCCAGCCCCCAAGCCCCCAGATGGGCACCAGCCCCTCACCTCGGCACCTGTCCTGTGACAGCATCTCCCTGGAGCCTCTGGCCGAGGGCAAGCCAGGCTGGGAGCCCAGGGCTGTGATCGAGCACACGGGGAAGCTGTGGGCCACGGTGGTGGCGCTGGCGTGGCTGGAGCACAGCTCAGCCTCCTACTTCGTTGAATGGGAGCTGGTGGCCGCCAAGGCCAACTCGTGGCTGGAGCAGCAGGAGGTGCCCGAGGGCCGCACGCGGGGCATGCTCAAGGCTGCCGCCCGCCAGCTGTTCGTGCTCCTGCGGCACTGGGACGAGAACTTGGAGTTCAACATGCTCTGCTATAACCCGAATTATGTGTAGTGGAGGGTGGTGAGAGGGGCTGGGGCAGCGGGAAAGAGGAGGGGGCCCTGCGGGTCTGTGAGGGGTCTTGAAACTGTAGCCAATATATCGGTTGTTAGAAAGAGCCCTAGATTGGCAATCAGGAGGCCTGAGTTCAATGCCGACTTTTTGCTATCACCGAACTGTGCAATTTTAGGCCAGCCCCTGCCTCCCTCTGGGTCTCAGTTTCCCCACCTGTAAAGTACATGGGTAAGGTTGCACTCAGCCTCTAGAAGGTTCAGTTTCCTTTCTGCTCAGACATCTGGG
The DNA here is from genome assembly GCF_048773025.1 of Camelus bactrianus. Classification (NCBI taxonomy): domain Eukaryota; kingdom Metazoa; phylum Chordata; class Mammalia; order Artiodactyla; family Camelidae; genus Camelus; species Camelus bactrianus. Next base: position 65,773,800 of record NC_133551.1, on the reverse strand, counting down.
CAGCCGTGGGGTTTACTGCCACTGGGGAATCAGGAGAGAGGTGCAATTTAAGCCTGAGTTCTCCCTGGAACAAGATCACATGGACAGTGCCCCCTCAAATAAACGGTGGTTGAGCAGACCCAAAGGTTGAAAGTAACCAGACCTGTGAGCTCGCCTCTAGGCCTGGGGAGACCACCTCTGCCAGCTGCACTGTGAGGGAGGCACTTGCCTCCCCAGTAACCGTGCAGGACCCTGAATCCCACTTACAAACTGCCTGGAGAACCTTTCTCCTCTGCACTTTACAAGAATCACCAGGGGGAACTTTTATTTTGGCTTGGAAACCCTTTGTATATTTTAGTATTGGTCTGTAGACTCTTTGTGACTTCCCGTCTAAGAAGAGGTGGTGGGCAGGCTGAAGGGAGGCACCTGCAAGCCGAGGTGTTAGAATTAAGCTGCAGTCTGTGCAAAAATAGTCCCCAAAGAAGAGACATGGTCACAGAAGTCAGTGGAGAAAGCAGAGGATACCGTTAATAATTCACGCGCTTGCAGGAGTTACATAACGCAAGCTCTATCCACTTGTGTCGAGGGGCTAGAGAGGCGCCCTGTGCCAGCTGCATTCTGGGAGAGCGGAGGCCCTCTCCTGCCACAGCACACTTTGAGAGAGGGGGGCCTTCTTTGCAATAGAGACCTGTGCTTGGCTGCAGTGCCTTTGGGGATGGCAGCTTCAGTGAAATGAAAGACTCTTGAAGCTTCAAAGCAGAGAGCCCCTAGGGCCTTCCTTCTCTCAGGCCCACCATGTGGGGACAGGTGTGTCGCAGCCTCAGATTCCCTCAGGGCTGGGTCTCAGTCTCCTCTGCCCTGCGGATTCCCCTGGAGGTGGGTCTGGACCTCACCAAGGAAGCCCACCAGCTTGGGACCCCAGACTGAATCCACACCCCCCGTCCACCCCCGCCTCCAGGGAGATCTGGAGGGCCCTGTGAGCACACACACCTGTGGAGGAGCTGCGGGCTCTGAAGCTTCAGGAAGACTCAAGAAATGCCCAGTCTTCAGCAGGGAGTGAGAGAAAGAGAGGGGCCCCAGCAGGACACCCATCGTGCATGGAGAAAGGCAGCGCCGCCAGGGCGCGGTACCCTGCCCGCACGCGGCTGGGCCTCAGTGCAGAGCCCTGCCCTGCCCTCCCGCTGTGCTGCAGACTCTCCGGGGAGGGGCTTTTACCTCCCCAGCCCTTCCGAGGCTCCCCCCCAAAAGCCAGGAGGGGAAGGCGCTGGAGTCGTAATAGCAAATCCTGTCAGCTGCTTGGTTGGCTTTTCTGTTTCAGATTCCCCTTTTGGGGAGGAACCCAGCCAGGCAGTCACCCACACCAACAGGGAGGAGACCCTTGCTCCAGACCTCGTCACCTCCCCGCACACCTCCCTGCCCCGCAACATGACACTCCCGAAACTGCAGCCAGCAGCCCAGCTGCAGCGGGAGGAGGTAGCAGTAGCCCTTTCTGGGCCCACCATGAATGGAAATATTGTCAGGGTGAGAGTTGGCACGCCTGACACTAGTGTGGGCCAGGGGCTTCTCCTCTCTGGGGGCCCTGGAGCTGGAGGTGGGGGGTTCCCCTGCTCTGATCTTCCCAGATTCTCTGTCTCTGATGTGTTTCCCTCTTAGTGACCATGGACTTGCTCTGATTGTCTGTGTGACCTTGAACAAGTCCCATGTGCTTTCTGGGTCTCCTTCCCCTTCTACCATGACCAGGTTGGACTGGGCTGGCCAGCCTCCTGCTTAGCCTGATTCTGGGTCTCCAAGCTCAGTGTGGACAATGACCAGGGCTCAAGGTGGTCTGCTGCCTGCCCAGTGTAAAACCAGTGCTGCAAGAACCCCTGGAAGGAGGAACTGAGAAGCCCAGCAGGACAGTGGGCTCACCCCCTCTTCTCAGACCCTGCCCCAGCAGCAGCTGCTGGAGCCCTGGACAACTTGGATGCACAAGCAACTGCTGACCTCCGTGCTGCCCAGAGCCCCAAGGTGCAGAGGAACAAGTCCTTGATTTCAGATAACTGAAGGGCTTTGGGGGACATCTGGATAAGAGATATATTCTTAAAGAACTTCAGTGATATTGAAAGGACATGCAGTCTCAGGAATGTGCCTCCAGGACTGCCAAGCCGAGGTCCAAAGGAACTGGCTTTAAGGAAGAGAGAAGAACCTTAGGTCATAAGCACATGCATGGAAGCTCAAGTGGTTAGCTCCAAAGGTTCTCAAGTAGATGAAGAGTTGCCCCTGCACTCGGGATTGATTTGGATGAATCCGGATTCTTTGTTAACTGGGCCTTTGCTTTTTAGGTCACGCAGAAGGACACTGATGCCCTGCCTGGCTGAAGAATCAGGAGGGTACAAATGCTTAACGGCACTGTCCAACAACACGTGGCCTTTAGTGGAAAGAACACTGAACTGAGAGCTGGGGAATTTAAGTGTCGGTCTAAACTCCACCACTAGTGTGCTGTGTGACTCCTGGCAAATTGCTGGCTCTCTCTGGGCCCCATTTCATCTTTGGTAGAATGATGAGGTTACTCTAGATCAGCATGTCCAGCACTACTTCTTGGTTGATGTTTCTTGGTGAATTAGCAATTCATGAGAAACTACCCCAAGGGCAAATATGTTGGGGAAACACTAGGAAAACAGATTTCTTGAAGTCAGGGCGACTCGGTCCCATGAATATATAAATGAGCGTTGCCAGTCTCCACGAGGTGACTCAGAAGGTGTTTCTCCCCAGGTTATTCAGTTGGGAAAATGCTGGTCTAGATCTCCCTTCGAGTTCTCTGGGCACTGACATTCAAAAAGCCTTTACTGAGAGCCGACTGGATGCCAGGCACACTGGGGTGGTGTAGTAAACATATTAGGTGGTGTTCTTTGGAGCTTTTTGGAGCTTGGTGAGAAGTATTTGAAGGCTGTCTGCTTTGTGAATTTCCTGGTGCTCCAGGCGGGGTGTGTCTTGACTGGCCACACCCCCACCCTGGGGTCCTGCCATCTGTGGGTGTGGCCTCAGGCACCGCTGGCATTGAAGTCTGCCCTGAACTTCCTGACACTCACCGTTGTGTGAGTCAAGCTGACCCCTGCGGCCAGAGTGGAAGCAGCGTGGGGCTCTGGCAGGAGCTCGTGCTGTGGCCTCCTTGTCCAGCGGAGCAGCGGGAGTCCCTGCAGCAAAGTCCCCCAAGGGTCCAACCTGCTGCTACACACAGAGGCAGAGCCCTCTCTCTGAGTCCCCTTCAGCTGAGAAGACCAACTCCAGATCCCGGAAAAACTGGGCCCCACACGTAAGCAGACTTACACTGGACTTGTAAATAGCATCAATTTCCAGTCAGCGCTTGTATATTCCCAACCTGTCCCTTGCCTGTGGGCCAAACCAGTGGCATCTGCTGTCCTCCACCACTGTGACCGATGAATGGAGTAGCTGGTTCCAGGACTAACTGCTGGTGGGTTTCCACCTGTTCCTCAGATGTTTGAGAAAGCAGGGGTTCCTCTTCTTCCTTTCCAGCTGTCAGAAAGGTCTCTGGAAGTTTCTTCTAAGTTTTGAACCGTCCCCACTCTTATTTGGAGGGGTCTCCCCGATCTGTATGCAGCCTGCCCAGGGGATTGAGCACCCCCTGTTCACCTGCCTGGGCTGGAACTTGTGTGACACGCCACCACCCGTCGTTGCAGAGTCCAAATGCTGCCTCTCACTACTTGCATATTGGAACATATGTGGACCCCAGACACAAACGCATTCTGCATCCTTAGTGTCCTGGGAAAGGGAAGAGAAGGGCTCTGTGACCCCAGGAAACAGGCTGTGTGCTCACCGCCATGGTAATCAGAAGATCTTTTTCCCCCTACCAGTCTAGCAGGGACCAGAGAAATCAACAACCAAAATGGGCACATTCCTCGGCTATAGCAGGCTCCGTGGTGCCAGTGTAAAAATAACCAGGGCAGGGGCGTGTGTGGCATTTTGCAGCTGGATAATCTGATCCGCAGGGCTCCGTCCTAAGGTCAGGAGCTTGGCAGCATCTCCCGGCCAGTCCTCCAGCCCCCACTATGGAGCTCCCTGACCCACATGTCCCCCCCGGCCCCCAGCCTCTCAACACCACTGCCTCCCAGGCGACCTGACGAAGTGATATTTCTCCTGTTCATGCTGCACATCTCCTTGGCTTGGAGCCAGCTGTCTTGAGCTTACAGCCGCTTCCCAAGGCAAAGCGCCTCGTCTCTATGTGGTTGAGTGTGGGCACACCCGCCGTAGAGCTTCACTATTTGCCCAGGTGGCTTTGGCTCAAGCGGCATGGCCGGTGCTTGTCCCCCTCAGAGCCTCAAGTGCCTACAACATGCTACCCCATTCCTTTGCCTGCTCACCCATAATGTCCCCATGGTGCCTGTGACACTTCTTGGTTTTGGAATACATGTCACCTTTCTGCCCAGTAGCCAGTTCTGCAGACATCGTGGAATCCTGGACATCAGCCATCTAAAGTCCACAAATAATTAGCAAATCGTACCCTGGGGCTGTATGAGTGTGTCTGTTCTCAAAGGAATGGCTTTTTTGTAAATGGTAGCTACTGTCCTCTTACAGGCTTTTAGCTCATAAAAACTGTCAAACCTGATGATGTGACAAAATTATAACGTGTCCGCTCTACTGTTCTCAAAGCCGATACTTGCCTTTCAAATGAGTGGTTCAGTGATCTGTTTGCCTCAGTGTGGTTAATCTGTCTTGGTTTGGGTTCTCCCTCAGGTGACCAGAAGTCTCCCAGTTGCCTGGGGTAGAGGAGGGGGTGCTCCCAGGATGTGAGACTTAAGAGTTTTAAAACTGGGACAATCCCAGGAAAATCGGGACTAGTTGGTCACAGTAGTTCCCCAGAAGCAAGCCTGAGATAAGGATTCAGTGCAAACAGTGTATTCATGTCATTCTAGGAAACACAATAGGCAAGCCAAGAATTGAATTAGCTACACAGACACCCACAGAGGGCATGTTACTAACCAGGTAACTACAAGGGGCGTGGAACTTCGTTCCCCTGGGGAACTCTAAAAACAAGAGTAGAAACACATCTCAGAGCTCACAGGGAAGGAATAGGGTGTATGTGCACCAGCTCCACTCAGCCACTGGCTGAGCGTCCCTCCCAGGGGCACTAATTCCTTGGCATTTCTGGCTGGCCATGGGTGCACCAGCCGAGCTGACTTCTGCAGCTAGAGAAAGCCACCTAACAGAGGACAGGTGCTGGCAGGTGTCCAGCTCGTGTGCACTGAACTGAGATGAGCTGAGGGGATACGGCCAGGCACCGCCAGCACCTGCTACAGCATCTCTGCAGAGCCGCTTTCCACATTTCAGATTTTTCTCCAAAGCAATTAGTGGTCCCACAAAAATACATTTATTTGAAAATCATCCCCGGCTACCATTTTGTCTTAGAATCTGCACAGACTGACCCCCCAAAATCAAACATAAGACTCATTGGGAAATCTTTTAGCAGGCTGCCTTGTTTCCTTAAAATCAATCTTCCTTTTGCAGTGCTCATGGGGAAGAGTTGACCAAAATAGGAATTCCCAAGAGGCCAAAACCATCCCCTCAACGTGCTAACAGCCCCTAATGGAAACAATTCTAGGAGCTGACAGGCTGAGATTAAATGGGCAATAGAAATACTGTTCACAGGCGGCCCATATGGCTGATTTTCAGCTGGTAATGGCTTTCACTAAGACAGACAACCCCTTCCTCTGACCCCCACCACAGCTCTAGGCTGCTGGGGGGAACTGAAGTCCCCTTAGCACATGAGCTGGGCACTCGCTCCACCTTTGTAAGGAACTTGCAACCTACTGCTTTGTCCTCTTCTCCCATTGTGCATCCTGCAAAAGCCCAGGGCGGCGGGGGGGGGGGGGGTACACACACACACGCACACACGTGCATCCTGCTGGGATGGCAATAGGGCCTCCTCACCCCTCTCGCCATGAAAAACACACTCAGGAAAGCAGGAACTCAGGCTCTCCCCAGGAACTCTGTAAAAGGACAGAATAAAGTGAGCTCAGTGGTTCAGGTCTCTGAGCTTCCTGGGTCTTCTTTCCCTTCCAAGGCACTGCTGGCCCCCTGGGAAACCTGAGCTTCCTTACGCTCAATTAATCTTTATCCAGGTCTGAAAAGGGGAGAAAATACTAAGTTGAGTCCCGGCCTAGCTCTGCCAAGCTCTCTCGTTCTGCCATCCAGCAGCAGTTGCCCTCATTCCCATCTGAACGTCACCTACAATATCCCAGTCACCAGTCTCTCCTGGAAGCATCCAGACCACGCACCCAAAGTCCAGCCACCCCAGATGCCAGGTTGGTGGAAGAAAGGGACACATGTCATCTACCATATAGAGGGACATAGGTAATCTGCCGGGGGCGGGGGCGGTCCTCCCATGCCCGGGGTGGAGGAGGGGTCCTGGAAACTCAGGGTGGTGGCCACCCCAGCTCCTGATGAGCCCCCAATAAGATCTAGGGGAAGTTATCTATGATGGCTCTCACAGTCACCCCAAGCGGAACTATCCTCCCTCTACACTACTCTTAAGCTCCAAGATCCTCCAGGTTGCAGATATGGACCCTCCCAGACACTGACCTCCAGACACTGCCCATCATTCATTCCTGGGTTCAAAATGTCTTCCACCAAGCAGGAAACCAGGCTGCTTGTACAAAAGCCTTGGCACGCAGAGCCTGTTCTGACACTGTCCAGCAGAGGGCGCTGTGGGCATGCACTGCCTTCCAGACCCAGGGCCTGCAGAAAAGAGGAGCAGCAGGAATGAAGGGAGGCTTTAGAAGCTATTCCTGTCCCCGTCAACAGTCTTTTTTTCTCCTAAAAATGGGTGATTCGTGATGGCTAGGAAGCCCACTGAAAGGCTGTGCTGGTTACATATTCACCAGTGTATCCAGACACCAGGCCAGCTCACCTGGGATGGGAAAGGAGAGGTGATGGCTTGGTCCCTCCCTGCTCTGCCCACTCCTCCTTCTCCCCACCATATAGAACCCCCTTATAGAACTTCCCCAAACTCAGTGTAAACCCACTTCTTTCAAGAAGCCTCCCCAAGCCTCCCAGCAGCAGCTCCTTATGGGATATTTTGTCAGCGTCCATACGGGTGTTGAGCCTCCCCCATCAGACTGGAAGTTCCCAGTCACACTTGGAGGTCTCTCCCAGGACAGGGGCTGTGTCCCCACACCAGACTGGAGGCTCCGCAAGGGCACAGATCTTATCTCCTCCATCAGACCAGGCGTTTCCCCAAATAGGGCTCCGTGTCCTCCATCAGACCACGCACTCTCTGAGGTAACTCTGGTGTCGCTCCTGTAGCACCTGTTTTAGGGCTATGTTCACAGACAGTGATCAGAGGTGGCTCTCCTCCCACTCCCCAAGGCAGGGATCTGAGATACCCCCAAGTTCCACGAGCTTTGCACATTGGGCAAGAGAAAGACAGGATTTGATCAGGCAAAAGATCACCACTTTGGGACGGAAGAACAGAAACTGGGCAGGTGAGATTTGTAAGGGACTGAAGACACCAGACCCCCTTGTCTGCACCACATCTCTGCCCCTCCTCCTGCAGGGCCTCTGCTCCGTCTGCACTGTCACCCAAGAGGTGGCCCTCACCCCTGAGTGTCACAACCAAGGTTCATTCATTCAAGAACGATCAATTGTGTTGCCTACGAAATGTTGGCCCTGCTCTAGACTGAGGATACAGCAGTGAACAGAACGAAGTCCCTGCCTCTATCAGCTTGCTCAGGCTGCCACGACAGAGGACCACAGACCTGGAGCTACAACAACTGAAATGTTATCGTCCCACAGTTACGGAGGCTAGAAGTCCAACATCAAGGTGTCAGCAGTGTTGATTCCCTCTGAGGGCCGAGGGAAGGATCTGTTCCAGGCCTCTCTCCCAGCTTCTGGAAGTGCCATGGCTTGTGGTATCATAACACACATTCTCATGTGGCATCCGCCCCCTGTATGTGACTGCCTCCAAATTGCCTCTTTTAATAAGGATCAGGGCCCACCTAATAACCTCATTTAAACTTGATTACCTCTGTAAAGAGCCTATCTCCAAATATGGTCACATTCTGAGATACCAAGGGTCAGGAATTAAACATATGAATACTTTTTTGGCGGGGGAGACTCACTTAAATCCATAACACTGCACTCATGGGGCTGATGTTCTTGTGGAAAGAGACACAAGAAACACAAAATCAAACAAACATATATTAGGGTAAAAGGTGAGGCAGAAAAATGCTGCAGTACTAGGGGGAAGCGAACAACAGGGTAGAAAGGGTGCCATCCATCCCGGGGCAGTTAGAGAGGACTTCCTGAGAAGGTGACATAGGAGCAGAGACAGCGTTTGAGTGCTCCCAAGCAAGCCATTCATATCTCTGCCACATTTTCTCTGCTTATGATGGATGTTTCTTCCCCCTTACCTGCTCCTTCTCCTGCCCCAAGGAGGAGAAGCAGCAGATGGGCCCTGGCCTGGAACCCAGGTCCCAGCTGCTCCTATTGTGGGCAGTCCTGAGATGTCAGAGCTGGAAAGGGTGCTTAGGAACCTCCAAATGTCCACCCTATCCCCACTTTACAGATGGAGACACTGAGGCCCAGGGAGGCATAGGGCCTGGACCAAGGTCATTCAGTCCCCCAAACCTGCTCCTGTTGGGTCTAAAGATCCCATTTTGCAGCTACTCTAAGATAATGTCTTTAGAAAGGCCCCTAGGAAATATGTGTGTGCAGGTGAGGACTAGAGACAGGTGACTGGGGAAGTCGGGTCCTAGGGCAGCAGAGAGCACTGGGTGAGACGGGGTGGAAAGAAGGCTGGGGTGCACAGAAAACAAATCTTGCCCCCTTCCCCATTCTGTAGTAAAACCTAGACCCCTCGATGCTAAAATGAGATGGGGGAGGGGCCATCCACACCTCCCAACAATTATTCAGTGAAGGCAGAGGTCATTTCGGGTACGTAGACTATGTGCCCCTAGATAAGTCCCTCCCTCACTCTGGGCCTCAGTTTCCCCATTTGTGTGGTGGACTGTATAATTCCCAAGGTTCCCTCCACCTCTGAGGCTGCTGAGTTTAACATCTTGATTTCAGACTCCAGAACATTCCAGGATGAAAGGGTGGTGGGGACTGTCCCCATCCCACTCCCAGCCTCCATGAGGTTGTGCCAGCTGTCCTGGAGACAGGAAGTCTTCCCCTGGGCCATAAGGCTCCCAGCATTCAGGTGGCAGAGTCCAGCATGGCTACATCTGGGCCAGGGTTGGGGAAATGAGCTTTGGGAGCCTGGGGAACGTGCCGGGCACACAGCAAGCCCTGAGCCTCCAGCAACAACCAACCAGGAAAATCGATCGGATTCAGTTCCAGAAAGCTCCGCAGCCACCACAACAGCGTCCCTCAGGCCAGGGGCCTGATAAAATTATAGCCACCATCAGAGATTTCGCCCCAGGTGGTGGGAAAAGCATGAGCTTCTGCACTGGCCTCTCCCCTCAGCCTCTGCCTGTCACTAGCTGTGGGAGTCCCTTCACCTCTCAGAGCCCCTGTTTGCCCACCTGGAAAATCACCTGCCTCAGTGGTGTTCACAGGGAGAAATGCACTTGGCCCACTGCAGCTCAGAAGAGGACCCAAGAGGCCTCTGCACAGCTGCTTTAAATCAGCCTTCATTGGTGGCAGGGGCCGGGGTAGGGCACAGTACCCTGGGTTTTATTAAACTGCAATTCCCATCTGGGAGAGAATTTTCAGGGTAACAACAACCATGCCTGGGAGCTGGCACTGTACTCACGGTACCAGTGATAAAATTAAATGACTAAATGTTCCCAAGTTAGGCCCCCCTCTCAATGAAGACAGCTGCCTGGGACAGGGCTGTGCTAATACAGGGAGGGGGTGATTCCAGGCAAGAAAGAGGTGCGCCTCCACCTGGCAGAAGGCAGAAGCCAGCCCGGCAGAGCCCCTGTCCTGGCTGCCTCTCCAGCCTCCATCCCGCGCCTGTTTCTGCCCAGCTGTATTTTCTGCCCCTCTTTTTCCCAATCTCACCCACTCCTGTCTCTGTCTCCTCTCTCCAGGGGAGCCAGCCGGGGTCTCTCTCAGTCTGTTTTCCGGGCTCCCCTCCGCGCTCCGCCTAGCCCTGTCCCCCGCCCCCGCGCGCCCAGCCTTCAAACTTAGTGAAGCCACATCTGTCCTTAACCCAAAATCCTGCCAATTAAACCGCTCCCTCCGGCTTCAGCGGCTGCTGCTGACGTCGGGAAAACCAGGCGAGGCGAGGCCGCCGCCCACGCCCGGTGGGGTGGGGTGGGGGAGGCGACGGCCCCCTCCCGGGGCCTCGCGATCGTCATTCTGTCCGCCCACAGCCAGGCGAGCAAGCGAGCCACGCGAGGCCCAAGCTCAGCCGGTTCGAACCTCACCTCCACCCGGCCTCGCGCTCAGAGTCCCCCACCTGCTCTAAGACCCCCAGCCAAGTCCCTTTGCCCCGCCCCTCCAGCCGGAGGTCCCTCACCTGCTCCAAGACCCCTAGCTGGGTCCCCTCGCGCTCAGGGACCCTCACATCCCCACCCCCACCCACTCCAAATTGCGCTCCAGGCACGCTTCTCGCGCCCTGGCTCCGGGCCCCCCCCCCAGCCCCGCGCTCCCCACGTCCCCGCTGCGCCCTGACCGCGCACTTCCCGCGCCCCCGGCCCTCGCGGGCACCCGCACTCCCGGCACCCTCCGCGCGCTGGTCCTCGGTTTCCCCGCTCCTGCGGCGCCGCCTCCGCTGTCACAAAGGTGTCGCCGTGGGAACAGGGAGGGGGCACATTAAGAGCAATTAGCTCGCTCACAGGCAGCGATACCTTAATAAATAATAGTCTGAAAGGCATGTAAATAAATATTAGAGCGCATTACGCGGGCAGGAGGCGCGGCACGGGGCCCTCAAGCGGTTTAGAGACACGGGGAGATTGGCATGTGCCGGCGGCTGCCGGGGGATCTCCGAGCCCCAGAGCCTTCCCCCGCCGCCAGGGGATGAGCGGGGAGGTGTGGAGGGAGAGTCCCAGGGAAGGAGTCCAGGAGAGAGAGACACACAGAGAAAGACACCGAAAGTGACAGGGAAAGAGAAAGGGGGAGTGGTGAGGAGGAGAGAGGGGATAAACTGACGGAGGGGAGTAAGGACAGAAGTAGCAGAGCGCTAGAAGCAAAATCTAGTGCCTCAAAGATGTGGAGGTGAAAGCTCCCTCTCCCCTCCCTTTCTTGAATCCCTTTCTTCCCTTGGATTCCCCTCCTACCTCTCTGATTGCTCCTTCTCAGTCCTTTGCTGGCTTCAATCCCACAACCCTGGAGGGGCCCTAGCGCTCAGACCCAAGGCCTCTTCTCCGTCCTCGCTTACTCACTAGATGAGCACATAGGATCTGGATGCTTCAGCTGTCATCTGTGTGTGGAGGCCTGCCATATGCACAATCCAGCCAGACCTGTCTCCTTTGAATCACTGACCAATCTTTCTCTTGGATGTCCAGAATCAAACATGCCCTTATGCCTGGAACCGAACATCAGCCCTCCCCTCTGAAACTTGCTTTGCCCCGCAGTCTTCCCCAGTTCGGTAAGTGACAGCTCCCTCCTTCCAGCTGTTGAGGCCAAAAACCTTGCAGTCATTTTTGCTGCCTCTCTCTCACACCTCATATCTAGCCCATCAGGGAATCCTGTCCTCTCAAACTTCTGGAATCTTTCCATGCCTCCCAGCTCCAGGGCTGCCATGTTAGCCCAAGCCCCAGTCATTTCTCACCAGGTTGCTGCAACACCACCTCCCAGTTGGGTTCCCACCCCACATCACCACAGTCTCTCTGTGGACAGAGTAGAGATATAAAAATACAAGTTGGATTAAGCCACTCCTCTGTGCAGATGTTTCATTCGGAGGAAAAGCCAACATCCTTAAAATGGCCCACCAGGCCCTACGCAACCCACCCTCCACTTCCTTCTTCAGGCGCTGACTCCCTCCCCCACTTCTCTCCCTTTGATCCCTCTGCTGCAGCCATCCTGGCCTCCTCGCTGTGCTTCAAATACGCCAAGCCTGTTCCCACCTTAGGTCCTTTGCACCAGCTGTTCCTTCCTCCTGGATCAGTCTTTCCCCACATAGCATCACTGTTTAGCCCACTGCCTTCTTCAAGTCTTTGTTCAAGTGTCCCATTCTTCATGAAGCTTACCATGGCCATTCTATTAAAACTGTGAATTTCTCTCTGCCCACAAAGAAAACCTCCATTCTAATCACCCTGCTTTCTATTCCTCCACAGCATTCAGCCCCTTCTGGTATGCTCCAGAACTTATCTACACTGTTCTTTGCTTCTCCGTCTCCCCAGAAGAAAGTTGGCTCCATGAAAGCATGGATTTTGTCCTTCTCCCCTCCCCCACTGCTGTGTCTCCAGTACCTTGACTAGTGCCAGGAACTGAAAAGAGACTCAAAAATATTTGAAGGAAGGGAAGAAGAGAGGGTAGTTGGTTAGAGGGAAGGAAGGGAAATAAGAAGACAGAAAGCGAGTCTCAGGAGAAGGGAGCAGCATTGGCAAATGTAGGGTGGCCTGGCCAGCATGACAGGATGGGGAGTACTTGGAAGGAAGGCCCTGGGGCTGGTATGTCTGAGCATCTTCCTCACCAGCCTGGTACTCAGGCTAAAGGAGCACCATGGGGGAGGCAGCAGCCCCATCTCAGCCGAGCCCCCAAACCCACATTAGGGAGCACCAGCTCCACCTCAGGCCCCAGCTGGGTGTTGGACCCCAGGGCTGCGGGCGGTACTGCATGGGTAGGCCCCTGGTAACAGCCATAGTAATTGCTGGTTGTATGCGATTAGGGGATAATTATGCTTAATAAGTCCAAAAGTAATTACCATGCAGGCTGCTTGCTGCTTTGGAAAACAGAGCCCCCCCCCCCCCCCCCGCCGACCCGGTGAGCAGGAACCAGGGAACTGAGAAGGGAGAGAGTGGGCAGAGGCGCTGGTCCACTTCTCCAGCAGATGCCTGAATCCTCTCAGGGGCACCCACACCAAGGGCTTTCTTACCTCCAGTGATGAGGAGCTCACTATCACACAGGCAGCTCCTTCCATCCTTGGAAATCTGCACATACAATTTTGCATACAATTTTGGTTATTCCTGGCTGTGCTATAACCTCTTTACTTTCTCACTCAACATCTTAGCGTATGCATAGACACGGAACTAAAGTCCCATTTGCAAAAGGAGCAAAGTATGTCATCATACACATTGCCGCTGGCTGTCTTACGGACTCACAACATCACTGAGGCAGCATTTTCCATTAGTTCCGCTGCACAGGTGAATAAACTGTGCCTCTCAGAGGCCAAGCTCCTAGCAGTGGCGAGTAGCAGAGTCAGAACTCATATTTCACCTGTCTGATGCCAGAATCTATGTTCCTAGCACCTAAGCTTTACTGTTTCCCCCTGGGGGCCACAGAGAACTAACCCAATCCATCTTCCCAGAAACTAACCCACAGCCCCTCAGGTCTTTTCTTTTTGGCTCTGGACAGAAGCAGCGGCCGGACTCACTGCACTGTGCCCAGGAGGCCATGTGGCATTATGAAAGGGAACCTGATTCTTTCCACTGGTTCTGCCAACTACCTCTGTGGCCGGGAGCAAGTCGCCTGACCTGCATGGACCTCCATTTTCCCATCTGCAAAAAGCGGGTAGAGGGGCCCCCAGTGACATCTACCTTCAACTTCATGCTTAGAACTTGATCTCCAGAGGACGGGAAGAGAAGTGGAAGTTTGCAAGAATATCATGATAAAATGCAAATGCCTTCCTTAGGTTTGCAGTCATCATCTGGGTAGAGATTTATTAGCATGATTATAATAACTCATGGTGGCTCAGAGGATGACGCTTCGATGTCCAATTTCTCACGTGATCTCTACATCAAGCTTATCAAGGCATGGATAGTGCTGTCCATATTTTACACATTAGGCAACAGAGCCTCAGAAAGTGGAAGCTCTTTGTCCAAGATCACCCAGCTAGCATAAGGCAGAACCAGCCTTTGAAGCCAGGTGTGACCACAAAGTCTGTGCTTGTGAGCACTCTTCTCTTCCTCAAAGCCAGCATCTCTGGAATCTGGAAATCAGATAAGAGGGTGATGCAGCCGCAAGGGTCCAAATCACACTCCCTCACAGCAATAGAGCCAAAGGGGATTGTCAGAAGCTAGTGAAGCTCTCTGGTCCCATCCTGCTGGCATCTGTCTTGGTAGAATGTCCAATGAGACTATTTCTCCACCAAGGATTTACCTCAGGGTCTCAGAAGGAAAGAGAAGTATCTGAAAGAGTAAATACCACAATAAAGGTATCTCATCTATGCCTGGAGCAGTGCAATGTGAGGACAGAGAGCACATGAACATAATTAAAACCACTCCAGCGCCCTAAATCTCCAGGCATGCAGACAGAGGGAAAGAATGGAATGGACTTCCGAGGACCACAAATATAGGATCAGGAAGGAATATGCACCCTCCTACTCCCAGGGTGGAAAAAAAAAATTGCTATGGCTATAAAAATTATAGAACTGCCAACCACCCATAAAATCTGCTCCATTAATATGAAACATATAAAATGATTTGTTTTTCTGTGAAAGTATCAAAATCACAAATTTATTAAGAAAAACTAGAAAATAACATCACTGAAAAACAATGATCCATGGGAGAGGAGGGCTAGGGTTGGGATAAACAAATATTCCCCGAAGTGGTGGAATCCCAAACCACCCTTTGGAAAATTTTCAAATGTACAGAAGCTGGGCACTGACCTCAGGAGAGTTTGATTCATCTAGTGAGATACAAGGTCTGGGAATTGCAGTGATGATGGACTCTCTCCAGGAGATTTTGCAACAGCCATTTCAGCCAGGTCTGAATTTGGGGACCACTGCCCAGGTGCCAGCCATGTTTCAGCACCAGGGACAGGGGCACACATGTGTTGGCTCTCTACAGAGAGCCACGTCAATCGGCCTTTGGGGGAGTTTAGCTGTTTAACCTTCTTCGGCAGGAAGAAGAGTGGGAACTTCTCGCCTCCTCCCTCTCCCTTTTGGGGAGGAAAGCATACATTCTTTATGATCACTGTGGCCCAAGACTCGCAGGGCATGAAAAGCTAATGCAGATAGGCAGAGGGGATCACGTCAGTCTCAAAGATTAAGGGCAACTTCTCCCCCCTTCCCCCCCAAAAGACCTCCTGCTTCTACTTGACAGTGAGGAAGAAGCAAAGGGGGGAATCCTGGGCTGGGAGTCCTGTATATTAGTCTTGAGTCTCCCTCTAGCTAACTACATGGCCTTGGGAAAGCTACTTCCCCCTCCTGTGACACTTCCTGAGCCCTGAGGCTGGTAGGGTAAAGCTGGGGTCTGACTTCAGATCTTTTTGATGACTCAGATGATTCCCCTCTCTGCCTCACTCTCCTCAGTCTCAAAACAGTGAATAATCCCAAACCAGTATTTCTCAAACCATGACCTTCAAAAGTGGGTGTGTCCTAAGAGACTAGGTGTTTTGTGCTTACAAAGAAGGAAGGAGGAGGGAGTACTTTGAGAAGTACAAAGGAAAGCAAAGGCAAACAGATCATTTTGCCCTAGGATTTCTAGGGCCTCTAACACACTATTGAAATATTGATTCTTTTCAAGATGTTGGGAGAGAAGTACACAGTGTTTCTCAAACTTTCTTTTGTGGAACACCTGTAGGCATAGCTAACAGTTATATAGCACTTTTTATGTACCAGGCACTGCTCTAAGACCTTTCCATTTTAAGGCATTTAGTCTTCACAACAACCTATGAAGCAAATGTTATTATCACTACCATTTTGCAGAAAGGGAAACCAAGGCTCAAAGGGATTAGATATTTATCCAAGGTCACATGGCTAGTGTGCCGCAGAGCAGGGAGTTGAACCTGGGCAGACAAGCTCCAGAGTCTATGCTTTAACCACATCACTGAACTATATTTCCGCCCTGAGGACCTGGAATTCATAGACCACGGTTTGTGAAATGCTGTCCTAGATACACGTCAATTTAGCTTTGGAAAATTTCAGCAATTGATTATTACTTTTCAATTTTGCTGGCTTCCAGCTAATGTTTAGATTCCCTGAGAAAATGGTGGCAGGAGAAAGGAGAGAAGGGGAGAGGGGCAGGAGGAAGGAGGAAAGGAGAAGAGAGGAGGTGAAGGAGAGAGAAAGAGGGGGACAGAGGAGAAAGAAGGAGGGCAAGAGAGAAGGAAGAAAGGAAAGGATGTAAAGGAGGAAGGGGAAAGAGAGATGAATAAGGAGGAGAAAAGAGGGGAACAGAAAAATACCTCCTCCCCTCACTCCTGTACCGGGGGTCCTCCCCCACTGCCTCCCAGGCTCCCACTTTTTCCCATTTTCCCCTGTGAAGTGCCTCCCTCCTTCACAGCTCAGGTGAGGCCCCTGGTCTGGGCAGTGCTCTGAGGACAGCTCCGGAGCAGAATTTGGGGCTAGTCCTGCCAGTGAGCTTCAGGACTGTGTCTTGGGAGCCGCTTCATCCCTGGAACCCTACTCTGGGCCTAGCCCTCTCTCCAGGCATTTTTCTGTGTTATTTCCCCAGAGCCAACCATCCTGCCTGCCAGGAACCCCTGCTCCCTTACTGTCTCCCTGGAACTTCAAAAGGGCCTGACACGGTTTCTCTCCAGTGGCTCCTCCCTGCTTAGCTGGCTCAGTCAGCTCCAGGACTCAGCTGCACCGCTCATCTTCCAGTCTTTAAAAAAAAAAAAAATCTGAAACATAGATCCTGCTTCTCTTCTCACACAGAGTATCAGCACCAAATTGGAGCACCACTGGTGACAGTCCCTGCTCAGGACCCAGCCCTGGGGCTTCCTTAAGGTTATCATGGTGATGTCATCCCACTGGCCCGAGACGCCAGTGGACTCCAGCCCCATCCAGGTCAGGACTCCAGCCCCATCCAGGTCAGCTCCCACCCCAGCCTTAGGCTTCTCACAGCCCAGGGCACCTCTGGGAAGAAATTCAGGGCCAATGTTGCCACAGTAACCATGGTAACAGCGATTGGTATTCATTACACTCAGCGTATAGAATTATATGACCTGGAATCAAAAAATGAGAAGCAGCTAACATTGTGGAAAGAGAAATAAATGGGCAGTCAGGGGGCCCACTTCTGGCCACAGCAAAGTTGTCATCAAGCAGAGTGACTCTGACAAGTTCCCTGTCCTTGCTGGAACCCAGCTGCCCAGCCTGTCAAATGCACACCTCTGTCAATGTGGGGGTAGTCAGATGAGATGATTTCCAAGGTCTCTAAACTGGTGGGTGCCTCCAGTAGCTAGGTGACTACAGGAAGGTCCCCTCAACACCCACCCATCAGCTCCTGGGAGAAGGTAAAAAAAGAAGAAGAAGAAAGAAAGAACAGTCCCAAGGGTATCACCAAAAGCTCTGTTTCAGCTCTAACTCCCACAGGCAGAAATCAGAAACATGCTAGTCCAAGGGAAGCCAGTTTCCTTCATGAGTTGGTCTCTCTTAGAAAAAAACCACCCTCCCTGGGGCTGCCAGGAACCTGTAGTCCTCTTCTCATTTATCCATCCTTAAAAGCAGCTCTTCCTTTGATCCAATAATTCCCCTTCCAGAAATCTATGCTCAAGAAATCACCTGAAGCACAGAAAAAGCTTGAACACAAAGAAATGCATCACTTTGATGCTTACAACAGGGAAAACTTAGAGTCCATCCAGATGTCCAAATGTAAGGAAATGGCTCTGAAAATTACAGTATATATCCCCCACCAGAATATTGAGACAGTCATTAATCATTATATTTACTGAGATCTTCTACTCACATAGGAATTTTCATATGCTCTAATGTTAAGTAGAAAAAACAAGATGCCAAGTGGTATGTGCTGTATGATTTTTTTTTTAAGGGCATAGGAAAAGAAAAACTTGGTTTAGGGTAAATTCTGTTTTATTTCTTGAACTCTACTTTCCAAATCTCTACAGCTAGCGTGTATTATTTATTCTAGGAAGATAAATAAATCATTGTTAAAGTGGGCCTTGAGGGGGAGGCAACAGAGTTTGACAGCTCTTGGTTCAAATCTTGACTCTGACATCCTCTGACATGGGTCTGATTTCCTTGACCTCCGTGCCTTGGTTTCTTCACATGGTGATGACACCGAGTGTGATGGTGGAATGAGACAAGATCCCCAGAGCACCTAGCACAGGACCGAGCACTTAGGTGCACAGTAAATAGCAGCGATTAGCCGGATTCCATGTAGCCATCATCTCAGACACCAGTTGGCTGAGGTCTCAGCAGCCTTTCTGAATCTTGGCCTCTGCTCTTCATCCTGCAGTCTTGACTCTTGAATGCTCTCTCAGCCCTGTCTCCAGTCTCCTTTGTAGAGTTTGTCCCCTGTCTCCAGCACGAGTCCATTCCCACACACCAGTCGCCCCAAACTGTGCCCATGGAGCTGCCCATAGAATTCCTCTGGGACGTCCAGTTGGGTTCACACTCCCCCAGACCCTCGCTGCAAGTTGGACCACTCCCCAGCCCCCTCCAGCCCTGTGGATTGGAATCTGCCCCCTGGCCAAGGAGTCTCCATCCAAGTTGCTCTAAAAGAAATTCTCCAGCCTCAAGGACTGTCCTTTTTCATAGCCTTTGCCACCTTCCCTGGGTCCCCTAAGGTAGACAGTCTAATCTGAGTCAGTCTTGCACCCTGAGCCCAGGGAGAGGAGCATCTTTCAATGAATCAGCCGGTAGCAGCACCCCACCCACCGTGCCTGGTGACAGACATGTTTTACCTTTGATAATTCCACCATTTTTGGCACCTAAGAGGCAGGGAGAGACAGAGCACAGCAGACAAGAGAACAATGAATATTTTGTGGCAGCCGAAGGCAATTGAAGATCTCTGCTGATGACAGGCAGACAGAAGCTGGCAAGGAAGAGGTGTCAGCACCGCACTTTCTTTCCCTTTTACAACAAGGAAACTGAGGCTCAGAGCATTCTGTGACACAGCCAATAAATGGTAGAGCTGGGACTTGAATCCAGACCTGGGTGATTCTAAAGGCCATGATCTTGCCTCTTGACCGTGATACACCTCAGCTTAGTGGTTCTCAAAGCTGCCGGCTACCCCCAACAGGTGACTGATGAAGCCTGCTCTGCAGCCTCAGGGCACACGAGGTACTTCTCTGCTGCCCTGTAGGCAAGAGGCTTCATGCTGTTCTGTCCCCCTGGGGAGAAAGCAGGTCAGGACATTGCCCTCTCCCCATTCAGAGCATCGTGCAGGGTCTGGCTGAAAAGTAAGCCCAAATGCACCACCTTCATTTTTTTTTTTTTTTAATTTAAGTATAGTCGGTTTACAATGTTGTGTCAATTTCTGGTGTACCAGATAGTTTTGAAGGGCCGTGCTCTCTCCCATGCCCCAGCATCTCCTTCAGGCAGGGCATCCTCCCCTGGCACCTCCAGGAGCCAGCTGCAGTAGGCGGTGGGTGGACCACGCTGCAGCCACTTCCCCCCAGCCCTGCCCTGCACTTCCCAGAATCACAGAGATACAGAAGGTGGGAACCATGAACATCCAGGAAGGTTATCACCACCAAAGGCCTGTGGGTGGCAGTGCTGAGTACCAGCAGCCAGGAGCCTGTGACTTAACCCTGAGCCACCACCTCCCCATCTCTAAATGCAAATAATAACCCCCACCTTCTCATTGCCGGTATCTCCTCTGGGTTTGTCAAAGTGGAGGAGGGGGCAACCTGGGGGAAGGGAAGAACTGATGGCTTTGGGGGCAGAATCCTGGGTCCAGGTCCCAGCTGTATGACCCAGAACCTCTCAGAACCTCAGTGGGCTCAGGTGTAGCAAGCTGACAATAACATCCCCCTCGGTACCTAATGGAACTAGGTATTCCTGATACCTGCATGAAATAGCAAACAAGCCCCAGCTACTTGAGCTGCATTCATTCATTCATTCATTTTATTCAGATAATAGACGTACAGGGTCCATGTGCACCAGGCACTGAGCTGGCCGTGAGGGTGGGGGTGGGATAATCCCAGCATCTAAGGATGACAAGGTCCCTGCTTTAATGGTCTGCACACGCTGGGGGGAAGGGAGAGCAGATTGATAAAAAATAAAACTGGGTAACATAAGGGCAAGAGACAGGGAAGCTGCTTGAGACAGGGTGATCGTGGATAGAAGGCTTCTCTGAAGAGATGAATGGCAAGAAGGAGCCAGCTATGCAGAGACCTGGAGGGACACTCTGCAGACGGGGAACAGCATGTGCGAAGGCTCTGAGGGGGCAATGGGCGTGGGGTCTATGACACTGGTGAGATTGAAGACCAAGAGTGATGGGGAGAGCAGTGGGGGCTGAGGTTGGAGCGCTGAGTCTGTCCAGGTCAGGATGAGGTCCTAGACTGCCTGCGAAAGAGTGTGACACATAGCAGGAACTCAAGAGCAATACCTGTAGGTATGATCTTCTGGTCACAGGCCCTCATTTAGTAGCTGGGGAGACAGGCTGACCCATCAGCCTCAGTCTTTGCCAATAGGGGCCCCCATGCGGCCTACGTGACTGCCAATTCATCTGCTAATGGCCTAGTGGCCTGTCCTGATGCAGATGGCCTCGGGCCACCACATCTTAGGTCTTGAGCTCTGAATAAGACAAAGTGGAGCCCCAGACTCCACCGGGACTGGCGTGGCTGCCTTTCCTGGCTACTTCCAGCCTCACCTGACTCTTGTGCTCTAAAACCATAGAGTGATGGAAACCAGGAAGCAGTGGCCCCTGTGTCCAGGAGAGCCCTGGGAAATAGCCGGGCCATCCCAACCAGGCAAGCAATGAATCCCGGACTGAGTGTGTGGAGCTGCAGGGAAGGGGGACCTTTTTTTAGCAGCTGGAGCCCTCAACTCTGGGGCAGGGGAGAGTGTGGGGTAAGGGGGGAAGAGGGCTGCCCACCACCTCCCTCACAACCTGTGAGCTATGCTCACATTTTCTGGTGACCCCCTCAGAGCCCCTCCGAGAATGGCTGGGGAAATTCTTGCCTGGCTGTGAAATGCCCAGAACGGCCATTGCTCAGGAGCATCCTCCCAGAACCACCCCATCCCCATTTGGTGCGTTCTCTTCCCCTCTCAGTCTCTCTGGTCTCTCCCTCTGTCTCTTCTCGCTCCTCATCTCCATCCTCAATCTCTCTCCATCTCCTATTTCACCTTTTCTCTGGGTCTCCACCCCACTCTCTTGGGCCTCTTGTCTCTGGACTGACTCATTGTTGGTTGGGTGGGTGATTGATTGGTTTCTCTCTCTCCTTGTTCCCAGCAGACTTCTAGGGAGTTTGTAGGGATACATAAAACTCAAGGTCAACACTGGTCCAGGTCAGGTTCTTGAGTGTCAGGTGGTCAGGCTCAGTCCAGGAGCTGACATTTGCATTCCCAAAGGGAGAGAGGGCTCCTGGTCTATGGAAGACCCTCTACCAAGAGTGTTTCTCTTCATAGTGCTATAGATAAAGACTGCAGTGAGAGGCAGTGAGTTCGAGGTGTGTCCCCCAGCAAGAGTCTGCAGGGCTGCTCCCCCGCTTCATGCCGCCCATTATAAGCTGAACTACTGACTTCCAGTGGCACCCCGGGGACAGCCAGGCAAAGTCAGAATTAGCTGGGGAGCTTGTTGAAAATACAGATCTGAAGGTCCAGTCAAGAATTACTGAACTGGACTCAGCCATAAAAAAAAATAATAAAATAATGCCATTTTCAGCAACGTGGGTGGACCTGGAGACTGTCATTCTAAGTGAAGTAAGCCAGAAAGAGAAAGAAAAATACCATATGATATCACTTATATGTGGAGTCTAAAAAATAAGGCAAGCAAACTTATTTACAAAACAGAAACAGACTCACAGACATAGAAAACAAACTTATGGTTACCAGGGTGGGAAGAGGGTGGGAAGGGATAAATCGGGAGTTCGAGATGTGCAGATACTAACTAATATACATAAAATAGATAAACAACAAGTTCATACAGTATAGCACAGGGAACTATATTCAATATCTGGTAGTAACCTGTGGTGGAAAAGAATATGAAAACGAATATATGTATGTTCGTGCATGACTGAGGCATTAAGCTGTACAGTAGAAATTGACAAAACTGTAAATTGACCATACCTCGATAGAAATATATATACAAAAAAAAAAAGGAATTACTGAACTGGATTTTCCAGGCCTGGAGCCCCAGTATTTATATTTTCCACAGGATCCCTAGGGATTTTGACGGACAGTGGGAACTGAGGAAGCTAATGGGGGTGGGGTGGTCTTTATTCAGTCATTCACCATCTCCCACTACGTGCCAGGCAGTGTGCTCAGAGCTGGGTATTCACAGCTGAAGAAAACAGACACAATGCCTGCCCTGTGGAGCTACTTCTACCAGGACCCTGACCCAAACCCTAAAGCTCCTACTAGGTCCCAAGCAATCTGGTCCTGCCCATCTCCCTGCTGCCCTCCTGCCACCCACCCCATCATCCCAGCTGCACTGGACCTCATCTGGCTCCTGGAATGCTCTGCACTCTTTATACCACCAGCCATGCAGCTCTGTTCCAGCTGCCCAGAACTCACCCTTACTCCCATGCCCACCCCATCTTTGCCTTGTTAAACCCATTCATCCACCAGAAACGTTTGAAGTAAAATGGCTCAGAAGCTGGATTCCAAAGCCAGAGGCGCTGGGTTCAGATCCCTACCCTGCTGTTTACTAGCTGTATATGTTGGACAATTTACTCCATCTTTCTGTGCCTCAGTTTCCCCATCTGTAAAATAGCCACTGGTCCTCATCGGCTCAAGGAAGCCCCAAATCCCAAAACCACTCCTAGTTCCCTGTTTCGTGTTTTCTTAGCCATCCTTGCTTTGGGGGTAGAGCTTCACACTGGTTGTAATTACATTTCCATTCATAACTATCGGAGTTGTGTCTGTCTTCCCCGTGAGGGTGGGGACCACTTCTACTTGGTCCTCACTGCTAGACTCCCATTCCCAGTACAATGCCTGACACTTCATGGGAGGTCAAAAAGTATTTGTTGTCTGAGCAAATGAAGGAACCAAATGTGACCCTCTTCAAGCCAGGCCATCCTGCCTCCTCCTTCAGGTCAAGCTCAGCATGAGTCACAAAGAAACATTAGTCTTAGACCCAGAAATCATCAAAAGGCAACTTGAAGGCTTAACTGTAGTCTCTTGAGAGCATAACAAAGGGGAAGGGGCAGGGAATATGTTAATCACTCAGATCTTTAAATCCCTTCAACTCTCTCTTTGGCCTGCCCCAGCCTCTGGGGAGAAGGAGCCAGGCTGCTCCTCCAGGAAGGAGGTCTGAATTGAAGTGCTGCTCACCCACCTTTCTGATGAGGGATCTGGAGACTCCACCATAAGCTCTGGAATCTTCCTTCTCCAAAGGAAGGATTCTGGCCAGCCATGGGGAATATGAAGCCCTGAAGGACTAGTAGACCAAGAGCCGTCAGCCCTCTCCCCTCAGGCTCAACCAGCATGTCCTGAGGTCCCTTTGGAAGGGACTTAGGGAGGAGCCCCTCCCCCACCACTTACTGCATAAACCGGCAGAGCAAAGGCAGTCCTAAAGTGAGTGCTTCTCCTTTTCATCCTTGATGAACTTAGAGTCCGACCAGTCCTCACAGAATGTCTGCGCTTTCAGGGAAATTGACAGAAAAATTAATTTCCTCTGAGCCTTCATTAAGTTCCTTCCCTTCTCAGAGTTTCTGTTTTCTCCACCTACGAGAAGGCTACTAAACTCCCTTCCACCTGGAGACCAAGATGGGGTCCCGGTAAACCTAGAACAGCAAGAGCAACTGGCCCAGGGCTTTGGCACATGGAGTTAGAGAGACAGCCAAGTCTTTCCTTGAGTTGGCCATACCATTAGGGCAGTCATAAAGACCACAAGGCTTTCAAGTGACCAAAAAGCCTAGGACAGCTTTTATCAAAACATACATAGTATAGCAGTACCTCTAGGTATAGGTCTTAACCACATGGGATCTTTCTTTCTTTTTTTAAATTTTATTTTATTATTATTTTTTTTTAATGGAGGTACTGAGGATTGAACCCAGGACCTCATGCATGCTAAGCACACACTTTACTGCTGAGTTATTTCCCACGCCCTGGGATGTTTCTTTCCCATGGCCATCAGGGTAGTTTGCCTGTGTTCTCTAGACACACCTTTGTATTAATTATATGGGTCCAATCTCAGAGGGTAAAGATACCCTGTAGTCAGGAAGCACAATTATTTTTGTGTCCCTGGTAATAGTATCCTATGTGCCAATGGACATTCATTAAATGCCTGATGACTTGAGTTTAAAAAAAAAAAACTGACTTCTTAACCTGCTGGCTGTGTGATGTCAGGCAAGTTTCTTAAACTCTCTGAGCTTCAGTTTTTTCATCTGTAAGATGAAAATAAAAAAATGTACCTATCTGCAGGGTCATTTTGAGGATTAAATAAAATTATGCACGTAAGGTGCTTAGCTCTATGTCTATCACAGAGAAACTCTCAATAAAAGTTGATAATTCATAGTATTAGTAATTGTGACAGTGATGATGGCAATAGTGATAATGGTGGTGGTGATGGTGGCAATCAGTGGTGGTGGCTGTGTTGATGGTGGTGGTGGTGTCAGTGGTGAAGACAATGACAGTATGATGATGATGACAGCCTTGCCTAGGTCAGCTCAGGTTAACGCAGAATCGGCTACCCCACTGGCCCCGAGTCCAGCCAATGCTTGGCATAGCAGGCACTTGGAACCCTGACAAGGCCTTTTGGCCTCAAGCACTGCCATTGAGGCAGAAGCAGAAAGCAGACGCCCACACATGGGGTTGGGATGTTTCCTATGGCATGTTCTGCCAACAAAAGGTGAATGTAATAATTTTGAAAGGAATATTTGTTTATTTGAGCTCCTGAACAGCCATTTAATATAGTGCTCGGCGGGGAAGGCGAGACACGTGGGCAGTAAGAAATTCATATCTATTACACCCCAGAGGACGGCTGCTGGATGTGTGGGTCAGAGGCTGGGTTCCGTGCATCTGCGAAAGGGCTCATTAGGAAATAAAGCACAGACCTTTGCTGAGTTCCTCCTGTGTGTAGGCTGGGCTCTGTGAAGGCTACCACTGAGCATGAAACCCCACTGTTACTTTAAAAAGCCAGGTGCAGGGAAGGGAAGCAAGATATATAGAAAAAGGCACTAGCATTTGCCCATTCATTCAACAAATGTCCACTGAACACCTACTATGTATCAGGCCTAGGGTAGGTCCTGGCAATACTTTAAAAAAGGGTGGGGTTGGGGGAGTGGCTCTGTCCTCAGGAAGCTCCCAGCCAGGTGGAGAAGATAGACAAGTAAATAAATACAAAAGAGTGGGCCATACAATGACCGCCTCTCACTGAGGGCTCTCTGCGTGCCAAGCCCATGAGCCTGTGAATTCAGGACTGCTAAGATCTCCACTTTACAGAGGAGCAGACTGGGACCCAGAGCTTGAGTACCTTGCCCTAAGTCACAGAGCTCCTAAGTGGAGGAGTCAGGATTTGAACCTGGCCTTTGGGCTCTTAGGCAATCCCTGGCCCAGAAGAAGGAAGATCTCAGCTCTGTGCAGAGGATCAGGGAGGGTTCAGAGGGGGCCGGAGAGCTGGGTCATGAAGAACGAGGAGGAATGTGCCAGGCGCTGGGACATGACGGGCAGGGCTTGGGCAGACTAAAGGAGGCGTTCTAAAAGGAGACACGGCGGGACAACGGCGTGGAGGTGAGAAAGCACAGGGCATTCCCAGGGGACAGTGAGAAGAGCAAGGGTGTCGGGTGGAAAGTTCTTGTAGGCAAAGGGGGAGTGAGACTGCTAAGCGAGGAGTGACAGCCCCAGGCAGACTACTGGACCAAGAGCAGAGCCGTCGGGATCCCCAGACAGCTGAGCTCTGGGCTGCTGCTGGAAAGAACAGGATCGAAGTGCGATTTTTTTGTCCTCCTGGCACCTGGTCCTCAAGACAGCCAAATCCCTCCTGGGCTCCAGATTAAAACTCCACTTTCAGAGGTGGCCGATGTGGTTGAAAGGGCTCGAGCCTGGGTTAGAATTCCAGCTCCAGCCCATACTCTCTGTGTAACTTGGGGCAAGTTCTCTAACCTCTCTGAGTTTCGGTTTTCTCATCTGTAAAATGGGTTGATTAATACCCACCTCACTTTTGTGAGAAGTAAATAGTATGATACTATTAAAAAGGAAAAAAAAAACTAGCCTAAGGTCTGGCATTCAGTAGACGTTCCTAAATACCAGTTCCTCTGTTTCCTTTCCCTTCCCTTCCCCTTCTTTGCCTTCCAGAGGACACCACACAGCCTCAATTTTCTGAGATTGTCCTAATTTCAAATATTCTGTCCCCTCATCCCCACAAACCATCAAAAGATTCCAGGAATTGTAACGCTTTTGCGTCTAAACCATGTTCCCCAGGATGTGCATCACTCCTGGAACCAGCCTGGAATTCCTTTGCCGGGGCCGACTTGAGGTTCAGAAAATACCATCCCCATACAGGGAAGGTGCAAGTTTAATACCCATCGTGTGGGAAGATGCTTATCACATTCCCCAGTGTTCTGCCTACGCTGGGATTAGACGTTAAGCCTAAAATACGAATCTAAGGTTGGCTGAGGTTGAGGTTGGCTGTTTCAGGAAAATACTAGATGCAGAGGGGCTCCTGAGGAGGCCCCCTTCCTGAGGCTGGGGGCTGGGAAGACACAGCACCCTATCCACCTCTCGCCTGAGCTCCAGACCCTCTGCCCCCCTGCCACTAGGATGCCTCAAAGGCAATGAGAACTCAACGAGATCAGAACTCAATTCCTGCTCTTTATCCCCAAACCTGGGCTTCCCCCAGCCCCATATTTACCTCTTTAGTCAATGAATGGCTCAAAGGCTGTGTGGAAATCTAGAGGTCATTGTCCCCCAACACATACGCATCAGCCCCCTATATTCCATCTATACCGAGCCTTGTCTGTGTCACTGCCTAATGATCTCACAGTGTCTTCCCCTTCCCTCCATCCCCACCTGCAGGACCTAACCCAAGCCCTTGCTTCCTCTCTCCTAGACAATCCCACAGCCTCCTGACAGCTGTTCCTGCTTTCATTCCACCCGGTCTTCACACCATAGTCCAGGCTATCTTTGTAAAATGCAAACCTGATTATGTCACTTCCTTGCTTAATGGCTTCCATTGCTGTTAGAATAAAGGCATCACTGCTTTAAAGACAACCGTCCTTAATGGGTCAAAAAGGTCCTCTGGGGTTGGCCTCACCTTTCCATCTATTTTCACTTCAGATCCTCTCATTCAGACAAAGTACCTTCCTCTCCCTTCTGTAAACTCACTCTGCTCCTTCCCACAGCAGGGCCTTTGCACGTGCTTTTTCTTCTCCCCGGAAGGCTCTTCTAGCCCCTCTTTACCTACAAAACATCTTATACTTATCAGCTCAGCTGAAGGACACTTCCTCCAGGAAGTCTTCTGTGACTTTCCAGTCTAATTCTGGGCTCCCAGAAAGCACTGCTTGTCTCTGTGTAGCACTTTTTGCAGTTGCAACTGTATATTTATTTGTGTGTTCATTTGATTAATGCCAGTCTCTTTGAAACTCCCCAAAGGCAGGGATCATGGCTGGTATTGTTCATTCCAGAACAGAGGGCACTGGTACCTTGTAAGCACACAATGAATAGAATTAAATGAATGAATGAATGAATGAATGAATGGCGTGATACCTCTTCAGGGACACACCCTCCACTTCCTGATCTTCTGTAAATCCAGACTAGTACAAAGGCAGGTGGAGACATTGAGAGGAAAAGTGATTTGTCAAATCACAGCAAGTATATAGCTGAGCCTGGACCAGGAGAATCCAGGCTCCCTGACTGGGACACCTTCCGCCTGCTGACACCTTCCGCAGTGCGGGGAGGAGTGCAGGAAGGGGTGTCCTAGAGGAGGCTCAAGGGCCAAAGGAGGGAAGGATTTTATAGGCCTGGTCTCTGTGCACTGGGAGCTCTAATTCAGGCTGCAAGCACCCTAGTGAGAAAAATGTGTTTTCCCATGTTAGGCTGGGCCCAGCTTTCACCACATGCAAATATATGCAAATTATGTGCAAACACAGTTTCTGGCTTGGATGAGAGAAACAACAGCCTGGTACCAGGGGGAGCCATCTACAACTAGACCGAGCTGGCAGGCCCTTCTGGCCATAGAGTTCTGATGCTGCCCCGTTGGCTGCACAACCAAAGGGACCAGGGGTGTTAGCAGGTGAGACCATCTCCCCCATATAATCCCCCACCCTCCTGCCCTCCCAAGACATAGACCACCAACCCCAAGTCCCCTGGGGACTTCAGGCTTTTTTCAGGAGTGGGGTCTCCCCCGCCCACCCCTCCTCGGCACGGCTGTAAGAAAGGTCTGCTCTGAAGGGACCACCCAGCAGGAGGTGGTGGCTCCCCGTGGCCTTGCTCAAGCATACTCAGAAACACATTCCATGGCCCATCTTCAGAGACAGAACTGGTGGGTCCAGAAAAAACCTTCCCTTTTGCTTAGCTGACACACTCTTGTCCCTCCTTGAGACTCAGCTCAAAGATCCCCTGTGAAGACCACCTTTAGTCCCCTTACTGACCCCCCCCCCAGCATGGACCTCCTGCCCTCCTTGGGTCCCCCACAGCCCCCAGATGCCCTCCAGCAGAGCCTGGTCTGCTGGGGGAAGGTTCCCATGGAGGGATCTGTCTTTTCCCTCTGTTCTGGAAAGGGCTTGGGAACACATGACTGAAAGAGGGGAGCCATTTGGTGAGTGAATGAATGCATGAATGAATGAGTATGAGTGACAGGAGGAGGAGGGGATAAATGGAGCATTAGTGATCTCTTCAGGAAAGTCCTAGAAGGTCTGAGAGTGCCAGTGAGGCAGCAGACAGTGCAGTTTGGGCTGGGTGGATCTGGCCTCCTGCCCCCAGGTGCCTCGGGGGCCTGGCCGTGCCTTGGCTGGCATTTTCCGGGGCTCCTGCTCCCCCTCGTCTCACCCCCCAGCATCAGTCTAATCGGCTGTCAGCACCATCTTTCGTCCAGAAACTGAGCTGTTCCTTGAAACCTCACAGCCATGATTAGATCTATGGCAGGTTCCTAAGCAGTTCAGCGGTTCCCATGGCAACCCAACTGGTACCCGACTGGCAGTGGGCCACCTGGAGAAAGGGAGGGAGGAGGGGGAGACAGGTGTGAGGCTGCTGCCTGAGACTGGGAGATGATGGAAGGAGGGCGATTCAGAGAGGATGGGAAATCAGGAGAGCCCTGGGATGAGGGAAAAGCCCAGAACCATGGGGACACCAGGGCAAGTTGAGGTGAGCTGAGGAGGCCGGGAGACACAGGGAGAGGTCAGATGGAGGCAGTTAAAGGAGGCTGGGGAGATTTGATGAAGGCAGGGTCAGCCTTCAGCTGCCCAGAGAGAGGACTGGCAGTTGAGGGCTGGTAGGTGAGTCCTGGAGTCGCCTTGCTGGGACAGGACAGCCAGGAAGAGGCCACATTGGGGGTCAGACATTCAACCACGACCCCAACTCACTGTCCGGCCTTGGACTCACTTCTTTGTAAACTGTTTGGGTCAGATCAGGCATTCGGTGTGAGTCTTTCATACGTGAGGGATAGGAGTCCAGCTCCAAGTGGCTAAGGCCAAAATGAAATGTGTTTACTCACGAAACTGGGCATGCACCAGGTGCTCCAAAAATGTCCGCAGGGCCCCTCTCCCTTTTGATTTCTTCTTTGCTGCTTTATCCCAAGGCAGGCTCTCCCCCTAGGGGTGGTGCGCTTTTGCAAGCAGCTCGGGGCTTACATCCTATCTCAGCGGAAGGAGACTTTTCCTGACGGTGTCAGCGAAAGTCTCAGGGCTGATGCTCACTGGGCAGGACTGGGTCCCCTCATGCCTGTTCCTGAGCAATAACAGTGACAGTAAACCCTCCAGCAACTAGTCACATGCCAGGGCACTAGGCACTTTGTGTGTATTGACCTATTTGGTCCTCAAAAATGTCGGGACTACTATTTCCATTTCACAGATGAGGAGACTGAGGCACAGAAAGTTTATATAACTTGTCCATAGCTGATGAATGGCAGAGCTGGAATTCTAACCCCTAGCCAGGCAGTTTGGCTTCAAGTCCCAAATTCTTAAGTGCACAAGGGTCACCTGGAGGGCTTGTGAAAGCAGATTCCTGATTCAGGAATTTTGGACTGGGGCCCAGGAGTGTGGTGCTGCCATCTGCAGACCACGCTTTCAGTAACACTGAACTCCGCCCAGATGCTTCTCATGAGCCGCTTGGTTCAGATGCTTGAACCAACCTCAGTGACTCTGATCGCCACACCTGGGCTCCATGTCCAACTCAGGTGTTGGGAAGGTGAGGGACCAATACCTAAGCCACCTGGACCGGAAATGAGGGAAGGCAGCATAAAGGAAGAAAACAGGTTCATATTCACAAGAAGAGATGTTTGAGCAACTCACTACCCTCCCTGTACCTCAATTTCCTCATCTGTGATTTGGGGATAGTAATATCTGCCACACAAGATTGTTGTGAGGACGAAACTAGTTGATATTCATAAAGCACTTAGAATCGTGCCTGGAACATAGTGAGCACCCAATAAAAATTAGACACATTTAATGCACATTAGCATGAACACACACACATATACGTTGATACTTGCGAACAAAAACACAAAAGCGCCCAGTCACACACTCGCAAACACACATGCGAGGATGCAAACGTATGCAGAACACACAGCGCATCTTCAAGCACTTGGGCTTGTACAAAATCTCAAGGACACATATAAGGACCCACATGTGAACACACAAATAGACAGGTCCTCAGAGACCTTTGCACACGTGGTAAGTTGGAGCCTGGCTTTGTTCTCATGGATTCTCTCTGAGCCTACTGCTGCTGGCCTCCCCCCGCCAAGGAAGCCCCCTTGGTGGGTCTCAGAGGGAGGAGGCAGGTGGGGGCAGGGCAACACCACAGCTAAGAGCCAGACATTTAAGTCAATCAGAGTTAGGTTTGTGATCCTCTCCACCAATTGCTAGCAAGGTGACCTTAAGTGAGTTGCTTAACATCTAGGGGCCTGTTTCCACCTTCAAAAAATGGAGATGACAAAGTCCCTACTTCTAAAAGTGGTAAAATTAAGCTTCTGGGCTATAGAAAGTGTCCGATGAGAGTTGCTTATGACTGTTGTTTTATTGTAATAATCCTCTCTAGTTTCTGGATTGGCCTCTAGATGTGGGGAGAAATCAATGCAGATTTGGACAAATAGTCAACCCTTGAAGCTGCTGCAGAATCAGGTTCTCCCTCCTACCACTTGTGGCTGAGTTACAGAATTACTCTACCTACCAGAGCCCCAGTACACCCAGCGGGGCTGAGAGCCCATAACAGCTTCCCCCCAGGCACTCAGCACCTCCTCCTGCAGCTACAGGTGATGCGTGGCAGGTGACGTTTAGAAACTTCAACAATATGTAATTTTTAGTTAGTGATTTGTGTAAGCGTATAGGATCCATACTGGGCATGGGCAGACGTGATTTGCATTGAAGAATGGTCATCTTAGTGGGCCAGCAACAGGGAGGCTGGTCTGGGGGTTCTGCCTGAAGTCAGCCATGACTGCATCACACTCAAGAACAAGAGGTAGGGCCAAATTGCCCTCCAAAGTCCTCCATGGCCAGGCATCAGCTCCCGAGGACCCCTCTTGCCACCGTCTTCCACTCTCCCTGGCAGTTGAGCCAAGTGGGTAAGAACCTGACCTTTGGAACCAAATAGACCTAGATTCAATCCTGGTTCTACCACCCTCTCCCACATGGCCTTCGGTGAGTCACAGTGGCTGTTGGGGCCTCAATTCCTCCCTTGTAAAGCAGAGCAAATAAAAGGGTCTACTTCCTGGGGTGGAAACCTCAGAGAGATAACCTATATATTGGCACACAACATGCTCAACAAATAGCCCTTACGATTTTCCACCAATTTTGACTCCTCAGTAAGTACTGCCCTCTCTTCACCCTTTTTCCCCAGAAACAACCATCAGGCCTTGACTCCGAGACACCTTCACCCATCAGCAACTGCAAGCACCACCTGGCACAGGCCCTCGGGAAACAATGGCAGCAGTGTATGGGCTGTAAGCTGTAGGATGCACTTGTGTGTTTTAAATACATTGGGCATTAAACATTAATCTTGTCTACTGTACCTTCAGCTCCTAGGAAAATCCCTGGTGCATAGCAGGAACTCAACAAATACGAGTTGACTAATGGAGACTAATTCGTCCACTCATTCTGTAAGCAGTATTGGCATCTTCCATGTTTCAGACACTGAGCACAGAGAGAAACCAAGCACAGCCTGTGGAGAAGGGGGAGTACAAAGGCAGAGATAAAATGAACGGTGATGGTTCCTCCAAGAGACCTGGCCCCTCTCGCAGTCCCAGTCTTGGCTTTGACCTTGAGGAGATACTTGTGGTCTCTACTGAAAGGCAGGAGCATTTGAAAGTCACCCTCTTCCGGATTATTCATAAAAAGTAATGTGTTACTCAGTCTTGAACCCAACAAGGATGCCAGAAAGCCTAACTAGGTACTCTCGCTTTCAAGAATTTTTGAGAACAGCCAATCCAGATCATTCCATTTGCTGCCCTATACTCGAGATTTCGTAAAGCTGGTTAATAAGTACACAACCCAGGTGTTTTGTTTACGAGAGTAGCTGTGTCCCATCTGGTCCCCATCTCTCTCTAAAACTGACATGAGGAATGAAAAGGTCCCTTCCTGAAATGCTAGGCTCCACTTACTTCAGGATCCACAGACTATCCCTGCTTAAGCCCTAATTAGCTTCCAACATGCACTTGGGCTGTTCATGCCAATTAACTTCCCCTCCTTGACAGCTGTCACAAAAAATAGCTCTCAGTCTAAAGTCCTAAGCTGGCATTTAATGACCATTAACAGTATGGCCCCAATCCTGGGTGGATAAATGGATGGGTGGATGGATGGGTGGGTGGATGGGTGGGTGGAAGGATGGGTAGGTAGATGAATGGATGAAGGAATAAAATGTTAACCCTCTGCCCACTTCTCCCTTCTCACGGGCCTGCCCCTCTGGCCATGGAAACCTGCAACATCTGGCCCCAACGTGGACGAGTACGAATGAGTAAGTCAGTGGGTGTACGAAATGTCAGCTCCCTGATCTCCCCTTCCCTCTCAGCTGGCCTACCCCGTAAGCATGAAAACCTATGTACCTTGTGGATTCCCCACAGGCCGGTTACCCAGACCCCCAGGACAATAAGCTTCCAATTTTCCCCCATCAGTGGGGAATCTCTAGTCAGCCACAACACTTCATGAAATAAGGGAGGTGATTCAAATAAACACTCATTCCCTCACTCATTCATTCATCCACTCATTCCATCAGCAAATATTTATGAGCACCTACTATGTGCCAGGTACTCTGTTAGAAACAGTGATAAACCATCCACCTGTTGGCCTCAGGGACCTGACCAGGGTCAGCAGAAGAAACAAAGACCTGCATTCCTCCACATTCTCACCCACATGTTTGGATTTGCACATTTATCCAAAATGCCCAACTCCTCACCCACCTCCTCTATTCCACTCAGACTTCCCCCAAGCCAACTCCAGGGAAGGTGCATTCCTCAGGGTTGTCTGTACTCCCCCTGGGTGGTAGCATAGGGCTGCCCTCTTCTAGGTGTAAATTAGCTTGTCCACTCAGCACCTCCTATCATTACATCATTATCACACGTGCAGTGGTGGGTGTGCTGGGCTGCTCTGCTCTCCTGGTGATAGCCCTAAAGCCGAGGGTGTGCCAACCATAGCGTGCTTCTCTGATCAAACCCTGCAAACAATCAGGCATTTACTTTGTTTCATCCTACAGATGCCAAATTATATTTAACTGGTTTATCTGTTTTCACTTTCTACCCAAGGCTTGTTTTTCTTTCTAACCGAGTAGACAAAATAGATCCACTTATTTTTTTAAAAAACCTAAAGAGAGCCAAGCTGACGTCTGGTTCTAAACCCAGGTGAAGTAGATGCATTTCTCCCTAATCCTCCTGCTAAGTACAGCTAAAAGCCTTGGATGCTTTGTCTAAAAACAAGACTAAATCGGCCCTGAAAGGTGGAGAGAAGAAGGCAGACTGGCTAGGGACCTAAGCAACGACATGATGGTGGGTTCTTTGAGTTTTCCTTCTGTCTTATATATCTCAGACTGGGTGCTGGAGAAGCCAGCAACCTGGAAATGCCATTGAGAGCAGATTTTTTTAAAAAAAAAAAAAAAAACAAGAAATCTTGCTCTCCCTAGCCAAAGGACCAGGAAAGACTAAGAACTTAGCCCACAGAAAATTTCTAAACAATAACCACCCAACTTTGTCCAAGTACTACCAAAAACACATGGCCCCGTTCCCCCAACCCCATCAGCAAAGGCTAAGTGGGGAGCCTACAGTTTCACCCTCATCAGGCTATAAGAAGGCACCCCTCCACTCCACCCCCACCTCCACCAAAATGGTATCAGAGAAGACCAGGGGAGAGCCAGGACTTCCATGCCTGTCAGGTGGTAACATGCTCTCCCCCACTACATCATGGTGTCAATGGAGGCTGCATGGAGATCCTGGACTTTTACCTCTACCTAGTGGTAATGAGGAAGCCCCTACCCTCCTTCCTACAGTGACAATAGAGGAGACTGAGCTGAAGTCAAGACTTTCATTGCTATCCAGCATTCATAAAGCTTCCTTCAGCTCCAGTGTCAGTGGAGGCTATGTGGGGAGCAGTAACAAGGCACCCCTACCCCTCCCAGACCAGCTGGTATCAGTGGAGCCCTGGCAGGGAACCCGAAATCCCACCTCTGCCTACCAGTAAAAAGCCATCCCTCTCCGCTGGGGTGTCAAAGTTTGGGTAAGGAACCTAGGCTCTCATTTACCTGGCAATAATGAAGTGACACTCCCCTTCCCTGGCTGGCACACTATCAGGAGATTTACATAAAATCCATCATTTCATAACACAATCCCCAAAATGTCCAGAATATAAGTGAAAACCATTCATCATACCAAGAACCAGGAAAATCTCAACCTAAGTGAGAAAAGACAATCAGCAGATGCCAACACCAAGACACAGCTGTTGGAATTATCTGACAAATTTTAAAACAGTCATCATAAAAATCTTTCAACAAGCAATTGCAAACTAACTTGAAACGAATTTTTTAAAATAGAAAGAACAGGAAAGAAATAGGACATATAAAATAGAACCAAATGGAAAATTTTAGAACTGAAAAATGCAATAAGAAAATCATTTTAACATAGTGAATGCACTTAATTAACAGCAAAATTGAAAGTACAGAGGTAATGAGCAGTGAACTTGAAGATAGAACAATAGAAATTGTACAATCTGAAGAAGAGAGAAGACAGGGAAAAAATGACCTTCAGGAACTTATAGGACGATAACAAAAGATTTAACATTCATGTTATCAGAATCCTAGGAAAGGAGTGAAAAAGAAATCATGACTTAAAATTTCCCAAATTTGGCCAACGATATAAACCTAGAGATTTAAGAACCTGAGTGAATCTCAAATAGGATAAACCTAAAGAAATCTACACTAAGACACATCACAAAGGATTTCAATAAACTAAAGACAATTTCAGAAATTAAAAATAGTGAGAGAGGAAAGACACTTTGCCTATGGGGGAGATAGTTTAGATGATAGGAATTTATTAGGAACCATGGAGCCCAGAAGAAACTTGCATGACCCTTTTCAAGCACTGAAAGAATAGAACTGTCAACCTCAAATTCTGTATCTGGTGAAATCATCCTTCAGGACAAGGAAAAGTCAAGACATTCTTAGATGAAGGGAAAAGAGGAGAATTTGTCACCAGCAGACCTGCCCTAAAAGAATGGCTAGAGGAAGTTCTTGAGACACTAAGGAAATGAAGGAATCTTAGAACATCAAGAAGGAAGAACAACAGAATAAGCAAAAATATGGAAATATGTATATAATATTACATATATATATACTCTTTCTGTTGTTCTTTCACATATATATATGTATAAAACTTCCCTTCACCTCTTGAGTTTTCTAAATTATATTTGGTGATAGAATCAAAAAATAAAGCATCATCTGATGTGTTCTCAATATATTTAGAGAGAATATTTAAGACAATGATATTTAAAACGAGGGAAAGGGATTTGAAAAGAGGTAACTTTTTACTTTACACTAGTAAACTGTAAACAACTGTGGTAAGTTATGTATGTATGATGTAATATCTAGAAAAAACATGAAAAAATCTATCTATATAGAGATACATTCAAATGCACTATAGATCAATCAAAATAGAATTCTAAAAAATGTTCAGGTAATTGATAGGCAGGCAAGAAAAAGAAAACAGAAATGAAAAACAAAGAAAGCAAACAGAAGCAAAAAGTGGAAGGACAGATGTAAACCCTAACATATCAATTATATTAAGTGTAAATAATCTAAATACATCCATTAAAAGGCATAGTGGATTTTTTTTTAAAAAGCAAACATGATCCAACTATAT
Source organism: Camelus bactrianus (assembly GCF_048773025.1). Lineage (NCBI taxonomy): Eukaryota > Metazoa > Chordata > Mammalia > Artiodactyla > Camelidae > Camelus > Camelus bactrianus. The sequence goes on along the minus strand of NC_133551.1, from coordinate 65,737,441 downwards.
AGTATCTACAAGAAATCCACTTCAAATATAATGATATAGATAGGTTGAAAGAAAAGAATGGAAAAGAATATACCATGCAAATAATGATTTAAAAAAAACAGGAGTGGCTACATTAATATCAGATAAAGTAGCACACCAGCTTTATTTGTGATAGCTAAAAACTAGAAACACCTCAAATATCTTTCAATAGGTGGATGGTTAAACAAAATGTGTCACATCCACACCATGGAATACAACTCAGCAGTAAAAAGAAACCAGCTACTGATAACATGCAACAACTTGAATGAACCTCAAGGGCATTATTGCTTGGAATAGGAAAGAAAAAAAAAAAAGAAAGCCATTCTCAAAGGGTCACATACTATATGAGTTCATTCATATAACATTCTCAAAATTATTAAATTGTTGATCTGGAGCACAGATTAGTGTTTGCCAAGGTTTAGGAGGAGGGGCTGGGTTTGACTATGTAATATAGAGTCTGATTCCACTTTTGATGTTTTTCTGCTGACAGCATTCAAGCCCGCCACTCCCCCCTCCCCTTTTGCTTCACATCTGGGCAAGCTGAGAAGAAAACCCAGCTGCTCCCTCCTTTGGTACCAGCAGGAAAGGCCCCTGCTCATGCACCAGGAACCCTCGCCCCAACCCCTGAGGTCCATACAAAAATCCCATAATGTCCTTGAGGATCATCCACTCATAAAAGACTTCAAGCCAGTCTTCTTTTTTCTGCTCTTTCAAATCATTTTTGGACCTGCCTGGGAGCTGCCCTGCTCTTCCTAGAGAGCCTCATTATATGATTAATAAACCTTTACTGCCGTCCTGGTATGTGTATGCTTGGCATCATCAATTTCTGTAAGGATACAGCAATGTCTGCCCAGCACTATGCCTGGCACATAGAAGAGATTCAATCTCAGAGTCGAAAGTGAGGTTTAGCATGAGGAGCTCTATAGTGAGAGGGTACACACAGAGGGGTTGGGTGGATCCATGGGAAAGAGGGCAGGTCAGGGCTGAGCTTCCCCAGCTTCATGCTTTAAATCGGGGAGAATTACACACTGAGGTTAATTCTCACTGGGTTCAGCTTAGTTCCGTTCTACAAACATTCTCTGAAAGCCTGCCTGTGTTTAGCTCTGTAGAATTAAAGATGGGCCCCTGCCCTCAGGTCCTTCAAGAACAGATGACGGGGAAGTGGAAAAGTCTCAGCTAATCCTAGAGGTAAAAATCAGGAGGGGACCCTCCAGGGCAGGTGCCGTGTTTGAGTTGTATCTAAGTCCTCATGCCCAGCACAATTGTGGTACACAGTAGTTGCACGATAAAGATTTGAAGAGTGAATGAATCCATAATTCTCTCCTTTGAGCCTTACTAGACCTACCCTAATAAAAAAAAAGCCAACATAGACATTTTTATTCTAACTTTAGAGACACTAGTGACGTTTCTCCAGAAGGGAGAAGGACAAGGATGAGAATGGGACCAGAAATGTGATGGGGATGGGGGCGGAGTTTCTCCGGAGTGGATCCCTAGGACTGGACCTTCAGGCAGGAAGATTCTGGATAGGCCTTGTGTGTCCAGAGTAATGATGATGCGTGTCCAGAGTGAACAAGCTGGTAAGAGTCCAACACTCTGATTTCTGAGCCTGCAAACCCAGCTTCCTGGCGTCTTTGCTTATGCCCTATTTTGTTTCCCTAGATTTCAAGTAAAACTCTCAGTGAAAATGCTAGTATTCTTCTGCTTGGCCCAGGGGACTCAGGAAAGAGCTAAAAACTCATATTGACCCTTTGCAGGGAGCACTAGCCGCAGAAGCAAATCTGGAAAACCCTAAGGACAAGTGAACCAGGAGCCCCAAGCAACTTGGTATTGCTTACAGGGCTGACCAAGGTTTGAACGGGGCTCCTCTGATTACTAGCTACCATTTGATCATAGCAAGTTAATTCACTTCTCTGAGCCTCCATTTATCTATCTCTAAATGGGGATCATTGTAGCTACCCATCTGGTGGGTATGAAGATTCTCCATAGGAAAGAAGGGATTTTTATTTGTGTTTTTATTTCAGAGTGAAAAGCAAATGGAATGATGAAAGCAAAGGACTTAGTCTAGTTCCTGACACATGGCTGATATTTGCAGAATCTCCAATACAGGGGCAGGTATCTAGGAAATGATGGTGATGATGGGGATGATGAATGTTATGATGATGGTGGTGGTGATAATGATGATGGGGATGATGACGATGTTGGGATGCAGGTGATGATGATGGGAATGATGATGGGGATGATGATTTTGATGGAGATGATGACGATGATGATGATGATGATGATGATGATGATGATGATGATGATGATGATGATGGAGATGTTGGTAATGATGGTGGGGGTGATAGATAAGAGACCTGTACTGAGCACCTGCCCTATTGTAGGCTCTGTTCTAGCAGTTTTCCAAGCATTATCATACTGAATCCTCACATCATCCATCTTGTTAACCCATTTCACAGATGAGGAACTAGTGGCTCAGAGAGGTTAAGTGACTTACTCAAAGTCACATGGCTCAATTCCAAATCTGTCCAACTATAGGACATTAGCTCTCAATCTGAACACATCCTTAGTGAGTGGGATATAGATGAAGCTGTTCCAGAACACAAAACTTGGACTCTACCCAGAAAGAACTTTTTCTGATCTTCCACCCTCTGCAGCTTCCTGATCTACTCTCTTGATTCATTCACTCAGCAACAAATATTTACTGTGCCCAACCTTGGGGCTGGGACACTGGAGTGACTCATAGAGTCCCTTTTCTCTAAGGATGAGATAGGTGTCAGATGAGATGGGGAGCAAAACCTGGTGATGAGAACCACCCTCAAGGTGATGGGAGCACCGAGAAGGAGTAACATTCCACCAGGGACAGGCACAGAAAGCTTCACAGAAGAAGTGACTTTAAGTTGGTTTTGAGGGATGAATAGGAGTTTGAGGATAAGGTAAAAATAGCAGAGAGAACTGCCTGAGCAAAGTCATGAGGCAGGAGAAGAAAATCTGTCCAGGAAATGATGTAGCCAAAGTAGAGAGTCCCTGGAGGATTAGGAAGGGGCTGGATTACGAAAGGGCCCTGAATACCAACCTAGACAGTTTAGACTTTCCCCCAGCGGCAGCAGAGAGCCATGGAAGGGTTTCAAATTGGGGAGTGAGATAATCAGGTTTGAGTTTTCAGAAGGTTAGCATTGGTGGCAACCAGAATGGAGAATGGATTAGGCAGGGTAAGCAAAAAAGTACCTGAAGAGGGACCTAGAACGGGTCTGAGCCTGCTTTCCGTGGTTAGGGGCAAGTGAAGGGGGCTGAAAACACTCGGCTTGTGCATGACTCCAGCCGTCATCTCCAAATCCCTTTCTCTCATTACTCGTCTTTGATCTGAGCAACCTGGCACCCTAGGTGGAGGCAGTGGATACTGGTGAAGTGCCCAGTGTCTTCTAAAGGCAAACCCAGGTTCTGCCATTTAGCAGCTGAGTGACCCTGGACATGCCACCTAACCTCTCTGACCCTCAGTTTCCTCATCTGCAAAATAGATCATCATAAAGTTGAGTAAAATAACATATGAAAGTGTTTAGTCCGGTGCCTGGCATTAAATCAGGACTTGGTAAATGCTGATGATTGTCCCCATTTGATAAATGAAGAAACTGAGGCCCAGAAAGACGCTGTGACAAAGTTACACATCTTGAGAGCATCCAAGCTGGGGCTGCAGGCTGGGTCTTCCCACTCTCTCTCTCGTGTGCCTCATTTTCATCATGTTTCTCCCGTAAACGGCCCCCTCGAATCCTCAGTTTCCTGCTCTGTACTATTGTATGAGGGACTCTGCTGGTGCCAGGGGTCAGGGGCAAGGAAATTGACCAACGCCCCAAGTATCAGAAGGAGGGAGCAGGGGCAGCCCTGGTGGGCTCAAGGTGCGTAGCGAATTCCCCTTCACCCCCAGTCACATCCTCTGCTGTCATCTGGCCTTGATCATGAAACCATGCCATGGCTCCTTTAACGTGGCAGCATTCAGTGGGCACAGGAGGGGTCTTCTCCTCCCTCACCTTCCTCCAGGGCAGGTAAAACTCCCTATGCAGGAGCAAGACTTCCCTGGGAGTCAAGATGAAAAGCTAGTACAAAATTACTCTTGCTTGGCGATCAAGAGTTCTGGGTTCGGGTCCTGGCTCTGCCTCTAACAGTGTGACCTGGATATTGTCTTCTTGGGACCTCAGCTTCCCCAGCTCAGAGTAAGTGGGTTGGGCTCTAAGCTTTCTCAGTGCCCTCCCACCTACACCCTGTGGCTCCTTCTGCCTGCGTTCCACCCTCCTCCCTCCCCTCCTGCTGGCCCTGGTTTTCTCCATCCAAGCTTCGGACCTGCTGCTGCTCCCATGATCTTGGCTCAGACTGCCTGGAGCCCCCAGGGTCCAAGGGACACAGAACCCCAGCCGGTGCTGGGCATCTCCCTGGTTGTTAAGAGCCCCGGTGCCTCCCGATGCCAAGGACGCCACCCCCCGCCCACCCCCAACTCAGGGTCAGCGTTGCCCAAAGAAAACCCATTGGCCTCTTCTGAGCCAACTTCAGAGGTTGACCAGAGCTGGGGTTTAAAAATACGAGGTCCCATGAGCCCTCAGTGCCAACTGCCCACGCAGCCTGCAGGCTGTGCTCCACCTCACAGATGCCGTCATGGCCGCCGTGGGTGGCACAAAGGGAACGACAGTGGGTAGGGAGTCCAGAAAGGCCTGGGGGTGGCTGGTGAGGGGGACAGACACTCCTCAGAGCCTAGACCACAGAACAGGGCTGCTTACACCATCTGGCCATACCCAGTTCTCTGGTCTCCGGAGAGAACCAGGCCAGTTCTGTACAGACTCACAGTGTCAGGGGCTCTAGAGTGTGACAAGCCTGGAATCAAATCCTAGCCTGGCCATTGACTGGCTGTGTGAGCTTGGGGAGGTGACTTGCCCTCTCTGAGCCTCAGCCCCCAACTGTAAAATAGGACTACTAGAAGTACACACTTCTTAAGATTCTCGTGAGAATTAGATGGGGTGGTGCATGAAAAGTGGCTGAGCACGAGGTCTGATCAATCAAGGGGGGCTGTCTTCATCATCACTGGTATTATTACCAGGATGGGTTGGTCTCCACCAGGGCTCGACCAAGGAGCAAAGGAGAGAGTCAGGGATGAGATGCCCTGGCACCGCTCTGCTGCCCACCTCCAGAACCCCAAGTCCAGGCACATCTGGCACCAACGAAGCTGAGAGTGGAGCTCATCTTCCTGTTAGGCTCATCATCCTGTTAGGGCCCAGAGACAAAGGATGCCCAGCTCCAGCAAGCTGGCCACAGCCGGAGTCAGAACCTAGAAATCTGGATCTTGTTCTCCAAGGTGAGGGAAACAGCACCCCTAGAACTTGGAGGACCCCTCAAGTTACCCAGGCCACCCCTCCTTGGTTTTCCAGAAGAGGAAACCGAGGCCCAGAGCGGGGAGATTTGTCCACTTCACGGGAGAGCTGGGACTGAGGCGAGGATTCCTGACTCCCCGACCAGCACCATCTTATTCCGTCCCCCTGCTGAGCTCTTCCATTCCTGCTCTCGTCCTGACTGCAGTTCTCTGTCCCAGGATGGACAGAGCAGTGTGGGAGCAGGAGCCTGGCCGGGCTCCAGAGGCTTCCGCTGGGGGCTGGGAGCAGGGGCTGGTGGTGGGAGGCGGGGGGGATGCTCCATTCCCTCAGTCCCACCAGGACGTGCTACTTCCTTACATAACCCACTTCCGATTACATAATCTGCTGCTGCTGCTTTCCAGAATGGGAGCTCCGGGAGCAGATTTGAGCATGGGGAGAGACTAGGAGCTGCGTCCACATGAAAATAGGGTCATTACTGGCGCTCGCGCTCCAGTGCCAGCTAATGGCCTTCCCGCCATGGCCTGGGGCCTGCCAGCCTCCCCCAACCCCAGGCCCAGAGAAGCGGAAAGGCCTGGTGGGACTGGAGCCCCAGGCCAGGGCAGGGTGCAGAGGGAGGTCACTGCCTGCAGGGGTCACGGGAAGGTATGAATCTGAGGCTGGATTCTGCCGCTCCAGCATCCAAGCAGGCACCACCCCCAGACTCAATGTCCGAGACAGTTTAGCATCCCTAAAGAATTCCCCGGAGGAAAACCTCGAGGCAGCACATTTCGGAGCCATGGACTCCGGCATCTCAGGTCTGGGTTTAAGTTGGATTAACCTGGTCACCAGCTAAGTAAGCACAGACGCATCAGTCAACTTCTCTGCGTGTTGGTTTCCTTATCTGGAGAATGTGACGGGCTAAAAGGACTGGTATCATTGGTTGCTGCTTGTATTAAATAAAATCCTGGCTCACAGGGGCCTGGTGCAATACCTGGTACCAGATAAGTGCCCATTTGGCAGATGAAAAAACTGAGGCCCGGACAGGTGATGTGACTTTAGGGCCCCATATGTGGCAGCAGGAAAGCTATGCCTAAGATAAAGAACCCATCGTGTGCTAGGCACAGGCTTTACATATATTGGCTGGGCTACTCCCAAAAACACCCTATGGAATAGGTACTATTATTCTTCCCATTTGACAGATGAAAAACCCAGGCTAATGAGGGTTAGGTGATGCCCTCAAGGCACACATAGGAAAGGGAAGAGCCAGGATTTGAACTCAGACATCTGGCTTCAGAGCACCGCAGCAGGGAGCGGTCAAGCAGGACCGAAGCCAGGAGGGGCGCCCCTGCGCTTGTCACCATCCTTCAGGAACACAGTCGCCCTCCACCTTCGCTGTCTCTGGCTGCTGCTGCGCTGCGTGACCTTGCCCAAGCCAGCCGACCTCTCGGGCTCTCACCTCCCCATCCGAAACAGGAAGCCTGATCCCTGGGCTAACAATTACCGGGGTTATTGTGAGGACGCATTAAGATAACGAGATGGAAACTGCTTTTCAGCGGAGAAAGTGCTGCCAGCTGCGACGGCTCATCACCTCCCCAGCCTCCAGCTCCCTCCGACTCAGCAGGAACCGGCTAATGGACAGACACCAGGGGCCTCTCAGCATCTCTGGCTATTCAAACAAACACCTCTCCCCTCCGCTGCCCCTGCTCTGGGCCGTCCTTCGGAAAGCTTCCAGCCTACTCCCTAGCGTCTCTCTAGCACTGAAGTGGACCAGGCTGGACATCTGAATCACCGCCTTCTTGCCTTTATTTTAAAAAATAGTCATTTTAGCTGAGCCCCCGACTATGTGCTTCGTGAGCACCTTCACACTTAATCTTCACAATGACCTCCATGAAGCTGGGATTTGTCTCCCTCATTTTACGGATGAAGCTGTGAAAGCTCAGAAAGGTAAAATCATTTGCCTGGGGTCACACAGCTGTAAAGCCAGTGGAGCCAGGATTCAAATCAGGACTCCCTGCTTGCAAAATCCACGCTCTTAACTGCCTCACTACCCCACTTCTCCAGGAAATGGGTCGTGTTATGCTCATTTTGCAGCGGAAGAGACTGATGCTCAAAAGGGTTAAGGCACTTGCCCAAGAAGCTCCAAAAAAGAGCCAGGCTACAAACTCAGGGCCGTCTGGTGTGAGAGTCTCGCCCCTTCCCCGGCGCTTGGTGTCTTGACTAGGATGCTCTAACAGGCAGCTCCCTCCTTCAGGAGAAGCCAGGCTGGGTGTTGATGGCGAATCAGTTTGCCAAAGCCACAAGCAAAGGAGCGCCAGAGTTAGGACGGGACCAAGTCACATCTCTCTCTGGACCTCAGTCTCCCAAGTGCATAAGAAGTTCCAGACCCTGGGATGGCCAGGGAGACCCCTTAAAGGCCCCCAAGCTGCAGGAGGACGTGTCCTGAGCCGAAGTCCCCAGAATCCCCTAGGTGCCTGGTACAACTCCAAAGGCTGGGCCACACCCCAAAGGGTTGACTTAGTAGGACTAGGAAGGGGCCCGGGAACCTGAATTCATTACATCCACCATGACGACCTCCCCCACCCCTACCCCAAGCTTCCATCATCAGCCAAGTCAGGGGATCCCAGTCTAGAATAATTCTCCCAAAGCCAGATGGGACCCAGTCCCCTGCCTGCCCCTCACTGAGGTCCCATCTAGGGTGGAAGGTGGTACTCGTGGGTCCATGAGGGTCTAGGTTAGGTCAGGGAGGGCATCGAGGGATCTGTAATACAGACTACAGCTTGGAATCAGGCCCTGGTAGAATTCTAGATGTTGGGTTGGAGCGGGACCTTGAGATGCTCCCATCCTCTTACTTGACTAATTCTTCACTTAGCAAATACTAATTAGCACCTACTATGTGTCAGGGACTGTTTTAGGTGTTGGGGGAACAGCAGCGAATAAATCAATGTCCTTTCTCTTGGGATGCTTCTGTGCTGGTAGGGAGGATATTTCCCAGAAGACCGGCATGACCCTCTGCAACTCTAACAGCCTTTCCCATCAATGCCCCCCTTAAAAATGACCCTAATCATGAGCTGGGAGCCTAGTCCCCATTTTACAGATGAGTCTCTGAGGCTTGAAAGCCATTTCAACAGCCTGTCCCCCTGCTCTAGGCACGCAACACCACCATGCCTCCCAACCAACCCTGTGTGTGTGTGTGTGTGTGTGTGTGTGTGTGTGTGTGTGTGTGTGTGTGTGTGTGTGTCTGCCTCTGAGCAGAACTTTCCCTGTTGCCACGGCAACCCCCCTGGGGAGGCCTGCCCTACTTTGCATCCCTGGCATAGAGGAGACAGGCTCACCCCACCCCCTAAGACAGAGAGATGGGGTTTATCCCACTCCAGGAGAGAACTGGTCCCATTGGGGAAAGAACTGGCTTTCTCATTCAGACATTCAATCAACGTGGAGCAGAATCAACAATGCCCCAGGGACCCAGCCAGGCCCTGGGACAGAAGGAGAAAGAAGTCGTGGTCATGCCCTTAGAGAGCACACCACCTGCCTGGGGAGGCTGACAAATACAGACACAGCACAGTACAGGCCAGAACAACAGTGCCGATGACTGGCTTAGTGCCAGGTGCAGTCCTAACCCTTTCCACATACTGCCTCATGTAATTTCCCATTAACTCTTGGAGTAGATGTCAATGTCCTCATTTTACCGATGAGGCTCAGAGAGGTCAAGAAACATGCCCAAGGTCACACAGCTGAGAATCAGAAGAGCCAGAAGTAGGACCTAGGGAGATCCCAAGCCACACTGTAGGTACCCAGGGAAGGGGCTCCTAACCTGATTAGACTGGTCCAGGGCGGGTTGCTGGGGAAAGACTCTGTCCTAAAAAGTGATCTCAACAAGAGGAGATAAGATTGGGGATGGGAACAATATGCGGCAGGGGCTCTAAGAGCTCCTGACTTCTGGGAAAAGCACAGTACGGGGCGGAGATGGGGGAGTGGCCTGGTTCTCTGCTTCCTGCCTGATGGGGCTCAGCTGGGCCTTGGGACACGTGACCTCAGGGAAAAAAAAAATGCAATGGAAGGTGTCAGTTCTAGAGAGGCCAGGTCAGGAACCACAGGGCACTGGCCCCCTGAGAAAGCGAAAATGCTCCTGGCGGCTCCCAAGGGGGCAGTGTCACACCACAAGCCTATCTTCACACCCCATACTTACTGCCCTGCACTTACACTCCTGGGAGAAGGGCAGGCCCAGGCTAGGGACTGCCTACAAAAACACGGTAACTACCAAGTTAGTGTAGTGGTCATGCGTGTGGAGCCGACTGCCTGGGTTCAAGCCCAGCCTCCTCCGTCCTAGCTGTGGGAACCCAGGTAGGTTATATAACCTCCCCGAGCCTCAGTTTCCACATCCAGGAAAACAGGGATGATCATTCAGTCACATGTATGTATGTCACAACATTATTGCAAGGGCTCAAGTGTTAATACCCCCAAGTTCACAGTGTCTGGCACACAGGGTGTCGAACCACCCGCTGTTATGATGGTCCTGGGGGCAGGGGAACGCGCCCGGGTCTACGGCTTTACACAGATAGGTGCATGCGGGTGTCCAAGCCCGTGCACACGGTGAAGGCACACCCATGACGAAGCAGCCCTCTGTGCCAGCACATGTGTAGACCTACGCACTCGAGTGGACACCTGCTATGAGTGGAAAGGGAGACACAGCTAAGCACAAAGTCTCGGGACGCAGACACTTGCTGTTGGCCTGCAGGGGGCTGAACATGCATCCCCACGTGAATACCTGCCTTCCTGTGTGCACACCACACCTGGGCCTGTACACACGATGGGCACACGCACATGCATGGCTGAGGCCGACACATGTTACATATATACGTGTTTTGATTTATATCGAGGCGAGGAAGGAACTGGCTGAGTTTGTCTCCTGGAACCACTGTGATGGAAAGAAATCTCAGCTCTAGAAAACAAGATCAGTCAGCAGAGGGAAGATAAAAGGTGCTTAAGGCACAAACCTCCTCCCACAGGCCCCCAGAGAGTGCTAAAGCCACACTTCAGGAGAGAGAAACACGATGAAGATGAAAGTCAGGAGCCCACAGAGTGGGAATCAAGACGCCACCAAGTGCTTCACGGGTTCCCCAGACAGGAGGAGGTCCCTGGGGAAGCCACAGCCCCGTGGAAATACACAAGGGCCCGTCCAGATCCTGCTCATCCTCAACCAATCAAGGAAATGAGTCTTCTTGGAAGAAAACAATTTCCCACCCAACCCCACCACCACCTCGGATCTGACCTGGAAAGAAGAGATTAAAAAGAAAACTCTGCTTTGCAAGGCCCCTCAGGAGGTTGCTCTGATGCAAGGTCTCCCCTCCACAGGGGGTGAGGAACAGGCGAGGAGGAGGGCATCTGTGCCCTGTGCTATCAGCAGTCATTCAAGACTACAAGCCCAAGCAGCACAGGGGAAATTAGATCCCGCGATGAGGAAGACCTCTCTTGTTTGTTCAGCACTTTGGAATTCTCAAAGCTATCATCTCAGGAATCTGCAGTTCAGAAAGGTTCAGCAGCTTGCTCAAGGTCACACAGCATTTCGTCTGTGAAACTGACTTGACTCTTTGACTCCACAGCTCGTAGCATTTTCTCTACATCACAGCACTGCCCAAGTGTAACAGTAGTAGTAAAATAGCTTGGGGCTCACTCTCGAGGAGTGAACCAGGACAAAACCCAAAAGCAGGGAATAGGGGCTCATTTGCACAGTTCTTTATCCAAAGAAAGTGGAGGGCTCAGACGGCCTGAGGTGGTGAGGAAATGCTTTGTGGAGGATGAGGGGGCTTTTTGCGGCCTTAAAGGTTGAGTAAGGTTTGGATAAACTGTGAGCCTGGGGGCCCCAGGCAGGAGGGACATGATGAGTAAAAGTCTGCCCAAGACTAAAAGGAGCTTGATGTGCTGGCAGTGGGGGTGGGGGCAGGGATGGGCACTTGTTGGTCTAAATGGGAGAATGTCTTTTCGGCAGAAGGGAAGAATGAGGTAGGGAGGACTGCATAGCCCTGATCCTAAACAAGGGGCTTAGACAAGACAACCATAAGCTTCCTGTCCTGTTCAGGCCTAAGGTGGTACAAGACAGTCAGTAGGTACTTAATATCTTTCTGAATGGATGGAGAGATGGATGATGGATGGATGATAGATGGATAGATGGATGGATGATGGATGGACAAATGATGAATTAATAATATGGGGTGGAAGAGGTGAGTGTGACAGCAAAGGCTCTGAGCTGCAAATTGGGAGCCTGAAATTCAGGTCCTTGCTTTGCCACTAACCAACCGTCTGAGGGATGTCTCTGGGCCTCAGTTTCCCCATCCATAGAACCCAAGTGATTCTCAAGGGTCCTCTCTACACATGACAGTCTGTGATTTTGCAGACAGCAGCAGGGGCTCAGGCCAAGAAAACCTACTCCTGTAGAGGCCCCCCTTAGGGGTGGGTGTGGGGGGAAGAGGCTGGAAGCAGGGGGCCATGCCTACTGGTTAAGAACACAGCCACTAACCTGGGGGGCCTCTGCCACTCATCTGTCACCCCCCTCGCTGGACCACAGTTTCAGCAGATGCACTCCAGCATCTCAGGATTCTGGGAGACTCGTCTGAGGGGCCCATCGGATAGAGTGAGAAGCCCAGCCCCACCCCTCTAGGAGGGGTGGGCTTAGCCCACTTAGGAGGTTAAAGCAACTTGGGAAAAGCACTTATTCTCAGCTCCTGGAATTGCCCTTCACTTTCCTGGCAGATAAATGGGGCAAAACAGAGGAGGCTGTTGCATTTAAATGGAGCAAGGCAGGCGGAAGTTTATAAGATTTGAATACACTTTTTGGCTGCTTTTGAATATTCATTTGCCCAAGGGAGTGCCAGGCAGCCAGATCCCCAGGCCCAGAGGGAGGTTATTTGAGGTTGGGGGGAAGGGAAGCACCGAGGCAGGTTTGGCAGGAATCCCTGCTCCTCAGGCTCGCAGGAGCTAACTGGTTTTCCACCAGCTAAAATGTCACAGGCTCAGAGTAAATTCTGGGAGTTGATACACCCCGCGGTTACTGTTGCCATAGCAACTGCCTCCCTGTAACCATGTGTACAGGCAGATCACAGCAGATAAGACAAGTCCAAGGAGGTGAATGATAGGGAACCAGCACAGGATTCCAGCAGGCCCCCAGAGTTCAGAAATGTGTCCCAGAATTCCAGCATATACCCTTGGCTTCTCAAATGTTCCCGAGAATTCTGAAACAGTGCCCAGAGTTCTGGAATAAGCCTAGAATTCTGAAATCTGTCCTCGAATTCCAGAATATTTTCCCCAAGCTCCAGAACTCTCTAGACATCCAAGAACACCCTCCATTTCTGGCAGCCAGGGCACACTCTCCAGGCAGCAGCCCCAAACTCTTAAACAAGCCCCTCAGTAGACCAGGCCCTTAAGTTCTTATTCCTTTTCTGTCTGAACTGGGAGGACTGTGGGGAGCTCAGGGCTCGTGTTGGAGAACAGGGTCAGGGGACGATCTGTGCGGTTGAGAAGATGAACTTGTCCTCATAGCTTGGGAAATTCAGACCATCACAGACATGCCCATCACATGCCAAACCTCAACCAAAGGGGGCTCCCCCGGCCTGACACATCCAGTGCATTCCACGGCATGCCTTGTTCTCTGCAGTGGGGATAAGTCTATACTGAGTCCTTCCCATGACCATTAGCACATTAATCCTGGGGCCTGAGGGGAGGGATTCAAACTGGAGGGCTGCCCCAAAGGCTCCTCTTTGCCCAGGAAGCCAGAGGTGGGGAGCAGCTGAGCTGAGAAGCCTTAGTCTCCCAGCTTGGGATGGGGGAGGGGCTATCCACCAGCCCAGCCCTCCCCTACCATCCCTGCCAACACAGTCCTCTAGGACGATTCCTGGACCAGAGCATCATCCCCATATGCTGGTAGGAAACTTCAGACTACCTTAGCCGGTTCCCTCTTCCTTTCCCTCCACACGAACTCACTGTCAGATCGGCTCCACTCTTAGCTCCCTTTCTCTCCCAAATCGCAACCCCCTCCCCATTCCTACTGCTGCGGCCCAGGCCTCATCTTCTCTCAGCCTCCTCCTCAGTCCCCCTGCCTCCATTTCTGCCCTTTCCCTTTTATAGCCCACAGACAAGGCCCTGATGGTTCCACTGTCCTGTTCAAAGCTTCAGTACCGACTCCCACATGTTACAAATCAAGCACAAGCATTTCACCTTAGCATTCAAGGCCCTGCGAGCTGTCCGCCTCCAACATTTCCCATTTAATCTCCCCCCACCCCCGCCAACCTGGTTGGTTCACGGTTGTCTGTCTGGAGAAGGCTCCCATCCTCCATTCCATCCCCGGTCCCAAGCCTCTACTTCTCTTCTTCCTCATCAAAGGTCCTTTGCTCCAGCGCTGAATCTCCAAACCAGTTTAAGGGCCACCTCCCTAGAGACAACTGAAACCAGCCCTCACCTTGTGCTTCTCTGAAACCCAGCACTTCTTGGCTGTACCACGTTTTCAGAGTTGTCTATGGATTGTCAGAACTGCTAGGAGATTCTGAGAGAGAACCAAGTAAAAGCGCTTTCCAAAGTGGGCTTTGCGGCACCCCAATGTGGGGCAGGGAGGGACCTCAAAGACCGTGGGAGGATGGAGGTCCAGCCAGTGCGGCACACAGACCTCCACACCTGTCCCACCCAGAGCAGCCTCATTTTCACCTGTTTTAGATAAGCATTCATTTATTCATTCATCCATCCATCAGGTATTTATTGTCCATTCACTGGGTTTGCTGCTTTCAATAGAGCAGTGAAGAAAAAGGCCAAGTTATTCTCGTGAAAATTTTAAGCTAGAGGGGAAAAGAGACCACAAGCATGTTAACAAATAAAGAAACGAGAAAACAGCAAGGAGTGATAAGTGCTGAGGACACACAAAAGGGGGTGGGGCACAGAATGACTTGGGGCAGGGGTGCAGGACGTCGTTAGACAGGCTGGTTAGCGAAGACTCTTTGAGGGAGTGATGTCTGAGCTGACTCCCAAATGACAAGAGAAAGACTAGCTGTGCACAGATCATTCTAGGGGAAGGGTATTCATGCAAAAAGGAAAAGTCAGTACAAAGGTCCTGAGGCAGAAACAAACCCACCATTTAAAAAAAAAAACACCAAAACATCAAGGGAGTAATAACCAAGGTCCATAGCCTATTCCCCTTTGGGAAATTGGGTTTTACTGCTTAAAAAAAATATAAAATCCACTTACCTAGTCTAATCGGGCCACTTCACAGACATCCGGTGTGTCCAGGGATTGCCTTAGGTCAAATTGAGAGTTGGTGGCAGGGCTCGGACCAACACTCAGGTCTCAGGACACTGCCCCAGGCACCATCTGTCACCCCTCGTGAGCAGTGCAGCCTCTCCCCTCAGCCTCGGCTTCTCCCACCCCCTCGGCCCACCCCGCTCCCTGCCCCTGCCCGGCCCCAGCCTGCACACAGGTGAGCAGCACGAATGAGATAATGTCTCCCAGGCCAGCCGAGCTCCAGGGAGCAAGCAACCGGCCAAACAAAGGCTTTATTGGATTTGTTAAACACGCACCCTGTGGCCAAGGGCCTCCTGGCACCAGACGGCATCACAGAGGGAAAAAAGAAAAGCAGAGGATGGAATTAAAAGGCATTTCATTTCCAGAGCCAAGGCCGACACTCGCAGAAGAAGAACGCGTCCCTCCCTGTTTGCTCTCCTCCCCACCCTCTGCCCACGTCCCCAGGCCTCTGTCGGTGATGCAGCCCCCCTGGCCAGGGTCACAGCTCACACGGTGACGCAGGACCTCCTGGGCCACCATCTTGAGGCCCCCAGCCCAGGAATCAAGGGTCCAAAAGGGATTCTGGGGAGGGAAGGACACGAGGGAAGTGTCTGGGAGATCATTTAGTCCATCCCACTGTCTCGGGGCTTGACTGCCTTCAGCACAGAAGGGAACAAGCCCCAAACCCAGAGAGAAAGTTCAGGCAAAGGCAGGGAGAACCATGGAAGCCAGGTAGCCTGGGGCCCCCTCCCCACCTCTGCAGCCTTGGGCAAGTCACTGACCCTCTGTGTGCCTGTTTCCCCGGCTATGAAAGAGGGGAAATGACCTTTGGGAGGCTGATATGAGATATTTTGGTATAAAGCTCCCGTGTATAGTAGGTGCCAAACACATACCATTTTTTAAAGGCACCTGGAGCCCCAGTTTTCCACGGGACCTCCACGGGGCGAGAGGGGTGGAGTCTCCCTGTTTTCAACTCCCTACTCACGCTACCAGACTCCCTCCAGTTTCCCCAGAGCCTAGTCAGAGCAAACTATTTGTGCATAAATACATTAAATTGTGTAACACTTTCAAGGCTTCCCCTGAAGAGTATCACCTGATTTCTCTCTGTTCCTTCCTTTAAAATCAGTCAGGCCACCAAGATATTTGTCTGTAAACAGATGCTGTTCCCCGACCAAGACTGGAATGGGGGTGGGGGCAGAGACGGGAAGGGTCTGTGGAAACTGACAAGCACCATAAGGAAATGAGACAGTTTGTAGATTACTGTAGAGGAGACCTTGTCACTGTCAGCTCTTTTTGATGTTTTTTTTTTCAACAAACATGTATTGAACATTTAGAGTGTGCTAGGCAATGTAGTAAATACATTTTGTTCATAAGAGCAAACAAAACAGACCCACCTTCTTTCCCCTTGGAGCTTACATATCAGGGCCAAGGGACTGGATGGTTAAGTAGATTCGTTAAGTAGATCTGTCAAATGACCCAGTTCAAAGGGTGCTAATCAATGAATCAGTGTCAGTCTGCAGGAGGTCTCTGAGGGTGTACCACGGGAGTCTGCCTTTGGACCAACTCATCAAGGATGAGAGAGCTTGGATTCAAGCAAGCTCAGGGAATTCAGGCACAGATGTTTACAAAGCAGCAAGCTCTGTATCAGGTCCTGTTCTAGGCACTGGAAACATAGCCCTAAACAAGACAGACCAAAATCTCTTGTCCTCAAGGGACTTATATTCTAGTTGAGGGAGACAGATAATCAATCAATCAATAAGTAAAATAAAAAGAATGTCAGATGCTGATAAGTGCTATGGAAAAAAATAAAGTGGAGGGCTAGAGCGTGCTGGGGTGGGGGGGTGTTGAATTTTAAAGATGACCAGGGAAGGCCTCACTGAGATAACATTTCAGCAAAAGCCTGAAGGAGGCAAATCAGGCAAACCACCTGGGTGACACAGAGCATTCTGAACAATGGGGAAGTATGTGCAAAGGCCCTGGGGTGGGAATGCCTGGCATGTTCATGGAGCAGCAAGGAGGCAAGTATGGCTGGACAGAACAGAGTGACTGAGGGGTGTAGGGTAGTAGATAAGGTCAGAGGGGAAACAAAAAGAGGCCATTGCAGGAATCCAGGTGACCAAGGAGAGTGCTTAGATCAGAGCAGACACACTGAGTCCTGGTTAAGACATGGGCTCTGGAACCAAGTTGCTGGGATCCAGACTTACCAGCTACATAACCTTGCACGGGTTACTTTAACTCTCTGTGCCCCAGTTTCCTCATCTTAAGACAGACCTAGTCAGAATATCTTCCTCTTGGGGTAGCTGTAAGAGTTCAGTGAGTGAACACCCATAACAATGTTTGGTTCGTATTAAGCACTTAAATGTCAGCTTTTTACCTTTACAGGAGAGAAACCTGCAAACACCATCTTAACCAAGTAGTCAAGGTGAACATCACCACATGGGGGTCGTTTCCCCCAATATGATGTGACAAGGAGGGCACTTCACCTCTGTGGTCTGCTTTCCAAAAACCCATAACCCCAATCTCGTCATGAGAAGAACATCAGACGAACCCAAGTTAAGGGACCATCTGCAAAATCCCTGGTCATTACTTCTCAACACTCTCAAGGTCATAAAAAACAAGGAAAGACTGAGAAAGTGTCACAGACCAGACGACACCCAGGACTACATGCCATGTGGGATCCTGGATAGGGTCCTGGAACAGGAGGAGGACATTGGTGGGAAAAAACTAGTGAAATCCACATAAAACCTAGAATTGGGTTAATAGTCACATACCAATGTTGGTCTCTTAGTTTTGACAAGTACCCCATGGTTGTGTAAGACGCTCACAACAGGGGAAACAAGGTGAGTGGGCGGAGATATTAGCTAATATTAAACTCCCCCAGGGACTGACTGGTATCTTTATATTATTCACTCAACAAATATGTAAAGGAGCAACACACCAACTCTGCTTATTCTGCAGGATCCCAAGGGGAGGAACAAAAAGTAGAAAGCAGGAGTTCCCTAACAATCCGAGCTATTCATCCCTGAAAAGGCACTTCCCCAGCATGGGAAGGGCTTGAACAGAGGCTGCAGAACCCTCTGCCTTGCAGAGCAGATTCTACCATCCGAAGAGGTGGCTGCAAATGACCCTGGATGGCTCTGGTCCCCACCAGAATATCTGAATCTCTGGTGGATCTCCAAGGCTGACCCCAACCCCCAGGTGGGTTGGCCCCAGCTCACCCTTTCCTTTCCTGTCCCTGATAAACAGCTGCCGCTGGCAGAGGCCAGCTGTTCAAACCCATCCACCCATCACCACATGTCAGCACTGTCAGTCATTCAACAAACTCTTGCTCAGTATGGCAGAGGGCCTCTGACACAGTTCATAAGACAGCCCTCAGAGGGATCAGATCCCAGCTGTGCCACGTCCAGCTGTGTGACCATGGCTGGGCCTCTTAACCTCTCTGAGCCTGTTTCCTCATCCCAAAATAGGGAAAACAGTATAGCACCCACTTCAGGATTGGTGTGCTTGTCAAAAGGTAACAATATGAAATCAAACCATCGTGCTGGATGCCTTAAACTTATACAGTGATGTATGTCAATTATTCATCAATAAAACTGAGAAAAAAGATAACTATAATACTTATGCTTATGTGCCAAGCATTGCTCTGGTCACAAAAGGGGCACATAGCAGAACAGACCCCATATCGCAAGGCTCCAGAGAAGAATCGTACAATCGCCTCCCCAAAAGTTTAAAGACCCTGACTTTAGCTGCAGTTGATGACTTAACCAAAGAAGACTGGCATTTGAAATCTTCATGCCTTGACTAAACTCTTTTTGACTCTTTAAAAATCCAATTCAAATACAGA
The DNA here is from genome assembly GCF_048773025.1 of Camelus bactrianus. Lineage (NCBI taxonomy): Eukaryota > Metazoa > Chordata > Mammalia > Artiodactyla > Camelidae > Camelus > Camelus bactrianus. The sequence continues at coordinate 65,718,991 of NC_133551.1, read as the reverse complement.
CATCCTCAAATCCCCAAGGCAGCCCCCCTACCCCGATCAGCCCTCTTCCTCTCCCTTACATCCCTGCCCGACACCCCTGCCTGTCTTTGTCCCTGCAGCATCCCCGGTCCTGTGGGCATCCCAGGCCCTCCTCTTCATCCGAGGTCCACTGTCCCGTTGGTACACCAAGGGTGGCCTCAGTTGCCCCAGTGATGACTGTCTCCAGTTTGGCCAGCAAGTAAGGATATGATGTGTCAAAGCCAGGATGTTTGGAGGCCAAAGACCAAGTGCAGAGAGGCCAATCTCTAAATGGCAGAGGGCCAAGCTGGTGGGCCAGGAACTCAGCCAACTGCCCTGAGCACCAGAAAGAAGTCAGGTGGAGGCACCCGGTGTTGGGGATAGGAGCGCAGAGTGAGTGGGCCGGGGCCAGAGAGGCCTGGCTCATAAGAGAAGCAATTTCTAATAGTACGCCTAGTCCCTACCAGGCGCTGTCAGTTGCTCCTTTAGTGTCTCCCCAGCTGCAGGCCCTTTGTACTGGGCTCTTGGGACACTGAGCCAAATAAGACCCAGCCCCCGTCCCCAAAGAGTTCACAGTTGAGGATGGACAGAATGCGGCAGCCAATTAAAAGAAATCGGGTTTTCATCCTGATGGAAGGATGCACACAGCCCCGAGGGAGCAGGCAAGGAGCAGCTGATCTGCCCTGGGCAGCCCCGGGGGGCTTCCATGAGGGAGCATCTTCTCTCAAGGGACTGCCCATCCAGCAGGGAGACGCCCATGAACACAGGCAGCCTGGGGCCACGCTCTGTTCTAATTTCTTGCCCCAGGATGAGAAACTGGGTCTTAGCCTTATTCCCCCAACTTTGTGTTGGGCCTGCCTTAGCAGCATGCTGGAGAGCCAGGGCTTTGAAGTCAGACAGGCTGGGACCAAACCCCCCCCCCTGCCACTTTCTAGCTATTAAATATTAATACCCACAGCAGCAATAATAATTCATGAATGGATAAATGGATTAATGGGTGAATGGATGAAGGGAAAGGCTGTAGAGGAGTTCCTTACATCTCTTCCCCGGAATAAGGTCAATCCCAGAGTCAGGGCTGGGGCCAAGCGTTCATTTATTCTTGCAGGCAACAGGTATTTGCTGAGGACCTGTTATATGCCAGGCACTGTTCGAGGTGCTGGCCATATCGCAGTGAACACCGTAAGCCAAAATCCCTGCCTTCAAGACCATCCATCCTAGAGAAGAGACATAAGCTATAAATAACTAAACAAGAAATATAAATATGTCCAATCTCAAGAGTTGCTATAGAGAAAGATAAAGTGGGGTAACAAACATGGAGAGGGCCCAGGGAGGAAGAGGGACTTACTTTTAAACAGAAGGCTCCCAGGTGACCTGAAGGAAGAGAGGGAGTGAGCCCTGCAGGTATCTGGCAGAATGCTCCAGGCAAAGGGAGGAGCCAGGGAGGGAGCTGGCTTGAGTGTTGTGAGATGGCCAGGCAGCCAGTGTGACTGAGAAGGGACTTGTGTGGGGCTTGATCGTGCAGGCTCTTGTTAACCTTATTGGGATCTGGGTTCATATTCAGAGTGAAATGGGAGCCACAGAAGAGCTTTAGGAAGAAGAGGGACAGGACATGACAGATGAAAAGGCTGCCATGTGGAGAACAGCCTGCAAGGGGCACAAAGACAGAAAGGGGGAGGCCAGAGAGGAGGTTCTCGCAGTGTCTGCAGTGAATTCTGGATGTATGTTGAAGGTAAAGTTCATAAGATTTGCTGAGAGATTGGATGTGGGGTATAGGATAAAGAGAGGAGTCAAGGATGGCTCCAAAGTTGGGACATCAGCAGCTGGAAGTGTGGGGTCTCCATTTACTCCGATGGAGAAGGCAACGAGAAGAGAGGATGCCCATGTAAAGATGGCCGACTGGACACACTAAACACTTTGGTTCTCCCCACCTCTCGGATGCTAAATCAATAGTAAAGGGATTTCTTTAAATGTTTGAAGGTATGAGCCCAGAAGGATGGGGAGAATGGGAGAGGAAACATCAGGAAACAAAATTTCAGGAGCTGGACAACTGAGGAAATTGGATCAGGAACAAAAATCCCCAAAGACTCTGGAAGTTGGGGTAAAGGACAGTTCAGATGAAGAGGATTATTTGAGAGGCTGTTTTTAGAAGCTGTAATCACAGAGCAGACACCACTAGACAGGCGACATCGGGCACGGTGCATGGGATGCTACTCTACTGATGACAGGGAGATTCAGGGAATGTGAGCAAGCTGGATGTCAAGACCCCAGTCAGCTCCCACCACTGTGCTTTCAGGACACTGGCAGCCAGACTTACACCCTCTAGGCAGACAATTAGAAGAGCTTTCTCAGGGGAACTTGATGAACCAAAGAGAAAACCTAGAGAAACCCTAGAGATACAAATATCGGAGATTTTTCAACTGAACATCCCTGCCAGTTCATCCTGCAAAGAAGCCCACAGCCCACAAGACGTACCCATGTACTCAGAGCTTTCAGTCAGCTTCTACTTTTCTATTGTAAAATACGCACAGATAACTGGAGTTAACTAGAAGAAGAAGAATACCTCTAACTTAATGAAAGATAAAAATAAAACAAACAGAAAAGACCAACTTGAAGGTAACAGAGAATAGCAAGGGGAAAAAAAAACCTGTCTTAATATCATCAAAGAGATAACATAAGAAATGCACAGGTAAAATTAAAGTAGGATTCTCCTTTTTTAAAAAGAGACAGAGCACAAAATTTTAAAACTTTTTAAAAACTTAAAATATAATGGCAGAAATTAAAAAGCAAAACTTGAAAGATAAGTTTTAGTTTTTCTAGAGTGATAGATAAGGAGAATAGGAGAGAAAAAGAGAAGGCCAGAGGACTTGTCCAAGAGTTCCATTTTCAAATAATAGTTCTAGAAAGAACAGAAAAAAATGGGGGGGGGGCACAGAGGATCATCAATAAGATAATTTAAGAAAATTTCACAGATCTAAAGAACAGCTTTCTAGATTTCAAGGACTCACAGAGGGTCCAGTACAATAAATAAAAGTAGACCCAGACCAAGGCACATTGCCGTGAAATGTCACTACTCTGGGAACTAAGAGAAGATTCTCTGAACTTCCAAATTGAAAAAACAAGGAATGAGAACAGCTTCCTTCTCTTCACAGCAATACTGGAAGCCAGAAAACAATAGAGCAAGGCCTTCAAATTTTCTGTAGGAAAAAATAATTTCCAACTTGGAATTCTAACATCCAGTCAAAGATGAGACATTTTCAGATGTGCAAAATCTCAAAAAAAAAAATCATCTCATATACCTTTTCTCAGGAACTACTGGAGGATGCACTCCACCGAAACAAAGGAATAAACCAAGAAAGAGGAAGAATTAGGATTCAGGAAGCTGAGAGAGACAGAGAAATCCTCCAAGCTGATAATGATGGATCCCAGGATGACACCTGTGTACCAGGTGTCAAAAGCAACCCGTCTAACCTGAAGCAGACTGGAAGGCTCTGGAAGATTTCTTCAGGAAGATGAAATTAATTAAAAAAAAAAACTGATGCATTCAAATGTCTTGAGAGAAGATTCACACTATTGACCAACACTTTGGGGTTCACTTAGTTATAAGTATAAACAAATAAAAATACTTTTTGAAAAAGGCAATTAGGGAAAACAAAAACTTGCACAGAAAAGGAAAGATTCACAGCATTATTGGGAGGATAGGGGAATGGGAAGAGCAAGGTAAGGATGGGGAAGAGAGCAAAGAGAGCTAAACTCTCATCTTCCTTAGTGTAAAGTCAAATACCTAGGGTTCTACTTCTGGCATAGGAATGAGAGAAGTCTGCAGATTTGTTCCCCAGTGAAACTGCTAAAAATTATTTATAGTCTCTGGAATCATTTCAAGTCTTTAGAAATGGTCTTAGGGGCATACAGCAAATGAAGAAACATTTATTCAAGTAAACCTAATAAAACTCTATAAGAACAGCAAAAGTTTATGCCATTTGAACTACAATCTACTTCCTGCCTTTCTCCTCCCAGCCCAGCATTATGGAACTCTACTCCAGTTGGGTACAGCCAATAGCACAGGGCTCTGTCCCCTTAGCTCCCAGTTGGAGGCCTGCAGTATCTTCCCAGGAAGGGCAGGATATTAGCATTTCTCATCCTATCCCAACTTACTGTTGCAAAGGCTAAGTTTCAGGGGAATATAGCAGAGATATGGAGGCTCCCTTCGTCTTCCTAGTGCCCACTAGTGGAATGGAGGAGCTACCTTGGGAGTGGAATACTGAGAAACACTGGGACCTCAATTACCCTCATCCTGGCTCATTCATAAAGCAGATATTCCATGCCAGGAGTGGCAAGCTGAAAAAAACCAAAGGCTACAGCTACTCCATCAAATGCCCAGCTCCTAAAGCAAGGATGTCACTCAGAGAGAAGGGTACCATTGTCTCCACCCCCAGATCCAGAGTCCTGGCTTGGAGATCTTACACAAGGGTAAAGACAGACCATAAAAGAGAGAGTTCCAAAACTTGTCTCAAAAGAACTGACTTCATTGGCAACAGTTTGGGGAGATTTGGGGAAAGCCTAAGGATGCTTTCAAACACAATAGAGACTGTAGCAAAAAAGACTAAAAGGGGACTGGTACACTCACCTGAGACACAGGCTAACCCATAAACTGACTAGTTCACCAGGAAGAATCAGGGGAGACAGATAAGAAGAGCCCTCCTGGGGTCAGAACAAATCTTAAACAATGACCTCAAAAACTATACCCACAAAGGAGGCCAAAATTGCTACATTACTTTAAAAGTCCAATTTCCAAAAAAAAATTACCAGACATGCATAGAAATAAGAAAGTTAGATCGACATGAGAAAAAAAAAGCAAGCAACAGGCACTGTATGTGAGGGTGACTAGATGTCAGATTTAACAAAGAACTCAAAGTAGCTATTATAAATATTATCAAAGATCTAAAAACCATTCTTAAATAAGTAAAGGGAGGTTTGATAATGATGTCTTACTGAATAGAGAACATAAATAAATAGAAGAGAGTTTAATGGAAATTTTAGAGCTGAAAAGTACAATAACTGAAACGAAAATTTCACTAGACAAGCTCAGCAGTAGCTATGAACTGTCAGAAGAAATAATTAGCAAACCTGAAGACAGATTGAAAGAGATTATGCAATTCAAAAGAAAAGACAGAAAAAAGAATGAAAGCAAATGAAGAGCTTCAGAGAAGTAGGGAACACCACTAAATGAACCAATATATGCATAATGGGAGTATCAGAAGGAGAGGAGACATATAAATGAGCAGAAAGAAATAATGACTAAAATTTCCCAAAGTTGATTAAAAACTTTAATTTACAGATTTAAGAAGCTCAAAAACCTCCAAATAGGATAAATGCAAAGTAGCAAAAATGCTGAAAGTCAAGCATATGAAGGAAATCTCCAAAACAGCAAGAGAAAAATGAACCATCCCTTGCAAAAGAATCCAGTAAGATTCACTTCTCATCAGACACAATGGGGACCAGAATCACTGGGATAATGTATTCAATATGCTTAAAGAAAAAAAAAAGAAAACTGCCAACCAAGAATCCCATACCAGAAAAACTATCTTTCAAAGAAGAAGGAGAAATAAAGATATTCCCAGTATTACTCTGATACCAAAACCAAAGACATCATACAAAAACAGAAAACTACAGCCCAGTATCTCTTATGCATATGGCGTCAAAATCCTCAACAAAATGCAAGCAAAGCAAAGCCAGCAATGTATAAAAAGAAGCATACACCATGCCAAGTGGGATTTACTCAGGAATGCAAGGTTGGTATAACATCTGAAAATTAATTAATGTAATACATCATATCAATAAATTTTTTAAATCACATGATCATTTAGAGGGCATTGTGCTAAGTGAAATGAGTCAGAGAAAGAGAAATACTGTATAATATCACTTATATGTAGAATCTAAAAAAAAAAAAAACTAGTGAATATAACAAAAAAAAAAAAAAAAAAGACTCACAGAGAACAAACCAGTGGTTATCCATGGGAAGAGGAAATGGGAGAGGTGCAATATAGAGGTAGGAGATTAAGAGGTATAAACTATTATGCATAAAATAAGCTACAAGGATCTATTGTACAACACAGGGAATATAGACATTATTCTATAGTAACTGTAAATGGAGTATAACCTTTTAAAATTGTGAATCACTAAATTGTACATCTGTAACATATAATATTGTACATCAACTATCTTCAATTTAAAAAGAGCAATGATGTTGAAGATGCAAAAAAAAAAAACCCACACAATCATTTCAATAAACACAGAAAAGGTATTTGACAAAATCCAACAGTCTTTTATAATTAAAAAAAAAAAATTCAGAAAACTAGGAATAGAAGGAAACTTCTTCAACATGATGAAGGGCATCTGTTAAAAACCCACAGTTAACATCATACTTAATGGTGAAATACTGGAAATCTTTCCCCTAAGATCAGAAACAAGATAAGACTATCTGTTCTCATCACTTCTTTTCAGCATTGTACTGGAAGGTCTAGCCAGGGTAATTAGTCAAGAAGCAAAGAAGGAAGGAAGGAAGGAAGGAAGGAAGGAAGGAAGGAAGGAAGGAAGGAAGGAAGGAAGGAAGGAAGGAAGGAAGGAAGGGAGGGAGGGAGGGAGGGAGGGAGGGAGGGGAAAGGAAGGGAGGGAGGGAAGAGAGGGAGGGAGGAAGAAAGGAAGAAGCAAAATACCTCTGTTCGCAGATGACATGAACATGTATAAAGAAAATCCTAAGGAATTCACTTAAAACTATTAGAACTAACAAACAAGTTCAGCAAGGTCCCAAGAGACAAGGTGAATATACAAAAAGCAATTGTAACAAACTACTATATATAAAATAGATAAACAAAAAGGTCTTACTGTAGAGCACAGGGAACTGTATTCAATATCTTGTAATAACCTATAATGGAAAAGAATATATATATGTATAACTGAATTACTATTCTGTATACCAGAAACTAACACAACATTGTAAATCAACTACACTTCAATTTTTAAAAAATCAATTGTATTTTATATACTTGCAACAAACAATCCAAAATTAAAATTAAGAAAACAGTTCCATTGTCATTAGCATTGAAAAGAATAAAATACTTCGGAATAAATTTAACAAAAAAAGTGCAAAACTTATCATCTGAAAACTACAAGACATTTTTGGAAAGAATAGAGAAGACTTAAATAAATCTCAAGATGTCCTATGTTCACAGACCATAAAATTTAATATTGTTAAGATGGCTGGCATTACTCCCCAAACTGATCTGTAGACTCAGTGCCATGCCTATCTGAATCCCAGTGGCATTTCTTGTAGAAATGGAAAATCCAGTCCTAAAATTCATGTGGAATTACGAGAGGCCTCAAATAACCAACAATCTTGAAAAAGACGAACAAAGTTGGAGGAATTACACTTTCCAATTTCAAAATGTACCGCAAAGCTACAAGAATTAAAACAGTGTGATATTGCATTGGATAGACATATATGTTAATGGAATGGAATTGAGAGTCCAGAAATAAACTCATACCTCTATGGTCAATTGATTTTTAACAAAAGTACCAAGACCATTCAAGGGGGAAAGAATAATCTCATCAATGAATGGATGCTGGGACAACTGGATAGCCACGTGCAAAAGAATGAAGTTCGACTCATACCTCACATCATACACAAAAAATTTAACCAAAAATGGATCCGAGATCTAAAGGTAAGAGCCAAAATTATAAAACTCTTAGAAGTAAACATTGGAGTAAATCTTCACGACCCTGGATTTGGCAAATGATTCCTAGATGTGACAGCAAAAGCACACGCAACAAAAGAAAAAAAATAGGTAAATTGGACTTCATCTAAATTAAAAAAAATTTGTGCTCCAAAGGACACTATCAAGAAAGTGAGAAGAAAAGCCATGGAATGGGAGAAAATCTTTGTAAACTATACATCTGATAAGGGACTTGTATTTAGAATGCATAAAGAATTCTTATAACCCCATAATAAAAAGCTAAGTAATCCAAATTAAAAGTGGGCAAAGGATCTGAATAGATATTTCTCCAAAGAAGATATACAAATATCCAAAAATATATGAAAATATAATCAACATAATCAGCAGTCATGGAAATGCAGATAGAAACTACAATGTGATACCATTTTAAACCCTCTAGAATGTCTATAATCAAAGAGTCAGATAATAACAAGCGTTGACAAGGATATGGAAAAATTGGAAACCTCGAACAATGCTAGTGAAAACGTAAAATGGTGCACATTGCTGTGGGAAACAATCTGGCTGTCCATCAAAAGTCTAAACATAAAATTATCCTATGACCCAGCAATTCTACTCCTACATATAATACACCCAAGAGAAATGAAAACAAATGTCTACACAAAAACTTGTATACAAATGTTCATAATAGCATTATTCATAATAGCCAAAAGCTGAAAACAACACAAATGTTCATCCACGGATGAATGGATAAACAAAATGCAGCTTATCTATCCACTGGAATATTATTCAGCTATGAAAAAGGAACAAAGGCCTGATATGTCCTACAACATGGGTGAACCCTGAAACTATTAGGCTAAGTGAAGGAAGCCAGTCACCAAAGACCACATACTGTATGACCCATTTATATGAAATGCCCAGAATAGGCAAATATATAGAGACAGAAAGTAGGATGGTGTTGCTCAGAGCTTGGGGCAATGGGGCAATTTGATTGCACTCTTTAAATTAGGTAAATTACTTGATATGTGAGTTATACCTCAAAACTGCTACCCCTCAAAAAAATCAAAAGACTAGCAAAAAAAAAAGGGAAAATTCAAGCAGCAGTGATTCAAGTATATTGTTTAGAAATACAAATAGAAATACTAAAATAATCATCAAAAAGAAGTCAAAGTGTTTGCCTTTCTGGGTGGGGAATTGGTGTGAAGTCAGGGGACGGTTGATTTTTATAATAAATCTTGTAGAATTGTTTAGATTCTTTCAAATGTGTGCTTATATAACTTGGATGAAAACTAAAATTTCTAGATTTCAAACCACTGGTCTGGAGGCCTAAACCAGCCCACTGCAGAGCTTGGAAGAGAAAGAGGTGGGGAGAGGAGGGGAGGGGTAGGGAGGAAAGCCGATCAGATACCTTAGATTCTATCTCACAGAATTGAAAGCTTGTGCATTTGGCCAAGGGCCAGGGTCTGGCCCCAAAGTAAAGAAGCAAGTGGGGACACAGCATTGTTCCGAGGCTGCGGACATTGCCGGACCTGCCCACTGCCTTGCAGATCTGAGCCTCTGTCCCAAGGGACAATCCTTCAGCAACTACAATGGTCTAAAGGAAACAGGGCTGTTGCCAGGGAAACCATCAATGTCTGTCCGGGCTGGCACTGACCCAGAATCCCCTGGTGTTTACCGAACACCTACGGTGTACCAGGTACCTCTACAGATGTCCTCTTGGAATCCTTCCAAGAACCCTAAGAGGCAGGTGGGTTTATCCCCATGTTCCAGATGAGGAAAGCGAGGCTCAAGGGGGTTTTGCAGTTTATCTGAGGCCATAAAGCTAAAAAGAGCCAGGATTATGTCCCAGGTCTGGCCGTCCCCAAGTCTAGTTCCCCTTGCCTACAGCACTTTCCAGGGCTGGGGGCGAGGCAGGGAAGGAGTCTGAGAAAGGGCAGCCCTTTCCTCGAAGGGCAACTGAGGCTACATTTGAGCCCAGTTTACTCCAAGATTCTCCATTTTCGCTTCTGAGTGGATCACAATAAAAAGTTCAAATTAATCATGAAATGATGAAGGCTCTAACTCAAGAGGGATAGCAAGTTTGGGCACTGGAGCTGGGCATGATGGCTTAAAACAGGCTGGCCCAGCCCCACTCCCCTCACCTCACCCCTACTTCCCGCTCGTCACTCGACAGCTCAGCCATCACTGCTCACTTCTATGTGGGGTCACCCAGATGTGGACTAGGACCCTAGGGCACTCTTGGGCCTCTGATGCCAGTTAGAGCTGCCCCACATCAAAGCCCTGGGAGAAAGAAGCTGCATCAACTTTCTAATCTGGAAGAGACCTTAGGATCATTTAGTCAGTCCACTATCCTTATTGTACAAGTGGGAGACAACACCTTCAAAGAGAAAGGGACTGGCTCAGGTCACACAGCAAGTGAGTAGCAAGGCCAGCTCTCTAACCAGAGCACTACCCCTGATGCCTTCCCAGCCTGCTCCCTCCCCTGCCGTGGGTGCCAGTGCCCTCCTGCCACCCACAGCAACACCGCAGCCTGGACATCTGCTCCCCCTAGTCACACATGCTCTCGTATTACTTTCTCCTCTTACACTCAGTCTCAGGGCCAGGAAAGATGCTACTAATTTTCACTAAAGAGTGCCTGATAGGCATGCACCTCTCCCAATCTTTATATTGTAAAAGAACCTTAGAACCCTTCTCCCTCTCCTCTCAACGCTCCACACAATACTCAGCTTGAATTATTATTACTCCAATGACAACTGGGGAAAGCAGTGGGTCCACATACATGATCAGCAATTAGGAGGACAGGTTTGGATTCAGACAGATTCGGGGTCTAATTCTGACATTCGGTAACTATGTGATCTTGGGAAAGTCACAAATTTTCTGAGCTCCCATTGGAGTGCTTACTACACCTCCGTTTCTGTATGTTTCTCTGTCTAATCCTCACAACCGAGGTGGGCTCCGTTGCCCCCATTTAACAAAAGAGGAACCAGTAGGTTGGAGAGGTGATGTGACTTCCCCAGGTCACCCCACACGCCAGGAGGTGAGAGGGCTGGGATGGAAACCCAGGCTCCTTCCTTCCAGGTCCCAAGGAAGCACCCTCTCCCCTCCAACACCCCTTCCCCTGACAGTTGTTAGGGGGAGGTCTTTGTGACATCCTCTGCCCTTGGGGACAGCCCAGACCTGCCCCTGGGTCCAAAGAGGCTAGAATCAGCCCAGTTCTACCGAGGACACAGTTGCTGTGGGGCCTTCTCCGCCGGCCCCACCCACCCCATCGAGGCGCCCACAGCCGGTCCTAGGCTGATAAACCAGGGGCGACCGTGGCGCCTCAGCGCCCTCTAGCGGTGGCAAGAAAGAGCGTCTACGGAGAGAGGAAGAGGGACGGGGAGGGCAGGCAGAGGGGGAGAGGGAGGGATGGGGAGAAAGTTGGAGCAGAGAAAGGGGTTGGACAAGAGCAAGAGGAGACTGGCAGGGCATTTTGTCCCAGGCTCCGGAGTCCCTCTTTCTCCCCCTCCAGTGTTCCCTCTGCCAGCTGCATCTCTGGGTTTCTGCCCTCCAGCTCAGCCTAGGCCCTGGGGGCCTCAGAGGGCCACCCCAGCTCCAGAGAATCACTGAAACATCATCGGAAACCTTCTCTCCCACCAAACTGGGACAGTACGTCTGTCTCCTGGGATAGAGCTGCTAAGGCTCCCCTCCCCAGCGAACAAGGGGCCAAGAAGGAGTTCTTCCCTCCCCTCCCCCCTCCTCCCTCTCCCCTCCCCCATCAGAGACAGTCGGGCCCGCAGGAGACCCCCCTCAATCACAGGGTTCCATGCCTCAGATCCGCCCCAGCCCTTACCCACTCCCTCCCCTCCCCCCACCCAGCCGCCCCAAAATCCCGACAGCTGCAGTTGCCTTGGTAACAGCACCCCCCACCTGCCCAGCCCTTGCACATAAATAAACTGCCACCCAGGGAACTGGATGGAGCTGCTGGAAGAGGCCGAATGTGCAGAGCCAACTCATTTCCCGCTCCTCTCACTTCGGGATAATTAGTGCAAATTAAATTTCACACCCCTTCCCTAGCAGAGAGAGCTCCCTGGGAATGGATACCCACGATTCATGGGAGAACATACTTCCAACGTCTCTTCACAACGTGCAAACGTGAGAGAACATTTCTTGGCTACGAGTTCTCAACGATTCCCCAAAGTCGAGCTCAGACACACACAGCCGCGCTGGTGGACCGTAAGGGTGGAACTCTGGGAAATGGGAGACGGCAGTCCAATCTCCAGTCTGGCACCCTTCACCCAGGCTTTCCTCATCTGTAAAACCAGAGGGATGGGCCAAATCGCCAGAGAAGGGAAACCCTTGAATCATCAGGGCCTCAAACACATCCATGTCCATATGCCTGCCCCCAGGCTGCTTTCTCCTGCCACCTGAGTGGTCACACAGCATCCCTAGCTCACAAGGGCTCCCCCGTGCTTGGTCTAAAGCTCTGTCTGCTGTCTGATTTTTGCACAAGGGGCCTGCATCTCATTTTGCACTGAATCCTGCAAATTATACAGCCTCTCCTCCCTGCACTCTTACTTACACATGTGAAGAATCTGGATAAGCAAACAAGCACAACACACCTGGATGCAGATACGAATAGTACCTTCTGTGGACCAAAGGCTCTTTTAAGTGCTTTCTGTACCCTAACCTCATATGCCCCTCACCAAAACCCTGTGAGGCCAGTTCATACAGTGCTTCCTGAACCTTAACGTGCTCAGGGCTGGGGGTCCTGTTGCAGGATCCGAGTCAGCAGGTCTAGGGTAGGGCATTTCTGGCAGACTCCCAGGGGAGGCCGATGCATTGGATCCCAAGTCCTCATTTTGAGAAGCAAGGGTATAGTAAAGGCTATTGGTGCTCTGGTCCCCCAGCTGCTGTAATACACAGCATTATTTGCATGCATAATGGCATTCCCACACATAGTAGTGGATGTCAATTCATTGTAACGTCTCCTCACACACGTGCACCTACCCCTGGCTTCTGCATCCCAAAAGATGCAGGTGTGCAAATTCATTCATTCAGTCAGTGAGGAAATGAATTATTGCACATGGGTTTGGGCATCTTTCCATCAAATCTCAGTTCAGACATCATGCCATCCTGGAACTTTCCATGTCTCACTGAGATTAGGTCTGGAGCCCCATCTCTCAGCTCCCGCAGTACTGACCTGTGTTTACAGGTCTGTCTCCCCTGCTGGTCTGAGAGCTCCTCTAGGGCAGGAGACCTGGTCTGATTTGTCACCATAACCACACATAACCGTAACCATAACCACACGGCCTGGTCCCTAGTCAGCGCTCAATGCATCTTTATTGAACTGAATTTAATTCAGCACTGCCATTTACTAGTCATGTGACCTCTGATGACTTCTCTGAACTTCTTTTTCCTCATCTTCCAGGAAGATGGCTCTGTTGGGGTCTGTAGTAGGTGAACTCAGTTCGGTCTTAAGGAAGGCACTAGGGAAGATTTCTTAAAGGAAAGGAAGAGACGTTGGGCTGAAATCTGAGGGAAGATCAGTATTTAGCCAGGGGAAGAGGGAAAAGGAGAGTTCCAGGCAGAGGGAATAGCATGTGCAAAGGCTCAGAGGTAAGGAAATGTGGCTCTTTCAAGGAGAAACCTGTTCAAAGGAGAAACTCGTGTGTCTGGAGTGCAGTGGGGACAATTCCCCATGAAGAGGCCAGAGAGATGCTGAGGGGCCACAGTTCAGATTTTATCTTGAAGGCAATGAAGAGCCATTGAAAATTTTAGTGATGACCTCTTATATGAGTTTTTCAAAGAGCCCTCAGACTGCTATGAAGCGGTCAGATCAAGGGCTGGGTGGAAGTGAGAATGAGAATGTGAGACCATTTAAAAGACTGTTGCCAGCAGCCAGGTGCCAGATGACGATAACTCAGACTAGAGCGGAGTCAGTAGAACCAGAGAGAAGTGGATTGTTTAGAGATACTTAGAAGGTAGAATTAAGTGCCTAGCAACAGCTTGGATGTAAAAACTCAGGGAGAAGGGAGAGCTGGCTAGACACCGCAGACCTCAGACAGATCCCCCCCACCCCCCCATCCCCGCTAGAAGCCAGGGAGCCACTCCCTCTACCTGCCTCTGAACTGCTCTCTTTGTCTTCCCCAACCACAGCCCACCTCACATGTGCTCACAGCCAACACAGGCACTGGGATGTTCTCGCAGCCTCTCTGGTGCCTCAGGGCCTTGGAAGTCTCGTCCCTTCCAGACTCTTCTCCAGGCAGAGCCCCACCACAGCACTCAACACAAGGATGCCGGCAGACATTCTGCTCTCTCCACACTGATCTGAGTGGCCCCCAGGCACCAGCTGTCCAGAAAGAGCCCTGAACTGACAGTCCCTCTCTCACTCTCCCACTCACTTGCTCTGTGACCTTGACCAAGTCACTTTCTCTCTGAGCTCCAACTGTTTCTCCATCTATCAGTGAGAGGCTGGGGTGCTGATTCCTAAGGGTCTGGGCATCAGAGTACCAAATCTCCTGAGCTATCATGATTGGTTCCAGGGTGGGCACGTGACCCAAGCTGAATCAATGAAAGTCCATCCTGAGACTTTGGTGGAAACTATTGTACAAAAGCATTTCACTTCCTGCTGAGGTTGCTAGCTGGCAGCATGTGTGCCTGGGGATGCCAGGCCCCCCTCCCTCAGAAAGGGGTTTGTCTGCAAGCAAAGTCAATACTTATCCCTGAGGGCATGGTTCAAGCACCTGGATCCAGCCATGCCTGAAATCAGTTACATGGACCAATAAATTCCCTCTTTTGCCTAAGCCAGTCTGAATTGCACTTCTGGTGCTTGTCTCCAACGGAGTCTTGACCTATATAAGTCTTTCAACTCATACGTGCTATAATATTTAGTGCTTTCTCCTGTGATTCATGTGAGATGTCTCCCCTGCCCTCATCTGATTCTTCTTATCCTCGTATCTTGGAATGTAGCTGAAGTGCCTCCTCCTCCTCCTTCAGTAATCCTTCCCTGACCACCCTGGTCCAGGTTGCTCCTTGTGTTCCTGGCATTTCCCAAAATATGTTTCGCTAAATGCTAATCCTTCAAAAATCTCACTTAATAAAAAGGATTGTATGATCAAACAAGCTTGGGAAACACTGCATGCTGTATCTTCCTTTGAGGGGATTCACTGCCATGAGCCTATTAAGAATTCTGAGAAGTTCTAACGTAAAGAAACCAATTCACTTTGTTCAGTCCAGTGTTCCACGAACTTACATCCTCATGGAGCAGTTTCTTTTTTCATGGGCTACCTAACATCCTGCAGGACAATGTTCCAGGGTCTCCCTGGACAAACGCTACCTTTTCCTCAGCTTCCATTGAGTTACTCTTTGTTCCCTGCAGGGGCCTTTGCAGATCTAGTGCTTATGAAATGCCCCCTGAGTGTCAGGCCCAGAACAGGTGGCTGGGAATGCATGGATGAGTCAGTCACATCCCAGCCTGGAAGGAACCTGCAGGCCAAGGGACTGGCATGTGTTTCTGCGTGAGTCCAACCTGGGCCCACTAATGTTGTGTGACCTTAAGCAAGTCACTCTCCCCATGTAGGCTCCAATTTTTCCAGGATGGGATGCCGTGGTCCCTAAGGATCTGGCCAATCAGAGCACCAAACCCCTTAGACTGCGAAGTTCCAAGGTGGCCACATGACCTGAGTTGAGCCAATGAGAGTCCATCCTGGGGGCTCCCGAGGCCCTTCAGAAAGTTAGTTGCCACCTGTGATCATATGGCAAATGTGAGTTCGAGTGCATGAGTGCATTTTTGGTGGGCAAGAAGGTACATAGCTTTCAATACATTCTCTAAAGTCTCCAGATCCCAAAGGAGGTCTATAAATGCTGGCAGTAATGAAAATTCAGTAACAGGAAAGTTAGGGTAAGGAACTTAAGACCTTGTATGAAAGGGTAGGGAGACCAAGGCTCTGAGTGAGTGAATGTGTTCAAGCCTCCATGAATGCTTTTATGTCACTGAGCTGACATGGTTTTGATCTCTGATGAATTCCAGTGACACCACTTTAATAGATGTGTGTCCTCAAGCAAGTCACTTAACTTCTCTGTACCTCAGTTTCTTCACGTTGTTAAAATGAGGATACGTCCAGGTCTGATCTCGTAGGGGGAGGATTAAATGAGATCATATAGGTGAAATTCTTTATCCAGGGATGGACACAGGATAAATGTTAAATAAAGGTTAGCTAGTACCATAATAGTATAGAGAGAATCCAACGGAAAGATAGCCCTTAATGAAGAGAATGGCAGTGAACTTCTGCAGGTTTTCCCTGAGTCACAGGAGGGACCTCCACACTCCATTTCCTTCTCCCTTTCCTGCCACCAAAATCTTTGCAGGCTTCCCACCCAATGAGTGTCCCCAAGGTGCCTGTCACTTCCCCTTACCTTGGGACCAATCAAAGCCAGAGTTCACAGTCCATTCTGATGCTCAAGGCTTCTTCGGCTCTGTGCTGTGGACCTGGGTCTCATACTCCTCATAGCTTGGGGTAGGCAGCTTCTGAGGTGGCTTCTGATGACGCCCACCTCCTGGTACTCATTTCCTTGTGTAATCCCCTCCCCTTAAGTGTGTGTTAGGGGTACGGTTAGGGTGACCTAGTGACTTGCTTCTAACAAGTAAAATAGTACAAAAAATGTTAGAACATCACTTTTTAAATTAGGCGGCAAAACACTGGCTTCTGTGTTGCTGGCTCTGCTGAAGCCGGCCACCATGTTGTGAGCTAACCAATGGAGAGACCCACATGGCAAGGAACTGAGGGCCACCTTTGATCGACAGAGAACGAAGAACTGAGGACTTCAATCCAACAGCCATCAGGAACTGAATTCTGCCAAGAGAAGTGAGCTTGGAAGCAGATCCTTTCTCAGTGAAGCTTTGAGCTGAATTAGCCTAAGCTGGCATTTTTATTGCAATTTCATGAGGGTCCCTGAGCCAGGGGACCTAGCAAAGCGCCCCTGATTCCTCACCCACAGAAAATGTGATACTAAATGTTATTGTGGAAAGCCACCAAGTTTGGGGGCAGTTTGTTACACAGTAACAGATCACTAATACACAAAAGGAGGTGGGTTTTTGGGTTTTTTTTTTTTTTTTTTTTTTTGGCTCCCTTAGCTGAAAAGTCCAGGAGTAGAGTTTGTTTCAGGTCTAGCTGGATCCAAATGCTCAAATATCAACAGAAATCTGTCTTGGTTTTCCATGAGAACAGAACCTGAGACAAGGATCTGGGTGCAGGTGGTTTATTTGCGAGGGGATTGCAGGAAGCAAGAATGAGAGAGAGAGAGAGAGAGGAGATTGAGACAAGGAAGAAGGAAATGGTGATTAAGGGTGTGTTTTCCAATTTGCTGCCATAAGCAACAAAAGCTGGACTCCTTTGGAACCTCTGAGAAGCCTGCTGCCTCCCAGTACTGTCCTTCTAAGCACAGGAGCCCGGGCATTCACTCCCAGCTCCTCACTGCACCAACTGAAGGAAGCCCTGAGGGTGTCAACTTCCCTGAACATCAGAGCTGCACCTAGGCTCCGGCTCCATCGCTCCTCAGCTCCAGAGATGCTTGAGGTGGACCCTGGCAGCTGTGCCTGGGATCAAGATGATGCAAGATTCCAAAACATTTGCTCTATCCTCTGCCCCACAGTTCCCTCCTCTGAGATGCCTGCAGCACCAGACAGCCTCCTCCAAACCCTTCCAGCGGCACGGGCGGCCCCGGCTCTTTCCCCAAAGCTCAGCAACCCCTGGGCAGAAAGTTTCTCTTTCCCAATAGTTCCAGCAAAAGTCTCAGGATTGCATTTCCTTGGACAACGAAGATCACATGCTCATCCCTGAACCAACCGCTGCTTCAGTTGGCTGGGCCTGTCTTGACCACCTATCCCTGGGGTCATGGACCAGAGTTAGTTTCTCTGTTGAAATGTGGGGGAGAAAAAGGAGGAGGAAAGCGGGGGTGGGGAGAGAGAAAAGGAGGGGGAAGGGGAGTGGGAGGGGAATGGGAGGTGAAGGAGAAGAAACGAATGCTAGGAGGGAAACAGACATCCACTAAGTCTACATGAGTCATGATTCATATTCGTGGGTCGTAAGGTTAGTTTAATAGGTGATCATTTCCATTTTGTTGATGAAGTAGAACAGTCATTTTCAAACTTTAGCCACATCAGGATCACCCAGAAGCCCTGTTAAAACCTAGACTTCTAGGCATTACTCCCCAGAGTCTCTGATTCAGCGGGTCTGGGATGGGGCTCAAGAAATTGCATTTTAAGTTCCCAGGTGATGCTGATGCTTCTGGTCCAGGGGCCACACTTTGAGAACCAGTGGAATAGAAAATATCAGAGTATACTGGTAGTAATAAGAGTGTTTTGGCCCATGGAACTTTTGTTCCAGTGACATATGCATGTGGACACAGGGTCACCATGGGAAAGGCATTTCTAACTGAAACCACCCCAGTGCAGCGAGATTAAGTAACTCTCCCGAAGTCACAGAGCTACCAGGTAGGGGAGCAGGGATTTGAAAGCAGGTCCAACAGGCTTTGAACCACAATGCGACACTGACTGTGACTGAACTACACGCAAGTAACTCACCACAGGCTTTGGGCAAGTTATCAGGCTGTGTTTGCCACATGAAGAAAGGAGGGTACAAAATAAGCTGTTGTAACAAATAGACCCCAAAATATATTGGCTTAAATGAGATGCAAGTTCATTTCTCCCTCATATGACAGTCCAGAGGTACATATCCAGGGCAGCTCTGCCAGCCTTCACATGTGGCCTCCGTGCTGGGGTCCAAGGATTCTGCTCCAGCAGTTGGAATAAGGGAAGGGGAGAGGAAAGTTCACTCCTGTCCTTTTAAGGGCCCAACCTGGAAATTACTCAAGTCATTTTCACTCACATCCTATTTGCTAGATCCCATCACATGATTGGATTGATTGCAAAGGACACTGGGAAATGTAGTCTTGAGCTGGAGGACCACAAATACTGGGGACAACTGGCAGACTGTACACTACCACGTAGTGTGTGGCCTGAAGGGCCTACCCAGGGCATCCAGGAGGAGGAGGGCAGCCCCTGGAAAGATCCCCAGAGGGTTGCCTAGTGGCAGTGTCCCCCCGCAGAGAACAGGATAGTCGACCAGCTTTACTCCCCCAAAACAGGGTCCAGCCACCCTTCTCCAGCCCCAGCTGCAGATCTAATGCTAAACTCCTACCCAGACTATCCCAACTTCACATTCCCTAACAGGTTTCTATGGAGAGCATATTTTCCAGCTTATTACATCATGTCAAGTAAAGCTTTCAGTTTAAGATTCAAAGTTTATTTACTTAGAAAATGTTTGCTTTATCAAAAAAGGATGCTGTGTGGATATTAATAAAGCCATGTACCTCCAGCCAAGAAAATAATCGCCTCTGGTTGAATGGGAGTGAGACCACATTAGACTTTATGCCAGGGCTCATTTTTATTGGCCCCGCCACTGTCTTATTCCCAACCGCAGATGCTTCTTTCTCTAATCTTTCCGAAAAAGCAGTGACTCATAAACAAGAACAGATTTCTCTTGCTTGCAGAAAAGGTAAATTGCTGGCAGAAATAAATTTGCAGATGCTAGAATTTCACAGAGAGGAGCTTGCTGGTGGAGAGGGTTTGCTAGCCTGCCCTGCTCCCCCCTCCCCTCTCCCTATCTGTACCCTTTAGCTTCCCTACCAAGTCAAGCTGGGTGCTACTGGGGCCTTGCTGGCTCTGATGTTGGGTGTGGCGAGGAGGTGGACTCCACCTTTGAGAATGACTCCTCTGTTTATCTCCCGATTTGTCCCAGTTCCTGGGCCTGGGATTGGGCCCGGAGCCCCTGAGGTGGAGGACTCCGGCATCCCAGCGCCACACAGTACATCGACCTCGATTTATGTGGGTTACTCCCAGCCTGTGGACCTGTCGCCTGGCAAGGAGGGGGTGGGACCTGCCCAGGGCCTGCGGGAGGTGGTTCCTCTCTCAGGCAGACTAGAGACCCAGGTCAGCAGCAGATGGGCTCAGATGCCAGAGCATCTTCCTTCTGAGAGAGAGGGCCTGGGACAAGGTCTAGAAACTTCCCTCTCTGATACAGAATCCATGGCAGAAAGGAAGAAGGGATGCAGACCACTCTTTTCAAAGCCGCTGCTGCGTGCTCTCCCCCTGCCAGGCCTCTACATGCCTCTCCCCCCGTCCTCACAGCCACCCCAGAAGTTACTGTACCCATTTCACTGATAAGGAGACTTGAGTCACAGGGAGGGGAAGTCACTCACCCACACTCATGCGCCCTCTAGTGGCAGTTCAGGGATTCAAGTAGACCCTGCAACTGATCTCATTTTCCTTAAGACCTCCCTTCTCTTCCCTCTCTCTCCTCTTCTCTCACCCACCCCTCCCAGCCACCTTAACTTACCCCTAACTTCACTCCACTGGAATCCTGACTCCCTCCTCCTCTCCACTGCTCTTTTTATACTAAGCACAGAGCATCCAAGGGAGAACATTTTTCCAAAGAAAACAAATGTAGAAGAGCCAGAAGTAGGGGTAGAGGGAACCTCTGAGCCCCATAGGAAAAACTCAGCTCCCAACAGAGGTAAAGGCCTCAGAGATGAGCCATGGTCCCTCCCCAACTCCCACTGACACCCAAAGGGCAAGTTAGACTTGCCATGACCCCAGTGTATACCTAGAACCACCTTACCAACTAAGTTTTCAAGTGTTTAATATCCCTGCACTTCCCTCTCATGCCTATAATCTTCCCTGTTGATAATTTGATAATTTAAGCTTCTAATTGCTATTAAAGTCCAGATTCCTACCACCCCCAACCCACAGCCTTCCCAGAAAGGGTCAGTCATTTCCACTATAGTGTGAATAAGTCTCAGACACTTCCCTGAGAGAGGATGTTACTAGGAGAGGTTAGCCCCGGGGAGACATGGGCTCTCTCCACGTCCACACTTCTCCAGCAGCCAGAGGGACTCAAGGCTGCATTGTCTCCAAACACTCCAGAGCTGAAAGACACCAGATGTGGCCAATGGCTGCCCCAGAGCAGGTCAGGTGCCTCCCTACACTAATTCCTAGCATGGTAAAGGCCTGACTGAGGTCCCACAGGCAGCAGATGGTGAGCCAACTTCTGCGTTGCCATGGCAGCCCTGAAACGGGAGTGAGGAGGCAGCGTTGTGTCTTATGCCTAGATTATAGGAGGGCACATGGGTAGATGGATGCAACCCCATCGGGTGGCTGCAGGAGTCCCTGGATGTGCCCTGGCAGGGTGGGGCAGTGGTCAGGGGCCCAGGTCCTGGATGCCAACAGATCTGGGCTCCATGCTGCCCAGATCCTCAAAACCTGACTGGCTCAAGGTCAGGGGCAACCGAGGAGCTTCCAGGGACCTGCAACCCCTGCACAGAGGTTCAAGGACCTGTTATATATAGGACCCTCAAAGACAGAAGAGGTCTCAGAGAAAAATGACCTTTTGGAAGCAAAGATCAAAGGGCAAGAGAGGTCCCCAGGACCTGTCTTCCTCGTCTCTACCCAGAGGAGATGCCAGTGCTGAGGTCTCCGAGTGGCACCAGTGTCCAGTGTAGGTTCCAGCCCGAGGTGATCCCCTCCACCTCCAGGTCCCTGTCGGCAGTTCTCTCTCCCAGGGCCTGCCTGAGCCAAGCTCAGGAACAGGAGCCTCGGAAGCAGGCTTTGGGACAAGCTAGCAGGAGCTGGCAGGACACGCACCCAAGGCTGAACCTTGAAGCCCTTCCCCAGCCCACCCCCGGAGCCAACACTGGTCCTCAGAGGACCTTCCATTGTGTGCACCCACACAGCATGCACACACACGTACACATACAATGTGCACATACAAGGTGTACACATAGGCTGTGCACACACCGTATGTATACACACAAAACATGCACACACGTGTACACCCAGTGTGTGCGCACAATGTGTACACACACTATGTGCGTTCACACAATGTGTACACACACAATGTGCACACACACACAACATGCACACCCTTAGAGTTCACATGCAGTGACACAGCGTACACAGTAAGTGCTCAGGGGTGAGTGTGCTGTGCACTTGCCCCAAGGGCCCCCTTATCTGCCAGTGCATATAGACACACTGTGCACAACTTGTGCACACAACACACACGCAGGACACCCATACACTGGGCAGAAAAAGCGCCCAGCAAGAACTTATGCAAACACACCCACACGCCTCCCCACCTCGTACACAGCGAGCACACAGAACGAAGGCGGCTTGTGTGTGAATCAGGGCATGTGTCCATGCAGTGCTCCAGGAGAGGAAATCCACAGTGCACACGCACGGCCATGCACGCGCACAGCAGCTCCACACACAGCACCCTCAGCCGGGCCAGGCCGGCCCTGGGAAGGGGCAGAAAGAGGCAGGGAAGCCCAGGCCTCCTCCCCAGAGACAAGCTAAGACCTGGAGAGGTAGCCTGGGGCCTGGGGCAGGCCTGACTCAGCAGGTGTGCCGGCCCCTACGAGGGATGGACTACGAGCGATGGACGGTGAGGTCAGAGACCCATTTCCCTGAGAGGAGGGAGTGTCCAGGCTACAGTCAGGCCAGGCAGCCCTGTAATCAATGGGGGCAGAGGTGGGGCAGCCCCAGGGAGGCTCCCTGAGCCAGGCTGAGGCCAGGGGTGGAGCAGGCTCCACCTTGCCTGACTCTGGCCTTGTCTCTGTTACACCCACAGGGCCAGGAGCCCAAGCTGGGGGAAGAGGGAGGATGAGCCTAGAGCCACAGGGTGGGCATCTGGAGGCCTGGGTACTAGGTTTGGCTCTTTCTCTGCTGAAATGGACATCCCGGGCAGGCCCCTGACCAAACTCGGCTATGGTTTCCCCACTGAGTACCCGGGGAATACCCTTGGCTAGCTGCCCTCTGTGCTCCTACTGAGGCCAGGGTCCCCTAGTCATCTAAGCATCTGACTCACTGGGTGGCACCCGCCATGGTCAGGGTCCGGGCCCCACCCCTCTGGGAACTCTCCAGCACCAGCATGGGATGGGCTCATGGGAAAGACCAGTAGGAGGCTGCACCTCCCATGTGGCCCGTGGAACAAGGTGCCAGGTCTAGCTTGGTCTGCTCTTTGAGACATGTACCACTTGGGGACACGACCACCCCAGCATCATGCAAGAAGCACCAGGCTGGAGGTCAGAATGAGTAGGTTCTAGCACTGACTCTGTATGGTCCTGGGCAAGTCCCCACTCTGGGCCCATACTTAATAAGGAAGTTGAACTAGCGCTGGTCTCCCAGGGACATCTGGTTCTGAGATTCCATGACCAGAAGCAGCAGGTGGGCCAAGCTGGAGCAAAGAAGGAGAAGATCTTCGGGGGAGGCCCCTCCCCCAAGCTGAGATTTCCTGAGCAGCTTCTGGGTCAGGCACTGGGTCAAGCCCTGTATACACACAATCTCAGTTATGAGGAAGGTGCTAGGAAGATCCCCAACTTACAGTTAAGGACATGTCAGCTTAGGAATAACCCAAGGTCAGATTCCCAGTAAGTAATAGGATCAAGATTCAACCTCACATTTGTCTTAGATCTTAAACCCAGGAAAACTACACATGGGCAGAGTCTTTCTAAGTGCTTTACATGAATTAACTCTATCTACAACCCCAAAGTGGGTTCTATGATTATCTAGACTTTGGAGAAAACAGAGACCTCTCTGTTAAGTAACTTGCCCAAAGCCACACAGTTGGAAAGTGGAAAGCTGGGGTCTGAAGTGCGGCAGGCAGACTCCATCCAGAACTTAACCTTTCAACCATTACACTAAACCAACCCTGCCTGCCCCCACACACACACAGCCCAGCCCAGGAGAGCACCAGACTGTGCCCACACTGCTTTCCACTGACCATGTGTATCAGTTATCAACTGACTCAGTAATGCTGTGTAACAACCACAGAACCTCAATGGCACACAACAATAAACATTTATTTTCTCACCAGTCTGCAAGGCAGTTGGGTGGTTCTGTTGCTTTGGGTCAGGCTCAGCTGATCTCAGCTAGTCCTGCTCATGGGTCTGCTGGCGGCTGGCAGGTGGGCTGGGGGCTGGTGGGTCTAAGATGGGCTCACGCTCAACTGTCTGACAATTAACTGCCTGTCAGCTGGGATGATGGAAGTGACTGGGCCACGGGTCTCTCCTCCTCCAGGAGGCCAGCCCAGAATTGCTGACAGAGCAGTCACAAGAGAGAAAGTGAGAGAAGGTGAGAGAGAGGGAGAGAAGAGGGGAGGGAAGGAGAAAGAGAAAGAGGGAGAGGAGACAGAAAGGAAGCAGCAAGTCCTCTAGAGACCTCAGCGTGGAGCCAGCACATAGCCTCATCCCCCTTGCATCAGCCAAAGCAAATCACCAGGACCCCGGGACTCAGGTGCCAGGGAGAGGGAAAATAGACTCCACCTCTTGCAGGGAGAAGCTGCAAAGTCATTTTGTAAATGGTGTGATTACAGAGAAAAAGGAAGAGAGCTGGGCACATTTTTGCAATTGACCTACCACACCACGTGTCTATTTCCACTTTCATTGTTACACATCCTCTTATCTCAGAGTCATCGAAAATTAGGGCAGGGACAGGGAGGCTTAGAAATCGGCTAGTCCCCAGTCACCCATTCTACAGATGAGGAGCCTGAGGCCCCGAGAGGGAAAGGAACGTGCCCGGGGTCCCAGCCCAAGACTCTCCTCTGGCTCAGGGAGCGGCGCAGACTGGCCACCTTCCCTCGCCTCAGAGCTGCTGGTGCCCTCACTACCACCCCACTGAGCTGACACTTGGCACTCCGTCCCCCTGGAAGATGGCTCTCCTCCCAGCCCCCACCCCCTCATGCTCTCCAGACTGAACACTCCGTATTTATATGAGTCACACCAAGACCTGACATTTGTGTAATTGTCTTCCACATACAAAGTGTCTTCACCCAGTATTCAAGCCCCCCCCATCACCATAAAAGGGAGCAAAAGCAAAGATAACAATCAGCCTGACTGTTTACTGAGCACACTGTTCTAAGCCCTTGACGTGTATTCACTCATTCAATGCTCACACCAACACAGTGAGCAAGGTACGATCGATCATTATCCTAATTACAGGAGGGGAGGGTGAGGTTCAGAGAGGTGAAGTGGTTTTGTACCCAAGGCCACGTAGCTAATCAGTATCCAAGTGATGGCACAAACCTACGTTGGTCCAGCTCCCAACCCCAGGCTATGCCAAGTCACTGGGGTAGCCTGGAGAGGCCGTGCCTGAGCTCTTTATTTTTATCTCCCCAGAGTTCTGGCCTGGTTTGCGGCTGGGGGTGGGGCTTATTTCCGGAAAGAAAAGCTATGCATGAGCTCACCAGGAATCAGAGAGAGAGGGCGTAAGTTCGAATCCTGATTCTGCTGCCCAAGTTCAAATCCCGGTTCTGCCACCCAATAGCTGTGTGACGTTGGCAATCTACTTAACCTCTCTGTACCTCAGCGTCACAGTCTATAAAATGGGATGATGCCAAGAGTACTCACCTCCTGGGTTTATTGTGATGATTCAGTGAGTTAACATATATAAGGTAATTACTGGCACACAGTAAGTGCTCAATAAACACTGGCTGTTAGTATCACTGTCTGGCTTCTTTTATTATCACCCTTCTAATATTATCACCCTTTTGGCTTCTGGAATGCTAGAGAGTGACCTCACTGGCTGCTGACAAGCCAGCTAGCTCTCAACGCTGCCCTGCAAGTCGTGAATCTCTCCACCAAAGGGATGAGAGGGCAGATGTCCACAGGTCTGCTCCCCTCCCTTTATGTCCCCTGAGGGCTGGGTCCAGACTTTTAGAGATTCCAAGCAGTGAGGAGAGGGTGGTGCACCCCTCCACTGCCCATGTAAGTCCAAATAAAAACAGTACTAAACCATCAAACGAGCACAAAGAAGTTTAACAATGGTCTGATTCTTTGCATGATGACAACGTTGACGTTTTTTCTCAAATATAATGAGTTTATTTTGGTGCCTCCATCTTGCTGGCATCTCAAGCCTGTGCCAGGGCTGATTTAGCGTGTTCCTGAGCTGGGCTCACAGGTGGCCTGAGGAATCCGTAGACGCCAGGCTAGGCGCAGGGGCCCTCAGGAAGCATCCTTTCCCAAGAGCATCCCACCCTCTAAGGAGAGGCAAGAAGAAAACCCCCACCCAGGATGCTAAAAAAAAAACCCCTCAACCAACAATTTGGCAGCTGCGGTTGCCAGGGAGATGATGAGGGATGCAGGCTTGGTAGAGCCCCTGCCTCCACCCCAGGGGGGCATTCTCCTGGTGTCATCGTGGGGGCGAGGGGCCAGGCCAGGAAACATGAGCCTGAAGATCACATTCCCCCATTGTCCTCCTGTTGTCCTCAGAGCAGAGGGCGTGGACCAGACAATGGGTTGATGGACAGTAGGGAACAGCAGATGGTTTCTCCCAGCCCCCACCCCGCCAGCTGGTGCTACTCAGTTTGCCAGGCCTGTTGGAGAGGTCGGGATGGAGGCCGGGCCCAGCTGGCTGCAGACCCCAGCCTTGCACCTGCCCACATCGGGTTTTTGGAAAAGAGGCTTGAGCTGGGAATTAAGACCCCTGTGATGGAAAATAAGAGGAAGGATGATAACAGCCAACATTCACTGTGTCTAAAAGAAATCAGCTCTTCATGTAAAATCTAAACCCCTGCAAGGCCCAGCACGACCAAGCCCAGGCCAGCACTCCGGTGTCTCTGCAGTGCTCGCTCTTGAACCTCTGTACCAGGGCAGCACCGCCCTTCCTGTGCCTGAAATACAGTCCTTCCTTTCCAACCTCTGCGCCTTTGCATATGCTGTTCCCATATCCTGGACCACCACCACCTCCACCTCCACCTCCCCGCATGGTCAGCTCCTCTCCATAATTCACAGCCCACTTAAACAGCACCTCTTTGGAGAGGCTGGAGAAGCTCTGTCTGATATAGATCACTGTTTGGCTTCTTCAAACAGCACTTGTCACAGTTTATGATTATTGATTTTATTTGTTTCCTCCTTTATAATCTGTCTCCCCCCACCATCTGTCAGCTCCCAGAGCACAGGGACTATCTCTGTCTCATTCTCTGCTGTGTCCACTGCATCAAGAACAGTGCCTGGCACATAGTAAGTGCTCAATAAAATGTTTCTGGAACTTCTCAAGCTCTAGGCATTTCATCCTGCCCATCTATTCTATGAGGCTGTGGTTGTCCCCATTTTACAGAAGGAAGAGTGGAGATTCAGAGAGGTTAGTCATCGGTTAAACCAAGACTAGAATCTGGGGGTAATCCAACTCCAAAATCCCTGCTCTTAATCCTACTCCATTCCACTGCCTCCTCCCAGCTCTACCAGCACCAAATCCCTCTCAGGGGAGGACAATTCCCTTCCCCTTCTGGGTCTCTGTTTTCCCATCTGTAAAATGACAAAAACACAGCTCAGCATCCCTGGAGGTTCTTGTTGCTCTGATAGTCAAATATCCTTACAGAGATGAGCAGCCCAACCGAGACCCACCTGTCCTGTTTAATTCATGGCCTCCGCACTGCCTGGGTTTTAGGCGCAGGAGTCTTGGGTTGGAGTGTTGACAATGATAAGGAGGAACTGGAACTCTCCCACACTGCTGGTGAAAATGCAAAATAGTAGGGCCACTTTGCAAAACACTTGACATCCACTTACCATATGACCCAGCAATTTCACTCAAGAGAAACGGAAACAGATGTCCAGCAAAGACTTCTATGTGACTGTTGACATCAGATTTCTTTGTAACAGCCCCAAACTGGAAACAACCCAAATGTCCATCAACCAGTGAAATGGACAAAAAAATGTGAGACCTCTATACAATGGAATACTATTCAGCAGCGAAAAGGGATGAAGTACTGACAGAGCAACAACATGCGTGAGTCTTAAATAATTGTGCTGAACCAAAGAAGCCAGACACAGAAGACCTACACCGTATGATCCCAACTATGTGAAATTCTACAAAGGGCAGAACCAACATTTCTGGAGCCCAAGGCAAGCATACAAATGGAGGTCTGGGTCCAGAGCATCCCCCATCCCTTCTTTTCCCAACAGAGATTCCATCTTCCTCTGCAAGGGCTTCACATGCACAGGTGGGGCCTCTCGTGAGGCTGGCCAAGCACCATCCACAAGTCTGACAAGTGACCAACCTTTGGACTTAGGGACACAAACACCAAAAGTGTGGTCCAACTATAGGAGGATGACTCAGGGAAAAGGCTCGTGCAAGCCCTGGAGGCAAACGTGGGAGAAGGGAATTGGGGGGCCTGGGTCCCAAAGCCTAGTCCAGAGGAGGAGGTATGGCTTCTGGGTGGACATGACCCCTTGGCCTTGCAGACTGTTTGCCCCGTGGGGATGGGCCAGGCCAGAGGAAAGCCAGATCCCGAACTTCTAAAGCACAGGGCCTGGACAGGGGGCCCAGCTGCCCAAGGCTAAGGGCTAAGGGCAGTCTTTGAGGGGTGGTGACTCTGGGGTCAGGTCACAAGAGGTTTCAAATGCCAAGCTAAAGAGCTGAGCCTGCTCTTTTGAAAGAAATGAACATCCATTGATGAATTTGGGGACACAGGAGAGTCAGGAGCTGATCTGGACTTTGGAAAAACTCATTTAACACGTATCTATTGATTATCTACTATGTGCCAGGGCCTCAACCAGGAATTAGGGCGATGACCATGACCCAGATATGACTGTCTAGGAACCAGCCACACCAGAAGGGGAAGGGAAGAGTGCTTGGTGGGAGAAAGGAAAGGGAACCCCACTGACTGTGCGTCTGCTTTGCGCCAGGCTCGGTGCTGGCCATTTCAGATAATTTATCTTGGTGAATCCTCCCCATAGCCTGTGAGGGAGGTCCTACTGCCCCCCTTTTACAGATGAGGAAATTAAGGCTCCAAGTGAGTTGCCCAAGGTTACACAGTCAGGAAGGAGTTGAGCTTGATTTGAAATTGGATATGACTCCAAACTCAGGGTCCTTTCTGCTTCCACAGAGAATGGAGCTGTAACTCTTCCCAGGGTGCAAGAGGAAGTTAGAAGGCGGTCACATTCCCTGGGGGAAAAGGAGCTGATGGCCCCTGAAGACCAGGGAGCCCCGCAGCCCAGCCAGCTAGAGCAACATCACTTGTCCTTTTTAGAATTAAAAATGATGCAAAGCAATCTATTCCAGCGGGAACAGCCTCCCAATTCCCTGTGGTTTCATCACTCTTGCCTTCCTCCGGCCCCTTCCCTGTTGGATTTCTCATCCTCATCTCAGAAAAGCTAGAAGGGAGTGGGGGAAGGGAGATCCTTCTTCTCCAGAAAGCTTGGTCCTTTGTATGCTTTGGAGAGACTGGATTGGAACCAGCCAGGGAACACCCTAAAAGAAGATTCCCCAGGATTTGCTCCTGTGAAGACAGTACCCAAGGCATTAAGGTATCTTCTCCAAAGACCACAACTCGTGGGTGTGTGTCTGTGTGTATCTGTGTGTGTCTAGATGTGTGTCCACGTGTATATCTCTGTGTGTCAGTAGTGTGTCCCTGTGTCTGTCTGAGTGTGTGTGTGGCCATGTTTGTATGTGAGCATGTGTATATATGTGTCTCTGTGTCTCTGTGTGGCTGTGTGGGGAGATGACCCTGGCTTCTGACAGGCACAAATACTCCATGTCAGTCCCGGGTTCTGGTTCTGTCTATACAGCTCGCTGGCTGCGGGACCCCTCACCAAGTCACCTAATTCCTTGAGTCTTCTCCCCTCCCCTGTGAACTGGGGAGAGTGGTCCTCCCATCAGCTAAGTTGTGGTGAGGACTGACTGACTGATGTCTCATGAGCATTGTTCCAGATACAAACTGACAGGAGGTTATGTTATTAGGGCCTTTCTCTCCTTCTTCTTCCTCATACCACTTACATTCACCTATGTAACCATTCGTTATTGGCCCATCATGTGCCAGGTGCTCCAGTTTCAGGCACGAAATACCCTTTCTCAAATGTTACAGAAAAGGAACAGAAACCAGACTCAAATAGTCCAGTTTCCGGTTCTTATTTATTCATTCGTTCGTTGTCTATTGTGTCCCTTTCTAGCTGTATGAGCTCAGGCCTGTCATCTTCCTCACTAAGTCGCCACTTCTGCATCTGTAAACAGGACCTGGAAAGGATGCCTGCCTACCTTGTTTAAGCACTGGAAGGATCGATTGAAAACAACAGAGAAGAAAAGGGGTTTTTCATAAACACGGCACAAATAGTAGCTATTACTCATGTGAGGAGGTGCACCTCCATTTAGGGGACAAAGCGGTACAACTCAGCCGGAGGAAATCTCAGGCTATAAACGATAAACACAGCGGCAGTTTACAGGTGCCCAGCTGAACCACAGCTTCCATCTCGCAGTTATTCACTATGAGGACCTCACGCTAGCAGGTTCTCCCTGACTCCGCGCCCACCCTGGCCCAGGTGGCTCTGCTTTCCCTGGGCCTCTATGTTCTTCCTTCCTTGAGACAGTCTTCTCTTGGGTTGCTCCCAGTTCTCAGAGCTTTCTAATTAATTAGCCTCCGGCCCACTTACACTCTGGAGAGCATCAGTGGCCTCTGCCACCGGGATGCAGCCACTCCTCTTCTCCAGGTTCACATTTCCAAACAGCCATCCGAGCTCGCATCTGTCCCACTCAGGGGTAACCAACAACACATCCCCTGAGACAGAAACTTCTCAAGAACCTGGGTCACTCATGCTTACCTTCCAAAATGTTTTTGGTTTACCAGTTGCTCCAGCCTGGAATACTCCTTCCTACCTTCCTCCATAGGCCATAGACACACACCAAAGTCTGGCAAAGAGGAAGCAGTTCAGGGTGTACCCCAGCTCTCCCTCAAGTAGCGGTGCATCTTGGTAAGTTGCTTCACCTCTATTCCTTCATCTGTCATGTGGGGAGAAAACCAGTGCATACCTCATAGAGTGTTCATGAGAATTCAATTAGCTTGTGTACAGTGCTTAGAATAGTGCCTGGTACGTAGTATGTGCTCAAGAAATGTTAGCTTACCACTCCATTTTGCAAGAGTCAAGTCAAGAAGCCTGCCCTGGCCAGCAGATCTCTCCTTCTGAGCTATCACTGACACTTATGTGGGTATTGACTTTTTCCTAACTCCATCCATCTCGCAAGCATTCATTGAGTTCCCACCGAGAAAAATAAAACAGGGCACTGGCCCCAAGGTTCTTCAACCCAATGGGGAGGACAAGGTCATCAAAATCCGGGGTGAAGAGTACAGGGAAAGAGAGAGCATGGGACAGCTGGAGAAAACCAGGGGTCAACTGGGTTTGGTCCAAAAGGCTTCCTAGAAGGAGAGCTGACTGATTAGAATCTTCAAAGATGAGTAAGTGTGAGGTCAAGAAAGGGAAATGGCACTCTTTCCGACAAAGGGAACAGCGTATACAAAAGCCCAGGAGTAAGGAAAGGTCTGGCCCCTGGAGGAACTGCAGGTAATCCAGGTGGCCTGAGCAGAAAGGGGTGGGGGGAGGGGCTAGAGATGGGCTTGGAGGTAAACAGAGACCAAGATCACAAAAGGCCCTGTTTAAAAGCTAAAACTTCTAAGTGCAATCTAGTATCCGGGATCAGAGTCTGGAACAGAAAAAGGACAATACAGGAAAAAGCTGGTGAAATCTGAATGAAGTCTGTAATTTAGTTAATAATGTTGTCCCAATGCTAATTTCTTGCATTTAACAAACATACTGTGGTTATATGAGATGTTAACATTAGAAGAAGATGAGTAAAGGATATATGGGAACCCTCTGTAATATCTTTACAACTCTCCTATAAATAGAAGATTTCAAAATAAAAAGGTTTTTTTTTTTTAAAAAAAAAGACTAAAACTTTATCCTGGGAGTAATGGGGGAGCCATTGAATGGTTTATAGCAATGGAATAACCAGGTCAGATTTGTGTGCCTAAAGTGAGAGACAGGAGGGGGTAAGTCTGGACCCAGAGAGAGAGTCACTCGTTATCCAGGAGGCTGTGGGTCTGGAGAGAAGTGAGCAGAAGTGAGAACTTATCAGAAGGTAGAGTTTGAGAAATTTGGTTTTGATGGATGAAGAGGTAAAGGGGAGGGCCGAACCAAAGAAGATACTGGAGTTGCTCATTTAAACAATGTGATCGCCAGAATTCTTTGATTGCAAGTAACCAAAACACAATCAAACCATGAGCGAAAAGGGCATGTGTATTACCCATCCACTCACCTCTGCCCTGAAAACCAGCTAAGGGGAAGTCAGAGGTGGTGCTGACTTCAGGAGCAACTAGAACCTGGGCCTCAGGTAGCTTCAGGATGCCCTCTTCCTCTCTGTGTCTTGGTGTCACTCTTGATCCAACTGCAAAGAGCTCAAGTCTCATATTTTTATAGCCTTGGAACTAGCCTGGAAAAGACATTTTCCCCATCAGCTCCACTTAGGAAAATCCCAAGGAAGAGTTCTGATTGGTCAGGCTTGGTCACGTGTCCATCGCTGTACCTGGTGCTTCGGCCTGCGGCCTGGGGAAATACGATTGGCCTAATCTGGATGTTTTCCACCCCCTCAACCAGAAAGGGGAGAATGCTGCTGTGCTGGTCCCATTAGAACTAAAATGGGAGAGGAACGATTATCCCAAGTAAAAGGGTGCTGTTACCTGAAGAACTGGGGAAAGGGAAGTGGAACAGACAGACAAAAGCATGAGATGGTGCTGTCACTTCTGGAGTGAGAGAGACAGGCAGGGAGAAGCAGGTGGAGGAGGTGGGTTTTGTTCTGGATCTGGGGGATTTAAGGTGCCTGGAGGTCATCAAGTGGAGAATCCCCGAAGCTCAGGAGGAGTCCTCTCTGCGAATTCCATTTGGCTTCCCATGAACTTGGAACAACTGTGCTTCCTTTCCCCAAAATCCCAAGGGCTTCTGGGGCCAAATGCTTTTAGCATTGATTGGCCCTCCCCGGCCCTCCTAGACACACTGACTCATCCCTGCCCACTCACAGCAGAGCTGCACACCTCATGCTGCTCCGATCCTCCCCAGAGGAGGGGATGGGAGAAGAGGGCTGGGCTGCCCGTGGAGAGGAGAGTTTGTCCTCCTCCTCACCTCTGACCTGGCCCGGATGGAATGCCCCCTCAGGCCTTTCTCACACTCCCTGCCTCTCTCCCCACCGGTTAAGATCAGGAACCTCTGTCCTTTGTAGAGGGAATAGGGGGCAGGACAAGGGTGGGGGAGATGGTCAGAGCTTGTGGAGATGAGGACTAGGGAGGAGAGAGGTTAGTTAGTTGCGGGGAGGGTGTACAAGTCAGCATAAATCGTTCCCTCAGAAATATTTCCCACCTTGGGGAAGCAAAAGATTATGGGTTCTACGGTCAGACGACCAGCTTTAAAAAGCTCACTCTGACACTGACCAACCATGTGACCACAGGCAAGTTACTAAAACTCCCTCCATCTTACCCTCCTCATCTGAAATATGGTGATAATTATCCAACCTCATGGAGTCTTTGGGAAATTTTAGTTTCATTTACTCAATTAGTCAATATATCTGCTACACTTAGCACAGTGCTGGGAACAAAATTAGCACTGGGTAAAGGATAATTGCTTGTAGCTCATCCGGTTTGGCTTCATTTGTGCAACTCTCTTGGGTTTTGAAAGGATAGATGAATGGTTGCATGGATACATGGATGGAGAGATAAATGCATGGATGATGGACAGACAGATGATTATACAAATGGATGATTGTAGAGATGGATGGATGGATGGACAGATATTTGCTTGTTGGATGGATGGATAGATGGGTGGATGAGATACTAAAATGTGTGATACACATTTCTGCCCTCACAGTTCAGTGGAAAACAAAGACACAGGAACAGATTATTACAACAGAGAGAGGCAGAAAATCCAGCTAGGGGAGGGCAGGTGGGGAGGGACACCCAGAAGTTAGCCTGTCAAAAGAAGAGGAGAGAATAATGGGGGTAGTTTCTGCCCTCAAGAAACTCACAATCTAATTAAATAATTTGCCCCTTCAGAGTCTTTTTCAAACTGAGCCAGGTATAAATAAATCTGTAAACAGAACAGTTAAATAAACAAGGTGTTCTTTAAAAGGCAGCGAGCTCAGATGTATAATAACTCGCGATTCAAAACATCATTTTCTCCTTGGAACAACCTCAGAGTTAATTCTCCAAATTTGCCAGAACACACACATTTCTTTGTCTCTGCTCCTCAGCCTCACCTCCTCCCAGGGCCGCGTGCACTACCGTGACAGGAAAATAAACACACGAAGTCATCCCCACCGTGCCCGCCCGCGGCTGTGTGTTACAAGGCGAAACGGGCCCGATCATCGCAGTTAGAGCTCTGCCCCCCTCCCCAAAACAGGGGCCAATGTCCACAGGCTTGTGTGGTGTGTGCCTTCCCATTCACGGTTTAGGTTTTAAGGCTTAAAAGGGAAATAATTCATGGCACGAAATTCGAAAAATACCCAACTAAGTGTAACTAAGTGAACTCAGACATGCCCTTGGCCCCGGCTCTGCCGCTGGTCACTGTGTAACCTAGGGGAGCGGGGGGCCCTCGGGTCCCCATCTGTCAAAAAAAAAGGATCTGATGGAGTGATTTCTAAGCTCCCAGGTCTCATACTGAGCAATGATTTTTTTTATGTGTAGGTTACAAAGGATGTGATTTCAAGAATTTTTAAAAGATCAAATGGCTTGAGGCAAGTGACTGCCCCACTCTGAGTCTCTGTTTATCATCTGACACAGGAAGGCCGTCACGCAGCCTCACAGCAGTGCTGTGAGCCTCAAATGCGACCTCCTCTGCGAAGGTGTTAAACTCTAATGCCCCACACCAGTGAGCAAGAACATGGCTTTCCAGGCCTTCAGGACTGAGGGGGACAGACACAGAAGTCACAGGCATCCACGTGAAGGTACTTTGCATCACACCAGCTCTGAAGGGCCCTTAGGGTCCCCTGCCCATTTTAGGGTGGGGAACCGAGACCCAGAGAAGTACAGGGACCCCAAATGAGTCGAGGGATTCCTGAGACTACAGCCAGTCTCCCTACAACCAAGATACTGCTCATCACAGGTCCAGGCCCAGCCAGAGCCTCGGTCCTCCGGGGTCTCCCAACTCGGGGTAAGGCAAGATCAGATTCCACATCTCTCCTCCCAGCAGCTCCCTCAGCGGCACGAACCACATGTGAGGTGGCGCAGGCGAAGACACCCACCCTGGTGGTGGTAACAATGGTGTTACATCGGCAGCTGGGGAGTGGGTGGCCGAGAGAGGTGTTGTTTCCCACTGTGCAAAGCAGGCGTGCAGGGGAGGCTCATGAAGGCGGCTGCTGCTGCTGCTGCTGCCACTATCAGGGCTGCGGGCAAGATGAGGACCAGGCGAGGAGATGGGGGTTTAGAGTAAGTGGCAATGGTCCAGAGCCATCCCCCTAGGAACTCGAGGCAGGAAGGGGTGTTAACTACTTATGGCCCTTTGCCGCCTGCCTGTGATGGGCCAGGCTCCTGAGGCTGGTTAGAAGCTGTACTGTGGAGTCAAGTAGCTTGTGTTCAAGTCCTTGTTCTGCTACTTACTACTTATGCAGCTGCAAGCAGAGATTTCATCTCTCTACTCTAGTTTCCTTGTGTATAAAAATGGTTTAATCATGGTGTCTCTTGCAAAGGGCTGTTGGGAGGATGATATAAGACAGTGCAGCAAAGGGCTATCCTACACCAGACTCCCGAGAAACAGCCTCTAAGATGAAGACTTGGATGCAGGAGGTTTGTCAGGGGAGCCCTCGGGAAAGCACCTGTGACGGGGTGCAGGAAGCAGGATTCGGCAAATGGAGGAGCTGACCTGTTCCACAGTTGCCACAATCTGGAGTGCTGGGGCAGGGATGGCCCTCAAGTTCTCCCACGCTGAGCCCAGGGAGCTGCGCCGTAGGGACAATTGTGACCTTGACTTGGACTGAGGGCAATTCCAAAGAGGCACTCAGCAGTGAGCTTTCAACTGACAACACTCTTGGAAATGGAGGGGGGATAAGTGCCTTGGTCCTGAATGGAGGACTTCAACAGTGCACTGCACCAATCACTAAAAAGGTTTTAGGACTCAATAAACATTAGCCATCAATATCACCACCACTGTCAGTATCATTACCACCATCATCATCTTGTTTAACACTCAAAACCACCCTGGGAAGTGGATGTTAGTAATATCATTTTACAAATAAGGAAAGTGAGGCTCAGAGAGGTTAACTGACTTACCCAGGGAAGCACAGCTTGCGCATGACAGAGCCAATATTGGGAAACCAGACCTGGCTGTGTTTATTCCAGTGCTCATGCCTCTTACTCCAAGATGAAGTCTGTCCCAATCACCCTTCCTTCCAGAGCTGGAGGGATAGCCACCCACCAACTCCACAAACGGGAGTTCACTCCCACCAGGACAGCCAGATCCAGTACCGAGAGACTCCATAATGGAGCCAAAGCCTGTCTTTCTAAAGCCTTAACTCATTGAAGCATTAGATCCACACTAAAGAAGTCTGGTTCCCCCTCACCCATGTATCAACCATAACTGTCCACGTCCAGGGTGAGAGAAGGGACCCCCAGGGAGTGGGGCCTTAAAGAGCCAAGAGTTATAAATCCACCCCCATGTCTTCTCATGTGAAATGCTCTTGGCCAGATGCCTTCCTGGAGAGGTGCTGCTCACAGCCACCCTCCCCCATGGCCCCCAAGGCCCCGGGATGAAATCTGAACCCCTCCCTGCCCCACCCTGGGCCCCATTCCCATCACACCACTTGTTTCAGCCACCTCCATATACCCTGCACCTCTGCGTAGCCCCTTCCCCCTTCCTGGCACTCCCCTTACCCACCTCCTCTCCTGACTTCCCCCGATTCACTCCTTGGGTCCCAGCTTAGATGTCAACTTCCCCAGGAAGCCTAGGACCCTCAAAGCCCAGGTCAGGGGACTTTCTTCAGTGTCTCCAGTGCCTTATACTCATCCCTCCCCACAACATTGAGAGCCTTGTGAGGTCAGGGCCAGGACCGCGTGCAGCCAGCATCAGGCATGTAGCCTGTGATTAATAAACAGTGAATTAATGAATGAATGAATGGATGATGAAGGGAGAGTCACTTGGAGAGATTTACCCCAGCCCCTAGAGATGACCTAAAAAAACCATGAACCCTTGCCCCAGAGTCTCAATTCTCCAGTCTCATCCTGGCCCCACCCCTCTGCCCCACATCACTCCCCAGTCTGACATCTAGGGAACTCCCCTGGACTCAACCCCGTGAGAACCAAACTGGCTTCCAGATAGGCATGTTGCAATTGTCCTAAAATCAAAGCCACTAAGGTCCTTAAAAACCTGTCGAAGCCAGATGAGGAAATTGAGACCAGAGAGGGTACATGAATTCCTCAAGATCACACAGCAAGCTAGCAGCCCAGCCTGACTGGCTGATCCAATCAGCCATCCCTCCCCGGACCCCAGGAAATCCAACTGGTGCTTTTTCATAGTCGCAGAACAGCAGCCTGTTGGCCACTTTCTCTGGAGGCAGCAGGAGGAGAACCTCTCTTCTCCCTGTCCCTGGCAGTTCTCCAGGGCCCGGAGATCCCTCTGCCTCCCCTCTTCCCCACTCCCCTTCTCCTCCCTCCCTGCCTCGCCTTGCTCCTCTGGCCGCCAAGCTCTGCAGGGGTGGGGAGCGTGGGAGGTTGGCACCAGGGAGGCTGCAGTTTGGAAATAAAATCTAATCAAACTCAGAATCATTCCATCTCTCCCTCTGCTCCGAGGACAGCGTTTTTGCCGGGTATTACTCATATGTTCGGAGAGAACTCTTTTGAGGCTTCTCAGAGCCAGAGGGGAACTTGCAGGGTTGGGAGGATAAAAAATCTTTTCTTTTTCCCCCCAGGCTGGTTCTTGCTTTTATTATCTTCTCTCTCTGCCTCTCATTAAGGCAGGACTTTGAGGTGATAGATTTCATCTGGCCCGTCTGTCCCCATCTTAAAGGCACAGGACACTTGTGGGTGCTGACAACAGACTGGAGCCCAAAGGCAGAGAACTGTCAAGGTGGGGGGGTGAGCTGGGGGTGGGGCGAAACTGCATGTTGGAAGGAATTGGGGGGAATGGATTCATATAGCCATTGAGGGCAGGGGCCACTAGCAAGGAAGCCACTAGGAAAAGGACAGCCTTTCTCAGAAGCCTGGACCAAAGGATAGTAACTGTTACTCTTGAGGACCTTAATACCACTCTGTCCGTGATCGCCAACCCACTTCGATCCTACCTCTGTCCACAAATCGGACCCAGAATTTCACCACCTCTCTCTCTTCTCACAGCTAGCACCCCAGTTCTGGCTGTCATCGTCTCCTCTTTAGACCACTGTAGTACACCCCCATCCAAGCCCCGCACTGCCCGTCTTTCCCACCCCGCTACAGCCCCTCCTCCGTCAGTAGCCAGCATGAGTAAGCATTCAAAAGCTTAAGTCATGCTACACACTGCCCTCCTTCAACCTCTTCCCACTGAGACCAGCATCAAATCCAACCATAGCCTCCCAGGCTCTACCCCTAGGCTAAACCCCAGAGGCAGAGGAGCAGCCCACCCAGACAGCCCCACGCATTCCCGCATCTGAATAAGGCCTGACCCCTATAACAAAGCCTGATTCTGTACCATTCTAAGGATGCTGCTTCTCTGATTAAAGCCTGAAGGATATTATCTCCATTCTAGCCCTTCATCAGCCCTGAAAGCTAGTGAGTTACAATTGCTCATTGTTGTTCTCACCACCCAAGGAAGATCCTTGAAGGCTAGAATCCTGTCCATCTTCTCACAGCTGAACCCCCAGCACATGGAGCAGAATCCTGCACATAACAGGTGCTTAGTTGTTACTGAGGGATGGACTAGCTGCCATGAGCTGGCAGGACTTGGTGAAGAAGACGAAGGTACCACAGACATAAAAAGATGACCGGCCAACACCGTACACACTAAGTATATGCATCGAACCAAGGAGACCCTTCCCTCTGCCTCTAACTGCATCCTATCCAAAGCTGTCCTCCACCCCAAGAGCACCCCCTCCCTCTCACTGCCCACCTCCTCCAAAGAATGGCCAAGGCTCCTCCCCTCCCCTCCCCCACCTCTTCTAGGTCCCAACTTTCTGTGTTCCAGTTCCTGCCTCATGGTCACAGAGGTGCCCAGGTACCATCAGACCCTGGAGCTCCTCTGACACTGTTCACCCTATGCTTTCCTCAGCTCTCATCCCAACTCTCAGAATAGGCCTCCTCTGGCCTCCCAAATCTTTCAACGGACCATTCCCAGGATTCTCTCCTTCGTCCCCTCCTCTATTCTCTTCTTCCCCCCACTTCCCTCTGTACACCCCCGAGCCCCTAGCCCCCAGTTCAGTAACACCCACCCCCATCATTTGACCCATTGCCTCCTAGACCATAATCTCAAATTTCTGTCTCCCAGTTGCAACAACTCTCCCAATCCCATTTCCAATGGTCTGTGAGACTTGTGACTTTTAAAATTGAAATATAGTCAATTTACAATGTTGTGTTAATTTTTGGTGTACAGCATAGTGGTTCCATTTTACATATAAATACTCCTTTTCATATTCTTTTGCATTATAGGCTATTACAGTGTATTGAATATAGTTCCATCTTGACACAGTATTTGAACCCAGAAGCAGCAGGTTGATATGTTCAAGTGTAAGTTCATGTTTTTACCATCAAGTATCATTCCCAACCCACATCACTGACCCTATTGAGTCCTGTGACTAGACCATTGGGAAGGGGAGGAGAAGGCGTAAAATCACTCATCAGATGCATCCAAGCCAGCACCATCCCTGCCTCACGCGCAGGGCTCAGCACACGGTAGGACTCGGTACACATGTGCAGAATAAATGCGTGGATGGATCAGCACGTTGGGCATGACGCCTCTCTGAGGGGTCACACTACATGAGGGCTATCTTTTTTGCTGATTCAAAACCGAAGGGAAAAGAAGTAACTAGTTTTCCTGAGTGTCTCCCATGTGTGCAGGAGGTATACATGTTACTACACTTTAGTTTCTTTTCCTCTGTTAAAAAAAAAAACAAAAAAAAAAAAAACAAGGAAGGAGGTTGGAGGGCTTTGTGGGAGGCCAAAGCACTTCTTCAGGCAAGGAACACAGAGATGTTGGGGTGGATGACATAAATCCCCAAGGGAGAAAGTAAGGGAAGGCACCCAGAGATGATGACTGAGGCCCCGAGGACACTGAGTGGGTGAAATCTTCACCCTCGGCTTATAAAACTTCCTGCAAGGCCTTGTGTAATCAGATCAAGGGGAGGACAATCAGATACCAGCAAGTCTTAGGCCACTCCCTCGGACACCACGCCCAGGGTGCAGCCTCTGAGACCCTGGCCCACTCCAAATGCTCCCAGAATCTCCAGCCCCTCTGCAGGGTGACATGTCCGGGGCACTTAAAGCTCCGGGAATGACTGTCACACTAACATGATGCTTGATTGTTTACAACCACCCCATCATCCAGGGAGGTATTATGTCTCCATTTAAAAGATAAGGAAACCGGGGCTCAGAGATGTTAAACGACTTATCCAAAAGCTACCAAGAGGTTTTGTGAGATTTGAACCCAGGTCTGTCTGACCGGGACCTCCCTCTCCCCACTCCAACACACTGTCTTTTGAAGAAAGCTGAAGTCGAGACCCAGTGGAAATTCACAACAAAGGCCCACACGAGATGTTCAGTAATGGAGTCAATACTTCCATCCGGTGCTCAACATACTTGATAATGACACACAACTGGTGCTGAATAACGCACAGTGTTCACAATCGGTGTCCCATAGTGCACGGCGGATGCCCTTCCAAGATCTCGATGGTGATGACAAATGTTTCCGGGGTGGGGGACATGTTAACACCCACTGGCCCATTTACACAAGCTGGTTTATCAACCTAAGTAGTTGTCATCTAGCAAAAATCAGGGCTCTGGGGACAGGTATGTTTGACAGGTGGTGGGGAGGGATGGAGGAGTGAGGGGAGAGTGGAGAACAGGGCCAGGAAAGGCAGCACAGTAGAAAACAGGGGCCAGGGGAAGGGTCAGGGTGCCAGGGATGAGAAGACATGCCAGGGACCAGGCCGAGGTTTACAGGCCAGCTTTGCCAATGTTGACTGAGGACCTACCAATGGTCAAAGGGATCCCGGCAGTGATGATGATTGCAATAGTGGTGCCCAACTTACAGGCTCCCCTGAGGCTCCAGTTGGGTGTCAGATTCCTCCTCTCTGTACTCACAGAACTTTGATCTTGCCCTGTCACCTCAGTGTCTGGTCATCTCTCTGCCTCCAGGAAGAGATTTAAAACTAGGCACTCTGCCCCTAGGATCTAAGTATTTATCGACCATTATATTACTTCACAATGGCTGGCTGGCTGGATAGATGGATGGGTGGATGGATGATGAATGGAGAGATGGATGGTTGGATTGATGGATAGATAGACGAAAAACAGGGAGATAGGGAGGTGAGAGCTCGTAAGATGTTGCAATGATGGTTATCACGGTCATCTTGGTCACTTAAACCCTTATCCTAAGGAGGAGCAGGAAAAAATTTAATCAACGTCTAGTATAGACCCCCAAGGTCAGGAACCACCATCCCCAAAGCCTAGAACTCATGCAGTTCTTAGTAGAAGAACCTAGAAGAATCTATGGGCCTTTCCTCCTTACAGATGAAGACCATCCTTTTGCACCCCTTCTCCTTACCAAGATACATCAACGCCCAGGAGAGAGTCACACACATCAGCCAGACCTAACCAAATTCCCATTGATTTTGACAAGGAATAATTCTTGAACACCTACTGTGTGCTCAGCTCAGTCATTTGCTGACCAGCTGGCCAGCTGGCTGGCTTCCCCTGGCAGGCTGCCGGCCTGGCCAGCCGACC
This sequence comes from Camelus bactrianus, assembly GCF_048773025.1. Taxonomy (NCBI): domain Eukaryota; kingdom Metazoa; phylum Chordata; class Mammalia; order Artiodactyla; family Camelidae; genus Camelus; species Camelus bactrianus. The sequence goes on along the minus strand of NC_133551.1, from coordinate 65,677,527 downwards.
GCTGGAGCCCGGATCAGCTTACACAGC